>NW_027077941.1:0-600000 GCF_963930625.1 Muntiacus reevesi
CTAATTATGGCAATCTGGCCAGACCCCTATATGAAAATTTAAGGGGGAAAGAGGAAGAGCCACTCGACTGGCATGAGACATGCAAGGTGGCCTTTAATGCCCTAAAAGAGTCCATCACTACAGCCCCAGCTTTAGGCCTCCCCAACCTGGAGAAGCCTTTTAGACTCTATGTTTCTGGAATGACAGGAACTGCTCTTGGTGTGTTAGAGCAGATGATGGGGCCCGTATTTCAACCTGTGGCTTATCTCTCAAAATAACTAGATGAGGTGGCCAGAGGGTGGCCCACTTGCCTCCGGGCAGTAGCAGCCACCGCTCTTATGGTTACGGAGGCATCTAAGCTGACCCTGGGTCAGCCCACCACAGTGTATACGCCTCACCGTGTGCAAGCAGTCTTGGAAACGAAAGGGGACAGGTGGATGACAGGGGGAAGGATCACCCAATACCAAGCCCTCCTCCTTGACACTCCAGAAATAAAGTTGAGGGTCTGCCAGACTTTAAATCCAGCAACCTTACTGCCAGATCCCCCTACCTCCCCTCTGGATCACCAATGCATGCAAATCACAGGCGAGTTATACTCCTCTCGCCGGGACCTATCAGAGACACCTTTATCTGACCCAGAGGAAAACTGGCACACAGATGGCAGCAGTTTTGTAGAAAAGGGAGAGAGGAAAGCAGGATATGCTGTAGCGAGCCTGGAAGAAACTAAGGAAAGTGTGTCTCTTTCCCCAGACACCTCAGCCCAGAAAGCTGAAGTTTTGGCCCTGACAAGAGCTTTGGAGTTAGGAGAAGGAAAGAGGATTAATGTGTGTATGGACTCTAAGTATGCTTCCTCATTCTGCATGCCCGTGCAGCAATTTGGAAAGAAAGAGGGATGCTCAGTGCCCGAAGCTCTACTATTAAACACAAAGAGCTCATTCTCAGGCTCCTGGAGGCAGTCAAACTTCCTGCAAAATTAGCTGTCATCCACTGCAAGAGTCACCAAAAGGGGCAAGAAAAAGAGGCTCAGGGAAATAGGAAAGCTGATCAATAGGCAGGATGACCTGCTGGGGAACCTACCTCTGCCACTGCTATCTGCCCCCTTTTCCCCAAGGAAACCCTGACTCCAGATTTTACCCCAGGGGGACATTCCCGATATGCTGAGCGGGGCTGGGAGATTGGGTCACATGGGTGGTTTCAGCCTGATCAGGCCCAAATAATACTCCCTGATTCTCAGGTTTAAAACATTACTAACTCCTTACATAAGAGCGCCCATTTTGGAAAAGATAATCTAGAAATCTTGCTTAAGCCTATTCTCTCCCATCCCCAGTTAGCTAAGGTTGTTAAACAAGTCACACAAAATTGTGACACCTGTCTAAAAAATAACCCAAAAACCAGACCTCCTCTAATTATACCTGTCCAACATCGGGGATCATACGCAGGAGCGGACTGGCAATGCTGCTCCGCATTTAGAATTTACAGCCATGCCCAAGACCCAAGGGTTTTCTTACTTGCTAGTCTTTATTGACACATTCACAGGATGGATGGAAGCGTTCCCTACTGAGATTGAGAGAGCTACAGAAGTCTGTAAAGCTCTGCTGAAGGAGATATTGCCTAGGTTTGGGCTGGCTCGGTCAATTCAGAGTGACAACGGGCCCTCACTTACAGCCACGATACCCCAGAACCTAGCCGCATTCTTAGGCATAAAATACCGGCTCCGCTCATCCTGGAGGCCTCAAGCTTCAGGAAAGGTAGAGAGAGCCAACCAGACTCTTAAAAGGGCTCTGGCTAAGCTATGTCAGAAACACATAATAAGTGGACACATATTCTGCCCATAGCCCTCATGAGGCTACGGACATCCCCCAAACGGCCACTATTGTTAAGTCCTTATGAAATGATGTATGGACGACCATTCTTAACTTCTGATTTGTTTCTTGACGAGGATGCCAATACACTCTTAAAACATATAATTGACCTGGGAAGGTTTCAGCAAGAACTCCAACGGTTTGGAGAACAAACCACAGAAAGACTTGAAAAATCCCCAGGTAAAGCCAGGGGATCAAGTATCAGTAAAGACCTGGCAAGAAAAAGGGAGTCCAAACCAGCTGTCCGAGAAATGGACAGGGCCATATCAGGTTGTTCTAGTGACTTCAACTGCTGTAAAAGTGAAGGGTCTATCTGCCTGGGTCCACAATTCTAGAATAAAACCCTATGGCCTACAGGAGGGGGAGACAGAAACTGAGACTCCAAAGCCAGAGGACAGCTATTCCTGTGAACCTGTTGAAGATCTCAGGCTCTTGTTCAAGCAGAACCCCATCAATGCTGCCTCAGATAAGTAAAATATATCATATGATGTTCTTCCTCTTTCTAATCATATCTCCCTGTATGGCTATTGATCTCTCCCTAAACGAGGCATGTTCACTTGCAAACCACACTGCTTCTCAACTGAACCTAACCAGCCCGGGCTGCATCTGCATTAATGACAAAGGTTGGGGGTATGTCCAACCCATCCCAGGGTATCACTATCAAAGGCCCACCCTTCCAGCCGAGCTATGGGCTGTTACTCAGCGCCCGCATGTGGTCGTAATATGGTCTTTTGGGGAAAGGGGGAAAAAAAACTTCATGTCTTGGTACCAGCAACAACTGTCTCTATTTACCCCCTGGATGACATCTGCAATCCCACCTGAGCCCTTATTTTCTCTCATGACTAACATCCCCCAAGTGACCTTCCCTATCTCTCTAAAAAGCCACTCCCTAACAGGGGTGTCAGTAAGAAATCTGGACGACTCACAATGTGGGGTGACCGTCACTGTTGAAACTGATGGGAAAAACCGGGACAGGCCCTGCAGCTGGGAGACCAGCCGACGCCACCCCCGGCCAGCACGCGCCTGGCCCGGCCCGGGGCGCTACCTGGACCCCGAGCAGCCTGGCGAGGCTGCGAGAGCTCTGGCGGGGGTTGGGGAGGGGGGTGGCTTGAGCGGGGAGGACGTCTCGGTGCCCCCCCACCCCCCGCCCCCCACCATCCCGTTCGCTGCTCAGGGTCACGTGGCTCCGGACGAGCGGGGCGTCGGCCCGGGGCCGCGGTCCCCGGAGCCTCCTGCGGGCTTAGGGGCAGACCAGCCGGGGCCCCAGGCGCCCATCCTGCCGGCTGTGCAAACCCCCTGGAGTTCCTCAGCCCCGCCCTGTCCCCAAACCGAGGCCCGCCCTGCCCCCACGCCACGGGCCCAGTACAGGATCTTCCTGAGTGAGCGGAAGAGCGACAGCCAGGCACACGGACAGGCACTCGCACGCACCCACGCCAGGTGAGACACAGGCAGAAAGAGTCGACGGTTCAGAGAGAGACTGGAAGACAGCGTGTGGGCAGGGGGGGTCTCGGGCAGGATGCCGGGCAGCTGCAGAGACCACCCGGCCCTGAGCAGCCAAAGCGATCGGGGCGGGGGGAGTCCACTGAGCAGCGGCGGGCCTGGAGAGGCCCAGGGTGGGAGGACACCTGAGATCTCCGCGCTCCGCGCCCCGCCCCCCTCCCCCCAACCCCCTGCAAGCATGCCACGCCGGGGCGCTCTGACACTAGCTTCTCTGGAGTTTTGTCACTTGAATTTCTCTCCCTCTGCTCAACTGAGTGATGACACTGTATTGAACAGGGTCATTTCCAAATAAATTAAGCTTAGTGTTTCACAGGACACCCGGACATGTATGGAGAGACCAGCACGGATGCATGGACACCAACCTTGGTAACTGGACAACCAATGGGAAATTACTGTCTGACTCAGGAGAGAGAAAGAAACCCGAACAGATGGAATGAAATGAACAGAAACACAGGCTTTGCAACTCACACCCTAATTCAATTACCAGAAAATAAACAACACTATAACCATTTTAGAAAAACTATAGACCTCTCCATGACCTTTGGTCGGGTGAGGAGTTCAAAGACACACCAAAAAAAAGCCAACATTTGCAAGTCGTGGATATGTTAGTTCACACATTGACTTTTACATTGAAATGTGTAACAAATAAACTTAAAATCATTGACTCACTACATAAGCATGGAAGTATTTTAAACATAAAATATATTCTATAGTATTCAGGAAGCACTTGGCACATCTCTAAGTGTATCAGACCCAAAACTTGAACGTAGTGGAAGAGTCAGGATAGTCTAAAATGAATCCCTAACTAAAAGGAACACACAGGATTACTGTAGATAAAAAAGGTTAAAGAAGAGAAGCTAGAAATCAGTCAATAAATGTCTTAGGGGTTAGCTTAGAGTGACTAGCCTCTGCGTGACTCTTTAAATTTTTCATGTTTGCAGCTTCAAAATTTTCCATTTTGAGAATAATACTTTCGCCTCCAAACCAGAGTGACTTGGGGACACAAAGGTAGAAGTCGATAATTTTCTTTGCCTATGTCTGAATATTTACAGTAAGAGGTAGAAAAGGAGGAGTCTGTCCCTTGTCTAGATGATGTCAATCCCCAGGTGTGGGATGTCTCCAGCCCTGGTTTAGCCAGAAATGTTCCACCAGTAAAGATTTCTCTGAGACCAAATCCTACCTAGCCCTGGAAAAGACAATATCCCTTAAAACCAGAAGCTCTTGAGGGTCTTAGACCATTAGTTAACAAATACCGAGATACTGGAACTCGAATCAGCTGTGAGTCCCCCTGCAACACCCCAATCTTGCCCATTCAAAAACCAGATGGATCTTAACGATTCGTACAGGATCTAAGAGCTGTTAATGAAGCTGTGGTTCCCATACACCCCATAGTCCCAAACCCATATACCCCCTATCCCAAATCCCAGGAAATGCCAAGTACTTCTCAGTCTTGGACCTTCAAGGTGCTTTCTTTTGCATTCCTCTCCATCCTGAATCCCAAAAACTCTTTGCTTTTGAGTGGCGGGACTTGGAAACAAGAGAGACCATACAACTCTCGCCTGGACTCGACTACCCCAAGGGTTTAGGGACAGCCCTCATATCTTCGGTACTTCCTCGGGGAGAGAACTAAGGGAATTAACTTTAACAAACAGTAGTCTAATACAGTATTTGGATGACTTGCTCATAGCTAGGCCAGATTATACCAGCTCTGAAATGGACACTATTTAAAACGCTAACTTTCCTGTATGAAAAGGGTTATCGAGTATCCCCCAAGTAGGCTCAGATTAGCTTAACCCAAGTAAAATACCTTGGATTTATAATTACGGAGAGAAAAAGAATGCCTGACCCCGAGGGGAGATCCCTCATCTTAAATACCCCGTACCCCCAAACAAAACAACAGCTTAGGGGATTTTTAGGAAGGACCAGGTTTTGCAGGATCTGGATTCCTAATTATGGCAATCTGGCTAGACCCCTATATGAAAATTTAAGGGGGAAAGAGGAAGAGCCACTCGACTGGCATGAGACCTGCAAGGTGGCCTTTAATGCCCTAAAAGAGTCCATCACTACAGCCCCAGCTTTAGGCCTCCCCAACCTGGAGAAGCCTTTTAGACTCTATGTTTCTGGAAGGACAGGAACTGCTCTTGGGGTGTTAGGGCAGATGGTGGGGCCCGTATTACAACCTGTGGCTTATCTCTCAAAATAACTAGATGAGGTGGCCAGAGGGTGGCCCACTTGCCTCCGGGCAGTAGCAGCCACCGCTCTTATGGTTAAGGAGGCATCTAAGCTGACCCTGGGTCAGCCCACCACAGTGTATACGCCTCACCGGGTGGAAGCAGTCTTGGAAACGAAAGGGGACAGGTGGATGACAGGGGGAAGGATCACCCAATACCAAGCCCTCCTCCTTGACACTCCAGAAATAAAGTTGAGGGTCTGCCAGACTTTAAATCCAGCAACCTTACTGCCAGATCCCCCTACCTCCCCTCTGGATCACCAATGCATGCAAATCACAGACGAGTTATACTCTTCTCGCCGGGACCTATCAGAGACACCTTTATCTGACCCAGCGGAAAACTGGCACACAGATGGCAGCAGTTTTGTAGAAAAGGGAGAGAGGAAAGCAGGATATGCTGTAGCGAGCCTGGAAGAAACTAAGGAAAGTGGGTCTCTTCCCCCAGACACCTCAGCCCAGAAAGCTGTACTTTTTGCCCTGACAAGAGCTTTGGAGTTAGGAGAAGGAAAGAGGATTAATGTGTGTATGGACTCTAAGTATGCTTTCCTCATTCTGCATGCCCGTGCAGCAATTTGGAAAGAAAGAGGGATGCTCAGTGCCCGAAGCTCTGCTATTAAACACAAAGAGCTCATTCTCAGGCTCCTGGAGGCAGTCAAACTTCCTGCAAAATTAGCTGTCATCCACTGCAAGAGTCACCAAAAGGGGCAAGAAAAAGAGGCTCAGGGAAATAGGAAAGCTGATCAAGAGGCAGGACGAGCTGCCGGGGAAGCTACCTCTGCCACTGCTATCTGCCCCCTTTTCCCCAAGGAAACCCTGACTCCAGATTTTACCCCAGGGGGACATTCCCGATATGCTGAGCGGGGCTGGGAGATTTGGTCCCATGGGTGGTTTCATCCTGATCAGGCCCAAATAATACTCCCTGATTCTCAGGTTTAAAACATTACTAACTCCTTACATAAGAGCGCCCATTTTGGAAAAGATAATCTAGAAATCTTGCTTAAGCCTATTCTCTCCCATCCCCAGTTAGCTAAGGTTTTAAACAGGTCACACAAAATTGTGACACCTGTCTAAAAAATAACCCAAAAACCAGACCTACTCTAATTACACCTGTCCAACACCGGGGATCATACGCAGGAGCAGACTGGCAATGCCGCTCCGCATTTAGAATTTACAGCCTTGCCCAAGACCCAAGGGTTTTCTTACATGCTAGTCTTTATTGACACATTCACAGGATGCATCGAAGCGTTCCCTACTGAGACAGAGAGAGCTACAGAAGTCTGTAAAGCTCTGCTGAAGGAGATAGTGCCTAGGTTTGGGCTGCCTCGGTCACTTCAGAGTGACAACGGGCCCTCACTTACAGCCACGATACCCCAGAACCTAGCCGCATGCTTAGGCATAAAATACCGGCTCCGCTCTTCCTGGAGGCCTCAAGCTTCAGGAAAAGTTGAGAGAGCCAGCGAGACTGTTAAAAGGGCTCTGGCTAAGCTATGTCAAATAAGACATAATAAGTGGACACATATGCTGCCCATAGCCCTCATGAGGCTACGGACATCCCCCAAACGGCCACTGTTGTTAAGTCCTTATGAAATGATGCATGGACGTCCATTCTTAACTTCTGATTTTTTTTTTGACGAGGATGCCAATACACTCTTAAAACATATAATTGACCTGGGAAGGTTTCAGCAAGAACTCCAACGGTATGGAGAACAAACCACAGGAAGACTTGAAAAATCCCCAGGTAAAGCCAGGGGATCAAGTATCAGTAAATACCTGGCAAGAAAAAGGGAGTCCAAACCAGCTGTCCGAGAAATGGACAGGGCTATATCAGGTTGTTCTAGTGACTTCAACTGCTGTAAAAGTGAAGGGTCTATCTGCCTGGGTCCACAATTCTAGAATAAAACCCTATGGCCTACAGGAGGGGGAAACAGAAACCGAGACTCCAAAGCCAGAGGACAGCTATTCCTGTGAACCTGTTGAAGATCTCAGGCTCTTGTTCAAGCAGAACCCCATCAATCCTGCCTCAGATAAGTAAAATGCATCATATGATGTTCTTCCTCTTTCTAATCATATCTCCCTGTATGGCTATTGATCTCTCCCTAAACGAGGCATGTTCACTTGCAAACCACACTGCTTCTCAACTCAACCTAAGCAGCCCGGGCTGCATCTGCATTAATGACAAAGGTTGGGGGTATGTCCAACCCATCCCAGGGTATCACTATCAAAGGCCCACCCTTCCAGCCGAGCTATGGGCTGTTACTCAGCGCTCCCATGTGGTCGTAATATGGCCTTTTGGGGAAAGGGGGAAAAAAAACTTCATGTCTTGGTACCAGCAACAACTGTCTCTATTTACCCCCTGGATGACATCTGCAATCCCACCTGAGCCCTTATTTTCTCTCATGACTAACATCCCCCAAGTGACCTTCCCTATCTCTCTAAAAAGCCACTCCCTAACAGGGGTGTCAGTGAGAAATCTAGACGACTCACAAGGTGGGGTGACCGTCACTGTTGAAACTGATGGGAAAAACCGGGACAGGCCCTGCAGCTGGGAGACCAGCCGACGCCACCCCCGGCCAGCACGCGCCTGGCATGGCTCGGGGCGCTTCGCGGACCCCGAGAGGCCTGGCGAGGCTGCGGGAGCTCTGGCGGGGGTTGGGGAGGGGGGTGGCTTGAGCGGGGAGGACGTCTCGGTGCCCCCCCACCCCCCGCCCCCCACCATCCCGTTCGCTGCTCAGGGTCACGTGGCTCCAGACGAGCGGGGCTTCGGCCCGGGGCCGCGGTCCCTGGAGACTCCTGCGGGCTTAGGGGCAGCCCAGCCGGGGCCCCAGGCGCCCATCCTGCCGGCTGTGCAAACCCCCTGGAGTGCCTCAGCCCCGCCCTGTCCCCAAACCGAGGCCCGCCCTGCCCCACGCCACGGGCCCAGCACAGGACCTTCCTGAGAGAGCGGACGAGCGACAGCCAGGCACACGGACAGGCAGTCGCACGCACCCACGCCAGGTGAGACAGAGGCAGAAAGAGTCGAGGGTTCAGAGAGAGACTGGAAGACAGCGTGTGGGCAGGGGGGGCCTCGGGCAGGATGCCGGGCAGCTGCAGAGACCACCCGGCCCTGAGCAGCCAAAGCGACGGGGGCGGGGGGAGGCCACTGAGCAGCGGCGGGCCTGGAGAGGCCCAGGGTGGGAGGACACCTGAGATCTCCGCGCTCCGCGCACCGCCCCCCTCCCCCCAACCCCCTGCACGCATGCCACGCCGGGGCGCTCTGACACTAGCTTCTCTGGAGTTTTGTCACTTGAATTTCTCTCCCTCTGCTCAACTGAGTGATGACAGTGTATTGAACAGCTAGGTCATTTCCAAATAAATTAAGCTTAATGTTTCACAGGACACCCGGACATGTATGGAGAGACCAGCACGGATGCATGGACACCAACCTTGGTAACTGGACAACCAATGGGAAATTACTGTCTGACTCAGGAGAGAGAAAGAAACCCGAACAGATGGAATGAAATGAACAGAAACACAGGCTTTGCAACTCACACCCTAATTCAATTACCAGAAAATAAACAACACTATAACCATTTTAGAAAAACAATAGACCTCTCCATGACCTTTGGTCGGGTGAGGAGTTCAAACACACAGCAAAAAAAAGCCAACTTTTCCAAGGCGTGAATATGTTACTTCACACATTGACTTTTACATTGAAATGTGTAACAAATAAACTTAAAATCATTGACTCTCTACATAAGCATGGAAGTATTTTAAATATAAAATATGTTCTATAGTATTCAGGAAGCACTTGGCACATCTCTAAGTGTATCAGACCCAAAACTGGAACGTAGTGGAAGAGTCAGGATAGTCTAAAAATGAATCCCTAACTAAAAGGAACACACAGGATTAATGTAGATAAAAAAGGTTAAAGAAGAGAAGCTAGAAATCAGTCAATAAATGACTTAGGGATTAGCTTCGAGTGACTAGCCTCTGCGTGACTCTTTAAATTTTTCATGTTTGCAGCTTCCAAATTTTCCATTTTGAGAATAATACTTTCGCCTCCAAACCAGAGTGACTTGGGGACACAAAGGTAGAAGTCGATAATTTTCTTTGCCTATGTCTGAATATTTACAGTCAGAGGTAGAAAAGGAGGAGTCTGTCCCTTGTCTAGATGAGGTCAATCCCCAGGTGTGGGATGTCTCCAGCCCTGGTTTAGCCATAAATGTTCCACCAGTAAAGATTTCTCTGAGACCAAATGCTCCCTAGCCCTGGAAAAGACAATATCCCTTAAAACCAGTAGCTCTTGAGGGTCTTAGACCATTAGTTAACAAATACCGAGATACTGGAACTCGAATCAGCTGTGAGTCCCCTGCAACACCCCAATCTTGCCCGTTCAAAAACCAGGTGGATCTTACCGATTCGTCCAGGATCTAAGAGCTGTTAATGAAGCTGTGGTTCCCATCCACCCCATAGTCCCAAACCCATATACCCTCCTATCCCAAGTCCCAGGAAATGCAAAGTACTTCTCAGTCTTGGACCTTCAAGGTGCTTTCTTTTGCATTCCTCTCCATCCTGAATCCCAAAAACTCTTTGCTTTTGAGTGGCGGGACTTGGAAACAAGAGAGACCATACAACTCTCCACTGGACTCGACTACCCCAAGGGTTTAGGGACAGCCCTCATATCTTCGGGACTTCCTCGGGGAGAGAACTAAGGGAATTAACTTTAACAAACAGTAGTCTAATACAGTATGTGGATGACTTGCTCATAGCTAGGCCAGATTTTACCAGCTCTCAAATGGACACTATTTAAAACGCTAACTTTCCTGTATGAAAAGGGTTATCGAGTATCCCCCAAGTAGGCTCAGATTAGCTTAACCCAAGTAAAATACCTTGGATTTATAATTACGGAGAGAAAAAGAATGCCTGACCCCGAGGGGAGATCCCTCATCTTAAATACCCCGTACCCCCAAACAAAACAACAGCTTAGGGGATTTTAAGGAAGGACCGGGTTTTGCAGGATCTGGATTCCTAATTATGGCAATCTGGCCAGACCCCTATATGAAAATTTAAGGGGGAAAGAGGAAGAGCCACTCGACTGGTATGAGACCTGCAAGGTGGCCTTTAATGCCCTAAAAGAGTCCATCACTACAGCCCCAGCTTTAGGCCTCCCCAACCTGGAGAAGCCTTTTAGACTCTATGTTTCTGGAAGGACAGGAACTGCTCTTGGGGTGTTAGAGCAGATGATGGGGCCCGTATTACAACCTGTGGCTTATCTCTCAAAATAACTAGATGAGGTGGCCAGAGGGTGGCCCACTTGCAGCCACCGGGCAGTAGCAGCCACCGCTCTTATGGTTAAGGAGGCATCTCAGCTGACCCTGGGTCAGCCCAACACAGTGTATACGCCACACCGTGTGCAAGCAGTCTTGGAAACGAAAGGGGACAGGTGGATGACAGGGGGAAGGATCACCCAATACCAAGCCCTCCTCCTTGACACTCCAGAAATAAAGTTGAGGGTCTGCCAGACTTTAAATCCAGCAACCTTACTGCCAGATCCCCCTACCTCCCCTCTGGATCACCAATGCATACAAATCACAGACGAGTTATACTCTTCTCGCCGGGACCTATCAGAGACACCTTTATCTGACCCAGAGGAAAACTGGCACACAGATGGCAGCAGTTTTGTAGAAAAGGGAGAGAGGAAAGCAGGATATGCTGTAGTGAGCCTGGAAGAAACTAAGGAAAGTGGGTCTCTTCCCCCAGACTCCTCAGCCCAGAAAGCTGAAGTTTTGGCCCTGACAAGAGCTTTGGAGTTAGGAGAAGGAAAGAGGATTAATGTGTGTATGGACTCTAAGTATGCTTTCCTCATTCTGCATGCCCGTGCAGCAATTTGGAAAGAAAGAGGGATGCTCAGTGCCCGAAGCTCTGCTATTAAACACAAAGAGCTCATTCTCAGGCTCCTGGAGGCAGTCAAACTTCCTGCAAAATTAGCTGTCATCCACTGCAAGAGTCACCAAAAGGGGCAAGAAAAAGAGGCTCAGGGAAATAGGAAAGCTGATCAAGAGGCAGGACGAGCTGCCGGGGAAGCTACCTCTGCCACTGCTATCTGCCCCCTTTTCCCCAAGGAAACCCTGACTCCAGATTTTACCCCAGGGGGACATTCCCGATATGCTGAGCGGGACTGGGAGATTGGGTCACATGGGTGGTTTCAGCCTGATCAGGCCCAAATAATACTCCCTGATTCTCAGGTTTAAAACATTAGTAACTCCTTACATAAGAGCGCCCATTGTGGAAAAGATAATCTAGAAATCTTGCTTAAGCCTATTCTCTCCCATCCCCAGTTAGTTAAGGTTGTTAAACAAGTCACAAAAAATTGTGACACCTGTCTAAAAAATAACCCAAAAACCAGACCTGCTCTAATTACACCTGTCCAACATCGGGGATCGTACCCAGGAGCGGACTGGCAAGTAGAATTTACAGCCATGCCCAAGACCCAAGGGTTTTCTTACTTGCTAGTCTTTATTGACACATTCACAGGATGAATCGAAGCGTTCCCTACTGAGACTGAGAGAGCTACAGAAGTCTGTAAAGCTCTGCTGAAGGAGATAGTGCCTAGGTTTGGGCTGCCTCGGTCACTTCAGAGTGACAACGGGCCCTCACTTACAGCCACGATACCCCAGAACCTAGCCGCATGCTTAGGCATAAAATACCAGCTCCGCTCATCCTGGAGGCCTCAAGCTTCAAGAAAGGTAGAGAGAGCCAACCAGACGCTTAAAAGGGCTCTGGCTAAGCTATGTCATAAACACATAATAAGTGGACACATATGCTGCCCATAGCCCTCATGAGGCTACGGACATCCCCCAAACGGCCACTATTGTTAAGTCCTTATGAAAAGATGTATGGACGACCATTCTTAACTTCTGGTTTGTTTCTTGACGAGGATGCCAATACACTCTTAAAACATATAATTGACCTGGGAAGGTTTCAGCAAGAACTCCAACGGTATGGAGAACAAACCACAGGAAGACTTGAAAAATCCCCAGGTAAAGCCAGGGGATCAAGTATCAGTAAAGACCTGGCAAGAAAAAGGGAATCCAAACCAGCTGTCCGAGAAATGGACAGGGCCATATCAGGTTGTTCTAGTGACTTCAACTGCTGTAAAAGTGAAGGGTCTATCTGCCTGGGTCCACAATTCTAGAATAAAACCCTATGGCCTACAGGAGGGGGAGACAGAAACTGAGACTCCAAAGTCAGAGGACAGCTATTCCTGTGAACCTGTTGAAGATCTCAGGCTCTTGTTCAAGCAGAACCCCATCAATCCTGCCTCAGATAAGTAAAATGCATCATATGATGTTCTTCCTCTTTCTAATCATATCTCCCTGTATGGCTATTGATCTCTCCCTAAACGAGGCATGTTCACTTGCAAACCACACTGCTTCTCAACTGAACCTAAGCAGCCCGGGCTGCATCTGCATTAATGACAAAGGTTGGGGGTATGTCCAACCCATCCCAGGGTATCACTATCAAAGGCCCACCCTTCCAGCCGAGCTATGGGCTGTTACTCAGCGCCCCCACGTGGTCGTAATATGGCCTTTTGGGGAAAGGGGGAAAAAAAACTTCATGTCTTGGTACCAGCAACAACTGTCTCTATTTACCCCCTGGATGACATCTGCAATCCCACCTGAGCCCTTATTTTCTCTCATGACTAACATCCCCCAAGTGACCTTCCCTATCTCTCTAAAAAGCCACTCCCTAACAGGGGTGTCAGTGAGAAATCTAGACGACTCACAAGGTGGGGTGACCGTCACTGTTGAAACTGATGGGAAAAACCGGGACAGGCCCTGCAGCTGGGAGACCAGCCGACGCCACCCCCGGCCAGCACGCGCCTGGCACGGCCCGGGGCGCTTCCCGGACCCGGAGGCCTGGCAAGGCTGCGGGAGCTCTGGCGGGGGTTGGGGAGGGGTGTGGCTTGAGCGGGGAGGACGTCTCGGTGCCCCCTCACCCCCCGCCCCCCACCATCCCGTTCGCTGCTCAGGGTCACGTGGCTCCGGACGAGCGGGGCGTCGGCCCGGGGCCGCGGTCCCCGGAGACTCCTGCGGGCTTAGGGGCAGCCCAGCCTGGGCCCCAGGCGCCCATCCTGCCGGCTGTGCAAACCCCCTGGAGTGGCTCAGCCCCGCCCTGTCCCCAAACCGAGGCCCGCCCTGCCCCACGCCACGGGCCCAGAACAGGACCTTCCTGAGAGAGCGGACGAGCGACAGCCAGGCACACGGACAGGCAGTCGCACGCTCCCACGCCAGGTGAGACAGAGGCAGAAAGAGTCGAGGGTTCAGAGAGAGACTGGAAGACAGCGTGTGGGCAGGGGGGGCCTCGGGCAGGATTCCGGGCAGCTGCAGAGACCACCCGGCCCTGAGCAGCCACAGCGACGGGGGCGGGGGGAGGCCACTGAGCAGCGGCGGGCCTGGAGAGGCCCAGGGTGGGAGGACACCTGAGATCTCCGCGCTCCGCGCACCGCCCCGCTCCCCCCAACCCCCTGCAAGAATGCCACGCCGGGGCGCTCTGACACTAGCTTCTCTGGAGTTTTGTCACTTGAATTTCTCTCCCTCTGCTCAACTGAGTGATGACAGTGTATTGAACAGCTAGGTCATTTCCAAATAAATTAAGCTTAGTGTTTCACAGGACACCCGGACATGTATGGAGAGACCAGCACGGATGCATGGACACCAACCTTGGTAACTGGACAACCAATGGGAAATTACTGTCTGACTCAGGAGAGAGAAAGAAACCCGAACAGATGGAATGAAATGAATAGAAAAACAGGCTTTGCAACTCACACCCTAATTCAATTACCAGAAAATAAACAACACTATAACCATTTTAGAAAAAAAATAGACCTCTCCATGACCTTTGGTCGGGTGAGGAGTTCAAACACACAGCAAAAAAAAGCCAACTTTTCCAAGTCATGAATATGTTAGTTCACACATTGACTTTTACATTGAAATGTGTAACAAATAAACTTAAAATCATTGACTCACTACATAAGCATGGAAGTATTTTAAATATAAAATATGTTCTATAGTATTCAGGAAGCACTTGGCACATCTGTAAGTGTATCAGACCCAAAACTGGAACGTAGTGGAAGAGTCAGGATAGTCTAAAAATGAATCCCTAACTAAGAGGAACACACTGGATTACTGTAGATAAAAAAGGTTAAAGAAGAGAAGCTAGAAATCAGTCAATAAATGTCTTAGGGGTTAGCTTAGAGTGACTAGCCTCTGCGTGACTCTTTAAATTTTTCATGTTTGCAGCTTCCAAATTTTCCACTTTGAGAATAAAACTTTCGCCTCCAAACCAGAGTGACTTGGGGACACAAAGGTAGAAGTCGATAATTTTCTTTGCCTATGTCTGAATATTTACAGTCAGAGGTAGAAAAGGAGGAGTCTGTCCTTTGTCTAGATGAGGTCAATCCCCAGGTGTGGGATGTCTCCAGCCCTGGTTTAGCCATAAATGTTCCACCAGTAAAGATTTCTCTGAGACCAAATGCTCCCTAGCCCTGGAAAAGACAATATCCCTTAAAACCACTAACTCTTGAAGGTCTTAAACCATTAGTTAACAAATACCGAGATACTGGAACTCGAATCCGCTGTGAGTCCCCCTGCAACACCCCAATCTTGCCCGTTCAAAAACCAGATGGATCTTACCGATTCGTCCAGGATCTAAGAGCTGTTAATGAAGCTGTGGTTCCCATCCACCCCATAGTCCCAAACCCATATACCCTCCTATCCCAAGTCCCAGGAAATGCCAAGTACTTCTCAGTCTTGGACCTTCAAGGTGCTTTCTTTTGCATTCCTCTCCATCCTGAATCCCAAAAACTCTTTGCTTTTGAGTGGCGGGACTTGGAAACAAGAGAGACCATACAACTCTCGACTGGACTCGACTACCCCAAGGGTTTAGGGACAGCCCTCATATCTTCGGGACTTCCTCGGGGAGAGAACTAAGGGAATTAACTTTAACAAACAGTAGTCTAATACAGTATGTGGATGACTTGCTCATAGCTAGGCCAGATTTTACCAGCTCTCAAATGGACACTATTTAAAACGCTAACTTTCCTGTATGAAAAGGGTTATTGAGTATCCCCCAAGTAGGCTCAGATTAGCTTAACCCAAGTAAAATACCTTGGATTTATAATTACGGAGAGAAAAAGAATGCCTGACCCCGAGGGGAGATCCCTCATCTTAAATACCCCGTACCCCCAAACAAAACAACAGCTTAGGGGATTTTTAGGAAGGACCGGGTTTTGCAGGACCTGGATTCCTAATTATGGCAATCTGACCAGACCCCTATATGAAAATTTAAGGGGGAAAGAGGAAGAGCCACTCGACTGGTATGAGACCTGCAAGGTGGCCTTTAATGCCCTAAAAGAGTCCATCACTACAGCCCCAGCTTTAGGCCTCCCCAACCTGGAGAAGCCTTTTAGACTCTATGTTTCCGGAAGGACAGGAACTGCTCTTGGGGTGTTAGAGCAGATGATGGGGCCCGTATTACAACCTGTGGCTTATCTCTCAAAATAACTAGATGAGGTGGCCAGAGGGTGGCCCACTTGCAGCCACCGGGCAGTAGCAGCCACCGCTCTTATGGTTAAGGAGGCATCTCAGCTGACCCTGGGTCAGCCCACCACAGTGTATACGCCTCACCGTGTGCAAGCAGTCTTGGAAACGAAAGGGGACAGGTGGATGACAGGGGGAAGTATCACCCAATACCAAGCCCTCCTCCTTGACACTCCAGAAATAAAGTTGAGGGTCTGCCAGACTTTAAATCCAGCAACCTTACTGCCAGATCCCCCTACCTCCCCTCTGGATCACCAATGCATACACATCACAGACGAGTTATACTCTTCTCGCCGGGACCTATCAGAGACACCTTTATCTGACCCAGAGGAAAACTGGCACACAGATGGCAGCAGTTTTGTAGAAAAGGGAGAGAGGAAAGCAGGATATGCTGTAGCGAGCCTGGAAGAAACTAAGGAAAGGGGGTCTCTTCCCCCAGACGCGTCAGCCCAGAAAGCTGAAGTTTTTGCCCTGACAAGAGCTTTGGAGTTAGGAGAAGGAAAGAGGATTAATGTGTGTATGGACTCTAAGTATGCTTTCCTCATTCTGCATGCCCGTGCAGCAATTTGGAAAGAAAGAGGGATGCTCAGTGCCCGAAGCTCTGCTATTAAACACAAAGAGCTCATTCTCAGGCTCCTTGAGGCAGTCAAACTTCCTGCAAAATTAGCTGTCATCCACTGCAAGAGTCACCAAAAGGGGCAAGAAAAAGAGGCTCAGGGAAATAGGAAAGCTGATCAAGAGGCAGGACGAGCTGCCGGGGAAGCTACCTCTGCCACTGCTATCTGCCCCCTTTTCCCCAAGGAAACCCTGACTCCAGATTTTACCCCAGGGGGACATTCCCGATATGCTGAGCGGGGCTGGGAGATTGGGTCACATGGGCGGTTTCAGCCTGATCAGGCCCAAATAATACTCCCTGATTCTCAGGTTTAAAACATTACTAACTCCTTACATAAGAGCGCCCATTTTGGAAAAGATAATCTAGAAATCTTGCTTAAGCCTATTCTCTCCCATCCCCAGTTAGCTAAGGTTGTTAAACAGGTCACACAAAATTGTGACACCTGTCTAAAAAATAACCCAAAAACCACACCTCCTCTAATTACACCTGTCCAACATCGGGGATCATACCCAGGAGCGGACTGGCAAGTAGAATTTACAGCCATGCCCAAGACCTAAGGGTTTTCTTACTTGCTAGTCTTTATTGACACATTCACAGAATGGATCGAAGCGTTCCCTACTGAGACTGAGAGAGCTACAGAAGTCTGTAAAGCTCTGCTGAAGGAGATAGTGCCTAGGTTTGTGCTGCCTCGGTCACTTCAGAGTGACAACGGGCCCACACTTACAGCCACAATACCCCAGAACCTAGCCACATGCTTAGGTATAAAATACCGTTTCCGCTCATCCTGGAGGCCTAAAGCTTCAGGAAAGGTAGAGAGAGCCAACCAGACTCTGAAAAAGGGCTCTGGCTAAGCTATGTCAGAAACACATAATAAGTGGACACATATGCTGCCCATAGCCCTCATGAGGCTACGGACATCCCCCAAACGGCCACTATTGTTAAGTCCTTATGAAATGATGTATGGACGACCATTCTTAACTTCTGATTTGTTTCTTGACGAGGATGCCAATACACTCTTAAAACATATAATTGACCTGGGAAGGTTTCAGCAGGAACTCCAACGGTATGGACAACAAACCACAGGAAGACTTGAAAAATCCCCAGGTAAAGCCAGGGAATCAAGTATCAGTAAAGACCTGGCAAGAAAAAGGGAGTCCAAACCAGCTGTCCGAGAAATGGACAGGGCCATATCAGGTTGTTCTAGTGACTTCAACTGCTGTAAAAGTGAAGGGTCTATCTGCCTGGGTCCACAATTCTAGAATAAAACCCTATGGCCTACAGGAGGGGGAGACAGAAACTGAGACTCCAAAGCCAGAGGACAGCTATTCCTGTGAACCTGTTGAAGATCTCAGGCTCTTGTTCAAGCAGAACCCCATCAATCCTGCCTCAGATAAGTAAAATGCATCATATGATGTTCTTCCTCTTTCTAATCATATCTCCCTGTATGGCTATTGATCTCTCCCTAAACGAGGCATGTTCACTTGCAAACCACACTGCTTCTCAACTCAACCTAAGCAGCCCGGGCTGCATCTGCATTAATGACAAAGGTTGGGGGTATGTCCAACCCATCCCAGGGTATCACTATCAAAGGCCCACCCTTCCAGCCGAGCTATGGGCTGTTACTCAGCGCCCCCACGTGGTCGTAATATGGCCTTTTGGGGAAAGGGGGAAAAAAAACTTCATGTCTTGGTACCAGCAACAACTGTCTCTATTTACCCCCTGGATGACATCTGCAATCCCACCTGAGCCCTTATTTTCTCTCATGACTAACATCCCCCAAGTGACCTTCCCTATCTCTCTAAAAAGCCACTCCCGAACAGGGGTGTCAGTGAGAAATCTAGACGACTCACAATGTGGGGTGACAGTCACTGTTGAAACTGATGGGAAAAACCGGGACAGGCCTTGCAGCTGGGAGACCAGCCGACGCCACCCCCGGCCAGCACGCGCCTGGCCCGGCCCGGGGTGCTTCCCGGAACCCGAGAGGCCTGACGAGGCTGCGGGATCTCTGGCGGGGGTTGGGGAGGGGTGTGGCTTGAGCGGGGAGGACGTCTCGGTGGCCCCCTCCCCGCCCCCCACCATCCCGTTCGCTGCACAGGGTCACGTGCCTCCGGAAGATCGTGGCGTCGGCCCCGGGCCGCGGTCCCCGGAGCCTCCTGCGGGCTTAGGGGCAGCCCAGCCGGGGCCCCAGGCGCCCATCCTGCCGGCTGTGCAAACCCCCTGGAGTGCCTCAGCCCCTCCCTGTCCCCAAACCGAGGCCCGCCCTGCCCCCACGCCACGGGCCCAGCACAGGACCTTCCTGAGAGAGCGGACGAGCGACAGCCAGGCACAGGGACAGGCACTCGCACGCACCCACGCCAGGTGAGACAGAGGCAGAAAGAGTCGAGGGTTCAGAGAGAGACTGGAAGACAGCGTGTGGGCAGGGGAGGCCTCGGGCAGGATGCCGGGCAGCTGCAGAGACCACCCGGCCCTGAGCAGCCAAAGCGATGGGGCCGGGGGGAGGCCACTGAGCAGCGGCGGGCCTGGAGAGGCCCAGGGTGGGAGGACACCTGAGATCTCCGCGCTCCGCGCCCCGCGCCACTCCCCCCACCCCCCTGCACGCATGCCACGCCGGGTCGCTCTGACACTAGCTTCTCTGGAGTTTTGTCACTTGAATTTCTCTCCCTCTGCTCAACTGAGTGATGACAGTGTATTGAACAGCTAGGTCATTTCCAAATAAATTAAGCTTAGTGTTTCACAGGACACCCGGACATGTATGGAGAGACCAGCACGGATGCATGGACACCAACCATGGTAACTGGACAACCAATGAAAAATTACTGTCTGACTCAGGAGAGAGAAAGAAACCCGAACAGATGGAATGAAATGAACAGAGACACAAGCTTTGCAACTCACACCCTAATTCAATTACCAGATAATAAACAACACTATAACCATTTTAGAAAAACAATAGACCTCTCCATGACCTTTGGTCGGGTGAGGAGATCAAACACACAGCAAAAAAAGCCAACTTTTCCAAGTCGTGAATATGTTAGTTCACACATTGACTTTTACATTGAAATGTGTAACAAATAAACTTAAAATCATTGACTCACTACATAAGCATGGAAGTATTTTAAACAAAAAATGTGTTCTATAGTATTCAGGAAGCACTTGGCACATCTGTAAGTGAATCAGACCCAAAAATGGAACATAGTGGACGAGTCAGGATAGTCTAAAAATGAATCCCTTACTAAAAGAAAAACACAGGATTACTGTAGATAAAAAAGGTTAAAGAAGAGAAGCTAGAAATCAGTCAATAAATGTCTTAGGGGTTAGCTTAGAGTGACTAGCCTCTGCGTGACTCTTTAAATTTTTCATGTTAACAGCTTCCAAATTTTCCATGGTGAGGATAATACTTTCGCCTCCAAACCAGAGTGACTTGGGGACACAAAGGTAGAAGTCGATAATTTTCTTTGCCTATGTCTGAATATTTACAGTCAGAGGTAGAAAAGGAGGAGTCTGTCCCTTGTCTAGATGAGGTCAATCCCCAGGTGTGGGATGTCTCCAGCCCTTGTTTAGCCATAAATGTTCCACCAGTAAAGATTTCTCTGAGACCAAATGCTCCCTAGCCCTGGAAAAGACAATATCCCTTAAAACCAGTAGCTCTTGAGGGTCTTAGACCATTAGTTAACAAATACCGAGATACTGGAACTCGAATCAGCTGTGAGTCCCCTGCAACACCCCAATCTTGCCCGTTCAAAAACCAGGTGGATCTTACCGATTCGTCCAGGATCTAAGAGCTGTTAATGAAGCTGTGGTTCCCATCCACCCCATAGTCCCAAACCCATATACCCTCCTATCCCAAGTCCCAGGAAATGCCAAGTACTTCTCAGTCTTGGGCCTTCAAGATGCTTTCTTTTGCATTCCTCTCCATCCTGAATCCCAAAAACTCTTTGCTTTTGAGTGGCGGGACTTGGAAACAAGAGAGTCCATACAACTCTCGACTGGACTCGACCACCCCAAGGGTTTAGGGACAGCCCTCATAACTTTGGGACTTCCTCGGGGAGAGAACTAAGGGAATTAACTTTAACAAACAGTAGTCTAATACAGTATGTGGATGACTTGCTCATAGCTAGGCCAGATTTTACCAGCTCTCAAATGGACAATATTTAAAATGCTAGCTTTCCTGTATGAAAAGGGTTATCGAGTATCCCCCAAGTAGGCTCAGATTAGCTTAACCCAAGTAAAATACCTTGGATTTATAATTACGGAGAGAAAAAGAATGCCTGACCCCGAGGGGAGATCCCTCATCTTAAATACCCCGTACCCCCAAACAAAACAACAGCTTAGGGGATTTTTAGGAAGGACCGGGTTTTGCAGGATCTGGATTCCTAATTATGGCAATCTGGCCAGACCCCTATATGAAAATTTAAGGGGGAAAGAGGAAGAGCCACTCGACTGGCATGAGACCTGCAAGGTGGCATTTAATGCCCTAAAAGAGTCCATCACTACAGCCCCAGCTTTAGGCCTCCCCAACCTGGAGAAGACTTTTACACTCTATGTTTCTGGAAGGACAGGAGCTGCTCTTGGGGTGTTAGAGCAGATGATGGGGCCCGTATTACAACCTGTGGCTTATCTCTCAAAATAACTAGATGAGGTGGCCAGAGGGTGGCCCACTTGCCTCCGGGCAGTAGCAGCCACCGCTCTTTTGGTTAAGGAGGCATCTAAGCTGACCCTGGGTCAGCCCACCACAGTGTATACGCCACACCGGGTGCAAGCAGTCTTGGAAACGAAAGGGGACAGGTGGATGACAGGGGGAAGGATCACCCAATACCAAGCCCTCCTCCTTGACCCTCCAGAAATAAAGTTGAGGGTCTGCCAGACTTTAAATCCAGCAACCTTACTGCCAGATCCCCCTACCTCCCCTCTGGATCACCAATGCATACAAATCACAGACGAGTTATACTCTTCTCGCCGGGACCTATCAGAGACACCTTTATCTGACCCAGAGGAAAACTGGCACACAGATGGCAGCAGTTTTGTAGAAAAGGGAGAGAGGAAAGCAGGATATGCTGTAGCGAGCCTGGAAGAAACTAAGGAAAGTGGGTCTCTTCCCCCAGACACCTCAGCCCAGAAAGCTGAATTTTTGCCCTGACAAGAGCTTTGGAGTTAGGAGAAGGAAAGAGGATTAATGTGTGTATGGACTCTAAGAATGCTTTCCTCATTCTGCATGCCCATGCAGCAATTTGGAAAGAAAGAGGGATGCTCAGTGCCCGAAGCTCTGCTATTAAACACAAAGAGCTCATTCTCAGGCTCCTGGAGGCAGTCAAACTTCCTGCAAAATTAGCTGTCATCCACTGCAAGAGTCACCAAAAGGGGCAAGAAAAAGAGGCTCAGGGAAATAGGAAAGCTGATCAAGAGGCAGGACGAGCTGCCGGGGAAGCTACCTCTGCCACTGCTATCTGCCCCCTTTTCCCCAAGGAAACCCTGACTCCAGATTTTACCCCAGGGGGACATTCCCGATATGCTGAGCGGGGCTGGGAGATTGGGTCACATGGGCGGTTTCAGCCTGATCAGGCCCAAATAATACTCCCTGATTCTCAGGTTTAAAACATTACTAACTCCTTACATAAGAGCACCCATTTTGGAAAAGATAATCTAGAAATCTTGCTTAAGCCTATTCTCTCCCATCCCCAGATAGCTAAGGTTGTTAAACAGGTCACACAAAATTGTGACACCTGTCTAAAAAATAACCCAAAAACCACACCTCCTCTAATTACACCTGTCCAACATCGGGGATCATACCCAGGAGCGGACTGGCAAGTAGAATTTACAGCCATGCCCAAGACCCAAGGGTTTTCTTAATTGCTAGTCTTTATTGACACATTCACAGAATGGATCGAAGCGTTCCCTACTGAGACTGAGAGAGCTACAGAAGTCTGTAAAGCTCTGCTGAAGGAGATAGTGCCTAGGTTTGGGCTGCCTCGGTCACTTCAGAGTGTCAACGGGCCCACACTTACAGCCACGATACCCCTGAACCTAGCCATATGCTTAGGTATGAAATACCGTTTCCGCTCATCCTGGAGGCCTAAAGCTTCAGGAAAGGTAGAGAGAGCCAACCAGACTCTTAAAAGGGCTCTGGCTAAGCTATGTCAGAAACACATAATAAGTGGACACATATGCTGCCCATAGCCCTCATGAGGCTACGGACATCCCCCAAACGGCCACTATTGTTAAGTCCTTATGAAATGATGTATGGACGACCATTCTTACCTTCTGATTTGTTTCTTGACGAGGATGCCAATACACTCTTAAAACATATAATTGACCTGGGAAGGTTTCAGCAAGAACTCCAACGGTATGGAGAACAAACCACAGGAAGACTTGAAAAATCCCCAGGTAAAGCCAGGGGATCAAGTATCAGTAAAGACCTGGCAAGAAAAAGGGAGTCCAAACCAGCTGTCCGAGAAATGGACAGGGCCATATCAGGTTGTTCTAGTGACTTCAACTGCTGTAAAATTGAAGGGTCTATCTGCCTGGGTCCACAATTCTAGAATAAAACCCTATGGCCTACAGGAGGGGGAGACAGAAACTGAGACTCCAAAGCCAGAAGACAACTATTCCTGTGAACCTGTTGAAGATCTCAGGCTCTTGTTCAAGCAGAACCCCATCAATCCTGCCTCAGATAAGTAAAATGCATCATATGATGTTCTTCCTCTTTCTAATCATATCTCCCTGTATGGCTATTGATCTCTCCCTAAACGAGGCATGTTCACTTGCAAACCACACTGCTTCTCAACTCAACCTAGCAGCCCGGGCTGCATCTGCATTAATGACAAAGGTTGGGGGTATGTCCAACCCATCCCAGGGTATCACTATCAAAGGCCCACCCTTCCAGCTGAGCTATGGGCTGTTACTCAGCGCCCCCACGTGGTCGTAATATGGCCTTTTGGGGAAAGGGGGAAAAAAAACTTCATGTCTTGGTACCAGCAACAACTGTCTCTATTTACCCCCTGGATGACATCTGCAATCCCACCTGAGCCCTTATTTTCTCTCATGACTAACATCCCCCAAGTGACCTTCCCTATCTCTCTAAAAAGCCACTCCCTAACAGGGGTGTCAGTGAGAAATCTAGACGACTCACAATGTGGGGTGACCGTCACTGTTGAAACCTATGGGAAAAACCGGGACAGGCCCTGCAGCTGGGAGACCAGCCGACGCCACCCCCGGCCAGCACGCGCCTGGCCCGGCCCGGGGCGCTTCCCGGCCCCCGAGCACCCTCGAGGCTGCGGGAGCTCTGGCGGGGGTTGGCGAGGGGGGTGGCTTGAGCGGGGAGGACGTCTCGGTGCCCCCCAACACCCCGCCCCCCACCATCTCGTTCGCTGCTCAGGGTCAGGTGTCTCCGGACGAGCGGGGCGTCGGCCCGGGGCCGCGGTCCCCGGAGCCTCCTGCGGGCTTAGGGGCAGCCCAGCCGGGGCCCCAGGCGCCCATCCTGCCGGCTGTGCAAACCCCCTGGAGGGCCTCAGCCCCGCCCTGTCCCCAAACCGTGGCCCGCCCTGCCCCCACGCCACGGGTCCAGCACAGGACCTTCCTGAGAAAGCGGACGAGCGACAGCCAGGCACACGGACAGGCACTCGCACGCACCCACGCCAGGTGAGACAGAGGCAGAAAGAGTCGAGGGTTCAGAGAGAGACTGGAAGACAGCGTGTGGGCAGGGGGGGGCTCGGGCAGGATGCCTGGCAGCTGCAGAGACCACCCGGCCCTGAGCAGCAAACGCGATGGGGGCGGGGGCAGGCTGCCGAGCAGAGGCAGGCCTGCAGAGGCCCTGGTTGGGAGGGCACCTGAGATATCCGCGGTCCACGCCCCTCCCAACCCAACCCCCTGAACGCACGCCCCTCTCCGATGAAACCTTCTCCCCAGTTTGATCATCTGAATTTCTATCCTTGTGCTCAACTGAGTGATGACAGTATATTGCACAGCTAGGTCATTTCCAAATAAATTAAGCTTAGTGTTTCACAGGACACCCGGACATGAATGCAGAGACCAGCACGGATGCATGGACACCAACCTTGGTAACTGGACAACCAATGGGAAATTACTGTCTGACTCAGGATAGAGAAAGAAACCCGAACAGATGGAAAAATTGAACAGAAACACAAACTTTGCAACTCACACCCCAATTCAATTACCGAAAAAAACAACAACACTATAACCATTTTAGAAAAACAATAGACCTCTCCATGACCTTTGGTCCGGTGAGGAATTCTTACACACAACAAAAAAAGCCACCTTTTCCAAATCGAGAATATGTTAGATCACACATTGATTTTACATTGAAATGTGTAACAAATAAACTTAAAATCATTGACTCACTACATATGCATGGAAGTATTTTAAACATAAAATATGTTCTATAGTATTCAGGAAGCACTTGGCACATCTGTAAGTGTATCAGACCCCAAACTGGAACTTAATGGAAGAGTCAGGATAGTCTAAAAATGAATCCCTAACTAAAAGGAATACACAGGATTACGTAGATCAAAAAGGTTAAAGAAGAGAAACTAGAAATCAGTCCATAAATGTTTTAGCCTAGAGTGACTAGCCTCTGCGTTACTTTTTAAATTTTTCATGTTTGCATCTTCCCAATTTTCCATGCTGAGAATACTACTTTCATATCAGTTTCGAGATCAGTCTCACACTAAAGACAGTAAGAGTGGAATAAGAAATAAGAAATGCTTGGGGTGGGGGGAAGAAATGCTTGAACTAAAGGTGGTACTGATGAAATTATTTGCAGGGCAGCCAAGGAGTCACAGATGTAGAGAACAGACTTATGGACACGGGCAGGGGGGAGGAAGGAGAGGGTGAGATGAATGCAGAGTAACATGGAAACATAGTACCATACGTTAAGAGATGCCAATGCAATTTGCTGTATGACTCAGGGGACTCAAACAGGGGATCTGCAACAAGCTAGAGGGGTGGAATGGGGAGGAGGAGACGGGAGAGAGATTCAGGAGGGAGGAGACCTATGTAAACCTGTGGCTCATTCACGTTGAAATTTGGCAACAAAATTCTGTAAAGCAACTATCCTTCAATTGAAAGAAAAATCATGTTTGGACTTACCAAACAAGGACTTGTGTACTTCTAGCATGGCCTTCTGTTTCGTGCTGCCATCCTTAATTCATTCTTCCATATCATTAAACAGACTAGTCAAGTTTTTGCCAAAAACATCTTGAGCTCCTGCATCATGCTGATCAACTGCCTTCTCTCGATCCAGTATAGAATGGAGACCAAAGAAACTTTTGTCGTTTCTTCAAGTGATTGAAGCCACTCTATGTGATTTTAAAAAATAAATGTGGATAAGACGGATATGACCAAAGCAATCTAATGACAATATCTGTGCTTCATTAAAGACTTCTGCAGAGAACTA
Organism: Muntiacus reevesi; assembly: GCF_963930625.1. NCBI lineage: Eukaryota > Metazoa > Chordata > Mammalia > Artiodactyla > Cervidae > Muntiacus > Muntiacus reevesi. The sequence goes on from NW_027077941.1 coordinate 26,174, forward strand.
GTAAATTTTTTGTATAGTATCAGAAGAATTTTTTAAATCCACACCAACATTTCTTTCACCTCCGCTAGCCATCTAGACAAGGAAAACTGATTTTACCAATCAATGTCCCTAGATCTGCTCCCTCACCGATTTTTACGCAATGTGTGTTACTCAGGCAGGAGACCCTGGTTCAATTCCTGGGTCAGGAAGATCCGCTGGAGAAGGGATAGTCTACCCACTCCAGGATTAGTGGGCTTCCCTTGTGGCTCAGTTGGTAAAGAATCATTCCTCTGTACCAAGAGTAGCTCAACTCCTCTCAAAGCAAATACAGGACGGTAGTAACTATGCAGGACAAAGCTGATTCTGTACATTTATACTACTCGCTCATGAGCTTGACAGAGTTTCTAGATCTGTTACCATATTTTTTTTTTTTAAGTGATATCCACATGTGCAGGTAAAAGTGGCTCAGGTCGTGCCTGACTCTTTACGGCCCCAAGACTACACAGTCCATGGAATTCTCTAGGCCAGAATACTGGAGTGGGTAGCCTATCCCTTCTCCAGGGGATCTTCCCGACCCAGGACTCAAAGCGGGGTCTCCTGCGTTGCAGGCAGATTCTTTAGCAACTGAGCTAGTAGGGCTTCCCTGGTGGCTCAGTTGCTAAAGAATATCTGCATAACTGTCTATCGATTTGGAATTAGCAATCTGTCTGTGAGCAGGGCCGGTCATAAGCAGCTTCTGTGAGAAAACAGAAGCATGTCTGCCTGACTTGCTTCTCTGGGGAGCTTTCACTGTTCTTGCGCTAGTGCACATGGCAAGTTTCTAAGTGAGAAAGTAATGGCTATTATCACAGCTGGCCACTGAGGTACTTAATGGCAGAGGCAATCCCAGCTCTGCCAAGCAGTAGCCATCACGAAATCAGCTATTGTCATTGTAGCCAAGTTCTGTGAATTTGTGGTGTTATTTGCTGTGTTTTTCAAGAAGATGCCTTCGCCCTGCCAGTAAGACATATTTCCATAACACACAGCCATGCACTCAATCGATGTGCATCCTCCAGTAAATCCCAGCCCCGATGTCCTAGAGGAGCCTCTCTGCCCATTGTCATAAGCCAGTCTAATTTTGTGTGAGACCGTGAAAACTCAGTGTCTATATTACGCTTGTGCTTCTGACGGGAGGTCTGAGAAGGCACTTCTGAAGGTTTATTCCTACCAGTCGTTGTCATTTTTATCGAGTCTTTATTTTATATTTTTTCTTATTTTTTACTTCTACAAGTTTCTTGCTACCAACCCGTCACCCTCCACCCTCGTGCACACACGGTCAGTCATGGAATCCCGTGGACTTCAGCCCGCCAGACTACTCTGCCCATGGATTTTTCCAGGCAAGAATACTGGAGTGGGTTGCCATTTCCTTCTCCATGTATGGAGTCTTTAAAGATTCCATCACTGAGGTGTTGCTTCTCCACTTGTACATGCCCTTCCTCCCTAAGTGCAGTAGAAGTCATCCCCACTTCCCAACATGTCTGTCTTCCGTCCTCTGGAGTATATATTGCTTGAGCTCACCACAGCGTCACGATATTCTAGAAACCCTTCTGATTGCAGTCTCTTCGGGAGGTTACAAGTGCTTCAAACCTCAGAATTTTACAAAGCACTTTTTACGACCTCAGCTGAAAGGGAAGTCAACACTCAGTGAAAGTCACAGGCTTCCATGGCCTGGACTTGATTATGGGCTGTGCTTTCATAATCATCGTGTTTCCGATACCAACTAAGATGTCACTGAGAAATTTTTTTCTTTCTCATCATTGTATCTTTCATGTTTATTTAGATATATTATGGGTATTCCTACATATCTTCCCTTAGGGATGAGGGTCTTAAGTCAGTAGAACTTACTACAACTGATTTCCAGTTAGCTGTGTTAGGACAGGAAAAAGAATGACCAGCTGCTGGATTCTTAAGATTATGTATGAAAATATGATTCGTTTTACTGTGTGAAGTCATCCAATTCTAACTTTCTGAAATAGGAATTCAGAAAAATCAAAAAAAATCGCCTAACTACTAGGTGGACTCCCATCCAAGTACTGACCAGGCCCGACCCTGCTCAGTTTCCCAGATCACAGGAGAGAAGGCACGTTCAGGGTGGTATGGCCTTAGACCGAGACTGCTGCCAGGCGCCCCAGGAGCCCCGAGTTGCGCCTCCCTTGCGATCTGACCTGCCGGTCGAGCCTGGGGCTGCAGTTCTCCAGCGGGCACGCGCTGCACTTGAGCCGCACGACCCGCGACTGGACTCCGGCCGGCCAGAGCCTGCAGCTCGGTGGCCAGCGGAGGGCGCCCCCGCTCCGCACACCGCGAGCCCAGGCCAGCACCCATCTGGCCCGGCCGGCCGGGGCCTGGCGTGCCTGCGGAACCTGGGGTGGGGGGGGGGTGGGCAGAGCAGCGAGGACATCTCGGTGCCCCCTCACCCCCTGTCACCCACCATCCCGTTCGCTGCTCAGGGTCAGGTGGCTCGGGACGAGCGGGGCTTCGGCCTGGGTCCGCGGTCCCCGGAGCCTCCTGTGGCTTAGGGGCAGCCCAGCCGGGGCCCCAGGCGCCCGTCCTGCCGGCTGCACAAACCCCCTGGAGCGCCTCAGCCCCGTCTTTTCGCCCTAACGAGGCCCGCCCTGCCCCCACGCCGCGGGCCCAGCAGAGGACATTCCTGGGAGAGCAGGCGAGTGACAGCCAGGGACACGGACAGGCACTCGCACGCATCCACGCCAGGTGAGACAGAGGCAGAAAGAGTCGAGGGTTCAGAGAGAGACTGGAAGACAGCGTGTGGGCAGGGGTGGCCTCGGGCAGGATGCCGGGCAGCTACAGAGACCACCCGGCCCTGAGCAGCCAAAGCGATGGGGGCGGGGGGAGGCCACTGAGCAGCGGCTGACCTGGAGAGGCCCAGGGTGGGAGGACACCTGAGACCTCCGCGCTCCGTGCACCGCCCCCTCCCCCCAACCCCCTGCACGCATGCCACGCCGGGACGCTCTGACACTAGCTTCTCTGGAGTTTTGTCACTTGAATTTCTCTCCCTCTGCTCAACTGAGTGATGACAGTGTATTGAACAGCTAGGTCATTTCCAAATAAATTAAGCTTAGTGTTTCACAGGACACCCGGACATGTATGGAGAGACCAGCACGGATGCATGGAAACCAACCTTGGTAACTGGACAACCAATGGGAAATTACTGTCTGACTCAGGAGAGAGAATGAAACCCGAACAGATGGAATGAAATGAACAGAAACACAGGCTTTGCAACTCACACCCTAATTCAATTACCAGAAAATAAACAACACTATAACCATTTTAGAAAAACAATAGACCTCTCCATGACCTTTGGTCGGGTGAGGAGTTCAAACACACAGCAAAAAAAAGGCAAATTTTCCAAGTCGTGAATATGTTAGTTCACAAATTGACTTTTACATTGAAATGTGTAACAAATAAACTTAAAATCATTGACTCACTACATAAGCATGGAAGTATTTTAAACATAAAATATGTTCTATAGGGTTCAGGAAGCACTTGGCACATCTCTAAGTGTATCAGACCCAAAACTGGAACGTAGTGGAAGAGTCAGGATAGTCTAAAAGTGAATCCCTAACTAAAAGGAACACACAGGATTACTGTAGATAAAAAATGTTAAAGAAGAGAAGCTAGAAATCAGTCAATAAATGTCTTAGGGGTTAGCTTAGAGTGACTAGCCTCTGCGTGACTCTTTAAATTTTTCATGTTTGCAGCATCCAAATTTTCCATGGTGAGAATAATACTTTCGCCTCCAAACCAGAGTGACTTGGGGACACAAAGGTAGAAGTCGATAATTTTCTTTGCCTATGTCTGAATATTTACAGTCAGAGGTAGAAAAGGAGGAGTCTGTCCCTTGTCTAGATGAGGTCAATCCCCAGGTGTGGGATGTCTCCAGCCCTGGTTTAGCCATAAATATTCCTCCAGTAAAGATTTCTCTGAGACCAAATGCTCCCTAGCCCTGGAAAAGACAATATCCCTTAAAACCAGAAGCTCTTGAGGGTCTTAGACCATTAGTTAACAAATACCGAGATACTGGAACTCGAATCAGCTGTGAGTCCCCCTGCAACACCCCAATCTTGCCCGTTCAAAAACCAGATGGATCTTACCGATTCGTCCAGGATCTAAGAGCTGTTAATGAAGCTGTGGTTCCCATCCACCCCATAGTCCCAAACCCATATACCCTCCTATCCCAAGTTCCAGGAAATGCCAAGTACTTCTCAGTCTTGAACCTTCAAGGTGCTTTCTTTTGCATTCCTCTCCATCCTGAATCCCAAAACTCTTTGCTTTTGAGTGGCGGGACTTGGAAACAAGAGAGTCCATACAACTCTCGCCTGGACTCGACTACCCCAAGGGTTTAGGGACAGCCCTCATATCTTCGGGACTTCCTCGGGGAGAGAACTAAGGGAATTAACTTTAACAAACAGTAGTCTAATACAGTATGTGGATGACTTGCTCATAGCTAGGCCAGATTTTACAAGCTCTCAAATGGACACTATTTAAAACGTTAACTTTCCTGTATGAAAAGGGTTATTGAGTATCCCCCAAGTAGGCTCAGATTAGCTTAACCCAAGTAAAATACCTTGGATTTATAATTACAGAGAGAAAAAGAATGCCTGACCCCGAGGGGAGATCCCTCATCTTAAATACCCCGTACCCCCAAACAAAACAACAGCTTAGGGGATTTTTAGGAAGGACCGGGTTTTGCAGGATCTGGATTCCTAATTATGGCAATCTGGCCAGACCCCTATATGAGAATTTAAGGGGGAAAGAGGAAGAGCCACTCGAGTGGCATGAGACCTGCAAGGTGGCATTTAATGCCCTAAAAGAGTCCATCACTACAGCCCCAGCTTTAGGCCTCCCCAACCTGGAGAAGCCTTTTAGACTCTATGTTTCTGGAAGGACAGGAACTGCTCTTGGTGTGTTAGGGCAGATGATGGGGCCCGTATTACAACCTGTGGCTTATCTCTCAAAATAACTAGATGAGGTGGCCAGAGGGTGGCCCATTTGCCTCTGGGCAGTAGCAGCCACCGCTCTTATGTTTAAGGAGGCATCTAAGCTGACCCTGGGTCAGCCCACCGCAGTGTATATGCCTCACCGGGTGCAAGCAGTCTTGGAAACGAAAGGGGACAGGTGGATGACAGGGGGAAGGATCACCCAATACCAAGCCCTCCTCCTTGACCCTCCAGAAATAAATTTGAGGGTCTGCCAGACTTTCAATCCAGCAACCTTACTGCCAGATCCCCCACTTTCCCTCTGGATCACCAATGCATACAAATCACAGACGAATTATACTCTTCTCACCGCGACCTATCAGAGAAACCTTTATCTGACCCAGAGCAAAACTGGTACACATATGGCAGCAGTTTTGTAGAAAAGGGAGAGAGGAAAGCAGGATATGGTGTAGCGAGCCTGGAAGAAACTAAGGAAAGTGGGTCTCTTCCCCCAGACACCTCAGCCCAGAAAGCTGAACTTTTTCCCTGACAAGAGCTTTGGAGTTAGGCGAAGGAAAGAAGATTAATGTGTATATGGACTCTAAGTATGCTTTCCCCATTCTGCATGCCCGTGCAGCAATTTGGAAAGAAAGAGGGATGCTCAGTGCCGGAAGCTCTGCTATTAAACACAAAGAGCTCATTCTCAGGCTCCTGGAGGCAGTCAAACTTCCTGCAAAATTAGCTGTCATCCACTGCAAGAGTCACCAAAAGGGGCAAGAAAAAGAAGCTCAAGGAAATAGGAAAGCTGATCAAGAGGCAGGACGAGCTGCCGGGGAAGCTACCTCTGCCACTGCTATCTGCCCCCTTTTCCGCAAGGAAACCCTGACTCCAGATTTTACCCCAGGGGGACATTCCCGATATGCTGAGCAGAGCTGGGAGATTGGGTCACATGGGTGGTTTCAGCCTGATCAGGCCCAAATAATACTCCCTGATTCTCAGGTTTAAAAAATTACTAATACCTTACATAAGAGTACCCATTTTGGAAAAGATAATCTAGAAATCTTGCTTAAGTCTATTCTCTACCATCCCCAGTTGGGTAAGGTTTTTAAACAGGTCACACAAAATTCTGACACCTGTCTAAAAAATAACCCAAAAACCAGACCTCCTCTAATTACACCTGTCCAACATCGGGGATCATACTCAGGAGCGGACTGGCAAGTAGAATTTACAGCCATGCCAAAGACCCAAGGGTTCTCTTATTTGCTAGTCTTTATTGACACATTCACAGGATGGATCGAAGCATTCCCTACTGAGACAGAGAGAGCTACAGAAGTCTGTAATGCTCAGCTGAAGGAGATAGTGCCTAGGTGTGTGCTGCCTCGGTCACTTCAGAGTGACAATGCGCCCTCATTTACAGCCACGATATCCCAGAACCTAGCCGCATGCTTAGGCATAAAATACCGGCTCCGCTCATCCTGGAGGCCTCAAGCTTCAGGAAATGTAGAGAGAGCCAACCAGACTCTTAAAAGGCTCTGGCTAAGCTATGTCAAGAAACACATAATAAGTGGACACATAGGCTACCCATAGCCCTCATGAGGGTATGGACATCCCCCAAACGGCCACTATTGTTAATTCCTTATGAAATGATGTATCGAGGTCCATTCTTAACTTCTGATTTGTTTTTTGACGAGGATGCCAATACACTCTTAAAACATATAATTGACCTGGGAAGGTTTCAACAAGAACTCCAACGGTATGGAGAACAAATCCTCCCTAAACCACAGGAAGACTTGAAAAATCCCCAGGTAAAGCCAGGGGATCAAGTATCAGTAAAGACCTGGCAAGAAAAAGGGAGTCCAAACCAGCTGTCCGAGAAATGGACAGGGCCATATCAGGTTGTTCTAGTGACTTCAACTGCTGTAAAAGTGAAGGGTCTATCTGCCTGGGTCCACAATTCTAGAATAAAACCCTATGGTCTACAGGAGGGGGAGACAAAAACTGAGACTCCAAAGCCAGAGGACAGCTATTCCTGTGAACCTGTTGAAGATCTCAGGCTCTTGTTCAAGCAGAACCCCATCAATCCTGCCTCAGATAAGTAAAATGCATCATATGATGTTCTTCTTCTTTCTAATCATATCTCTCTGTATGGCTATTGATCTCTCCCTAAACGAGGCATGTTCACTTGCAAACCACACTGCTTCTCAACTCAACCTAACCAGCCCGTGCTGGATTTGCATTAATAGCAAATGTTGGGGGTATGGCTTCTTCCCTCAAGCCTCATGAATCAGTCTCTGCTACCTTCAAACTCTTCTGCAGCTTCCTCACCTCTCTCAGCCTTCAGAGAACTGAAGAGACTTACGAGAGTTTTAAGGCTTCCCTTTTAGCTCAGTCGGTAAATCTGCCCTCAATGCAGGAGACCCAGGTTCAATCCCTGTGTCATGAAGATCCACTGGAGAAGGAAATGCCAACCACTTCCAGTACTCTTGTCTGGAGAATCCCACAGACATAGGAGCCTGGCAGGCCACTGTCCATGGGGTTGCAGAGAGTCAGATGCGACTTAATGACTAAATCATCATCAGGGTTTGCTCAAGATTTGGCTTTGGCTTAAGGGTCATTCAAACTTTTTCCGCATCATCAATAAGGTTGTTTCACTTTCTTATTATTCCTGTGTTCACGAAATAGCCCTTTTACTTTCAAGAACTTTTCTTTTGCACTCACAACTTGACTAACCAGCACAGAGTTCTAGTTGTCAGCCTATCTTGGCTGTCAACACACTTTCCTCACTAAGCTCATAATCATTTCTAGCTTTTGGTTTCAAGTAAGAGATACGCAACTCTTCCTTTCACTTGAACACCTGGTGCCTCAGATGGTAAAGAATCTGACCCAATGCAGTAGGCTGGGGTTTGATCCCTTGGTCAGGAGGATCCCCCAGAGAGGGAAATGGCAACCCACTCCAGTATTCTTACCTGCAGAACTCCATGGACAGAGAAGCCTGGCGAGCTACAATCCAGGGGTCACAAAGAGTTGGATACAACTGAGTGACAAACACACATACACTCAGAGGCCACTGCAGGGTTATTAACTGCCCTAATTTCAATACTGCTGAGTCTCAGGGAATAGGGAGACTTGAGGAGAAGGAGAGAGATAGGGAATGGCTGGCTGGTGGGGCAGTCAGAACACACATATTTTACTAAGATCACTGCACTATCTCCTGTGGGCACGGTTCATGGTTACAATTAATTACAAACTCCGAAACAATGACAACAGTATTATCAAAAGTCACCGATCACAGCTCACTCTAAGAAATAACAATGAAAAAGTGTGAAATACTGAGAGAATCACCAAACTGACACAGAGACCCAGAGTGTGCAAATGCTACTGGAAAGATGACGGACACCCTCAGTGCAGGGCTGCCGCAGAACTTCAGTTTCCAAAAACTGAATTTGCAGGTACAATAAAACACGGTCTACTTGTATGCTAAAGTATCGACAATGGGCATTTTGTCAAACAGTTTAAGAAAAGAGAAGTTCTTTGTACTGCAATTGTAATTTTTCTCCAAGTCTGAGATTGTTTCAAAACAAAAGTAAACAAAAATACAAACAGAGACACACAAACATACATATATACAGGGAGTCTTCACTTTTGCAACTAGTGTTAACTGAAATTTGCGTACATCAGAATCCTGACTTCATAAGTGCACAACTCCAGAACAGGCATGGCAGTTTGCTACAGTGTGGAAATTGAGAGTTTTTTAAAAATATAAAAAATTTTCACAAGATTTTGTACACTTACTTTCTACACTGAAGTATTTTCTACCTAATTTTATACAGAAATGTCACACACATAAAACTGTTAATAAAATCAGAGGTTTCAAAAACAAAGAAAAATGTTCTATTTCTTAAACTAGAGTAATGTTTTATTATTATTCTTCAGAATTTAGTTAAAAAGTAGTCTTTTCAAACCATTCAAAATTTTATAAATGACAATTAAAATTAACCTTAAAACCTTGCACTGGCTCTGGAAAAGACACTTCCATTTGGGAATGATATCTCTGTCCAAAGATTCCTTTTCCCTTTTAACTACTATTTCCATCATTAATGGCAAGATCATACAATTCTTCCTTCAGTGTTTGGAAGAAATGATCATGAAGATACTAAATGAAAACTGCAAGGTCCAAATCAGAGTATGTTGTGTCTATAAAAGGAGAAGCCAAAAGAATATATATATAATCATTTGTGAAGACACAGAAGTTATCCAAAAGAATACATTTAGAAACTAAGGAAGGGACATGGATGGCTGGCAGACAGAGACTGGACGGACACTTTTACTGTTATCCTTCTGTTCTTCTACACTGTCCTGTGGGACTTTCCTAGTGGTCCAGTGGTCCAGAATATGCCACCCAGTAGGGGATACAGGTTCAATCCCTGGTCTGGGGAGGTTCCACAGGGCAGCTAAGCCTGTGTGCCAGAACTAACGAAGCCCTCGAGCCCATGCTCTGCAACAAGAGGAGCCGCCGCAGAGAGGGGCCCGCGTCCCACAGCTGAAGAGCAGCCCCAGATAGTAATCCCCACTTGCTGCAACTGGAGAAAGCCTGTACATGGTGAAGACCTCATACTGCCGTATATACATAAGTAAATTCTTAAATGTGTTAAGTAGGTAAGTAAATAAATTATACTTTGTGAAGAAAATCTGCTCAGAAAAAAAAAGGTCCGATTAAAAAAAAAAAAAAAACAACACTTCAGACTAAGCAGATAGAACAAACTAAGCAAACTCACGCCATTGACTAGTAACTTTTTCAAATGAAATAATAATAAAAAAATCAATTTTTACACTAAGGCTGTCAAAAACTACATATATTTCAAATAATTTCATGTGATAAGGCCAACTTAAAGGCAAATTTTATCAAAAATAGAACTGGAATCTTCATTTAACTTCAAAAGCTAAGAAAGAAACTTTCAGATTTTTCCTAATTTATGTCTTAACATTTCAAAGACAGCATCCTTGAAGTTTAATACATGTTCTTGCCAATGTACACTCAGAAATATAACCAATCACATTTTCACGACATCTGTGTCTTTACACAGATGACGTGATTCAGAAAAATTAAAATTGTCAGAGAGAGATTATTGGAGTTGTTCAAGTTATCAAACTAGACACTTAACAAGTCTCTGTCTGGAATCTGGGGCCCACTGATCAATCCCCATACCACGCTTTCCCCAATCCATGCATGAGGTAGTTTAAAAACATCAGAAACAAGCTTACAGAACACTTACTGACACTAAACCCAACCCTTCAAATCCAGCAGTGTGCAAGGCTTCACTCTCTGCATGTACTATGGATTAAGATTAAATGCCAGATATTAAATATGCAGGTTGGTTACCCAACTCCTTAGTTTTCATTGGTTCTAATCCACTATTTTTTGAAAGCCAATATATGAACATAGTTAGGCACTAGGTGATACAGAGAAGAAAGTGTCCCTGGCATGACCCAAGTATTGTGATCACAGTCAAACAAAACCATGAGAGAAATGTGTTAAATGTCTACAAAAGGTGTAGCCCTAAGATACAGGAAGAATGTAAAGAGTATTCTGGAAAAGAATGAAAGAAGTCGTCAATAGATCAGCTGAATAAAATCAATTGGTACAGCAATAAAACAGATTCAGGTTCTAGAGACGACCCTGTTGAGAACACTTACAAAGGTTATCTTTTGTTTGGAAAGGCTATGGCCGAGCAATTACGAGTTACAAGGAAAGAAGTTCCCAAGGACTTCAGTGCCCCAACCAAAACCTTATGAATCATTAAAAAAAAAAAAAAAAAAAAAATGCTAGCACAGAACACAACCTCGGAATGTGCAAGAAAGGTTCCAACCAACATTATTTGGAATGACACAACTACAATTCTACTGGGCAAGTACCTTTCAATGCAAGGAAAGAAACTGAAGAAATAAATAAAAGAAATTAACTAATATATAAATATCTTACAGACTCAAATCCTTAGTACCAGTATTTATGATGCTTTACATATTTATATATTTGTAACGTAAAACAATTCTGACTATTAGCGTAAAATATCAGCCCTATAATTTCAATTTAAAACAGAATTAACAGCTAACCTAGACTTGTAATTTTAATTTGAATTTCACTATAAATAGTACTGAAACTTAAGATATTAATATGTACCATGCTTGTAAGTTTATTAAATGTTTTAAGATTTACCATAACATTTGTGAAGGTTTGTCTGAAAACTGAACTACTTACCAAATAGTGAATATATTAAGTTATTTAAACAGTTTTTTTAAGTTTTAAATATGTATGTAAAAGGGATGCAATATAGTTTAAGTCTCCTTTTAAAATGATTCCCTAAACTTACTATATGTATCGAAAAAGATTTGTTAAGTTGAACTTTAAAATTTAAGGGAAATTTGGGGTTTAAAATGTAACTTTGATAAACTACATACTAATTCTTTAAAACCAAAGGAGCTTCCAAATAATTATTTCTGTTTAGAAAAACCCACCTTCAAGGATACAAAATCCTACTTAACTCTTATTAATCCTTCAGTATCTACGTAAAATTCTTCCTTTTCCATGAAGTCTTTCCTCTTTTTCCTTTTACCCTATACTAGGCAAAAAGAAAATAAATGTGTCTCTATCATTCAAACTGCTAATTTATTCTATTCTAGTGGCATAACTTTATGAAAACTCTTCTTTCAGGAATCCACATCGCCTATCCAAGGGTCACACGCACTTTCAGAACAGGGACTGTGCTTTATACTGCTCTCAACCTCTAGAAACATCTTACACAAGGCAACGCTAGCACACAGTAACTATTGGCGGTGGATGAACTGAATTCTAACAATCTTCCATGCCTTTCCAAATGGACCATTACCTCTGTTATGTCCCAATGGTGTGAAAACTGATCCAAGTCAGTGAGGTAAAGTAGCACGGGAGAAAGCTGCGTCTGGATGACATGGGGCACTCCTCAAAGGCTCTGAAGCCAAGTCAGTTCCTCTTTTGAAAACCCTAATTTGAGTATAAAGAAATCCAATTTAAAATAAATCACAAAGCAAGTAACATTCTTAAGTAATTTTTAAAAAATAGACATGTATCTTCAAGTTAAATTCTTCAAGCTAACAAGCTATTTTCTCTGAATTTCTGTACTTTATGTATTATTTTAAAAAATGAAATGCCAGCGATGTAGTAAAATTCATATAATTATGTACACAAAGATTTGACCTGAATCAAATGTGTAATACATCAAGAAACAATATTATATCCCTTAAACTGAGGGCTTTGCCACCTTTATACTTAAATAAGTGTGAAAGACATAATCATTCTAATTAATGTCAGGTTTAAAAAAGCAAATGAACAAGAAAAACAATATGCTCCTTCATACATATACCAAACTCTGTATTCTTACATAATAGCCTTTCAAGTGTCTTAAAACTATTCCATCCCCCCTAAGTCTATTTCTTCAACAATTACTGTGTACTTCCTTCTACCTATTCCATATAATAAGATTTCTGATTCTCTTACCACCTCTATTACACCTAGTCTGACCTATACAAACAACTTGCCCAAGTCCCTCCTGAAAGACAGCTCTTAGAATGATCAGAATACGAGCACAATGTGGTCTGACCCTAGCTACCTGCTTTGATGTTTTCAGATCACTGTACTTCCATGAACATGCCCTAAAGAGCCATCATCTAGTTGGGAAGCCATATCACACTCCTGGCTGATTCCTAATGAGTTTCCTAAAACCACTAAACCCTTTGACAGGTACTACTAATTAAAACATAAAGCCCTCACATCCATCTCAAACGCATACATCCAAAACTATCAAACAAACATGTACAAGTCTACTTGTTACTTGTTTCTTTTATATAATATTTATCTTGCTACATTCAGCTCCTTATCAGAACTTTTCAAGCTCTTTTTGGATTCTGACAACATATTTCAATAAGTCTCTTAATTTTAAGTCTTCAGAAAATTTCAAACACTGTCATCTTTATCATCCAGTTACAAAACAAAACTACCAAAGACAGTATGATCATTTAAAACAACAGTAATAATACTTACTAATCTAACACATCAAGACTCATTTTACTAATTATTCTCTGACATCAATGGAAAGCAAAATATGGCTAATTAAAATGTGATGTTTTTCCTAACACACCGAACATGTTAAACATGCTTAAAATGGATATTCTGTTCCCCATCTTATTAAGCTATGCAGTGAGGTCCAAAACTTAGACCCAAACAGGTAAGACAGTAAATCTCAGGAGAATTTTCATACTAGGTTCTTTTCCTTTCCTTAACTTGGTGGATCAGGGCAGTTACCTGTAAGTGTTGAAAATAAGAAGCTGAAATAGTCCTCATTACTGATGTTTAACTGATCACTTCCATTCCATTCTTTCACTGAAGACTTCCATCCAGAAAATGATGATCTACAATAAACAATGGAGACCTAGTACTAGAAGTGACCAAATTGAAGACTCAGGAATAAAGCACAGAATATATGACTATTCTTTATGGAATACAAGTATAATTTAAGAGCTCAGTCAAAAATCCGTAGCATGTATCATCTTTACATGTAAGGGGGTTCAAGTATCGTAATATGGAAAATATAATTTCTAACATATGTTTATGTAAAGTTTCCTTGAAAAGCATAACCAGCCCACTTATATGGTACAACTGGAAAATTTTTCCACACCACTCAAAACTCAGTTTCAAGGAGCCAAGGTGAAGTTCTGCTTTTCAGTAGTAGGTTCAGCTGCTATGTATTTACTACCTCATCTTCATTAAAAAAAAAAAAAAAAGTCTTACCTTGTTTATATGAATGAGCTAAGTTTAAACAAGCTCCTGCTTCCTACCTAAACCAAAGCATCTTAACTAGGTAAAGAATACTTCAATTTAAAGCCACTCTGCAATATCTATGCACTCCTATACTTTGCGAGGCTTTATAACTAGTCTACGTCACAATACTGCAGCTAAAGTATTGGTAGTGGACTTAAGGGAATAGCTAAACATAAAGCAGCTTCTCATTAAATGAAGATTATCTGGTTCCTGCTATGAGATCAGTTTCCAGTGATACCTTTAAAAACTCTCCTCAAGGTAAGACTAAGAAGGAATACAGCAAATGTCAGCCATGAATACAGCAAAAAAACAAAAAGCTGAGAATAATCAGATCCAAAAAGCTATCTTTTTGGATAGCTTTTTGTGACAAATTTTTTTTTGGGACAAACTTTTATAATAGAAATCTGAATAAATGTCAAGACAAAATAAGGAGTTTCTAATTCAATGAGAAGCACTTTTTTTTTTTTAACCACTGAAACAACTGTATTTATTAACATTCTTAAAAGTTGGGGAGTTAAAAATAATGGCAACATTTTTCTGAATCACTTCTACTTAAAGGACTTCTCTTTGCTTAAAGGGCTATGGGAGAGAATATCACAAGCTAAGAGGTTATAAAAAGTCAGAGATGCTCAATGGAAATGAGTACAAAATGGGTGATTAGAAAAGAAGCTAATATCCTCTTATACCCAGTGAACACTGTGCTGTCCAGTGGCTAAAAAGAGTAGCAAATCCATTTAAAAATCTAGTTTGGACAAAAGACAAGCAATGTATCACTCTGTCCTTAAAACTACAATGACCACACATACTGGCCACACCAGAACAGTTCTGAGACTAGAAGGGATGCTATATCAATTATGCTTGGACAACAGAAGCAAACCAGACCTGCTCCTGGCAGGCCAGCTCACATATTCACCCTGCTTCAAAACCAGGCTGAATTTCTCAGTAATTTCTCCCTTCTCTGGTATTTTTATCTAACAGCATAGACTACGTTTCCACATGCATGTCTCATGTTCCCCAAGCCAGCTGTAAATGAACTAGGGGCAGAGAGGGCAAGAAGAGTAACGGTCAGCAGAACACCACAGGTAGATGGAGAGGAAAAACTCAAAAAACCTCTAAGTGAATAGTGAAAAAGGCAGGAACAGCAATTCTAAGTACAGTTTTTAAGACAAACTAAACACCAACAACTCTAAGTTGATGGGTTTTTCACACACTGAACAAACGGAGATGGTCTGGTGGTGACCTGCTCTCCGATGAACTTCCCCTGCTGGAGACAACAGTGTCAGAACGCTAACACCCAGAGTGAACTAGACCGCAGAGCCCAATTAATATAGCAGATGGGAATCAGAAATTATTGAAGGAATATTTCAGGAAAAGGAGCCTGCCAACAGTCCTTGGCACAGACGGAGCTGAGGAGTGGGATGCCTCAGGTGAACGGTGCAGGTGGGAGACAGTGAGAAAGCTCGCTGGTTTACCGTCACCATCAAGGACGGAGGGGAAAACCAAAGACGTGAAATAACCCAGGTGATGTCTAAGGAACGGTATTCCTTAGAAGAACATCATTCCTTAAGAAAAACCGAACATTATTCTTCAATTCTAAATCTAGGAAAAGTGATGCAATGATAATACCACTGGCCTGGGAAAGTTGAAAAGGCCCCATCTTGTTTTAATTTTTAAAGAGATTAGTTTGAATAGGGACAATACATCGACAGAAAGAGAAGTCTACTAAGACTCTGTGCAAATGCTAAAAGGCAAAGTTTAACTTGGTACACTTTTAACTACATGACAACTTGCTTTTGATGATTATAAACTTCTATTACCATTACTTGTAAATTAATATTTTCTCAGTACTCACCACAAACCCACAAAAAAATGTAAAAAAAGACTTGTGAAAAAATCCTTGACCAAAGTTATTGAGCACAAGTCAATCGTAATTAATGCCAAAAAAGATACTAAATACAAGTTCTAAAGAGAATTAATTTTAAGAGGTGTTCAAAAGTCACTTTTAAATGAATGCCAAAACAGATCCTCCACAAGTTCTATCATGGGAAATGAGTGCCCTCTACTGGAAGTTAACAGTCATAAAACCACTTAAGTTAAATTGTATTTCTTAAAGACCTGGCATTTAGTACTGAACTAGACAAAGAGGGGGTTCATATATAGACAACATATTGCAAACAGCTCTCTTTTGCTAAAAGGAAAAAGTAATTATCAGTTATGAAGCACAATTTGGGCGACAACATTCAAACATACGTCTTATCCTGGTACGAAGAGACTGGCAAACAAAGCTAAAGAAAGTCTACTAATAAAGCGAGCCACTCCTGTTTAATTGGGGCAGAGGGTCTGCACAAGAAGCCACAAAGAAGCTAGTTTTTAAATTTTTCAGCTACAGCCCAGATTCAACTCCTGCCTAAAACTGTATCAGACCCTGGCCTTGAGCCACAATCAGTAACAAATGGCTGAATATGAAAGTACTATGCCTGATACAAACATTACATTTTAAAGGATACTTTGAACACTAGCAACATGAAACATTATTAGTTTTAAGACCTTTGAGAGTAAAACACCACAGTCACATTCTGGAAAGTAGCTCCTTGAAAAATTAAACAGAAAATTAACATATGATTCAGCAATTCTACTTCTGGGTATACAGCCAAAAGAATTAAAAGGATTCAAACAGGTGTCTGCACACCAATGTTTATAGCTGCATTATTTGTAACAGCCAAAAGGTAGAACAACTGAGTATCCATTAACAGATGAATATATCAAAATCATGAAGACAAAATAGTGGTAAACAAGGGCTGGGAGAAGGGGAAATAATCAGTACAGAGTTTCAGTCTGCAACGATGACAGTGCTGGAGATGAATAGTGGTAGCAGTCGCACAACAGTGTGAATGTACTTAATGCCCCAAACAATTCTCACTGTATACCTAAAACTGGTTAAAATGGGAAGTTTTAGGTTATGTATATTTTGCCACACACACACACACCCACCCACCCACCCACAGATATTTTAATGATTCCCTGTCTGAGTCCGCAAGCTTTTATTTCACCACCTACATTGAACTGAGCTCCCTTCCAAAAAGAAAGACCTGTATTACAATTTCATAACACCAGAAGTTTTAAAACACAGCACTCTCATCCGTCACTGAATCCTTACTATGGCTACACACTTCTGATAATCTTAACCCTTGTTTCAATGCACCTACACAAATCACTGTATGTTTCTACCTGATGGTTCAGCGGTAAAGAATCCACCTGTGGTGTAGCAGAACAAGATTCAATCCCTGGGTCAGGAGGATCCCCTGGAAAAAGAAACAGCAACCCACTCCAGTATCCTTGCCTGGAAAATCCCATGGGCAGAGGCGCCTGGTGGACTACAGCCCATGGACTTAGTGACTGCAACCATGACAATGCAAACCGCTAAGCAAACCACCTGGAACAGTCTTGCCCCAGTGACCTTCCTCTTACCCAGTATCATCAACAGTTTTAACTGCTGTTTTAAGAGCAAATGAAGGGAGGGGCGGCATTTAAAAAAGTCAGTTCATAAACTGCCAGTGACAGGGGAAGGGTGAGGGAGAAGATTATACACTTGAAATACAGCTCACTTTAGCATGCTACCTCATGTGCAGTATCCTGATAAGCATGGCAGCCAAATTTGCACTGAGTCTTCCCATAATACAGCAGCAGCTTAACCGAGAAAGCAAGTCAGCAGGCAGACTGGGTAGAAAATACACAAGCTGGACCAAAAGCTGCTGAGACTCTGCTGACAGAACCACCACTGTGCCTTCTTGTGGATCTAGTGAGGCAGGAAGACAAGTTAAATTTTAAAAGATATACAAACAAGAATTAATAAAGCAGACTGACCATTTTCACTGTGCTATGTTGAATTCTGACATATCAACTACATGAAAAAAAAAATATATGTATGGCTTAAGGTACTGCCTAGAGTAAGACTAAATACAATCATTATTTAAAGATAACATTTAACACTCGATTTCATAATATTCAAATGTGTTATTTGAAATAATAACTGATGGAGTTAAAGGTATTAGAAACAAAGCAAAACAGTAAAAAAAAAAAAAAAAAAAAAAAAAAAAAAAAAAAAAAAAAAAAAAAACAAGCACTTTTGCCAAACAGGGACAATTATAATATCAACCTAATCCGGCCCCATCACTTCATGGCTAATAGATGGAGAAACAGTGGAAACAGTGGCTGACTTTATTTTTCTGGCCTCCAAAGTCACTGCAGATGGTGACTGCAGCCATGAAATTAAAAGATGCTTACTCCTTGGAAGGAAAGTTAGGACCAACTCAGATAGCATATTAAAAAGCAGAGACATTACTTTGTCAACAAAGGTCTGTCTAGTCAAGGCTATGGTTTTTCCAGTGGTCATGTATGGATGTGAGAGTTAGACTGTGAAGAAAGCTGAACGCAGAACAATTGATGCTTTTGAACTGTGGTGTTGGAGAAGACTCTTAAGAGTCCCTTGGACTGCAAGGAGATCCAACCTGTCCACCCTAAAGGAGATCAGTCCTGGGTGTTCATTGGAAGGACTGATGCTGAAGCTGAAACTCCAATACTTTGGCCACCTGATGCAAAGAGTTGACTCGTTGGAAAAGATCCCGATGCTGGGAAAGATTGAAGGCAGGAGCAGAAGGGGACAACAGAGGATGAGATGCTTGGATGGCATCACCGACTTCATGGACATGGGTTTAGTTGGGCTCCAGGAGTTGGTGATGGACAGGGAGGTCTGGCATGCTGCAGTTCATGTGGTTGCAAAGAGTTGGACATGACTGAGCAACTAAACTGAACTGAATTTAAAACCAAAGACTTATCTGAGTATACACACACACTCCTATATATAAGCAATACTGAAAAATACAGATTTTTAAATACCACACACAAAAGGTAGACACAAACCAACGTTTGTCATTTAATAAATGGGTAAATATAAAGTGGTGTATATTCAACAGTGGAATGTTACTCAGCATTAAAAAGAAATACAGTACTCGTATATGCTCGTAAATCCTAAGAACAGTATGCCAAGTGACGGAAGCCATACTGAGAAGATCCACATCACACAATGTCATCTGTGAGAAATGATGAAAACAGGCAAATACAGAGAGACAGAAATGGTGAGCAGTGGTTGTCAGGAGCTGAGGTAGGAAGAAATGAGGAAATAGGGATGGACTACTAATGGTAGAGTTTCTTTTTGAGGTGATAAAAATATTCTGGAATAAGATAATAGTGACTATTGCACAATCTTGGGAATATGATAAAAATTAATGAATTGCACAGTGTAAAATGGCCAATTTTATGGTATATAAACTGTGTCCTAATAATAAATACTAATTATACATATGCATATATGTATATTTTTATTGATATTTTTGCTAAAAGAATGAAAAGGTTTCAGGGGTGAGTGAAACGTTAATATATGAAAGCCGTACAAGATCTCAATAATGATTAAATAAGTAAAATTTGCCATCAAAGTTTCAAAAGAATTCTATAAAAATACCTGATCAGTTTTGAATTTGTGAATTTCGTGGCTTAAAAGATAATTTAAGATCTGAAGAGACATCTACAACCTTTAGTTTTCTTAAACTATTGTATTAAGTAATACTATTGAAAATGAATTTACTGTTTGATATTTTATTCATTTTACCATGGTACAATTAATGTATAATTTGAAGGAAAAGTAAAACCTAAAGATCTCCCCTTTGAAACATTGTTCTTAAGTCGGGGTAGACCAATTATTACATACACAGGTAAACAACACTCTTACCATAGATTCGGAGAGCAGTAACTTGTAAACTTTTGAGTAGCTCTTTATTTGCTCGGGCTGCAGCAGTATGGATAATGTCAACAAACTGTGTTGAAAGCTCAGGATTTCGGGAGCCGAGATGTGCAAGCTGCAGTGGTAAACCAGCCAACCAACGTGATAACACTTTACTACGGTATCTAAGGCCATCAAAGAAAAGGGAAATACACCACATTTATTTAAACATTTGAGAGCCTATAAGATGACTGGCATACTATATTCATCTATAGTATTCTCTAAGGTTTTACCCACTGTATTTTAAAAGTTTATGTAGTTTGGGGCACTATGTACATTGTAATTTTATCTTAAAGGACACAGGCTCTACTTAGCTTGTGAACTATTTACACTAATTTGTAATGACCGTTTTACTATATTAAGTCATTTATGCATTCAGTATAGGGTGCCCCCACATTAAGTGGCTTCAAACTTGGGTTATTTCCATTCTTGCACATACTTGCTCACTCTCTAATGTCTCATCTTGGACACGGCAATCACTTTTGCTGTCCCCCAAGAGTTCAGTGATTTACACACAACCTTTGAAGTCTACCAGACTTGAACTTAAGTCTCAGTCTGGCTGCCCTTTAACAGCATGACACTCACCAACTTATTTAACCTAAGCTTCCTTCTATAAGGCAGAAACCAACAGTACCTACATAAAAGTATGAGAATTACTGAAAAGTTAAGAAAAGCACCTGACTCACAGTAAAGACTTGAATATGTTCTAACAACTACCTATGTATGCTGAGGTACCACAAATCCCGTTATCTTTCACCCAAACATCTCTTCCAGACTATCCCAAGTAAACCTCAAACTCACCACATCTAAGACTGATTCCTGAGTTCTACTCTTCGTGTTGTCTGCATCACCAGACAGCACCAAACCAAGCTGGACACTTTTGCTCTTTAAGATACCGCCATTTAAAAATTTATTGAAACATTTTTGACACCCAGTATTATGTTAGTTTCAGGTATGTATCACATAATAGTCTGACATCTGTACACATTGCAAATGGTCACCATACGTCTAGTAACCACCTGTCCTAATAAAAGTTACTGGTCATATTCTTTATGCTGTATATTATATCCCCATGACTTATTTACTTTATAACTCAGTTTGCACCTTTTAATCTCTTTCACCTATTGTACACCTCTCCTCTTCTACTGCCCTCATTCTTATACCATGTGTCCCAATATGTCACTAAGGGCCGGAGGTTAAACCTCCATAATTTTTATGGGAAGCAAAACAAAATTCTGAGGCTGCTACAGGTGGTTCCAATAATTGTCCTTTAGCTGTTAAGCAGACAAGTGGAAATATATGCTCAAAGAGACTTTTACCTTCTCAGTTATGTGTATAAAGGTTACTGAAACTATTATGTATGCCTTTTTATTAAAAAAAAATAATAATAAAACCAAAAAGGATAAAAAGAAGATTTTCTCCAAAGATTTAATCACCCTATCATCTTATTCATACAGATTACAAAGTAACCTGGTAAGAAAAAGAAAAGCAAAATAACAAAGGAACTGTACCGGATTCTGTAAGATCTCAGTTCTTCTTTTTGATAGCTTTTACTGAAAAACTTCAGTAACAAAGTCGGAACTGGACGGAGAAGGCCTCTCTGCTGATACAATGTATAAACTGCCTTTATGAGAGACTCTGTAGCCTCTAAGAAACAAGAGAAAACAGCTGCATGTGAGTCAAAATGTTTCTTCACCAGCACCATAATTCTTCTCAAAAGCACAGAAGCACCTTGTTCCTATGAGGAAGCAGATTTTAGCCACAAACTGATGACTACCATCAAAATCCTACATCAATGGCCTAATAAAAAAGTCAAACCAATCGGAGATTACAGTACAAATTTTCCTAAGAGACAACAAACCTAGGAAAGGACAACAAATACCACAATACTAGAAAGGTGGATAAGCCAGGAACCAAACAGCAAAGTTCTGCTTGAATGAAAAGAATTAGTAAGTCACACTAAAAACTGACTTAATGCAACATAACTTCAAGTTACAATAAAGGTAAAGAGATAAGGATCCACCAATTTCTAGTCAAACTAGATCAGAAAAGTATTTCTTTATCCTTAGGCTCAATGTCATTTCCTATTAATAAAACTTACCTTCTTTCACTCCAACTATGTAATCTAGTAGAAAACCTACCCATCAGCTTCAGAGTGGACCTACCCACCGAAAAGGGGGTGTTCTCAGCCATCAGGGTTCAAGCAGACATTCCTTCATGATTATGCTGGCTACCTTTTATGGCTCGAACGTAAATGACTATGAAATGTTTGACAGGTATGAACTCAAAATTAGATGCTCAACATTAACAGTATGCATAAGAGCCCCTCTCTTAAGTAAGGACAGAGCATTGACACCCACCTCTGTCTGACTGCATCTGCATTAACCTCCAGGAGACACCAAGCAATCTGTTCAGCTGCTTACTGTTTAGCCTAGACCCATCTTCAAGGGTTTCTGTTACAAATTTCCTTATCCTTTCTATCCAACTGGAATCCTTCTGCAAAGTTGAGGCATTTGCCAGGGAGACCATGATATCAGACAGTGTTAAATTCAGTAAGTAAAAGGTGATCTACATTATTCGAGAGAATCGTGCAATGCTTGATGCCAAAAACAAAGACACACATAACTGTTAAGTGTTGTATCTACCATGCCTGTTTCACTTAAACACTTAACTATTCCTCCCAGAATGAACTGTCAAGAAGGTAAGTATATTAAAGCGACTGTAAGCAAACCATTCATTACAGAATCAGAGTTGTTAAGGCATAAATTAAGAATGCATACTGCTCAGTTCATTACCCAAGTTGCTATTCACACAAGAACTACAGGCCCTTGAAACATGGTGTGGTAATCCTAGATGTACTACAGGGATAAGAACACTTGAAAACTTCAACACACTTGAAGATTTTCGTTAAGCAGATATTTATATTAGGATGAAACTCACGACAGACCTTGATTCTGCTTCTAACTAATTTTGACTTGACAGAATCACTAATTTCTCCTGGCCACAATTTCCTTATATGTGAAACAGGAGACTGGTCTAGATAAGCCCAATTCTGAAACAATTTAATTTTATGACTCACATATTACAATCACTTTTTCTAACAGATTATCTTAAGAAAAACAAAATTTGCAACTTAGGATAAAAACCACTAGATATATAAACACTATATAAACACAGTGTAGATTTCAGGCTACACTGCATTCAACAGCAGAGCCTATTTATTCTCATGTTCAGAAACATGTAAAGTTGATTAAACTAAAAAAATACCTGAAACTAATTTATTTAAAAGAAAGTTAACCCTGGATTAGGCATGAGAAAGGACACAGTCGTAAGGAACCACAAATACAAGGGGAGGGAAATTTTTAATATTTGGTGTTATTAGGGTATCAAATGTAGGGTTAGGAATGACAAATGGGACCAGATCACAAAGAGTTGAAAACTAAGGACACTAAAATCAATTCTGCAAGCACAGGAGTAACATAGTTGAAAAGTTCTTTCATTTCTGCTGATGAAAAAGAAAATATCAGTTACAAGACTCTAAACAAAGAAGTAGTTGTATGTCTACTTGAGCAATACAGGCAAGACGTGACAAGCTCAAGAAACAATGCTGGTACAGACTAGGAGAAAGGGGGATGTATAGCAAGAATAAAAATTAGCTGGATTTGAAGTCTGCTTAAATGCATACATGTATGTGAGCTTTTAGCTGAGCTGGTAAAGAATCCGCCTGCAATGCTGGAGACCCCAGTTCGATTCCTGGGTTGGAAAGATCCTCTGGAGAAGGGGTAGGCCACCCACTTCAGTATTCTTGGGTTTCCCTGGTGCCTCAGTTGGTAAAGAATATGGCCGCATTGTGAGAGCCCTGGGTTCCATCCCTGGGTTGGGAAGATCCCCTGGAGAAGGGCATGGCAACTCACTCCAGTATTCTTGCCTGGAGAATCCCCATAGACAGAGGAGCCTGGTGGCCTACAGTCATGGTGTCACAGAGAGTCGGGACCTGGCTGAGTGAGTGAGTAAGCACAGCACAGCCCAGCAAAAAACTGGGAATTCTATCATGGAGAGAGAATGAATGAAAACTGGGACAGATGAGTAGCAATCTATACTACAAACCCAAAACTACTGGTAGGTTCTTTGCCCAACTGTTCAGTGCCCAAAACCAAGGCACATTTTATACTAACCAGACCACACAAAAACTCAACTGCATCATTTATTCACCACAGGTAGAGCTTTTGAAGATCTACTTACCTATTACTGTCTGGAAGGTGTCAACAGACATTCAAAAGTTGGGAGAATTCATCCCGCTCCTCCAAGAATTTACACAAAATTTTAAAGTCTAAATACACTGACCACCAATTCTATGAGGGAGACAGGAAACTGGGGAAACTCATTTTCAGCAATGATAGAGGAGGAAATTAGAACTGATTCCCGTCCTGAAAATAACTTTAAAAGCTGGATGAAATAGTTTTTAACAACTCAAAAGCATTCAAGAGGTAAGAAGGTGATGAACAATTGCTGGGTCCCCAAAATAAAGCAAGATCACAGTACTCAGGTTCCAAGGGCTGTGGAACCAAATACCCAATTCCAACGAAAAGGCTGGAAAACGGAACTAACCTTTCAGAGGCCTCACAGGGAAAAGTCAAACTCCAGAGCCAGACAAACATGGGGACTCTGGTATATTATCCCTACTTCAAGCTGAACCTGTAAGGGCTCCCTGCCAGAGTAACGGTGAACTGGAAGTAAAAAGAGCTCTTACATAAAACAATCCCAGTTATACATCATCTCAGTAGTTAACGCAACAATTTTTCCCAACTAGATCTATAGATTCAACACAATGCCAATCAAAACCCCAGCCAGTTACTTTATAGTTATCAACAAAATGATTTCTGAAGTTTACACACAAAGGCAAACACTAGACTACCCAACACAAGACCAAAGCGGAACAATGTTGGAGGACTCACACCACTCGATTTCAAGGCTTACTGTACTACAGTAATCAAGACAGCACAGAACTGGTGAACGAACAGACAAACATAGGTCAGTGGAAGAGCCCCAAGACAGGCCTACAAGTACAGTCAACTGATGATTTCAGACAAAGGAGCCGAAGCAATCCAAAAGAGAAACAAGAGTCTTTTTCTGCAAACAGTGCTGGAATAACTGGACAGAAACTCTAGAACTGAAAAATAAAAATAAAACAAATTCAACAAATGTATGTTTGAATGAGACAAAGAGAAACAAAAAATTCAGTAAGTGGGTCTTATATACAATCAATTAGTCTTTAAAGGGAAGGAGAAAAATGGCATTAATATTTTAAAGATGAGAATTTTTCAGATGTGTTTAGACACTTCACTCAAGATCTCAGATTTAAGAAGCTCACTGAATTCCAAGGAAAATCAATAACAAAGAAAACCACACCTGGATACATCATTGTCAAACAGCAGAAAATAAAAGACAAGGAGCAAAGTCTTATGGGGGAGGTGGGGGGGGTGGGGAGGGAAGTAACTTTTATAAAGTAGCAACAGTTCAGACTCATAGCTGACTTCCTAACAGCAGTGGGAACCAACAGAGCGAAGCGTTGCAGTCAGTACGGTCAGTACGCTCAAACAAGAAAACTGCCAAGCTCAAGCACTGTGCTCTGTTAAAACAGTCCTTGGAAATAAAGGAGAATACATATATTCTCCTTCATTTTATATATATATATATATATATATATATATATGTATTTGTGTGTGTGTGTGTAAATCCTCTAGCAGCTTCTAAATAAGCCTAATGAAGAGCAAAAAAATAGAATATACAGATAAAACACAGATGGTGGATACAAGTTCTCCAAAAATATTAATTTTTGCTTGAAAGTTCAAATTTTATCTCTAGCACAGACACTATTTTCCTGAAACTGATAGGCTTATTTTTTTCATTTCTGAGAAAATATCTACAAATACCCAAGTCTGAATAAGCATAGTTAGTCATTTAAATTAAAATCATGTCCATTGCAGAAAATACAAACAGAATGACAAGTGCATTTCCTCGAGACAACCATCATTCTTTGGCATGCAGCCAAAATACTTCAGGCACACTTTCCATTTCACCACACAGAATATTAAAATTACGTGTTTTCAAGGATTGTGACTTAATAAGATTAGTAATTTTTTACTTAATTAAGAACAATTTTAAGTGAAACTGGCATGTTCTTTTAAACTGTGAATGCATAGTGGTGAAGAATACTGTTAACCCTCCATACCGTTCTGCCTCCACATATTCAACCAACTGCAGATGGTGTATCATGTGTATGGATTGTGGCTTTCTGAATCCATAGATGCAGAATGTGTATTTGGAGGGCAACTTGCTTCTGGATCAGTGAAAATACCACGTATGACACTATGTCTTTACACAAAACTCAGACTGTACAACAAGAAGAGTGACCCCTCACATAAACCAAGGACTCCAGTGTAAATGATGTATCACTGAGGTTTGTATTTTACAACAGATACACAACTCTGGTGTGGGACGCTGACGTGAGGGAGGCTGTGCATCCATGGGGGTAGGAGTAGTGTATGAGGACTCCGTACTTTCTGTTCAATTTTAATACAAATCTAAAATTGCTCTAAAAAATGAACTCCATTTAAAAAAAAAAAAAGGAATGAAATGCTAGTAGTGCCACAACATGAATAAACCTTAAAGATATCATGCTAAGTGAAGTTAAGCCAGACATAAAACAGTGTTTTCAGTTTCTACTGATACATGGTACCAGAACAGTCAAATTAATAAAGGGGAAAAATGCAATAGCAGTTCCCAGTACCTGGAGGGAGAAGAGCATAGGAAGCTGTTATTTAATGTGTACCGAGTTTCAGACTGGTAACATGAAAAATGTGAAATGTACTTAATGCCACCAATCAGTACACTTTAAAAATGGTTAAAATGCTAATTTTTATGCTATGGACATTTTACCACAATGAAAATAATATCTTTTGTAACTCCACAGTTCAACCCAAGATTAAAAAAAATCTAGACATCAGGTCAAAATTGAAGACCACTAGCTTAGGCCACATTGGCTCCTCTAACTTGAATCTGTGAATTTAATAGATAGCCTCCAAAGGCTATCTGAGAAATATTCAACACGCTTCCTTATGGAAGTTCAAGAGCAGCCTGCGGACCCTCAAAACAAATCACTAGGGAAATTTATGGTAATACTGTCAATCCACTTTTGTTAAAAATGCCACAATTTCACCACCTCAGTGTCTTCATCGTTAACTCCTTTTTCACCTTCTATATCTTAGCACAAATCACTACCTAGGCAGGCAGCCCTCCCTAGGACCTATGCCCCCCATGAAAGAGCAGGACCAGCTCCCTACTATACTGATATACTTTTATTTCCCTACATTCTTTTTCCTAAGTGCCTTCAACATATTAAGTGCCCAATAAAGTGAATAATGGCAGTACACCCATATGCTCTTGAGTAGTTTACTTACATTTAATGGTCTACCAAATTCCAAACATCCTTTTATTTAATCTCATTTTGATGAAAATTACACCTGAAACCTCTTCCTTGACAACATAAAAATCACATGTAATTATATTCACGCATTGAAGGATATTCTCAACCTTATCCATGGACCTGATTAAAAACTTCTGTGTTAATAAGAAAACTGTATCTGGAGCAAGTAACAACTTACTTGCTCAAGAAAGTATCTCCATATTTGATTCTCTGTCACCTCCAACTCCAGAAACTCTAAATTAATGGTCCTAAAACATGGTTTTGATCCAACCAATAATAGTCTTCAATGCCTAAAGGATCAAGGATGAAAGAGAAATGAGAGTCAGAGACAAAAAATGACTTTCAGCATTAAAGTTAGTCATCAGTAGAAACCTATTTGATCCAGGTCTGTCCCATGTCCTCCATTATGCAATTTTATAGCTTTCTCATACCCTATAATATCTCCTTCCATTACTGCAATCATCCCTCACTTCACTTCTGCCAGCTAAAATCACATTCACATTAAAACACTACTCTCCAACACCGCCTTGTCTGTTTATCCTAACAAGGATCTGTCTTCTCCTATTAATTCCTATAGCATTTCTTGACTATAAAGTTCTAATGACACTTAAATATGCCTTGTGTGAAAGATGTAGATTCATTTTTCTTCCTGCAAGTTATTGAGCTTTTGTTTCTCAGCCTTAAAACTACCCTTCCACGCTCTTACTTTGTGATCCTGGGGGTGAGTCACATTTTCTCCTTTACAGTTTGCTTCTTGTTAGGCTCTGCCAATAAAGTGCTTGTTTTTGTTTAGTCACTAAGCTGTGTCAGACTCTTCAGCAACCCCGTGGACTACAGCCCGCCAGGCTCCTCTTTCCATGGGATATTCTAGGCAAGAATACTGGAATGGGTAGTCATTTCCTTCTCCAGCAGATCTTACCAACCCAGGGATTGAAATCTGTCCCTGCACTGGCAGGAGGGCTCTCCACCACTGAGCCACCTGGAAGTCAAGGGGTACTTGAGACCAGAAAGCTGGAGGAGGAAAATGCGGCACTTTCTGTTTGCTTCCTAGTCCTATTTTTTGCTTCCTTTTGCCACCAGTGCAACCCAACCACTCTTCAGGCCAGCAGCAGTTCATTCTAGCAGCCAGAGTTGGTTCCAGTCTGTATCTTCCTGACACAGAACCAGTATCACCGTGCCCCTAGAACACCAGCGCCAGCCAGCAGAACCCTCTTCGCTGAGCCCTGTACCCTTACCCCACTGGGCCCCTCTCCTGATCCCAAAGACATTAGTCCCAGCTGAGTGCAAACCCCTTCCTCGAGGCCTGAGTTTGGGCTGCAGCCTTTCTTTCCAGCCACTTGCCCTCTTCTCTTTGCTCTCCGGTCGGGAGGCAGTGGTGGCTTCCGACAAGACCTTGCTGTTCCCTTTTGTCTTTCCACTATTAAGTGGAAATGCCTAGTTAACAACCGGTTGTATTAAATTCTCTGTGAAAATCACTGGTATGATTTCCATCTCATGACTAGAGTCTGACACACATTTTTAACAATTTTAAGATTTTGTATTGATTTTTGCAATTTATGAATCACTTAAGAGATCAAAGAATATACCTTAGGGCATCTAATTATCTGTCATAATACTTTACTTACAGTGAGAGACCAAAAACTTCAGTGAATGAAGTTTATCTGCCTACAACATACTTATCACTTCTGAGCATATCCTCTGAACTCTGCCCAAAGAGCCTCACTGATTCTCCAAGTAGTTTCTTCCTTTTGATAAGTTTAAGAACCTTCTGACAAAGACTTTAAAATCTGTTCAAGCGTTTGCTCATTTGGGGAATTGCACCTTGAGTATCTGTATCTGCTTGTCAAGTTTTATTTGGTAATTTGTTTTTACGTTTATCTGCTCTTACTTCAGGTAAACATTTCAAAGAACTTCCAGGCTTACACTTTTCCAGTGAAACTTCATCCATAATTTGTTCTTTTCACTTATTTTAAAAAAGAGAACTGCTTTTCTTCAATTATCCCTCTTCCATCAGGATACTGATAACAGTTACATTACGCTTCCTTGTGTATATAAATGAGAGCAGAAACTAGTGATGTTATGCTCTCAAAGATTCAGTAATTACACAGTGCCTCTCACAAACAAACTATCCACTCTAAGCAAATTTTTATTAAATTCTTATCTATACAATTTGATAACTGACACTCATTTAGCACAAAACATTCACTTCACAGATTAAAAATAAAAATAAAAACTAAGTAAAATTGGAAGTCCAGGGCTTAAAGTGACTTGTTTAAGATCAGATACTACAGCTTTTATCTTTACTTCACAGTCTAGATAACAACTACTTGCAGTGTACAAAGTTCAGTGTGAGACTGTTTTCTGACTTTAAGCAGAAACTTAACAACTTGTCAATATTCACTTACAAATTTACCCTTATAACACACCTTTTGCTAATGATATAATATGTAAATAAATCTTAAAATCTGAATAAACTGTTAGGCCATCCAACTTTCACCCACAGTTCTTTTTGGTGCTTTCATTTTTACATGCATTTCATCTACTTAAAATGAGAAAAAAAGGGAGAAAGTAAAATTTAATAAAATTCTGATTTTGAACTACTAATGCAATATTTATAAAGTATACAAGAAAATCTTCTACTTAGTGTTCCATTTAAGAGTAACTATATTCTCTAGAAATTCTATTGCTCATTAAAGACATTTAATACCTTCACAAATCAATGTGTTTGTCTAAATTCTTCAGCAGTATTCTTCAATGTATCATGTTCTCCTACCTGAAACACTGATTCCCTACTATCCAGAGGACCAATCATTCCAGTCTGCCAGTAGCTGAGGGGTTGCTTGGGATATGGGACATGAGACACTACAATAGCTAGCTCCAGCTCTAGCAAACCTGGAGGCCAAACTCAGACCATAAATCAACAGCTAGCTATTGCAGCATATCTCCTTAGTTACCTTCACTGGGTTTTCCTCTTTTTCTTAACCTAAAAATGTGTCCTTGACAACCTCTGGACTTCTACTAGGTATCTTAAACTTAACATGAATAAACTGAACTCTCCTATGGGCAGTCACATCATCATCTGGACCACAGTACAGGCATCACCCCTGCTCCTCTTTCCTTAACTACATACACCAGCATTCCTGCTGGTTTCACCAGAATCTGGCTGCTTCTCATCACTTCAACCACCACCTGCCGTTCGACTCCAAGCCACCATCACCTCTCACTTAAGACTGCTGTCTCAGGCTCCCAAAGGCCCTCATGCTTTTCCTCTTGCCCCCCTAAACTTAACTCTCTACACGGCAGCCAGGGTGATCTTTTAAAACACAAATCCTACTTCACAATATTACAGGGAAGGATAAAGGAGATAATATATATAAAGGAAGGACAGGTCATCCATGGGATCAATGATCTCAGTTGGGCCCATTTTGCTAGAGTTGGAGAATGAGGGCATGGGGGTTTTTAACTGTTTTATTTGTAAATCTGGCATATTAAAGTTAAATAAACATAATTTAGATCATGCCACTCCTCTGCTCAAAACCCTCCAATGTCTTTTCACCACACTCAGGTTAAAATTCTAAGTCTTTACCACAGACCACAAGGTACCACATGATGTGGCTACTGTCCGTCATGTCCCCCCTCATCACCCACCATTCTCCCAGGACCTCACTTGCACATGCCTTGCTGCCATTCCTCAAGTATGTCCAATCTGTTCTCACTTCAGGGTTTTGCACTTGCTGTTCCCTGTGCCTAGAAGGGTCTTCCTACAGGTCTTCACAAGACTTGCTCCTTCTCTTCATTCACTGACATGCAAATATTAAGAAGGCATTTCCTGACCACCTAGTTAACAGGTACCTCACCGCACACTGTTTCATTACATCTTCTCTCTTATCCACTTTCATCTTTCTTCCTAATGGTGACATGATGGACATCAGCTATTTGTTTGCCATCTCTCAACCCCACCAGGAGCTAAATGTTTGCCTTGTCAGTCATGTTTATCTCTGTATTCCCAGAGTCTAGACAGAACCTAACTCACTGCAAAGCAGCACTATTCAAAAGACCTTTCTGCAGTGACAGAGCCATTTTCTTCTTGTATTTGTGCTGTCCAATACAGTAGCCACTGCCACCTGAAGCTACTAAGCATCTAAAATGTGACTACTGTTTACTGAGGAACTGAATTTTAATTAAACAGCCAAATTTATAGGTGCTCAATTAACCTTTGCATCTAACTCTTTCTCACAAATTCTGATCTTCATGGTAAAAACAAAACAATAAGGAAACATTTACACTGAACGCAGCAAGCATTAAAATACAAAGCTAGGACACAACAAAATCTCTATAGTGTATAAAATTATACTACTGACCTAAAGTTAATAATACAGGACTCCAAAAACTGAAGTTAATTAAAAAGTTAACATTACATTGTATTTTAAAACACTGTGTGTTTTAAAAATATTAAATACAGTATACTTTAAATTAAGGATCCTAAGGATACAAAGAGTGTATTACAAATAAACCACCTCAGTCAGGATCTGAGTACTCAACCACTGAAAATAAGATTTAATATTAACTTGAGATTTCTTTCCAAAGATGAAAGATTTCAAATTCCTAAAAAGCTTTACAATAAAAAATACTTGGGCAAAAATGAAACTTCTCAATTATGCAGCAAATACAAACACACTATATGCGTTTAACAAAACTTAAAAAGTAAGCAGTCAGTTACCCTAAGGTTGCACCCTAATACAGATGCCAATTTATCAACAGAAAACCTACACATTTTGAGAGAAAAGAGCTACAATTCAGCCTGTGGTGCATAATTAGAATTTAAGACCAAGAAATGCCATTTCATTCCTCCTAAAGTTTGAACTTTGACCACTCAATACTTTAAGTACTAAGCTATAACTAAGGTGAATGAGAAAGTGGAACTGACAGCAGGAATGGTAATGAAAAATAAACTAACAGACATTTTAATGTAATCTGGTGTAACATACATATTTATACTTTGTCTGCAAAGTAATAGATTTACCTTATTCAGTTATTATAGTTCAAATCTGCAGTGGTAAATTAGAGAACTCTGCCAATGGATGCTTTTAAATACTATTTCAGTTTGAATTTGCACCATACCTGCAACTGCAGCTTACCTACAGTAAAGGTTAACTTTAAGAAATATTTTCCGATTTATATCCTTTATCAAGAAAATAGAGAGAGACTGAGTAACTCTCTTAGTAAATGTCACATTGCACTTGAAAAGATGTGGGTTATTTTCAAATATCTTTTTATGTTGGTTTCTAACGTAATTCCACTGTGATAAGAGAACAGACCCTGTGTGATTTCAATACCTTTAAGACCATGAAATTTTTGCACGTTGTTTTATGTCCTTGGATAAGTTCCAGAGTCTCCCAATTTACAGTCTATGGGAACTTGAATAGAATTTGTGTCCTACTGTTGTGTAAAAATTGTATAAATCTTAATTATATTGAATTGGTTCATAGTGTTTTTCAGGTCTAGTATATCATTCTATTTCTCTACATATTCATTCTATTAATTTTTGAGAGTTTGATACTAAAACTCCAACTAAAAATCTTAATTTATCTCCTTAAAAAATAATTGTAATATACAGTGTATTTTCCAAGTCTCCTGTAAATGTGTTATCATACTTTCAGAATTTAAAAAATAGAAATTAAAAAACTACTATGTATGAAGTAAATAAACCCCAAGGATGTATTGTACAGCACAGAAAAAATAGTCATTATTTCATAATAAAATGGAGTATAATCTGTAAAAATACTGATTCACTGTATTGTATAACTGAAACAAATGTAATATTATAAATCAGCTATGTGCTCATGCATACTCAGTCTCTTCCATCGCGTCTGACTCTTTGCCACCCTATGGACTACAGAACACCAGCTCTTCTTTCCATGGGACTCTCCAGGCAAGAATACTGGAGTGGGTTGCCCTGCCCTCCTCCAGGGGATCTTCCCGACCCAGGGATTGAACCCAAGCCTCCCGTGTCTCCTGCATTGTAGGCGGATTCTTTACTGCTGAACCACCAGGGGAGTAAATCAACTATATTTCAATATAAATACCCTCCTCAAAAGAGAGACTGAGTAGGAAGATAAAGATCAGAGAATCTTAAGTGATACATCAGCCAAGAACCCTGATTTAAACAAAGAAGCTCAATTATATATTATGGCAATCAAGGAAATATGAACACTAGATCTTTGATAATATTAAGGAATCGTGGATAATGATAAAGGAATTTAAATTATTTTTTTAAAAGACTCACTGCCTTTTAAGAAAACATGCTGAAACATTTATGGATGAAATGATGGTATAAGATGATTTGCTTTGCTTTGGTTTAGGATTTGCTTCAACCATCTGTATGAAGGGTTGGGGGGTGAGGTGGGTCGAGCAGAAATAGAAAAAGCTTGTCCTTGAGCTGAAAACTTGGAGCTGGAGGATAAGAGAATATGGAGATTTGTGTTCTATTTTTTGTGTGTGAAATTTTCTACACTATAATCTTTAAAAAAAGAAAAAAAGAAAAAACTAGTAGAGCCATTTTTTTTTAAATGCAAGTAGGTCATAAGAGAGTAAGATTTCCAATAATGAATTAACAACCTGCAAATAGCTATATATTATGGTTATCCTACTGGAAATTTTAATATAAATAAATTCACTTATTTGGGAAAGTTTCTTTCAGGTTATATGTTGTATTTGGAAAATATAACAGCCATACCCAGGGGCAAGTGACAAGACTCATCTGCACACCTGGGTCTTCACTGCCAGTGCCTGTGACACTTGACTATTTTACCATTTCCACGTTACCATTCTCAGAATATAAGGCAAATCTTGCCTGAATCACTGTCACTGACCCGAGAGGGTCCTAGCCCAGAGTCTTAAAGAAGGTCTTCCTCCAGAAATTAGACACGGTCCTTGTGTAGTTCTGTCCTCTAGAATCTTTCTCCCAAGTAACATAAGAACAAGAGGAGAAAGGCAGAGATGATCTGGATTTCTTGAGCCATCTGGGTGGATCAAGTTTTTTATTTCTTTCCTCTGCACAAAGTCCCTCACCTGTGACAAGCTTCAGCATTAGGTCCTGGTGACACAGTCCCCTGCGGGGGGAAGATAGAGAAGTAAGGAGACAGGTAGTAGTAAGTAGCTTCTTAATCTGACTAAGATCAATTTAATTTGAAAGAGGAAGTAGCTTTACAGCAATCCTTTTTCTCATCATTGCCAGATTACCTCATTGCTTTAAAAGAAAATGAATTCCTCCATCTCAAGTGTTTGGCAAACAATAGTCAGCAGATTTGTGTAAAAAAAAAAGTATACATAGTCAATTAGGGGTCGATTACAAATTTCTATTTGGGGAGTCTCCAAATTGGGAACCTGAGAGTAGAGTAGAAAAAAAGATTTTTCCCTTTGAATACTTCATGCTTTTAAAATTTTGAGCCATGTGAATGTATTGCTTTATGTAATTAATTAGTTAACTTATTAAAAATAAAGATTAAATAAATAAATAAAAATAAAGACAAAAATGGAGATCATAATGCCTAAAAAGAGATTAAGATCACAGGGCCATTTGCTTCTAACGTAAAAACTAATACAAATCACTCTGTTAAGAATCAAAAGGCTATTATAATTAAATGACACATAATATCAGATTTTCTTTTGCAAAATAGGCCCTTATGGGCAAAGTTGGTGAATTCTGAATAAAATCTCTAAGTTAGATAACAGTATTGTATCAATATTAATTTCCTGACTTTAATAATAGTACTGTGGTCATATAAAAGTTTTTTTAAGAAACACACTTCAAAACATTAGGGGTAAAGTGGTGTCATATCTGCAACTTTCTCTGAAAGAGTGGGGATGAGATATATAGAGAAAGACAGAGAGAAAATAATAATAATAAAGTAGACTCGATAAAATGTTGATATTTACTGGCAAAGAGGGGGAGCGCCTGGAACTCTCATACACTAATGGCAGAAGTAAAAAAATTATGACTATTTTTGAAACCAGGCAATGCTTTAATAATGTTAAACATAGACTTATCATATGGCCTAGCAATTACAGTCCTAGGTATTTACCCTAGAGAAATTAAAACATAGAGATCCAAAACATGTGTCTAAGAATGTTCATATCAACTTTATTCATAATAGCCCAAAGTGCAAACAATCTCCATGTTCATCAATAGGAGAGTGAATCACATTCATCAATAGGAGATGAATAAACAAATATTTATCAACAGGAGAGTGAATAAACAAATGTATTCTCACACAAATGTTTGACAAACATTATTTTCACAAACAAATGTATCCACCTACAAAGTGGGAGACCTGGGTTCCATCTGATCCCTGGGTTGGGAAGATTCCCTCGAGAAGGGGAAGGCTACTCACTCCAGCATTCTGGCCTGAAGAATTCCACAGGCTGTATACACATGAGGTGACAAAGGGTCAGATATGACTGAGTAAGTTTCACTTCACTTCATTCACACACCAGACACTGGGACATGATTCCCATGGGTCCCTTGTGTTTCCACATGTCTTATGAATAGAGGTGCTGACAGTTTTGCTCCAGACAATCTTCTTTAAAAAAAAAAAAACACTTGCACAGTAGATACCCTTGGAAAATATAATTTCTCCATCTGGAGCAGAAGGCAAATTTTTTGGAGTCCAGTATGATGAAGATAATGTCTCCTTCCAGGAACAAAGGTTGGGCAGATTTTCTTGAAGTCTCTTATTAAAGATTGAGGTTTTCTAAGCTTAGGGTTCCTCAGCTATGACTCAAGATTTACTATGTGTGGACATTTAGGTTGTTTTTACCTGTATAAGTTTATTGAGGCATAACTTACATGCAAAAAAATCATATTTGATCTGGTACAAGCATGAATCCGAGGCAGCCTAACTTTTTAGCTTGCAAACAGGATAAAATCTCAGATTCTTCACAGTCCTTGCCAGTGGAATGCTGCCCAGCAACAAAAAGGAAAGAATCACTGAGACACACAGCAGTACAGATGAGTCTTGAGTTTGGGGCATGTTGACAGAGGTAAAGGATGAAGGATTTTCCCAAGAGTCCAGTGGTTAAGAATTATCCTTGCAGTGCATGGGACACGGGTTCCGGGAACCAAGGTTCTGCGTGCTGCAGCACAGCTAAGGCCACGCGCTGCGGATACTAGGTGAGGAGGAGCCCCACAATGCGACTAAGGCCCGGTGCAGGCAAATAACCAAGTCTTTAAAAGGAGGTGAGGGGGAAGCTTTCTAGCGTGGTGGGAGTGGTGGAACTACTTTGTATCTTTGTTGTGTTTGCATGGATATATACATCTTTCAAAGTGCATCAAACAGTGTGCCCTAAAATGTATAATTTTGTTATATGTGAATTACGCCTCAGTAAAATTACATAGAAAGAGTCTAAATATTTATCAACATGTGAACAGATATGCAAAATATGGTATATACATAAAATGGAATATTATTCAGCCTTGAAAAGGAATGAAATTCTGAAACATGCTAGAACATGGGTGTTCCTTGAAATCATTACACTACGTGAGAGAAGTCAGACATGAGAAGACAGTTACTGTGTGATTCCACTTCTTTGAGCTGCCTGGAATAGACAAATTCATAGACAGAAAGTAGAGCAGTGGTTATCCAGGGCTGTGGAGTTGTGGTCTAGTGGGTACAAGGTTTCAGTTTGGAAGGATGAAATAATTCTGGAGATGGAGGTGATGGTGTTGTACAACAGTGTGAACACACTTAATGCCACTTAACTGGACACTCAAAATGTTTAAAATGATAAATGTTATATCTAGTACATTTATATGTATTACAGTAGTGGTGTGAAAAAAAATAATCTCTCTCTCCAGTGGTGTGCTGCAAAATGTATAACAACCAGCTATGAGAGGGAAGCATATTGGTAGTATTCACTTTGATAGAAACACTCCCACAGTGATCCAGTTCAAGCAACAGTGTGATATCACTGAATGTAGAGTTTGGAAAAGATACAAACAACTGACTTTACAAAGTCAATAGGAGTTGGCTCAAAGACACTACTGTCTCTATCCAACCAACCGATTGTTAGTACACAGCAAATCCAGCAAAGAAAACACAACATAAACGTTATAAAGAAAAAGGGAAAAAAATCACCCCACCACTACTTATAGGCAGTTGTCTGTATGCCAGCCAGGGAGGTCGATGGTTATTTGTGGGCTGATAACATACAGGAACAACAAAGTGCCAGTTCACTGATCCTGCAGGCTGGAAGGCATCAATTCTGGTTGGTTGGTACCCATTGCCACATCAGTTATTAAATCTTGTGGCTCTTATTCCTGGTGGTGACATCCAGAAAAGGAAAACTGTGGGACCTTCTTGAATCATGTAAGTTTAGCTACCAGTAGGTAACCCTTTAAAATTTTTATCGATCTTTACTGTCATCATATTCCCTTTGTTTTGGCACAAAATGGCTGCAAAAGTACAGGAGATACAAAATTTTGAAGCCATTTCCAGAAGATTTAGGCTGATTCTCGGTGCCAGTGACTCTCAGATAGGGTGTGCATGTAATTACTGGAGTAATCTTCATTTTGAAAGAACTACAGGTGATTCTAATGCAGTTGGTTCACAGAACACATTTGGCAACATGGTTCGATGAGGTAGCTCTTTCCCTTCTCCCCTTTCATAATTTCACACCACAACCACATTGCTCTAAGATGCAAATTAGGGTAACTGATGTTATAAAACATGTCCCAATGTGTGTATAACAATGTCTGAAATGATTTTAAGAATATTCAGTATAGAAAAGGTGACATAAAATTGTGCTAATTCATTTTACTGTCATTGGTGAAACAAGTGTTATTCAAGCCTTTTGATGTGGCAGAAATATTTTAAGACAACCCCTTCTATTCTTTGAGCAGGAAATAAAATCTAGCAAACTGTGTAGCCAGTAACCTTAGGGATGGTACTTGAGGCTTGATCTCTAAAAGATGTTGAGTCCAAAAGTTGAACCTAAATCTGCCTGTATTGTTCTGCCTTGAGTGAATCTTTCATGCAGGCTGTGATCAGTGCATTTAAAAGAGCAGAGATCTGAATTTTATTGAGATTTACCTTATGTTTTATTATTGTGGGCTTGTCAGGTGGCACTAGTGGTAAAGAACCCACCTGCCAATGCAGGTGATGTAAGAGGTGCTGATTGGATTTCTGGGTCAGGAAGATCGAGGAGGGTGTGGCAACCCACTCCAGTATTCTTGCCTGGAAAATCCTATAAACAGATGAACCTGGTGGGCTACAGTCCGTAGAGTCGCAAAGAGTCGGACACAACTGAAGCAACTTAGCATGCATGCATGTTTTATTAATAATGAATTTCTGTTTAGTAAATGTTTCATAGTTATGTGCCAGACTTGCTTTCCTTATAACATGGTGGCAAGGTTAAGAAGGCATCGTTAGTCTTCATCCACTCTAATTAATAAATGCTACATGAATCTACCAAAAAGAACCTTATAACTGTGCTTGAAAAGTTGGCTTAGGGTAGCTCTTTATAGGGTGTTTGGGGGAACACTAAACCCCAAGATGCTCATTTGAAGATAGAAGACCTGCAAAAAAAAAAAAAAAAAAAGAGAGAGAGAGAGAAAGAGAAGAGAAAGAAGACTTGCATGATTAAATAAACATAGGAAATGCTGCATAGGCGAATATTTTATTTTTTTTAATTTAGTCCACCATTTACCAAAGTTATTGATTAAAGATTTTAAAATTTCATAAGAATAACATTTTGTGGAATATATATTTAGCAAAGAATTCTCCAGTGCTCTGGTGAAAATTTTAGCTGTGAAGGGGAACACAGGGATAGAGAGGCAAATTAATTTGGCATTCTTGACTTCAAACTTACATTAACCACATTTGTTTCCACTATTAAATGTAAAGAATTTGATGGATTTAACAACAGTCATCAAGGATAGTCAAAAGGTAACTTCCTCAGTGGTCTGGTGCAGCCAAAAATCAACTGGAGAATATACCTCAGGTGCCCGCTGCAACTCGAGAAAAACCATGAGGCTTCCCCCTCGCTACGAGATGAACCCCAATTCCCCAGCATTGCGTGAAGACCAATTCCGTGTTCCCCATCAAACAAGAAAGGAGCCTTGACTTCCTTGATGGAACTCCAGAGAGGCCCCAAGAACACTGTCACAAGTCTAGAGGGACCTGAGGTCACCACAATCACACAAAAGAGCTCCATGTACCACAAATCAACTCGAGATGAGGCCTGATTCCCCTGCAATGGCTCCAGAGCTAGCAGGCGTTCCCCTGCAAACACAGCAAGTGGCTTGCCTTCCTTTAGGCAACTCCAGAGATTCCGCGAGAACACCATCCCAAGTCTAGAGGAACACGAGTTCAGCACAGCAACTAGAGAGAAGCTCCGTGTACAGCAAATCATCTCGAGATGAGAGCTGATTCTCTGGCTTTGACTCAAGAGGAATGCCAACTTTCCACAAGCACCTCAAGAGGAGGCTTCTCTCAGCTATAGGTATGTGAGAGGGACCCTGAGTTTGCTGCCTCAAGTGGAATGGACACCGAGATGCCGTGACTCGAGATAAGGCCGGATTTCCCTGCAGTGACCTGAATGCAAGCTCGTCTTTCATCTCACGAGATGAAGGGATGTCTGAATCCCCTGTGGAGACCCTAGAGAAAGCCCTAGTTCCACGTATCATCTCAACAGG
The DNA here is from genome assembly GCF_963930625.1 of Muntiacus reevesi. Classification (NCBI taxonomy): domain Eukaryota; kingdom Metazoa; phylum Chordata; class Mammalia; order Artiodactyla; family Cervidae; genus Muntiacus; species Muntiacus reevesi. Next base: position 65,993 of record NW_027077941.1, read on the forward strand.
AGGCCTCACACTCCTTTCAAAACTCGAGAGTCACGCGGAGGTCAATGCCTCAAAAGGAGACGATTCCTGACTCCTCTTGAAAATTGATAGGAATCCCAATATCCCTGTGGCAACTGGACAGGAACCCTGGGTCTCTCGCCTCACCTTGAGAGGGGTCCCTATTGCCCTATCAAGCCTCGATGAGAATACCGAGGTGTCCCTAACATCTAGGCAGGAGTCCTGATGTCACTGAACAACATGAGTTTTGAAGGGTCATTCCCGCCGTAACTCGAGAAGATACCCCAGGTCCCCACCACAACTCAAGAAAATCCAGGAGAATTCACCCTCGCCGTGAGATGAGGCCCAAATCCACTGCATCGCATGTAAAGCAATTCCATGTTCCCCATAAAACAGGATATGAGCCTTGACTTCCGTGATGGAACTCCAGAGAGTCCCCAAGAACACTGTCGCAAGTGTAGAGGGACACTGAGGTCCCCGCAGCAACACGAAAGTGCTCCGAGTACCCAGATTAACTCGAGATGAGACCCGATTCCCCTGCACTGGCTCCAGAGCAATCCCGCTTTCCTCATCAAACTAGACAAGTGGCTTGACTTCCCTTAGGCAACTCCAGAGATTCCCCGAGAGCACCGTCCCAAGTCTAGAGGAACACCAAGTTCAGCACAGCAACTCGAGAAAAGCTCCGTGTACCCCAAAACATTCGAGATGAGAGCTGATTCCCTGGCTTCGACTCAAGAGGAATGCCAACTTTCCACAAGCAGCTCAAGCGGAGGCTTTTCTCAGCTCTAGGTATGTGAGAGGGACCCTGAGTTTGCTGCCTCAAGTGGAATGGACACCGAGATGCCCTGACTCGAAATAAGGCTGGATTTCCCTGCAGTGACTTGAATGCAGGCTCGTCTTTCATCTCACAAGATGAAGAGATGTCTGAATCCCCTGTGGAGACCCTAAAGAAAGCCCTAGTTCCCCACCTCATCTCGACAGGAGGCCTTACATCCCTTTGACAACTCGAGAGGAACACGGAGTTCAATGCTTCAAAAGGAGACGATGCCTAACACCTCTTGAAAATTGATAGGAATAGCAATATCCCTGTGGCAACTGCAAAGGGAAGCTGGGTCAACACCTCACCTCGAGAGGCATCCCTATTGCCCTGCCAAGCCTCGAGGAGACTCCCGAGGTGTCCTTCAAAACTAGACAGGAGTCCTGTCGCCGCTCAACCAACAAGGGTTTTGAAGGGCCATCCTCGCCGTAACCCAAGAACATACCCTAGGTCCCAGCCGCAACTCAACATAAACCATGAGACTTCCCCCTGGCCGCGAGGTGAGGCCCGATTCCCCTGCACTGAGTGCAGAGCAAATCCGTGTTCCCCATCAAACATGAAAGGAGGCTTCACTTCCTAGATGAAACTCCACATAGTCCCCAAGAACACTGCCAGAGGTCGAGAGGGACCCTGAGGTCACCGCAGCAAAACAAAAGAATTCGTGTAAATGAAATCAACTCGAGATGAGGCGCGATTGCCCTGCATTGGCTCCAGAGCCATCTCGCATTCCCCATCAAACATGACAAGTGGCTTGACTTCCTTTAGGCAACTCCAGAGATTCACCAAGAGTACCGTCCAATATCTAAAGGAACACAAAGTTCAGCACTGCAACTCGAGAAAAGCTCCCTGTACCCCCAAATCATCTCGAGTTGAGAGCTGCTTCCCTGGATTCAACTCAAGAGGAATGCCAACTGTCCACAAGTACCTCAAGAGGAGGCTTCTCTCAGTTATATGTATGTGAGATGGGCCCTGAGTTTGTGGCCTCAAGTGAAATGGACACCGAGATGTCCTGACTCGAAATAAGGCTGGATTTCCCTGCAGTGACTTGAATGCAGGCTCGTCTTTCATCTCACGAGATGAAGGGATGTCTGAATCCCCTGTGGTGACCCTAGAGAAAGCCCTAGTTCCTGGCCTCATCCCAACATGAGACCTCACATCCCTGTGAAAACTCGAGAGGCACACGGAGTTAAATGCTTCAAAAGGAGACGATGGCTGACTCTTCTTGAAAAATGATAGGAATCCCAAAATTCCTGTGGCCACTGCAAATGGAATCTGGGTTTCCCCTCTCACCTTGAGAGGCGTCCCTATTGCCCTCCCAAGCCCCGAGGAGAATCCCGAGGTGTCCCTCGCAACTAGACAGGAGTCCTGACATCACTGATCCAACCCGAGTTTTGAAGGGCCATCCTCGTCATAACACGAGAACATAATCCAGGTTCCCACCGCAACTCGAGAAAAACAATGACACTTTCCCCTCGCCACGAGATGAGGCCCGATTCCCCTGCACTGCATGCAGAGCAAGTCCGTGTTCCCCATCAAACAGGAAAGGAGCCTTGACTTCCTTGATGGCACTCCAGAGAGTCCCCAGGAACACTTTCACAAGTCTAGAGGGACCCTGAGGTCCCCGAAACAACATGAAAGCGCTCCATGTACTCCAAATCAACACGAGATGAGGCCTGATTCCCCTGCACTGCATGCAGAGCAAGTCCATGTTCCCCATCAAACACGAAAAGAGCCTTGACTTCCTAGATGAAACTCCACATAGTCCCCAAGAACACTGTCACAGTTCTGCAGGGACCCTGAAGTGACAGCAGCAGCACGAAAGAACTCGTTTAACTCAAATCAGCTCTAGATGAGACCCGATTCCCCTGCATTGACTCCAGAGACATCCCTCATTCCCCATTAAACAGGGCAAATAGCCTGACTTCCTTTAGGCAACCCCAGAGATTCACCGAGAGCACCGTCCCATATCTAGAGGAACACCAAGTTCAGCACAGCAACTCGACAAAAGCTCCGTGTACCCCAAAACATTTCGAGATGAGAGTTATGACACAGGAGGAATGGAAACTTTCCACAAGCACCTCAAGAGGAGGCTACTCTGAGCTATAGGTATGTGAGAGGGATCCTGAGTTTGCTGCCTCGTGTGGAATGGACACCGAAATGCCCTTACTCGAAATAAGGCCGGATTTCCCTGCAGTGACTTGAATGCAGTCTCGTCTATCATCTCACAAGAAGAAGGGATGTCTAAATCCCCTGTGGATACCCTAGAGAAAGCCCAAGTTCCCTGCCTCATCTCGACAGGAGGCCTCACATCCCTTTGAAATTTTGAGAGGCACGTGGAGTTCAATGCCTCAAAAGTAGATGATGCCTGCCTCCTCTTGAAAATTGATAGGAATCTCAATATCTCTGTGGCAACTGGAAAGGGACCCTGGGTCTCCACTTTACCTCGAGAGACTTCCCTATTGCCCTCCCAAGCCCCGAGGAGAATCCCGAGGTGTCCCTTGCAACTAGACAGGTGTCCTGACGTCGCTGACCCAACACAAGTTTTGAAGGTCCATCCCCACCGCAACTCAAGAACATACCCCAGGTTCCCACCGCAACTCGAGAAAAACCATGAGACATCCCCCTCGCCGTGAGATGAGGTCTGATTCCCCTGCATTGCATGCAGAGCATGTGTGTGTTCCCCATCATACTTGAAAAGAGTTTTGACTTCCTTGATGGAACTCCAGAGAGTCCCCAAGAACACTGTTACAAAGCTAGAGGGACCCTGCGGACTCCGCAGCAACATGAAAGAGCTCGTGTACCCCAAATCAACTCGAGATGAGGCCCAATTCACCTGAATTGGGTCCAGAGCCATCACACGTTCCCCATCAAATAGAACATGTGGCTTGACCTCCTTTACGCAACTCCAGAGATTACATGAGAACATCATTCCAAGTCCAGAGGAACACCAAGTTCTGCAGAGCAACTCGAGAAAAGCTCCATGTACCCCAAAGCATCTCGAGATGAGAGCTGATTCGCTGAACTCGACTCAAAGGGAATTCCAACTTTCCACAAGCACCTCAAGAGGAGGCTTCTCTCAGCTATAAGTATCATAGTGGGACCCTGAGCTTGCTGCCTCAAGTGGAATGTACAATGAGATTCCCAGACTCGAAAAAAGGCCGGATTTCCCTGCAGTGACGTGAATGCAGGCTCGTCTTTCATCTCACAAGATGAAGGGATATCTGAATCCCCCGTGGAGACCCTAAAGAAAGCCCTTGTTCCCCGACTCATCTCGACAGGAGGCCACACATCCCTTTGACAACTCGAGAGGAGTGCAGAGTTCAAGGCATCAAAAGGAGACGACGCCTGACTCACCTTGAAAATTGATAGGGATCCCAATATCCCTCTGGCAACTGCGAAGGAAGTCTGGGTCTCCTGTCTCACCTCGAGAGGCGTCCCTATTGCCCTGCCAAGCCTCAAGGAGAATCCCGAGGTATCCCTGGCAATTAGACATGAGTCCTGAAGTCGCTGAACCAACATGAGTTTTGAAAGGCCATCCCCGCCGTAATATGAGAACATACCCCAGATTCCCGCTGAAACTCAAGAAAAACCATGAGACTTCCCCATCGCTGCGAGATGAAGCCCGATTGCAATGCTGCGTGCAGAGCAAGTCTGTGTTCCTCATTAAACACAAAAGGAGCCTTGACTTCCTTGATGGACCTCCAGAAAGTCCCCAAGAACACTATCACAAGTCTAGCGGGACCCTGAGGTCCCCGCAGCAACACAAAAGAGCATCGTGTACCCCAAATCGACTCGAGATGAGGTGTGATTCCCCTGCATTGCATGCAGACCACATCTAAGTTCCCCATCAAACACTAAAGGAGCCTTGACTTCCTAGATGAAATTCCACATAGTCCCCAAGAAGACTGGGGACTTCAGCACCTCACAAGTCTAGAGGTGCTGAGGCCACCACAGCAACACATAAGAGCTTCGTGTACTACAAATCAACTTGACATGAGGCCGGATTCCCCTCCATTAGCTCCAGAGCCATTGTGCATTCCCCATCAAACAGATCAAGTAGCTTGACTTCTTTTAGCAACCCCAGAGATTAACCGAGAGCACCGTCCCATATCTAGAGGAACACCAAGTTCAGCACAGCAACTCGACAAAAGCTCCGTGTACCACAAATCATCTCAAGATGAGAGCTGATTCCCTGGATTGGACTCAAGAGGAATGCCAACGTTCCACAAGCAACTCAAGAGGAGGCTTCTCTCAGCTATAGGTATGTGAGAGGGACCCTGAGTTTGCTGCCTCAAGTGACATGGACACTGAGAAGCCCTGACTCAAAATAAGGCCAGGTGTCCCTGCAGTGGCTTGAATGCAGGCTCATCTCTCATCTCACAAGATGAAGGGATGTCTGAATCCCCTGTGGAAACCCTAGAGAATACCCTAGTTCCCAGCCTCATCTTAAAAGGAGGCCTCACATCCCTTTGACAACACGAGAGGAACACAGAGCAACATGTAAAGGCTCTGTGTACTCCAAAACAACTCGAGATGAGGCCCGATTCCCCTGCACTGCGTTCAGAGCAAGTCTGTGTTCCCCATCAAACACGAAAGGAGCTTTGACTTCCCTGATGGAAATCCAGAGAGTCCCCAGGAACACTGTCACAAGTTTCGAGGGTCCCTGAGGTCCCCGCAGCAACATGGAAATGCACGGTGTACTTGAAATCAACTCGAGATGAGGCCCGCTTCCCATGCACTGCATGCAAAGCAAGTCTGTGTTCCCCATAAAACACGAAAGGAGCCTTGACTTCCTTGATGGAAATCCAGAGAGTCCCCAGGAACACTTTGAAAAGTCTAGAGGGACCCTGAGAACCCCACAGCAACATGAAAGTGCACTGTGTGCTTCAAATCAACTTGAGATGAGGCCCGATTCCCCTGCATTAGCTCCAGAGCCATCACTCATTCCCCATCAAACACAACAAGTGGCTTGACTTCCTTTAGGCAGCTCCAGAGATTACCTGAGAATACCGTCTCAAGACAAGAGGAATACCAAGTTCAGCACAGCAACTCGAGAAAATTCTGTGTACCCCAAATCATCTCGAGATGAGAGCTGATTCCCTGGCTTCGACTCAAGAGGAATGCCAACTTTCCACAAGCCCCTCAAGAGGAGGCTTCTTTCAGCTCTAGGTATGTGAGAGGGACCCTGAGTTTGCTGCATCAAGTGGAATGTTTACCCAGATGCCATGACTCGAAATAAGGTTGGATTTCCCTGCAGTGACTTTAATGCAGGCTCGTCTTTCATCACACATGATGAAGTGATGTCTGAATCCCCTGTGGAGACCCTAGAGAAAACCCTAGTTCCCCGGCTCATCTCGACAGGAGGACTCACAGTCTTTAGAAACCTCCAGAGGCACATGGATTTAAATGCTTCAAAAGGAGAGCATGGCTGCCTCCTCTTGAAAATTGATAGGAATCCCCAAATTACTGTGGCAACTGGAATGGACCCTGGGTCTCCCCCCTCACCTCGAGAGGCATCCTTATTGCCCTACCAAGCCTTGAATAGAATCCCGAGTTGTCCCTTGCAGCTAGACAGGAGTCCTAATGTCACTGAATCAACACGAATTTGAAGGGCCATCCCAACCATAACTTGAGAACATAACTCAAGTTCCCACCACAGCTCAAGAAAACCGTGAGAATTCCCCCTTGCCATGAGATGAGGCCCGATTCCCCTGCATTGCATGCAGAGCAAGTCCATGTTCCCCATCAAAAACGAAAGGAGCCTTGACTTCCTAGATGAAACTCCACATAGTCCCCAAGAACTGTGTCAGAAGTCTAGAGGGACCCTGAGGTCAGTGCAACAATAGGAAAGAGCACCGTGTACCACAAATCAACTCGAGATGAGGCCCGATTCCCCTGCACTGGCTCCAGAGCAATCCTGCATTCCTCACCAAAGAGCACAAGTGGCTTGACTTCTTTTGGGCAACTCCAAGATTCCCCGAGAACACCATCCCAAGTCTAGAGCAACACCAAGTTCAGCACAGCAACTCGAGAAAAGCTCCGTGTAGCCCAAATCATTTCGAGATGAGAGCAGATTCCCTGGCTTTGAAACAAGAGCAATGCCAACTTTCCACAAGCAGCTCGAGTGGAGGCTTTTCTCAGCTCTTGGTATGTGAGAGGCACCCTGAGTTTGCTGCTTCAAGTGGAATGGACACCGAGATGCCCTGACTCGAAATAAGGCCGGAATTCCCTGCAGTGACTTGAATGCCGGCTCATCCTTCATCTCAAAAGATGAAGGGATATCTGAATCCCCTATGAAGACCCTAGAGAAAGCCCTAGTTCCCCGCCTCATCTCGACAGGAGGCCCCACATCCCTTTGACAACACGAGTAGAACACGGAGTTCAGTGCTTCAAAAGTAGACAATGATTGAGTCCTCTTGAAAATTGACAGAAGTCCCAGTATCCATGTGGCAACTTGAAAGCACACTGGGTCTCCCGCCTCACCTCGAGAGGCATCCCTATTGCCCTGCCAAGACTCGAGGACAATCCTGAGTTGTCCATCGCAACTAGACAGGAGTCCTGACGTAGCTGAAAAAACACGAGTTTTGACGGGCCATCCCCATCGTCACTTGAGAATATAACCCAGGTTCCCTCCACAACTCGAGAAAATCCATGAGACTTCCCGCTCGATGAGAGATGAGATCAGATTCCCCTGCACTGAGTGAAGAGCAATTCCGTGTTCCCCATCAAACATGAAAGGAGCCTTGACTTCCTTGATGGAACTCCAGAGAGTCCCCAAGAACACTGATAAATGTCTAGAGGAACTCTGAGGTCACCGCAGCAACATGAAATAGTTCGGTGTACCCCAAATCAACTCGAGATGAGTCCAGATTCCCCTTCATTGGCTCCAGAGCCACCCGGCGTTCCCCATCAAACATGACAAGTGACTTGACTTCCTTTAAGCAACTCCAGAGATTCCCCGAGAACAACGTCCTGAGTATAGAGGAACACCACGTTCAGCACAGCAACTAGAAAACAGCTCCGTGTACCTCAAATCATCTCGAGATGAGACTTGATTCCCTGGCTTTGACTCAAGAGGAATGCCAGCTTTAAACAACACCTAAAGAGGAGGCTTCTCTCAGCTATAGGTACGTGAGTGGGACCCTGAGTTTGCTGCCTCAAGTGGAATGGACACCGAGATGCCCTGACTTGAAATAAGGCCGGATGTCCCTGCAGTGATTTGAATGCAGGATTGTCTTTCATCTCACAGATGAAGGGATGTTTGAATCCCCTGTGGAGACCCTAGAGAATACGCTAGTTCCCAGCCTCATCTCGACAGGAGGCCTCACATCCCTTTGACAACATGAGAGGCAAGCGGAGTTCAATGCTTCAAAAGGAGACGAAGCCTGACTCCTCTTGAAAACTGACAGGAGTCACAGTATGGCTCTGGCAACTGCAAAGGGAAACCTGGTGTCCCGCCTCACTTCGAGAGGCATCCCAATTGTCCTGCCAAGCCTCGAGAAGAATCCTAAGGTGTCCCTCGGAACTAGACAGGAGTCCTGACGTCGCTGAACAAACACGAGTTTTGAAGGGCCAACTCTGCCGTAACTCGAGAATATAACCCAGGTTCCACACCACAGCTCCAGAAAAACAATGAGACTTTCCCCTCACCGTGAGATGAGGCCCGATTCCCCTGCATTGCATGCAGAGCAAGTCCGTGTTCCCCATCAAACACGAAAGGAGCCTTGACTTCCTAGATGAAACTCTCCATAGTCCCCAAGAACTCTGTCAGAAGTCTAGAGGGACCCTGAGATCAATGCAGCAACACGACAGAGCCCCGTGTACCACAAATCAACTCGAGATGAAGCCTGATTTCCCTGCATTGGCTCCAGAACAATCCTGCATTCCTCATCAAAGAGCACAAGTTGCTTGACTTCTTTTAGGCAACTCCAGAGACTCTATGAGAATACCGCCACCAGTCTAGAGGAACACCAAGTTCAGCACAGCAACTCGAGAAAAGCTCCGTGTACCCCAAAACATTTCGAGATGAGAGCTGATTCCCTGGCTTCGACTCAAGAGGAATGCCAACTTTCCACAAGCAGCTCAAGCGGATGCTTTTCTCAACTATAGGTATGTGAGAGGGACCCTGAATTTGCTGCCACAAGTGGAATGGACACCGAGATTCCCTGACTCGACATAAGGCTGGATTTCCCTGCAGTGACTTGAATGCAGGCTTGTCTTTCATCTCAAAAGATGAAGTGATGTCTGAATCCCCTGTGGAGACCCTAGACAAAGCCCTATTTCCCCACCTCATCTCGACAGGTGACCTTACATCCCTTTGACAACACGAGTCGAATGCGGAATTCAATGCTTCATAAGGAGACGATGACTGAGTCCTCTTGAAAATTGACAGGAATCCCAGTATGTCTGTTGCAACTTGAAAGGACACTGGGTCTCCCCCGTCACCTCGAGAGGCGTCACTATTGTCCTGCCAAGCCTTGAGGAGAATCTCAAGGTGTCCCTCGCAACTAGACAGGAGTTCACACATCGCTGAACAAACATGAGTTTTGAAGGGCCATCCCCGCCGTAACTCTAGAACATAACCAGGTTCCCTCCACAACTCCAGAAAAACAATGAGACTTTCTCCTCACCGCGAGATGAGGCCCAGTTCCCATGCAATGTATGCAGGTTAAGTCCGTGTTCCCAATCAAAAGGAAAGGAGACTTGACTTCTTTGAAGGACCTCCAGAGAGACCCCAAGAACACTGTCAGAAGTCTACAGGGACCCTGAGGTCCCCGCAGCAACATGAAAGGGCTCCGTGTACTCCAAATCAACTCAAGATGAGGCCCGATTCCCCTGGACTGCATTCAGAGCAAGTCCGTGTTCCCCATCAAACACGAAAGGAGCCTTGACTTCCTTGATGGAACTCCAGAGAGTCCCCAGGAACACTGTCACAAGTCTAGAGAGACCCTGAGGTCCCCTGCAGCAACATGAAAGTGCACCGTGTACTTCAAATCAACTCGAGATGAGACCCGATTTCCCTGCATTGTCTCCAGAGACATCACTCGTTCCCCATCAGACACAGAAAGTGGCTTGATTTCCGTTAGGCTACTCCAGAGATTATCCGAGACTACCATCTCAAGACTAGAGGAACACCAAGTTCAGCACAGAAACTCGAGAAAAGCTCTGTGTACCCCAAATCATCTCGAGATGAGAGCTGATTCCCTGGCTTTGACTCAAGAGGGATGTCAACTTTACACAAGCACCTGACGAGGAGGCTTCTGTCAGGTATATGTATGTGAGAGGGACCCTGAGTTTGCTGCCTCAAGTGGAATGAACACCGAGATGCCCTGACTCATAATAAGGCCGGAATTCCCTGGAGTGACTTGAATGCAGGCTCGTCTTTCATCAAACAAGATGAAGGGATGTCTGAATCCCCTGTGGAGACCCTAGAGACAGCCCTAGTTCCCCGGCTCATCTCAACAGGAGGCCTCACATCCTTTTGAAACTCGAGAGGCACGTGGATTTAAATGCTTCAAAAGGGGAGTATCACTCCCTCCTCTTGAAAATTGATAGGAATCCCAAAATTCCTGTGGCAACTGGAAAGGACCTTGGGTTGCCCCTCTCACATTGAGAGGCGTCCCTATTGCCCTGCCAAGCTTCGAGGAGAATCTCGATGTGTCCCTCACAACTAGACAGGAGTCCTGATATCACTGAACCAACACAAGTTTTGAAGGGCCATCCCAGCTGTAACTCGAGAATATAACCCAGTTTCCCGCCACAACTCGAGAAAACCATGAGAATTCCCCCTCGCCGTGAGACGAGGCCTGATTCCCCTGCATTGCATGCAAAGCAAGTCGGTGTTCCCCATCAAACACGAAAGGAGCCTTGACTTCCTAGATGAAACTCCACATAGTCCCCAATAACTCTGTCACATGTCTAGTGGGACCCTGAGGTCAACGCAGCAACACGAAATATCCCCGTTTACCTCAAATCAACTTGAGGTGAGGCCTGATTTCCCTGCATTGGCTCTAGAGCAATCCAGAATTCCTCATCAAGCAGGACAAGTGGCTTGACTTCTTTTAGGCAACTCCAGAGATTCCCCGAGAACACCGTCCCAAGTATAGAAGAACACCAAGTTCAGCACAGCAACTCGAGAAAAGCTCCGTGTACCCCAAATCATTTCGAGATGAGAGCTGATTTCCTGGCTTCGAATCAAGAGGAATGCCCACTTTCCACAGCAGCTCAAGCGGAGGCTTTTCTCAGCTCTAGGTATGTGAGAGGGACCCTCAGTTTGCTGCCTCAAGTGAAATGGACACCGAGATGCCCTGACTCGAAATAAGGCCGGAATTCCCTGCAGTGACTTGAGTGCAGGCTCGTCTTTCATCTCATCAGATGAAGGGATTCCTGAATCCCCTTGAAGACCATATAGAAAGCCCTATTTCCCCACCTCATCTTGACATGTGGCCTCACATCCCTTTGACAACACGAATGGAAAGTGGAATTCAATGCTTCAAAAGTAGACGATGACTGAGTCCTCTTGAAAATTGACAGGAATCCCAGTATCCCTGTGGCAACTTGAAAGGACACTGGGTCTCCCGCCTCACCTCGAGAGGTGTCCTCCTTATTGACTTGCCAAGTCTCGAAGTGAATCTCGAGTTGTCCCTCGCAACGAGACTGGAGGCCTGATGTCGCTGAACAAACACGCATTATGAGGGGCCATCCCCTTCATCACTCGAGAATATAACCCAGGTTCCTTCCGCAACGCGAGAAAGTCCATGAGACTTTCCACTCGAAGAGAGATGAGATCAAATTCCCCTGCATTGCGTGCAGAGCAATTCCATGTGCACCATCAAACATGAAAGGAGCCTTGACTTCCTTGATGGAACTCCAGAGAGTCCCCAAGAACACTGATACAAGTCTAGAGTGACCCTGAGGTCACCGCAGCAACACGAAAGTGCTCAGTGTACTGCAAATCAACGTGAGATGAGGCCAGATTACACTACATTGGCTCCAGAGCCATCCGGCGTTCCCCATCAAACACGACAAGTGGCTTGACTTCCTTTAGGCAACTCCAGAGATTCCCTGAAAACACTGTCCTAAGTATAGAGGAACACCACGTTCAGCACAGCAATTAGAAAACAGCTCCGTGTACCTCAAATCATCTCGAGATGAGAGTTGATTCCCTGGCTTCGAATCAAGAGGAATGCCAACTTTCCAGAACCCCCTCACGGGGAAGCTTCTCTCAGCTATAGGTACGTGAGAGGGACCCTGAGTTTGCTGCCTCAAGTGGAATGGACACCAAGATGCCGTGACTCGACATAAGGCCGGATTTCCCTGCAGTGACATGAATGCAGGCTTGTCTTTCGTCTCAAAAGATGAAGGGATGTCTGAATCCCCTGTGGAGACCCTAGAGAAAGCCCTAGTTCCCCACCTCATTTCCACAGGAGGTCTCACATCCCTTTGACAACTCGAGAGGAACACGGAGTTCAATGCTTCAAAAGTAGACGATGACTGACTCCTCTTGAAAATTGACAGGAATCCCAGTATTCCTGTAACAACTTGAAAGTGACAGTGGGTTTCCCTACTCATCTCGAGAGGCATCCCTATTGTCCAACCAAGTTTCGAGGAGAATCCCGAGGTGACCCTCACAACTAGACAGGCGTCCTGACATCATTGAACAAACAGGAGTTTTAAGAGTCCATCCCTGTCGTCACTCGAGAATATACCCCAGGTTCCCTCCGCAACTCGAGAAAAACCATGAGACTTCCCACTCGATGAGAGATGAGATCAGATTCCCCTGCATTGAGTGCAGAGCAAGTCCGTGTTCCCCATCAAACATGAAAGGAGCCTTGACGTCCTTGATGGAACTCTAGAGAGTCCCCAAGAACACTGATACAAGTCTAGAGGGACCCTGAGGTCCCCGCAGCAACATGAAAGCACTCCGTGTACTCCAAATCAACTCAAGATGAGGCCAGATTCCCCTTCATTGGCTCCAGAGCCATCTGGCGTTCCCCATCAAACACGACATGTGGCTTGACTTCCTTTAGGCAACTCCAGAGATTCCCCGAAAACACTGTCCTAAGTATAGAGGAACACCCTGTTCAGCACAGCAACTAGAAAACAGCTCCGTGTACCTCAAATCATCTCGAGATGAGACCTGATTTCCTGGCTTTGACTCAAGAGGAATGCCAGGTTTAAACAACACCTAAAGAGGAGGCTTCTCTCAGCTATAGATATGTGAGAGGGACCCTGAGTTTGCTGCCTCACGTGGAATGGACACCAAGATGCCCTGGTTTGAAATAAGGCCGGATTTCCCTGCAGTGACTTGAATGCAGGTTCGTCTTTCATCTCATAAGAGGAAGGGACGTCTGAATCCCCTGTGGAGACCCTAGAGAATGCCCTAGTTCCCCGCCTCATTTTGACAGGAGGCCTCACATCCCTTTGACAACACGAGAGGCACATGGAGTTCAATGCTTCAAAAGGAGATGAAACCTGTCTCCTCTTGAAAACTGACAGGAGTCACAGTATTGCTCTGGCAACTGCAAAGGCAAACTTGGTCTCCCCCCTCACCTTGAGAGGCGTCCGTATTGCATTGCAACATCTCGAGGAGAATCCTGATGTGTCTCTCCCAACAAGACAAGAGTCCTGACGTCACTGAACCTCACCCCAGACCCTGCACCTGGGGTCACTCCTCCAGTTTCCAAGGTGACTCCACCTGAAATATCCTGTGTCTGTAATCACATGTGCACATCTCCAGGATGACGCCACTTCCCAGACCCAGTACCTGTGGTCACGCTTCCACAATCTCCAGGGTGATCACAACACACTGGACCATGCACCTGGGGTCACATGTCCACAGTCTGCAGGGTGACATTCTCCCAAACCCTATATCTAGGATCACATATCTACAGTCCCCTGGGTGATCCCTCCCAGACACTGTATCTGGAGTCACACATCCACAGTCTCCACGGTGACCCCTTCCCAAGCCTTGCAACTGGGCTCACAATTCCACAGTCTCCAGGGTGAATTCCTTCTGACCATTCCCCTGGGGTCACATATCCACATTCTTCAGGGTGACCAACCCAGTCCCTGTCCATGGGGTCACATATCAACAGTCTCCAGGGTGACACTCCTCCCCTGAATGCACATTTCAAGGGGAGCACAAAAAGCACACCCAAAATATGCACATTTGACAAAAGGGTTATTTTGGATTGATTAATTAAAAAAAACAAAACAAAACAAAAGAAAAAAACAAACAGCCGCCCCAGGAGGATCTTTGAAAACCAAGTCGAAATTCCATTTTATGAAGTAGATTTACATTTGTTAAGGATATCTCCATCTTTAAGGATGTGTCCCTGTCTGGACCAGGAAATAGAGGATGGCTAAATATCAAGAATGGACTAAGTATCAAGACTGACTTGATATCACTAAATGACTTGACTAAATATCAAGAAGGTCTATGGAATGGACCTGGAAGTTAATCTGCATACCACCATGTCTTTGTTTACTGTGCTTCACCTAATAATCTCCCTTAAATAGCTTCTTCCATTCCTTGACCTCCTTCTTTCATTCTTAGCTGATGATAGCATTTAAGGTAAAGTCTTGGACCATTTCAGAAAGTGACAGTTTTTCCAGGTATCTTTCAACTATATAGGAGGTATGCATGTCATATATTAAACTTCTGATTGTTTTTCTCCAATCCATCTTCCTTTCATTATGAACATCTCAGTGAAGAACATTGAGGCTAGGGGGAAAATTATCTTTCCTCTCATCTAATGCAATAAAATAGCATTCAGAGATATAGAGGAATGAACCACAGGCCAATTTAAAATAAAAATAAAGGAAAGCATGAATCTAACACTTACATTACTGAGTGAGGGAATCCAGCCTCAAGTGCTACACACTGTATGATCGTATAAGACATTCTAGCAAAGGTAAAACAGACATGATAAAGAGTTTATGGAATATATGGTTGAAATATTTCACATGGTACTTTAGTGAGGAATACCTGCCACTATGCATTTGTCTAAGCACATAGATTTCTGTTTTCAGAACACAAGTAATTTATTACCTATTCACATTTATTTATTTATGGTATGGAGTGCTAAAGACTGGAATGCAGAATTTAACAAAGAATATAACAGATTGAGAAATAAATGAAAAGCTTCAGACTTCCCTAGGGGCCCAGTGGTTAAGACTCCACGTTGCCAGTGCAGGAAATATGGGTTCAATTCCTGGTCAGGGACCTAAAACCCCACATGACGCGGCACAGCCAAAAGATTTAAAAGGAAGAAGAAAAATTTTAAAAGGCCACTCTCACTCTTAGGACAAAATTATCTGACCTAAGTTCACTGTGTAAATGAATGGAATCTGCAGGCCAAAGGCAAATGTACCATACATAAACAATGGGCTCTGTAAGTTCTTTCCACGGGGGTTTGTAGCTAACAGGACTGAAACTACCATATCAGTTATTGAAGGAGCAAGCCCTGAATTTGGTAAGTGATGAGTAGTGGAAGCCAGGTTTCTTACCATTGGAGTGGGAAGTTACAGGCAGACAAAAGGAGAAGGTTATAATACCTGTGTCATAAGAGATCAGGTTGGAGACATCATTATAAACTATCTTTAGCCTAATGCAGAAACATATAACTCCATGTGAAAATCTTCATAACCGTCTGTATGCATAGTCTGGATACATGCATGTGTATTTCCATGCATTGTCTGCTGAGATTATTAAGTTCCCACATACAAGTTTTTATTAATATGCTCTAACAAAAAGGGACAAGGACTCTTTAAATATGTGTCTGATACTAGGACTGAGACAATAAATATGTAAAGCAGCATAATCTTAAAATGTGAGAAAGAAGGACCAAAAAGCCCCATAAAAGCTGAATTATGTAAAATAAAAGCAGGAGAGTATGGAAAAAGCTCTCAATAGCCAAAGCTAGAATGAACTAAGCAGTCTACTTGGCTGGATTATAGCCAAAAGAAAGTGAAAGTGAAGTTGCTCAGTCGTGTCTGACTCTTTGCAACCCCATGGACTGTAAGCTATGAGGCGCCTCCATTCATGAAATTTTCCAGGCAAGAGTACTGGAGTGGGTTGCCATTTCCTTCTCCAGGGGATCTTCCCCACCCAGGGATTGAACCCAGGTATCCTGCATTGCAAGCATATGCTTTTACAGGCTGAGCCACCAGGGAAGCTCCCAAAAGTTTAAAATAATTTTCAGGTGTCCAAACTGGTAAAAAGTAAAAATTAGGTTTTATGAGTAATGTTGAATAAAAATCTCACACAGAAAGATTCTAAATAATTGATACAGACTCAGCTGTCCATCAAGTATATGAAGCTAACTCTCCTCTCCTCAAATGTGGGTCCTGCATTATGACTTCCTCCTTAATAAGGCACTCAGGATGGACGTGAGGAAAATCAACAATAAAGACAAATAACAAATGTTGGCGAAAATGTACGAAATTGAAACTCAAAACTTTACTTGTGGAGAGGTAAAATGGTGCAATCAATGTGTCCAAAACAAGCATTTTCTCGAAAACATAAAAATGTAATTATATCACTCAGTAGTGGCCACAGGACTGGAAAAGGTCAGTTTTCATTCCAATCCCAAAGAAAGGCAAAGCCAAAGAATGTTCCAACTGCCACACAGTTGCACTCATCTCACATGTTAACAAAGTAATGATCAAATTTCTCCAAGCCAGGCTTCAGCAGTAAGTGAACCATGAATTTCTAGATGTTCAAGCTGGATTTAGAAAAGACAGAGGGACCAGAGATCAAATTGCCAACACCCGTTGCATCACTGAAAGAGCAAGAGAGAAAAACATCCAGAAAAATATTTACTTCTGCTTTGTTAACAATGCCAAAGCCTTTGACTCTGCAGATCACCACAAAATGTGGAAAATTCTGAAAGGTATGGGAATACCAGACTGCCTTACCTGCCTCCTGAGAAATCTGTATGCAGGTGAAGAAGCAACAATTAGAACTAGACATGGAACAATGGACTGGTTCCAAATCAGGAAAGGAGTACAGCACCCTGCTTATTTAACTTATATGCAGAGTATATCATGTGAAATCCCGGGTCTGGATGAGGCACAAGCTGGAATCAAAATTGCCAGGAGAAATATCAATAATTTCAGATACACAGAGGACACCACTCTTATGGCAGAAAGCAAAGAAGAACTAAAGAGTCTCTTGATGAAAGTGAAAGAGGAGAGTGAAAAAGTTGGCTTAAAAATCAGTATTCAGAAAACTAAGATCATGGCATCTGGCCCCATCACTTCATGGCAAATAGATAGGAAAACAATGGAAATGGTGACAGAATTTATTGTGGGGGGGGGGGGGCTCAAAAATCACTGAAGATGGTGACTGCAGCCATGAAATTAAAAGACACCTGCTCCTTGGAATAAAAGTTACGACCAACCTAGACAGCATATTAAAAAGCAGAGACATTACCAACAAAGGTCCATGTACTCAAAGCTATGGTTGTTCCAATAGTCATGTATAGACGTTACAGCTGGACTACAAAGAAAACTGAGCACCGAAGAAGTGATGCTTTGGAACTGTGGTGTTGGAGAAGACTCTTGAGCATCACTTGGACTGCAAGGAGATCCAACAAGTCAATCCTAAGGGAAATCAACCCTGACTATTCATTGGAAGGACTGATGCTGAAGCTGAAACTGCAATACTTTGGCCACCTAATGTGAAGAACTGACTCATTGGAAAAGACCCTGATGCTGGGAAAGATTGAAGGCAGGAGCAGAAGGGGATAACAGAGGATGAGATGGTTGATGGCATCACCAACTCGATAGACATGAGTTTGAGCAAGCTCTGGGAGTTGGTGATGGATAGGGGAGCCTGGTGTGCTGCAGTCCACGGGGTCACAAAGAGTCGGACATGAGTGAGTGACTGAACTGAAATATCATATGTTTTGGTAACTCCACTCCTAGATATACATCCAAAGAATTTAAAAGAGGTGCTCAAATATATACTTGTACACCAATATTTACAGCAGCAGTGTTCTTGATAATCCAAGTTAAAAACAATGAAAATGTCCACCAACAAGTGAATGGAAGAGCAAATAGGGCAGTTCCATCCATGAGATGCATTACTCTGCCATATAAAGGAATATAGTAAAATAATGCCACAGCTTCAGAAAATAGTAGGGGGCTTTACAAAAACTTAAACACAGAGTTAACATAGAATCCATCAATTCCGGTCCAGGTTATACACTCAAGATATTTAAAACCAAATACTGAAACAGATATTCAAACCCCATATTCATAGCAGCATTATTCATAGTAACCAAAAGGTGGCAGCAGCACAAGTGTTCAACAGATGACTGGATAAGCACGATGTAGTATATACACAGTGGGATCTGATTCAACCTTTAAAAACAAGATAACTCATACATGCTATAATGTAGATGAAACTTCAAGTCATTAGGTGAAGTGAAACAAGCCTGACACAAAAGGAAAAATGTTCTATGATTCCACTAGTATGAGATATCCATATAAGACAAATTCCAAGTAGAGTAAGATGGCCAGGGATTGGGGGTTATGAGTATTTAATGGTTACAGTGTCACTTCAGGAAAAGGGAAAGATTCTGGAGATGAATGGTGGGGAAATTTTTACAATGAGAGTGCAGTTAATGCTATAGAAGTTCATACTTCAAATGACTCAAATAATAAATGTTGTTATATGTTTGTAAGCACAGTGAAAAAAATGACACATGGCACAACATGGAAAAGCACTAAAAACATTCTCAGTGAAAGAAACCACACTGAAAAGCCACCCAGATCATAGTCATCTTGTCACTTTAAATCCATGAAGGTTTTTAACATGAGGGAAAGCCCCAGTGATGGCTCCAGAAAAAGAAAACTGCATTAGAATGAAGAAAGACAGTTGCACAAAGCTTGGGCAGCTGATGAAAGTTGAACTGGTCCTATGGATAGGATTGTAATGTGGAAACCATAATTATCCCCCATTTTGGGGTTGTGGGCTGGTTCCCTGGGAAAGTGACCATGTTTTGGGTAAAACACATTGCGGTATTTGGTGTGAATGTAGAAAACTTTGTACCACTATTTAAAGTAGACACGTTTGAAATTTTACTAGAAAGTAAGTTACTTTTCAATACAGCCATGTAAGTCACATGCCAGAAAATCAGAGATGACATCGAACATTGCAATAGAGGCCAAGAGTTAACCTAACTAAATTCAGCTAAAGTAGTTTGATGCTAATTGCCTTGTACTAGTCCACATGGTATTAAAAGGCACCATAGGAAGAGTATATTAGTAGACACCATGCCCTGGGTGCTGTGGATGACCAGATGGAACTGAAACTATTAGATGTCTTAATTCTAGTTTTCCACATAACACTACACCAAAGCAACTGTCAGAACTAAAAAGCGAATTCACAGACTTGCCTGGCAGTCCAGTAGTTAAGACTGCACTTCCACTGCAGGGGGTACAGGTTTGATCCTCGGTCAGAGAACTAAGATCCAACATGTCGAGCTGTGGGGCCACAAAAAAAGAAAAAAGAAAGTCAGCAGAACTGCAAGATCATTTGTGATTCTCTACACTAATAATGAACTATCAGAAAGAGAAATTAAGAAAATAATTCCTTTTACAATGGCATCCCCTCCCCCACATAACTAGAAATCTAACCAAGGACTTGAAAGACCTGAAAGCTAAAAACTACAAGACAATGATCAAAGAAACTAAATGGATACAAGTAAAAAGATATCCCATGCTTATGGGTGAAAATACCATTAAAATATCCATTCTAAACAAAGCAACGTACACATTCATGCAATCACTGCCAACATTTCAATGATATTTTTCACAGAAACAAAAGCAATCTTTACATCTGTGTGGAGCCACAAAGGAACCAGAAGAGCCAAAGGGATCCTGAGAAAGCAGAACAGGCTGGTGGCATGTCTATCCTTGACTTCAATCTAGAGTATGTACCTAAAGTCACCAGAAGACGTGTGGAATTGGCACAGAAATAGTCAAGAGAGCTCAGAAGTAAACCTACAGGTGCATGGTAATTAATTTGCAAGAAAGGAACTAAAAATATATACACGGGAAAGGACAGTCCCCCCCACCCCCCTCAATAAACCGTGCTGGGAAAAATGGAAACCACACACCAAGGAACAATATAGGACACCATCTTATACTACAGACAAAAACTGACTAAAATCCCACAACTTTCCACATCAAGCCCTAACAGTCTTGGGTCCTCTTAAGACAGACTTTCAGCAACAGCCACACACAGAAGCTTCTTCCCAATTTTCCTCACTTTTTCTTTCAGCAGCACATCGTTGCAGGAATCTTGAGGAAACCAGACTCCCGTCAGACTCAACTGAACCCCACAATGTCCCAAAGCTGAAGCACCAATGGGTTCTGAGGAGATCATGGGTCCTGAGGAAACTAGATTCCATCAGTCAAAACTAAACCCCATAATGCCCCAAAGCCAAAATACAATGGATCCTGTGGTGACCCATCTCCTGTCAGCCTGAACTGAACCCCACAATGTCACAAAGCTGAACCCCCATAAGGTCCTGAGGAGATCAAATTCTATCAGCCTGAATTGAACCCCACAATGCCCCAAAGCTGAAACCACATGGGTCTTGTGGTGACCCATCTCCTGTCAGCCTGAACTGAACCCCACAATGTCCCAAAGCTGAACACCCAGCAGGTCCTGAGGAGACCAGATTCCATCAACCTGAACTAAACCCCACAATGCCCCCAAACTGAAGCCCCAGTGGGTTCTGAGAAGACCAGATTCCATCTGCCTGACCTGAACCTCAGAGTATCCTGAAGCTGGGTCCTGAGGAGACCAGAGTGCTGTCAGTGGCCACCAACAGCCAGGTGCTCCAGCAGAGTGGGGAGTTCCCCCTGGGGTGAGGAGAGTGTCAGGGGGGCGGGCTCTTCATTATCATGAATAGGCATGATCAAGAAGGTTTGCAGGGGCCAGGGCAAGGACAAGGGAGATAAGCTCCAGCTCCGAGTATTCTAAGTCCCCACTTTCTGAGATTGCGTGACCTACATGATCCAGACTTTGCAAGGAGCAAGCTGAGTTACAGAGGCAGAAGGAGCAGGAGGTGATGTAAAATTTTAACGTTTCCTCTTCAGGTTCAGAAAGATGAAGCCCTCCCAGGTTCCCAGGTCCTTGTGCCCCAGTGACTGTGAGCTCTTCCTTCTGGGTGTATGACCAACCCCCACGCTAAGTCCCCTCTATACCCATGGCCCTGGCCCAAGCCTAACCTCCCCCTCAGGCCCTGATGAAGCTCCCCGCCCCCATTGTGCATCTCACATCCCACCCCAACGTGGTCTTTTTGAAGCCTAAACAAGACCATCCTCCTCTCCTCCCTGTGATTCCCCTCACCTGATGAAGCCAGGTCTTCATCCGTTCCAGGTGACTCCAAGGGCCTCATTCTCTCCATGTGTGTGGCCGCTCTCTGTGCCCGTCTTTATGGGCATGTGGTGATCTCCTAAAATGAGGGTTATTTGACAGAGAGAGAATGGGGTAAATGGTGGCCACCAAAGATGTGTCCCCCCAGAACAGGGCCGTATCTGGGAAAAGAGTCTTTGTAGATGTAGTTAAGGATAGCAAGGTAAGGTCATCTAGGGTTAGGGTGACCTTCAATCCAACTGACAGACTCCTTCAAAGCGACGAAAGAGGACGCAAAGGGGAAGACTCTTAAAGGCAGAGGCAGAGATGGGAGGGAGGGGGCCACAAGCCCAGGGACCCCTGGAGCCCCTGAAGTTGGAAAAGGCAGGAATGATCCTGTCCTGGAGCCTCTGGAGGGACCTCAGCCCTGTGCCACCTTGATTTCCGGTGTCTGGTCTCCAGGACTGAGAGAGGATGAACTCCTGTTGTTTTAAACCACCCAGCATGTGATCATGTTAGAGAAGCCACAGAGCAGCCACACAGACTCTGCTCTGTAGGATCCTAGAAATGTGGGTCTCATTAAAGCAGATGAAGGGTGGATTACAGAACCCTTAAAATCAGCTCTGGACCCTCAGAAATGCTAAAGCAGTGGCTGGGCTCCAGAATGTTGAGGGTTCAAGTCTGAAGCCTGTGCCTAGGGGTACTGGGTGCACACGCCTCCCCGGGTTCTTACACCAGTACATGTGGTGTAACATCTCAGTCTTGATGGAGGACATTTAATATCAATGGCCACATTGCTAATTAAGAAGCCACCAGTTGCACAGGTGAAAGCCCAATTAGGGCACTTGCTTCAGGGATGAGCAATTCTGAAGATGGTCAGGGATGGGGACTTACTCATGTGTAGCCAGCCAGCAGCCCTTGCACATACCCCACCCCCTCCCCTCACAAGGAGGGACCTCAGTGGGAAGCTGGGAGACTACACGGAGTCATCTCTAAGTAAATGCTGGCTGACCCCCAGGCTAGCCATTCCTGAACCTCATCCACCCTTCATAGATAAAACACTTGAATATGTGCAAAGACCTCACAGGCTGGAGAAAAGTGGAGCCACTCCAGCGACAGCATGCTTACTGACGTGGCTCCTGTAGGTCAGGCAGAATGGTCCTGGCCTGGGTGATCTGGAAGCTTTGCACTTTCCTACCTGAGTTACTCCTCCTGTGCTGCTCCCATTGCCTGTTTTCTTGCTTCCTCACTTCTGCCTGAGAAGATTTCCAACAGCAGGAACAGGTGACACAGCCCATCCTTAGGAAGTGACAGCTTAGCACCTCCTGCAGAAGGTCCAGCAGAGCCCAACACAGACCCAATCCCCCGAAACACTATGGGCCCTCACTCTCTCTTATCAAGCCAACCCTGCAAGATCTAAGCAGAAAGACAGCATCAGGTACAGCTGCAGGCACTTGAGGGGGTTTATATAGACCTCAACCCAGGCACACATCCAAAGGGCAGGCCAGTCAGGTCAGCCAATCTGCCCACCTGGGCTTGTGGTTTCAGAAAATGGGCCTCGTTGTCCTGGCCAGGGTTCCAGGAACAGGTGTGGGTCCTTTGGGTCAGGATGGATATGGGGCTGCTGCTCTGACTTGTTTTCTCATCTTCTTATCTGACCTATAAGTGGGAGAGGATTTCAGGAAGGCCTTCTTCTAATGAGAGGGACCCAGGGGTCAGGGAGAGGATGGGTGGTGGGTGGAGACAGACTCAGTGCCCAGGTGCTATGGGACCCTCTGGAAAACCTGCTGGAAGGAGGCTGCAACCAGTGAAGCCCAAGGTCACAAAACTATCCTGAAGCTGCTGTATGTTACCTCAGGTCCTCCTCTGAGGGTCTCAAGGTCAGATCTGTCCAACAGAGGAGCTGGGGGCTCTTTGCAGTGAGGGCTCTGTGAACAGCTCCTGGGTGCTGAGCCCTGCAGGATACCTGCCCAGGTGAGCCCCATATCCTGGGAGGCACCTGCCCATAAGAACCATGTATCCTGGGAGGGGCGAGTGAACAAGTATTCTCTCTGTGCAGTTATCACAGATTAGCTTAGTGACTCTCATGCGGGCAGTGCTGGAATTAGATGAGAACAAGGACATGTTGGGGGACGTTCCCTGAAACACCCCCAGGCCCATCCAGAGTGAAGAGTTCAGTAGGTGGGTACTGGTTGCTGTGCTGGGATGGGAGGTTTCATGGGTGCCTCTTGTTTCTTCACCTGACACCACAGAGGCCTCTGCAGGACACAGAAGACAGCCTGCCCAGGGACGGTGTGAGCCCCTGGCGACCAGGCACGGGAAGTGAGAGGGAAGGACCAGGCTGAGGGGGCCTTTCTGCTCTGAGTTGGGAGTGGACAAGCAAGTGGTGAGTGTGATTTAGGAAAGTGGCTCTGGTGATGGGAGGCTTGTTGAGGCCGTCTGAGTACGAGTTGGAAAAGAATGTTCAGACATAGAGCATTTCAGAAGGGAGTGAGTTTGTATTGAGAACAAAGAGCAGAGATAAAGTGGGCACTGTGGGCTCAGGGGGCCAACCACCTGACAGACTAGGGAAAGTTGACTGATTTCCTGGGTTAAGAGCCAATTTTTACAGTTTCAAGGCAAAGAAAATTCCTACTGGAAGGTTGATATTAGGTGATTGGGTGGGGTACCATAGGGTGTTTACTGGAGTGGGCATCCTTGCCTGGTAGGGAGTCAGGAAGCTCATTAGCGATGATCAGGTGCTTTTGGCAACAGTTGCAAAGGGGCCCAGTCCGATTCACAGGTGACCTTGGTTCTGGGGCCCACTTCTATGGCCTTGGTGTGAGGACTCCCAGGTGTGGCCTTGGGGAAGGAGTCACCTCAACAAGACTGACCCTGCTTCAGAGTAAAAGTTCCATCAAGTTTTCTCTGCAGGAGAGATCTAGTGATCCTAGATCTGTTTGGAAAATCTTGGACACTGCAGGGACACATACTGAGTGTGAAACTGGATATTGAACCTTGTTGGCAAAACTCACCTTTTCTCTCTGTTGGCATTAAAAGGGTGTGGGCTGACAGCTACCTGAGAATCCATCCAATTGACAATTTCCTATTTACAACATAAATGAGTTTGGTCAAATTATTTCTATTTCTATGCAAACAGGCAGCTTGCAACACCTTGTGGCAGGATCATTTCCAATAGATTGTCAACTAATCAAGGTAACAACATTATGACACTCAACACATTTAGATATAATTTCCTAAGCCTTTTTCTTGAGGGACAGACCCAATATGAGCTAGGAATGTGTTCAAAAGGCTCAGAAAGTGCAGGAAAATACACTGGCTATGACTGGAAATTAGGGTCTCTGTGCAAACCTGGAGTTCTGACATCTTACAATCTAGACAGTTCCTGATAGACAGATGCATGAAAAACACTCTACTTTTATGTTTTTCTTTCATCAAAGGAACATGGATTTCCTAGCATTCTGTGTGCTGAGAGTAACTCACTGCTCTAAAATGCTTGCTTGGACTTCATTTTTCAGTAAGAACTTCCCCTGACTGTGTTACAGTCAGGACGGTCCCACACTCACAGGGAAAAAGCAAACTAGCATCCAAACGTTTGTTCCATCAGGTTTTCTCTGTAGGAGAGATCCAGTGATCCTAGGTCTGTCTGGAAAATGCTTGGGTAGTGCATGGACACATACTGAGTGTGAAGCTGGATCCTGGACCTTGTTGGCTAAATCAGCATTTTCTTTCAGGTGGTCCTAAAATGGCGCAGAGTAGCAACTGCCTGAAGATCCATCCAATTGCTGTTTTCTTACTTGTGACAGCAATATCTTTGGTCAGACCTCTTGGATTTCTGCAGCAAACATGGGACTTTCAATTCCTTGCCACTGGATCATTTCCAATGGCAGGTAAACTCATTAGGTAACCAGACTCGATGGCATTCAGCACTCTCAGACACACTCCTACAGCCTGTTTCTTCATAGACAGTCCCAGGATGACCTAGGAATGGGTTCGCTAGTATCAGAAATGTGAGCAAACATACTGGCTGTGACTCTGAAAATTAGGTGCTCTGTGCAAATCTGGAGTTTTAACATTTTAGAATCTAGACAGTTTCTGATAGATGTCTGAAATACACTCCTTTTTATTTTTTGCCTTTCATTCCTCAAAGAAACACAGATTTCACAGCATTATGTTTGCTGAGAGTGACAGACTGCTTGGAAATTCTTGCCTGGAAGTCATTTTGAAGTAACAATTTCCCCTCCCCTGTGTTACCATGGGAAATGCCCCCACACTGACAGAGAAAAGTAAACAAATGTCAAAACATCTGTTCCGTGAAGTCCCCTGTAGGAGGGATCCAGTGATCCTAAGTCTGTCTGGAAAATTCTTGGATAGTGCTTGGACACATGCTCAGTGTGAACCTGGATTCTGGACCTTGTTGGCAAATTAGAATTTTCTCTGTGTTGGCCACAGTAGGCTGGGGTTTAGCAACTCCTTGAAAATCAGTACACTTGCTCTTTTCCCACTAACGACAGCAATAGCTTTGGTCAAAACACTGGAATTGCTGAAGCAAGCAGGCAGCGTGCAACTCCTTGTGGCAAGATCATTTCCATTGGAATGCCAATTAAACTACTTAGAAACAGTATGGCACTCAGCTGTGTCAGACACACTCCTCCAGACTCTCTCCTCATGGTGTGTCCCAGTAAGATAGAGTACTGTGCTCATGAACCATGGAAAGTTCAGGGAAACTTACTGGCTGTGTCTCTGGAATTGAGGGCATCTGTGGAAGCGTGGTCTTCTCACATCTTAGAATCCAGACAGCAGTCATGGATAGAGAGATGCCTGAAAAGCACCCTATTCATTGCCGCTCATTCCACGAGTGAACACAGGTGTCCCAGCATTCTGTTTGCTGAGAGTAACCCGCTAAGTGGAAACCCTTGCCTGGAAGTCATTTTTAAGTAAAAATTTCCCCTCACGTGTGTTACACTAGGGAAGGCTCCCACACTCACAGGGAAAAGCAAGCAAACATCAAAATGTCTCTTCCATCAATTTTTCTCTGTCAGAAGGATCCAATGGCCCCAGGTCTCTCTGGAAATTTCTTGGATACTGCAAGGGAAACATACTGACTGTGAACCTGAATATTTGACCTTCTTGGCAAAATTAGCATTGTCTCTCTTTTGGCACTAACAGGATGTGCGCTGGCAGCTGCCTGAAAATCCATCCAATTGATATTTTCCTACTTCTGACATCAATAGGTTTGGTCAAATCTTTCAGGTTTCTGACACAAGCAGGTGGCTTGCAACCCCATCGAGCTGGATCATTTCCATTAAAATGTCAAATAATCTAGGTAACAACAGTATGGCTCTCAGCAATCTTAGATAATTTCACAGCCAGTTTCCTCTGAATCAGACCCAATAGGAGCCAGGAATGTGTTCATAAGGCTCTGAAAGTGCAATGAAATATACTGGCTATGACTTTGGAAATTAGGCCCTGTGTGCAAACCTGGAGTTCTCACATCTTAGACTTTAGATAGTTCCTGACAGATAGATGCCTGAAAAACACCCACTTTTATGTCTTTCATGCATTTAAGTAACATAGTTATCCCAGATTTCTGTGTGATGAGAGTAACACACTGGTTGAAAATCCTTGCTTGAAGGTGATTTTTCAGTAACAATTTCCCATGACTGTGTTACTGTAGGGAAGACCCCCAAACTCACAGGAAAAAGAAAACAACCAACCAAATGTCTATTCTATAAAGTTTTCTCTTTAGGAGAGATCCAATGATCCTCTGCCTGTCTGGAAAATTCTTGGATACTACAGGGACACATACTGAGTGTGAATCTGCATCCTTGAATCTGTTGGCAAAATTAGCAAATTTTGTCGGTTGGATCTAAAAGAGTGCGGCCTTAGCAACTGCCTGAAGATTCATCCAATTGGTCTCTTCCTAATAATGACAGTGATAACATTGGTCAAACCTTTGAGGTTTCTAAAGCAAGCAGGCGGCTCACTACTCCTATCTGCTGGCCCATTTCCAGTGTAATGTCACCTCATCTAGTTAAGCACTGTATGGCACCCAGCCCTCTCAGACATACTCCTGCATCCTGTTTCCTCATGGGCAGGCCCAGTTTGAATAAGGAATGTGTTTAAAGCCTTGGAAGGTGCACGGAAACACAGTACCCTAACTCTGGAAGTTAGGACCCTGGGAAAGCCTTGAAGTCTCATGCCTTGAGTTCTAGACAGTTCCTGATAGATAGAGGCCTAAAAATACACTCCGTATGGATGCCTTTCCGTCCTCGAAGGAACATAGCTTTCCCAACATTCTGTGTGCTGAGAGACACACGGTGCTTGAAAACACTTGCTTGTAGGCCATTGGTCAGTAGAAAATTCCCCTGAAGGTGCAATGGTAGGGAAGGCTCCCACACTCACTGGGAAAGGCAAACCAACATCCAAACGTGTACTCCATAACATTTTGTCTTTAGGTGCGATCAAGTGAGCCTAGGTCTGTCTGGAGAATTCGTGGGTATTGTGGGGACACATCATGAGTGTGAACTTGTATATATGAACTTGGTGGCAAAATTCTCATTTTCATCTCCCACACTCATTTTGGGACCACATTGGTTCTAAAATGGTGCAGTGTAGCAAATCCTTGAAAATCCATCCAATTGCTGTTTTCTTACTTTTGACAGTGATAGATTTGTCCACTCTTTGGAATTTCTGAAGCAAGCAGGTTGCTCACCACTCCAGCCACTAACTGATTTCCATTGTACTGGCACCTCATGCAGGTAAGCACAGTATGCTGCCCAACACATTCGGATACACTCGTGCAGCCTGTTTCTTCAGGAGCAGTCCCAGTATATACTTGGAAAGTGTTTACAAGGCTTGAAAAGTTCATGGAAACACACTGCCCTGACTCTGGGTGTTAGGATCCCTAGGAAAGACTGAAGGTCTCACGACTTAGAATGTAGACAGCTCCTGATAGATAGAGGGCTGAAAGCACTCTCTGTTGATGCATTTCTTTTCTTGAAGGAACATAACTTTCCAAATATTTTGTGTGCAGAGAGACACACACGGCTTGAATATGCTGGCATGGAGGTCATTTTTCAGTAGCACTTTCCCCTGATGGTGTGACCATGGGGATGCCGCACTCTCCATTTTTAGAGAAAGACAAATTAGCATTCAAACGTCTGTTCCATCACATTTTCTCAGTAGGATCGATCCACTGAGACTAGTTCTGTCTGGAAACTTTGTGGATACTGCATGGAGACATCCTGAGTCTGGACATGGATACCGGATTTTTGGGGCAAAAATAATATTTTTTCTCTTGATTTGGGAAAATGCTACGGCCTTGCAACTGCTTGGAAATCCATCCAATTGCTGTTTTCTTCCTTCTGACAATGATAGCTTTGGTCCATCCTTTGGGATTTCTGAATCAAGCAGGCGACTCACCACTCCTACCCTCTGGCCCATTCCCAGAGGAATGTCATCTCATCTAGGTAAGCACAATATTGGTACCATACAATCTCAGACACTCTCCTACAGTCTGTTTCCTCATGGGCCATCCCTATATGAGCTAGGATGTCTTTGGGAGGCTTGGAAGGTGTAGGAAAAATAGTGCCTTGACTCTGGTAGTTAGGTCCCCTGGACAAGCCTGGAGGTCAATGTTAGATTCTAGACAGTTACTAATAGATATAGGCCTAATAACACACTCTCTGTTGATGCCTTTTCTTCCTTGAAGAAACATACTTTTCCCTGCATTCTCTGTGCTGGGGATCACACACTGCTTGAGAACGCTCTTTGGAGGTCATTTTTCAGTAGAAACTTCCTCTGACAGTGTAACCTTAGGGAAGGCCCCCACACTCACTGGAAAAGGCAAACCAACATCCAAACTTCTGTTGCATCACATTTTGTCTCTAGGAGTGATCCAGAGAGCCTAGGTCTGTCTGGAAAATCGTGTATACTGCAGGACCACATCCTAAGTGTGAACCTGGATACTGGAACTGGTGGCACAATTCACATTTCTCTTTCGGTTTGTCCTAAAACTGTGTGGCCTGGCACCTGCTTGAAAATCCATCTAATTGCTGTTTTCTTACTTTGAAGAGCAATAACTTTGGTTCACCCTTTGGGATTTCTGAAGCAAGCAAGGAGATCACCACTCCTAGTCATGGGCCTATTTCCAGTGGAATGTCACCTTATCTAAGTAAGCACATAATGGCCCCTCTGTATACTCAGACACACGCCCACAGTCTGTGTCCTCATGGACAGTCCCAGTGTGACCTAGGAATATGTTTACAAAGCATTAAAAGGGCAAGGAAGACACTGCCCTGACTCTGGAAGTTCCGTTCTCTGGGAAGGCTGGAGGGCTCTTGTTAGAATCAAGACAGTTCTTCATAGATAGAGGCCTGAAAACACACTCTCTGTTGATACCCTTCCTTCCTCGAAGAAACAGTACTTTCCCAGTATTCTGTGAACTGAGAGTCACACATTGCTTGAAACCGTTTGCTTGCAGGTCATTTTTCAGTAGCAATTTCTTGTGATGTTGTGACAGTAAGGATGTCCTCTACACTCACAGGGTAAGGCAATCCAAGATCCAAACATCTGTTCCATCACATTTTCTCTATCAGAGCAGCCAGTGAGCCTAGGTCTTTGTGAAATATGGGTAGATACAGCAGAGACACCTCCTGAGTCTGACAGTGGATACCGGAACTTGATGGTCAAATTTGCAACTGCTAGAAAATCCATACAATTGCTTTTTTTTTTTTTAATTTCTAACAGTGGTCACTTTTGACCCACCTTTGGGATTTCAGAAGCAAGAAGGCAGCTCGCAAGTGCTGCTGATGGCCTATTTGCAATGGAATGTCACCTCACCTGGGTAACAACAGCATGGCACCCTGCAGTCTGAACACATTCCTGCAGCCTGTTTCCTCATGGGCAGTTCTGGGATGATGTAGGAAGGTGGTTAAAAGCCTGGGTTAGTGCAGGGAAACACACTGCCCTGACTCTGCAAGTTAGGTCCTCAGGGTAAGACTGGAGGTCTCACATCTTAGAAATCTAGACAATTCTTGATAGATAAAGGACTGAAAATTCATTCTCTGCTGATGCCTGTCTTTCCTTGAAGGAACATTGTTTTCCCAGCATTCTGCTTCCTGAGTGTCACACACTTGCTTGGAG
Organism: Muntiacus reevesi; assembly: GCF_963930625.1. Taxonomy (NCBI): domain Eukaryota; kingdom Metazoa; phylum Chordata; class Mammalia; order Artiodactyla; family Cervidae; genus Muntiacus; species Muntiacus reevesi. The sequence continues at coordinate 96,331 of NW_027077941.1, forward strand.
GTCATTTATCACTAAGAATTTCCCCTGAAGATGTGACTGGAGGGAAAGCCCCACAAACACAGTAAAAGGGAACCACATTCAAATGTCTGTTCCATCACGTTTGCTCTGTAGGTGAGATATAGTGAGCCTAGTCCTATCTGGAAAATTCTTGGATACTGCAGGGACACATCATGAATGTGAATCTTGATAGCAGATCTTGGTGGCAAAATTTGCATTATCTTCTCCATTGGGCTTAAAACGTTGTGGCCTAACAACTGCTTGAAAGTTCATTTAATATCTGTTTTCTTACTTCTGACAATGATAGCTTTGTTCCAGCTTTCTGGATTTCTGAAGCAACAGGCGGTTCATAACTCCTAGTCCCTGGCCCATTTCCAGTGGAATGTCAGTTCATTTGGTAAGGGCAGAATGACACACAGCACACACGGACACTCTTCCATCGCCTGTTTCATCATGGACATTCCTGAGTGATCTTGGAATGTGCTTACAAGGCTCAAAATTTGCAGGGAAACACTGCCCAGACTCTGGAAGATGGGTCCTCTGGACAAGCCTGGAGATCTCACATCTTAGAATATAGACAGATCCTGATAGATAGAGGCCTGAAAACACACTCTCTATTGATGCCTTTCCTTCCTCAAATGAACGTAGCTTTCCCACCATTCTGTGTGCTGAGAGTCACATACTGCTTGAAAATGCTTGCCTGGAAGTTGTTTTTCAGTAGCAATTTCCCTTGATGGTTTGACCATAGGGAAGTCCACCACACTCACAGGAAAAGGCAAAACATCATCCAAACGTCTGTTCCATCATGTTTCTCTGTAGGAGAGATCCTAGGGTTAGGGTTAGGGTTAGGGTTAGCCTAGGTCTGTCTTGAAAATTCTTCAGTGCTGTGGGGACACATCCTGCGTGTGAACCTGGGTAATGGACCTTGGTGGCAAATTTCGCATTTTCCTCTAGGTTGGCCCTAAAATGTTGGGAAAGCAATGGCCCTTTGAGTAAGGAAAGGCGTCACCAGAGAGTGTGTTTCCAGGCCTCTATCTATTAGGAACTGTCTAGATTGTAAGACGTGAGACCTCCAGTCTTGCCCAGATGACCTAACATCCCGAGTCAGGGGATATGTTTCCATACAATCTCTGAGCCTTGTAAATACATTCCTAGGTCATACCAGCACTGCCAAGGAGGAAACAGGCTGTCAGAGTGTGTCTGAGAGAGCTGGGTGCCATGTGGTGCTACCTATATTATGTGACATTTCACAGGAAAGGGACCACCAGATAGAAGTGGCAAGCAGACTGCTTGCTTCAGAAATTACATGGGTGAACCATATCTGTCACTGTCAGAAATAAGAAAACAAGTACTGGATGGATATTTAAGCAGTGGCTATGCCAAACCATTTTAGTGCCAACTGAGAGAAAAAGGTGAATTTTGTCCTGTATTCAGGTTCACACTCAGGATGTGACCCCACAGGATCCAAACTTTTCCAGATAGACCTGGGTTCACTGGACCTCTCTAACAGAGAAAACGTGATGGAACAGGTATTTGGATGCTTGCTTGTCTTGTGATTGTGGGCGCTTCCCTACTGTCACAGTCTCAGGGGAAATTGCCACTGAAAAATGAACTCCAAGCAAATGTTTTCAAGCAGTGTGTGACTCTCAGCACACAGTACATTGGGAAAGTTATGTTCCTTCAATGAAGGAAAGGCATCAACAGAGAGTGTGTTTTTTATAGCAGGAACTGTTCAGCTTCTAAGATGTGAGAGCTCAGGCCTGCTTAAAGGACCTAAGTTCCAGAGTCAGGACAGTGTGTCTTGCTGCACTTTCTGAGACTTCTAAATGCATTCCTAGGGCATACCAGGTCTGCTCCTAAGGAAGGATGCTGAGGGAGTGTATCAGACTGTGCTGGGTGAAATACTGTGGTCACATAGATGAGGTGTCATTCCACTGGAAATGGGCCTGCAGCTAGGAGTTGCAAGTCATTCACATGCTTCAAAAATCCCAAAGTGTGAACCAAAGCTAGCATTGTCAGAAGGAAGAAAACAAAATTCAGATGGAATTTCAAGCAGTTGCTCGGCGGCACTCTTTTAGGGCCAAGTGAGAGAAAAATGCATATTTTAACACCAACGTCTGGTATCCAGATTCAAACATAGGTGTTTCCCCGCAGTGTCCACGGATTTTCTAAATAGACTTACATTGATGAATGGCCCCACCAAGAAAACGTGATTGAACAGATGTTTGGAAGTGCTTTTGAACTTACCTGTGAGTGTGGCGCCTTCCCTACAGTCACACCTCCAGGGGAAATTGCTAATGAAAAATGACCTCCAACAAGCGTTTTCAAGGAGTGTGTGACACTCAGCACACAGAATGTTGAGAAAGCTATATTCCTTTGAGGAAGGAAAGGCATCTCGAGAGAATATGTTATCAGGCCTCTACCTGTCATGAACTGTCTAGATTCAAACATGTGAGTCCTCCAAGTTTCCCAGAGGACCTAAATACCAGAGTCAGGGCAGTGTGTTTCCCACCACTTTCTGAGATTTGTAAACACATTCCTAGGTCAAACCAGATCTGACCATAAAATTCATGCTGCAAGAGTGTGTCTCAGAGTGCTGGGTGACATATTGTGCTAACCTAGATGAGATGACATCTCCCTGGAAAGGGGCCAGTGGCTTGGAGTGGAGAGCCTCCTGCTTGATTCATAAATCCCAAAGGGTGCACCAACACTATCACTGTCAGAAGTAAGAAAACAGCAATTAGATGCATTTTCAGGCAGTAACTAGGTTTAACCGTTTTAGGGCCAACTGAGAAAACAATGGAAATTTTGCTGCCAAGGTCCGGTATCCAGGTTCAAACATAGGGTGTGTAGGAACAGTATCCATGAGCATTCTAGACAGTTAGGTTGAATGGATTGCTCCTATCAAGAAAACGTGATTGAGCAGACGTCTGGATGATCCTTTGCCTTTTCCTGTGGGTGTGGCGGTCTTCCCTAAGGTCACAACATCAGGGGAAGTTGCTACTGAAAAATTACTTCTAACAAGCCTTTTCAAGCAGTTTGTGACTCTGAGCACACAAAAAGCTGGGAAAATTATGTTCCATCCAGGAAGGTAAGGCATCAACAGAGAGTGTTTTATCAGGCCTCTGTGTATCACAAACTGTATAGACTCAAAGATGTGAGACTTCCAGGTTTGCCCTGAGGACCCAAATTCCAGAGTCAGAGCATTGTATTTCCCTACACTTTCTGAGATTGCATCCAAGTACCATATTTTGGACTCGATTGTTGACCATGATGGCTACTCCATTTCTTTTAAGCGGTTCCTGCCCACAGTAGTAGATATAATGGTCATCTGAGTTAAATTCACCCATTCCTGTCCATTATAATTTGCTGATTCCTAGAATGTCGACATTCACTCTTGCCACATCCTGTTTGACCACTTCCAATTTACCTTGATTCAAGGACCTAACATTCCAGGTTCCTATGCGATATTGCTCTTTACAGCATTGAACCTTGCTTCTATCACCAGTCACATCCACAACTGGGTATTGTTTTTGCTTTGGCTCCATCCCTTCATTCTTTCTGGAGTTATTTCTCCACTGAACTCCAGTAGGATATTGGACACCTACCGACCTGGGGAGTTCCTCTTTCAGTATCCTATCATTTTGCCTTTTCATACTGTTCATGGGGTCCTCAAGGCAAGAATACTGAAGTGGTTTGCCATTCCCTTCTCCAGTGGACTACATTCTGTCAGACCTGTCCACCATGACCCGTCCGTCTTGGGTGGCTCCACACGTCATGGCTTAGTTTCATTGAGTTAGACAAGGTTATGGTCCATGTGATCAGATTGGCTAGTTTTCTGTGATTATGATTTCAGTGTCTGCCCTTTGATGCCCTCTCACAACACCTACCATCTTATTTGAGTTTCTCTTACCTTGGACGTGGGGTATCTCTTTACAGCTGCTCCAGCAAAGCACAGTCACTCCTCCTTACCTTGGACAATGGGTATCTCCTCAGGCCGCCCCTCCTGACCTTGAATGTGGAGTAGCTCCTCTCGGTCCTCCTGCACCCGTGCAGCTGCTGCTCTGTGGACGTGGGATTGCTCCTCTTGGCCACAGCCCCTGACCTTGGGCATGGGGTAGCTCATCTCAGCCACCTCCCCTGACCTCAGGCATGAGGTAGCTCCTCTCGGCCGCTGCCCCTGGTCTCGGACATGGGGTGGCTCCCCTCAGCCACTACCTCTGACCTTGGGCGAGAGATAGCTCCTCATGGCCATGCTTCTGCATGGTCCGTCACAGCCTGCACCATTTGAATGCCGAGTTCCAAAGAATAGCAAGGAGAGATAAGAAAGCCTTACTCTGATCAATGCAAAGAAATGGAGAATAACAACAGAATGGGAAAGACTAGAGATCTCTTCAAGAAAATTAGAGATACCAAAGGAACATTCCATGCGAAGATTGGGTTCAATAAAGGACAGAAATGCTATGCATCTAACAGAAGCAGAAGCTGTTAAGAAGAGGTGGCAAGAATACACAGAACAACTGTACAAAAAAAGATCTTCATGACCCAGATAATTATGATGGCGTGATCAGTCACCTAGAGCCAGACATCCTGGAATGTGAGGTCAAGTGGGCCTTAGAAAGCATCACTACAAACAAAACTAGTGGAGGTGATGGAATTCCAGTTAAGCTATTTCAAATCCTAAAAGATGATGCTGTGAAAGTGCTGTACTCAATAGGTCAGCAAATTTGGAAAACTCAGCAGTGGCCACATGACTGGAAAAGATCAGTTTTCATTCCAATTCCAAAGAAAGGCAATAACAAAGAATGCTCAAACTACTGCACAATTGCACTCATCTCACACGCTAGTAAAGTAATGCTCAAAATTCTCCAAGCCAGGCTTCAGCAATACATGAGCCGTGAACTTCCAGATGTTCAAGCTGGTTTTAGAAAAGGCAGAGGAACCAGAGATCAAACTGCCAACATCTGCTGGATCATTGAAAAAGCAAGAGAGTCCCAGAAAACATATATTTCTGCTATATTGACTACGCCAAAGCCTTTGATTGTGTGTATCACAATAAACTGTGGAAAATTCTGAAAGAGATGGGACTACCAGACCACCTGACCTGTCTCTTGAGAAACCTATGTGCAAGTCAGGAAGCAACAGTTAGAACTGGACATGGAACAACAGATTGGTTCCAAATAGGAAAAGGAGTATGTCAAGGCTGTATATTGTCTCCCTGCTTATTTAACTTATATGCCGAGTACATCATGAGAAACACTGGGTTGGAAGAAGCACAAGCTGGAATCAAGACTGCCAGGAAAAACATCAGTAACCTCAGATATGCATATGATACCACCCTTATGGCAGAAAGTGAAGAGGAACTAAAAAACCTCTTGATGAAAGTGAAAGAGGAGAGTGAAAAAGTTGGCTTACAGCTCAATATTCAGAAAACTAAGATCATGGCATCTGGTCCCATCACTTCATGAGAAAGAGATTGGGAAAGAGTAGAAACAGTGTCATACTTTATTTTTGGGGGCTCCAAAATCACTGCAGATGGTGATTGCAGCCATGAAATTAGAAGATGCTTACTTCTTGGAAGGGTTAAGACCAACCTAGATAGCATATTAAAAAGTGGAGACATTTCTTTGCCAACAAAGCTCCATCTGGTCAAAGCTATGGTTTATCCAGTGGTCATGTATGGATGTACGAGTTGGACTGTGAAGAAAGCTGAGCACTGAAGAATTGATGCTTTTGAACTGTGGTGTTGGAGAAGACTCTTGAGAGTCCCTTGGACTGCAAGGACATCCAACCAGTCCATCCTAAAGGAGATCAGTCCTGGGTGTTCATTGGAAAGACTGATGCTGAAACTGAAACTCCAGTACTTTGGCCACCTGATGTGAAGAGTTGACTCATTGGAAAAGACCCTGATGCTGGGAGGGCTTGGGGGCAGGAGGAGAAGAGGATGACAGAGGATGAGATGGCTGGATGTCATCACCAACTCGATGGTCATGAGTTTGTGTAAGCTCCGGGAGTTGGTGATGGACAGGGAGGCCTGGTGTGCTTCGATTCATGGGGTCCCAAAGAGTCGAATACAGCTGAGCGTCTGAACGGAACTGAACTCTTTCTGAGCATTGTAAACACATTCCTAGGTCATACCAGAAGTGCCCTTAAGAAAAAACAGGCTGCAGGAAGATTTCTGAGATGGCTGGGTGCCATGCTGCACTTACCAAGATGATGTAGCATTCCACTGTAATTGGGCGAGCGGCTACGAGTTGCTAGCTGCTTACTTGCTTCAGAAATCCCAAAGGGTGTACCAAGTGATCACTGCCAGAAGTAAGAAACCAGCAGCTAAATGCATTTCCAGGTAGTTGTTATGCTCTACTGTTTTTGGCCAACTGAGAGAGAAAGGTGAATTTTGCCACCAAGGTCCACTGGCCATGTTCACACCTAGGATGTGTCCACTCAGGATCCAAGAATTTCCCAGACAGACCTAGGCACACTGAATCTCCACTACAGAGAAAACATGATGGAACTGACCTTTGGTTGTTGCTTTTCCTTTTCCTGTGAGTTTGGTGGCCTTCCCTATGGTCACACTATCAGGAGCAATTGCTAATGAAAAAGGACTTCCAACAAGTGTTTTCAAGCAGTATGTGACTCTATGGACATGGAATACTGGAAACCTACGTTCCATTGAGGAAGGAAATGTATTTATAGACAGTGTGTTTTCAAGAATCTGTCTATTAGGAACTGTCTAGCTTCAAAGATGTGAATTCTCCATATTTGCCCAGAGGACCTCAATTCCAAAGTCAGGGCAATGTGTTTTCCTGCACTTTTTGAGCTTTGTAAATACATTTCTTGGTCATACCAGGACTGCCCATGAGGAAACAGGCTCTCTATATGAGGAACTGTCTAGATACTAAGATATGAGACCTCTAGGTTGGTACAGAGGACCTAAATTTCAGAGCAAGGGCAGTGTGTTTTTGAGCATTTTCTGAGCTTTGTAAGCACATTTCTGAGTAACGCCAGGTCTGCTCATGAGAAAACAGGCTTCAGGTGTGTGTCTGAGGGTGCTGAGTACCATACTGTGCTTACCTAGATGAGGTAACTTTCCATGGCAAATCGGCACGTGACCAGGAGTTGTGAGCCATCAACTTGCTTCAGAAATCTTGAATGGTGGACTAAAGTTTGCACTGTCAGAAGTAAGAAAAAAGTAATTGGGTGGATTTTCAAGCAATTGCTAGCCACACCTCTTTATGACTCCAGAGAGATAAATACAAATTGTGCACCCTAGGCCCTTTATTCAGGTTCACACACGGGATGTGTTCTCTCGTGATTCAAGAAATTTCCAGACAGACCTTTGCTCCCCAGAGTTCTTCTACAGAGAAAACTGGTTGGAACAGCCATTTGGATGTTGCTTTGCCTTTCCCTGTGAGTGTGGGGCCGCTACTTATGGTCACAGCCTCAAGGAGATATTGCCACTGAAAATAGACTCGCAAGCAAGCACTTTTCAAGCAGAGTGTGACTCTCAGGTCGCAGAATGTGAAGAAAGCTATCTTCCTTTGAGGAAGGAAAGACGTCCACAGAGAGTGTGTTTTCAAACCTCTATCTTGCAGGAAATTTTGAGCTTCTAAAACATGAGACCAGCAGGTCTGCTGAGAGGACCTATATTCCTGAGTCAGGGCCGTGTGTCTCCCTGTAATTTCCGAGTCTGACAAACACATTCCTAGATCATAACGGTACTGACCATGAGAAAGCTGGCAGCAGGAGTGTGTCTGAAAGGGCTGAGTGCCTTACTGTGGTCAACTGTGTGAGGTGACATTCCAGTGACAGGCTCAAAGCTCCAAGGTGTGAGCCACCCGCTTGCTTCAGAAACCCCAAAAGGTAGAGCAAAGCTAGCTCTGTCAGAGGTAAGAAAAGAGCAATTGGACGGATTTTCAAGCTGTTGCTAGGCCGAACCACTTTAGGGCCCCCTGAGAGAAAAATGTGAATTGTGCCCTGTAGGTCAGGTATCCAGGTTCAAACACAGGGTGTGTCCCAGCAGGATCCAAGAATTTTCCACAGAACTAGGCTCACTAGACCTCTCCTGCTGGGAAAATGGGATGGAACAGACATTGGAAGTTGGTTTGCCCCTCCCTATTGTCACAGACTCAAGGAGAAAGTGCCCCTGAAAGATGACCTCCAAGCAAGCACTTTTCAAGCAGTGTGTGACTCTCAGTTCACAGAATGCAGGGAAAGATATCTTCCCTCAAGGAAAGAAAGGCATCAAAAGAGAGTGTATTCTCAACCCTCTATCTTGCAGGAACTGTTTAGCTTCCCAGATGGGAGGCCTCCAGTAGTGCTCAGAGGAACTAAATTCCAGAGTCAAGGCCATGTTTCTCCCTGCACTTTCCAAGCCTTGCACAGCCATTCCTAGGTTATACCAGTACTGCACATGAGGAAGCAGTCTGCGAGAGTGTGTCCAAGAGGGCTAGGTTCCTCACTATACTCACTTCAGCGAGGTGGCATTCCACTGTAAAAAGGCCCACAGCTGGGAGTTGAAATTCACCCACTTGCTTCAGAAATCAAAAAGGAAGGAGCAAATCTAGCTCTCTCAGAATCAAGAAAAGAGCAAGTGGATGGATTTTCAAGCTGTTGCTAGGCTACATTGCTTTAAGGTCCACAGAGAGAAACACAAATTGTGCCCCCTCGTTCTGGTATCCTGGTTCACAAACAGGGTGTGTCCCCAAAGGATCCAAGAATTTTCCAGACAGACTTACGCTCACTAGAGTTCTCCTACAGAGAAAACGGGATGGAACAGACATTTAGATATTGCCTTGTCTTTCCCAGTGAGTGTGGAACCCCTCTGTTTGACTACAGCCCCAAGTGGAAATTACCATTGAAAACTCATGTCTAAGCGAGCACTTTTCAAGCACTGTGTGACTCTCAGTTCGCAGGATACTGGCAAACCTATATTTCTTCAAGGAAGGAAAGGCATCCACAGAGAGTGTATTTTCAAACCTGTCCCTTGCAGGAACTCTTTAGCTCCTAAGACATGAACCCTCTAGTTCTGCTCAGAGGACCTAAATTCGAGAGCCTGTGCCCTGTGTCTTGGTGCATTTTCCCACCTTTCAAACACATATCTAGGTGATACTGGTACTGCCCTTGAGGAAGCAGACTGTGGGAATATGTCTCAGAGTGCTGGGTCCCTTACTGTGGTCACCTCTGTAAGGTGACACTCCAGTGTAAATAGGCCTAAAGATAGGAGTTGCGAGCCGCCCATGTGCTTCAGAAACCCCAGGGGTGGAACAAAGTTAGCTCTGTCAAAAGTAAGAAAATGGCAATTGGACGGATTTTCAAGATGTGGATAGGTTACACCACTTTAGGGCCACCCGAGAAAAATATGCAAATTTGAACCTGGGTGTCCAGATTAACGCACAGGGTGTTTCCCCACATGATCCAAGAATTTTTCAGACAGACCTAGGTTCACTGGAGCTCTCCTGCAGAGGAAACATACATCCAGAGTCTCCAGTGTGAACCCTCCAAAATCTATACTTAGTGTCACGAATCCACAGTCTCCAGGATGACCCTACCCTCAAGATCCTGTACCTGGGGTCACAAGTCCACTATTTCCATGTCGAGTCCACCTCCAAGAACTTGAACTTGTGGTCACATGTCCAGAGTCTTCAGGGTGACCCCACCTCCCCGAAGCTACTGGTGTGAAGCATCCACAGTTTTAAGGATGGACCCAATTCCCAGAACCTGTAGCTGGGGTCACACTTCCAAATTCTAAGGGTTACCCCACCTCCCACACATTGAACCTGGTTTCCCATGTCCCTGTTAGCCAAGGTTACCCTCTCCATGACCCTGTAATGGGGATCACATGTCCACAGTCTGCTGTGTGTCGTCACTTCCCAGACCCTTCACCTAGAGTCACAATCACAGTTTCCAGGTTACTCCTTTGCAGACCCTGCACCTGGAGTCACTTATCCACAGTCTCCAGGGTGACTCATTCAAAACCCCACACTGGGGCTCACATGACCACAGTCTCCAGGGTGACCCAAGCACCCAGATCCTGCACCTAGGGTCACATATCCACAGGCTCCAGGGTGTACCTCTTGCAGACCCTGCACCTGGGGTCACATATCTACAGCCTCCAGTGTGATCCCCATCCCCAGACCTGATTTGGGTGAGAAATATCCATAGTCTCCAGACTCACACCTTGGATCACATATCCACAGTCTCCAGAGTCACACCTTGGGTCACATAGCCATAGTCAGCAGGGTGAACTCACCTCCCAGAGCCTGTACATGGTGTCAAATGTGCACATTCTCCAGGGTTACCACCCTTCCAACATGCTGTACCTGGGTCAAAAGCCCACAATCTCAAGGGTGACCCCCTCTCAGACCCTGTTCCTGGGGTCACATGTCCAGAATCTCCAGAATGATCTACCTCCAAGATGAAGCACCTGATGTCACATGTCAACAGTCTCCAAGGTGACCCCGTCCTCAGAATCTGCACCTGTGGTTACATTTCTCCAGTCTGCAGGATGACCCCCAATCTCAGTATTTGTATTATGTGTCACATGTACATAGTCACCAGGGTAACCACTGCAGGCCCTTTTTCTGACATAACATTTCCACAGACTCCTGAAGAACTCCCTTCCCAGACTCTGAACCTGGGATCCTACCTCCAGGGTCTCGAGGGTGATGCCCTTCCCTGTCCCTTCACCTGGTGTCAAACATCCACAGTCTCCATGGTAACATCCACACCAAAGTCTGATATTGGGGACACAGATCCATAGTCTTCTGGGTCGCAACCCCTCCCAGATCATGCACCTGGTCTCACATGTCCTCAGTCTCCAGGTTGACACCCCTCCCAGACACTGCAGCTGGGGTTACACATCCACAGTCTCCAAGGTGAACCCACCTCACTGACTATTGTACCTCTGGCCACATGGCCTCAGTCTCCAGGGTGACCCTATATCTCAGACACTGTACTTGAGGTTACATATCAACGGTGTCCAGGATGACACCTCTCCCCAGACCCTGTACCTGGGGTCGCATTTGCACAGTCTCCAGGGCGATGCTATATTCCCAACACTGTACCTGGGGTCACAGGTCGCAGTCACCAGGCTTTCCCCACCCTCAAGAGCCTTTACCTGGGGTCATACGTCCACAGACTCCAGGGTGACTCCCTCCCAGACCCTTCACCTGGCATCCTATGTCCACAGTCTCCTGTGTGATATCACTTCCCAGACCCTATACCTGTGGTCACAGATCCACAGTCTCCATGGTGATCCCCTTCCCAGACCCTGTAATTTGGATCCCATGTCCTCAGTCTCCAGTGTGACACCACCTCTCATACCTTGTACTTTGGTGACTTGTCCACAGTTTCCAGGATGACCCAAACGGTGCATGTGGAGTCACATGTCCACATTCTGCAAAGTGACCCCAGTCCCTAACCCTGAACCTTAGTCACACAGCCACAGTTTCCAGAATGACCTCACTCCAGACCCTGCACATAGGGTCACACCTCCACCTTCTCCATATTGACCCCCTCCTTGAACTTCTATCAGGTTTCACACATGCACCATCTCCACAGTGACCACCACCAGATCCTGTAGCTGTGGTCAGGGTCCGCAGTCTGCAGGGTGAGACCATTTTGTACCTTAAACCTTGGTTCACCTAGCCAGTCTCCAGGGTCATCCCTGCCAAACCTGCACCTGGGGTCACATGTCCATACTTTCCATGGTGACATCCCCCAGGCCCTGTACTGCTGCTGCTGCTGTTGCTGCTGCTGCTAAGTCATGCCAGTCGTGTCCAACTCTGCGACCCCATAGATGGCAGCCCACCAGGCTCCCCCATCCCTGAGATTCTCCAGGCAAGAACACTGGAGTGGGTTGCCATTTCCTTCTCCAAAGCATGAGAGTGAAAAGGGAAAATGAAGTCACTCAGTCATGTCTGACTCTTAGGGACCCCATAGACTGCAGCCTACCAGGCTCCTCCATCCATGGGATTTTCCAAGCAAGAGTACTGGAGTGGGTTGCCCACTCCAGTACCTAGTGTCATATATCTGCGCAGACCCTATACGTAGTGTCATATATCCACAGTTTCCCGGGTTACCCCATTTCCCATATCATGCACCTGGGATCACATGCTCAGTCTGCAAGGTGACCCCGATCCCATTCCTGTACCTTGTGTCACAAGTCCACAGCCACCAGGATGGCCCCACCCTCAAGATCCCATACCTGGGGTCACACTCCTGTCTCCAGTGTGATCTCACCTCCCAGAAACTTTACCTGGGGATAAACGTCTACTGTTTTCAGGATGGTCCCAACTCCCTGAAACGGTACCTGGAGTCACTCTTCCATAGACATTGAGGCTGTTCCATGCCCCTGGTCCACAGGGTTACACCCTCCAAGACCCTGTAATGTGGTTTACATGTCCACAGTCTCCTGTATGTCATCACTTCCCAGAACCTTCACCTGCAGGCACACAAACAGAGGTTCCAGGATGACTCCCTCATAGACCCTGCACTTGGAGCCACATATCCACAGTCTCACAGGTGACTCATCCAAATCACTGTACCAGGGCTCACATAACCACAGTCTTCCAGATGCTGGACTATTGACCCCAGCACCCAGTGTCACATGTCCACAGATTCTAGCATGGCCTCACACTCCAGACACTGTACCTTGGGACACATACCCACAGTCTCTAGGGTGAACACCCTCTTAGACACTGTACATGGTGTCACATGGGCACATTCACCAACTCCCAAACCCTGTACCTAGGGTCACACGTAGATAGTCTCAGGGTGACCCCACTTGCCAGAACTTGCACCTGGGTTCATATGTCCGCAGCGTCCAGGGTAACACCACCTGTCAAACAATTGTACTCGGTTCAAACACCCACTGGTTCTAGGGTGACACCAATTCCAAGCCCGTGAACCTAGCTAGGGTCACACATCCATGGTCTCCTGGGTGGCAACCCCTCCCAGATCATGCATCAGGTCTCACACCTCCGCAGTCTCCAGGGTGACTACACCTCACAGAATATTGTAATTCTGGTCACATTGCCCCAGTCTCCAGGGTGACCCCGTATCTCTAACCCTCTACCTGGGGTTACATGTACATGTTGGCCAGGAATACACGCCTCCTCAGACTCTGTACACGTGATTACATTGGCACAGTCGCCAGGGTGACTCCAACTTCCCCACCCTATACCTGGGGTCACATGTCCAGAGTCTCCTGGATTTACCCACATTCAAGGGCTAGTAACTGGGATCACATGTCCACAGTCTCGAGGCTTTCCCCACCCACAAGTGCCTGTACCCAGGGTCACACGTCAACTGACTCCAGGGTGACTCCCTCCCAGACCGTTCACCTGGCATCCCATGTCCCTAGACTTTTGTGTGATGTCATTTCCCAGACTCTGCACATGTACTAACAGATTCACAGGCTCCGTGGTGACCCCCTTCCTGGTCTCTGTAACTTGGGTCACATGTTCTCAGTATCCGGTGTGACCCGACCTCTCATGCCCTATACCTTTGGTGACTTGGCCACAGATTCCAGGGTAACCCTCCCCTGCCAGACCCTGTGCTTATTTACACACATCCACAATCTCCAGGATGTTCGCCCTCCCATACCCTGCACCTGGAGTCACATGTCAACAGTTTCCAGCGTGAACCCCACTTTGCCCACTGCACCTGGGCTCACATATCCACATCATGCAGGGTGACACCCCTTCCAGACCATTTCCCTGCCATTAAATGCCTGCAGTCCCCAGAGTGACCCCGTACCTCCCAGACACTGTACCTGAGGTCACATATACAGAGTTTCCTGGATCACCCCCATCCTAGACCCTGTACCTGGGTTCAGATATCCTAGTGTCTTGGGGGACCCAGGTCAGACCTTGCATCTAGGGTCAAATGCCCACTATTCAGGATGACTTGCCTCCCCAATCAGTGCATCTGAGGTCATATGTCCACAATCTTCAAAGTGACCCCATCCCCTAACCCTGCACCTTACTCACACATCCACAGTCTCCAGAGTGATGTCCACTCTCTCACGGGTGGCCTCTTCCCTGAACTTGTTCCAGATTTCACACGATCACCATTGCCACAGTGACCACCAGCAGATCCTGAACTTGTGGTCACAGTTCAACAGTCTGCCTGATGAGACCCATTTTGTACCCTGAACCTTGTGAACCTGCACCTGGGATCACAAGTCCATATTCTCCATGGTGTCATCCCCCAGACCCTGTACCTAGTGTCATATATACAGTCTCCTGGACTTCCCCACTTCCAATACCATGCACCTGTGATCACACATCCACAGTATCCAGGGTGATCCCCCTCCTAAACCTGTACCTGGTGTCACAAGTCGACAGACTCCAGGATGACTCTACCGTTAAGACCCTGTACCTAGGGTCACAAGTCCACTGTTTCCAGGGTGAGACCCCTCCCAGACTCTGCACTTGGGGTCACTTGTCGAGAGTCTCCAGGGTGACCCCACCTCCCAGAAACTGTACCTAGGGTGAAACATCCACAGTCACTCAGGTTGGCCCCAATTCCCAGAACCTGTACCTGGGGTCCCACTTCCATAGTCTCGGTTACCACACGCCAAGACATTTAACATGGTGTCCCATGATCTTGGATGCCAGGGTTACCCCCTCCAAGACCCTGTAATGGGGTCACATGTTCACAGTCTCCAGAGTGTCGTCACTTCCCAGACCCTCCACCTGGAGTCACACAAACACAGGTTCCAAGGTGACTCCCTCGCAGGCCCTGCACCTGGAGTCACATATTCACAATCTCACCTTGGGGAATCCCATTCAGACCCTGGATCTACGGTCACGTATCCAGTCTCCAAGATGATTTGCCTCCCAAATGGTGCATTTGAGGTCACATGACCACAATCTTCAAAGTAAACGCGTCCCCTAACCCTGCATCTAAGTCACACGGCAAATAGTTTCCAGAGTGACCTCAACCCAGACCCTGAAACGAGGGTCACATGTACACAGTCTTGGAGGGTGACCCCCTCCGTGAACTTGTACTAGGTTTCATACGTCCATCATCGCCACAGTGACTACCACCAGATCCTGTACCTGTGGTCATAGATCCACAGTCTACAGGGTGAAACCCTTTTCCTACCCTGAACTTTGGGTCACACAACCACAGTCTCCAGGGTGACCCCACCCAAACCTGCACCTGGGGTCACATGTCCACACTTTCCATGGGGACATACCTGAGACCCTGTACCTACTGTCATATATCCACAATCTCCTAGGTTACCAAACTTCCCATACCATACACCTGTGATCACATGTCCACAGTCTCGAAGGTGGCCCCCTGTATAACCTGTACTTGGTGTCACAAGTCCACAGCCTCCAGGTGACCCCACCCTCAAGATCCTGTATCTGGGGTCACAAGTCCACTTTTTCCATGGTGAGTCTACCTCCCAGACCCTGCATTTGGGGTCACATGTCCAGAGTCTTCAGGGTGACCCCACCTCCCAGAAACCATACCTCGGGTGAAATGTCCACCATTTTCAGGATGGCACCAACTCCCAGAACCTGTACCTGGGGTCACACTTCCATACTCTCAGGGTATCCCCACCTCCCAGACATATAACCTTGCATCCCATGACCCTGGCCACAAAGGTTCCCCCCTCCAAGACCCTGTAATAGGGGTCACATGTCCACAGTCTCCTGTTTGTCAAAACTTTGTAGACCTCACCTGGAGTCACACAAACACAGGTTCCATGGTGACTCCCTTGCAGACTCTGCACCTGGAATCACATATTCACAGGCTCCAGGGTGACCCCCTCGGAAATCCTGTACCTGAGATCACATATCTACAGTCTCCAGGGTGAATCCCATCCCCACACACTGTCTGAGCGGAATCATCCAGTCTCCCATGAGACCCCAATGTCAAGAACTCATCCCTTGTGCTAGAAGTCTACATTCTCCAGGGTGACATTATTTCCCACACCCTGCACCTTGGGTAGCATATTCACAGTCTCCAAGGTGACCTTACCTCCCAGACCCTTTACCTGGGGTCACATGTGCAAATTATCCAGGATTCCCGCCACTCCAACACCCTGCACCTGGGTCAAAAGCCCACAGTCTCAAGGGTGACCTCCTATCTGACCATGTTCCTGAGGTACATGGCCAGAATCTCCAGGATGATCTTGAAAGGTATTGCTGAACCACGCAAAGACACTGGAATTCTTGGCCTCCAGAGGAGATGAATTCAATTCAGGTCCAGAGACGAGGCTTGATTGCTTAGAGCTTTTGTGTAATAAAGTTGTATTAAAGTATAAAGGAGATAGAGAAATCTTCTGACATAGGCATCAGAAGAGGGCAGAAAGAGTAGCCCCTTGCATGTGTTAGCAATGGAATTATATGGCTCAAATGGTAAAGCATCTGTCTGCAATGCTGGAGACCCAGGTTAGATCCCTGGGTCAGGAAGATCTCCTGGAGAAGGAAATGGCCACCCACTCCAGTACATTTGCCTGGAAAACCCCATGGACAGAGGAGCCTGGTAGGCTACAGTCCATGGGGCCACAAAGAGTTGGACATGACTGAGCAACTTTACTTTACTTTTAATTAGTTATTCATATCAGTTCAGTTCCGTTCAGTCGCTCAGTCATGTCTGACTCTTTGGGACCCCATGAATCACAGCACGCCAAGCCTCCCTGTCAGTCACCAACTCCCGGAGATTTCTCGAACTCATGTACATCGAGTCGGTGATGCCATGCAGCCATCTCATCCTCTGTCATCCCCTTTTCCTCCTGTCCCCAATCCCTTACAGCATCAGGGTATTTTCCAATGAGTCAGCTCTTCGCACCAGGTGGCCAAATTATGGGAGTTTCAGCTTCAGAATCAGTCGTTCCAATGAACACCCTGGACTGATCTCCTTTAGGATGTACTAGTTGGATGCCCTTGCAGTTCAAGGAACTCTCAAGAGTCCTCTCCAACACCACAGTTCAAAAGCATAAACTCTTCGGTGCTCAACTTTCTTCACAGTCCAATTCTCACATCTGTACATGACCACTGGAAAAACCATAGCCTTGAACAGAGGGACCTTTGTTGGCAAAGTAGTGTCTCTGCTTTTTATTATGCTATCTAGGTTGGTCATAACTTTCCTTCCAAGGAGTAATTTTCTTTTAATTTCATGGCTGCAATCACCATCTGCAGTGATTTTGGAGCCCAAAAAGATAAAATCTTACACTGCTTCCACTGTTTCCCCATAGATTTCCCATGGAGTGATGGGACCTGTTGCCATGATCTTAGTTTTCTGAATGTTGAGCTGTAAGCCAACTTTTTCACTCTCCTCTTTCACTTTCATCAAGAGGCTTTTTAGTTCTTCTTCACTTTCTGCCATAAGGGTGGTGCCATCTGCATGTCTGAGATTATTGATATTTCTCTTGGCAATCTTAATTCCAGCTTGTGCTTCTTCCAGCCCAGCATTTCTCATGATGTACTCGGCATATAAGTTAAATAAGCAGGGTGACAACGTACAGTCTTGACGTACTCCTTTTGCTATTTGGAACCAGTCTGTTGTTCCATGTCCAGTTCTAACTGTTGCTTCCTGACCTGCATACAGGTTTCTCAAGAGGCAGGTCAGGTGGTCTGGTAGTCCCATCTCTTTCAGAATTTTCCACAGTTAATTGTGATCCACACAGTCAAAGGCTTTGGTGTAGTCAATAAATCAGAAATAGATTTTTTTTTCTGGGACTCTCTTGCTTTTTCAATGATCCAGCAGATGTTGGCAGTTTGATCTCTGGTTCCTCTGCCTTTTCTAAAGCCAGCTTGAACATCTGGAAGTTCACAGTTCACGTATTGCTGAAGCCTGGCTTGGAGAATTTTGAGCATTACTTTACTAGCGTGTGAGATGAGCATAATTGTGTGGTATTTTGAGCATTCTTTGGGATTACCTTTCTTTCTATTTGGAATGAAAACTGACCTTTTCCAGTCCTGTGGCCACTGCTGAGATTTCCAAATTTGCAGGCATTATGAGTGCAGCACTTTCACAGCATCATCTTTCAGTATTTGAAATACTTCAACTGGAATTCCATCAACTCCACTAGCTTTGTTCTTACGATGCTTTCTAATTGCCACTTGACTTCACACTCCAGGATGTCTCGCTCTAGGTGAGTGATCACACCGTTGTGATTATCTGGGTCATGAAGATATTTTCTACAGTACTTCTGTGTATTCTTGCCACATCTTCTTAAAAGCTTATGCTTCTGCTAGGTCCATAGCATTTCTATCTTTTATCAAACCCAGTTTTGCATGAAGTGTTCCCTTGGTATCTCTAATTTTCTTGAAGAGATCTCTAGTCTATCCCATACAGTTCTTTTCCTGATTCACACGTGATGCACACAAGGTGCACATGAGGTGCACACGTGATGCCCACGTGATGAACACGTGATGCACACGTGATGCACATGTGATGAACATGTGGTGCACAAGTGAGGCACACGTGATGAACACGTGATTCACACGTGATGCACATGTAATGAACAGGTCATGCACACGTGATTCACACGTGATACACATGTGATGAACACGTGATGCACACATAACACACACGTGATGAATGCGTGATGAACAAGTGATTCACAGGTGACGCACACGTGGCGCACACGTGACGAACACGTGTTGCACAAGTGATGCACATGTGATGGACATATAATTCACACGTGAAGAACACGTGACTCACATGTGATGAACACGTGCCTCACACATGATGAACACGTGATGCACACGTGATGAAAACATGATGCACACGTCACACAGACGTTGTGAACAAGTGAACAACACGTGAGGCACATGTGATGAACACGTCATGAACACGTGATGCACACGTGATGCACACGTGATTCACGCGTGATTCACGCGTGATACACATGTGACTCACACGTGATGAACACGTGATGCACACATAACCCATATGTGATGAATACGTGATGCACACATGACACACACGTGACGCACACGTGACGAACACGTGATGCACACGAGATGCACACGTGACGCACATGTGATGCACACATGATGGACACGTGATCAACACGTGACGCACACGTGATGAACACATGATTCACACATGACACAAATTTTATGCACACGTGATGCGCACGTGACGAACATGTGACGCACACGTGTCGCACATGTGATGCACATGTGATGCACACGTAACATATATGTGATGAATACGTGATGAACACGTGACACACACGTGACGAACACGTGATTCACACGTGACGCAAACTTGATGCACACGTGATGAACACGTGACGAACACATGTCGCACACATGATGAACTCGTGACGCACACATAACGCACACGTGATGGACACGTGATGCACCGGTGACGCACACGTGATGGACACGTGATGCACACATGACGCACCCGTGACGCACACGTCATTCCCACGTGCACACACGTGATGCACACGTGACACACAAGTGACGCACATGCGATGAACACGTGATTCACCCGTCATGGACACGTGACACACACATGATGAACACGTGACTCACACGTGATGGACATGTCACGAACACGTGATGCACACGTGATGCACACGTGACACACACGTGACACACACATGATGGACACGTGATTCACACTTGATGCACACGTGATTCACACGTGATTCACTCATTTCAACTCGAGATGAGGCCCGATTCCCCTTCATTGGCTCCAGAGCCATCCCACTTTCCCCATCAAACACGACAAGGCGCTTGACTTCCTTTAGGCAACTCCAGGGAATCCCCGAGAACACTGTCATAAGTCTAGAGGAACACCAAGCGTAACACAGCAACTCGAGGAAAGCGCCATGTACCCCAAATCGTCTCGAGATTAGAGTTGATTTCCTAGCTTCAACTCAAGAGGTATGCCAACTTTCCACAAGCACCTCTAGAGGAGGCTTCTCTCAGCAATAGGTATGTAAGTTGGACCCTGAGTTTGCTGCCTGAAGTGGAATGGGCCCCGAGATGCCCTGACTCAAAAGAAGGCCCGATTTCTCTGCAGTGGCTTTAATGCAGGCTCGTCTTTCATCTCACCAGATGAAAGGATGTCTGAATCCCCTGTGGAGACCCTAGAGAAAGCCCTAGTTCCCCATCTCATCTCGACAGGAGGCCTCACATGACTTTGATACCTAGAGAGGCACCAAGAGTTCATTGCTTCAAGAGGTGACGATGCCTGACTCCTCTTGAAAAGTGATAGGAATCCCAATATCCATGTCACAAGTGGAAAGGGATTTTGGGTCTCCCGCCTCATCTCCAAAAGCGTCCCTATTGCCTGCCAAGCCTCGAAGAGATTCCCGAGGTGTCCCTCTTAACTAGACAGGAGTCCTGACATAGCTGAACAAATCCGAGTTTTGAAGGGCCATCCCCACCGTAACTCGAGAATATACCCCAGGATCCCACCGCAACTAGAGAAAAACCGTGATACTTCTCCCTGGCCACGAGATGAGCCCCGGTTCCTCTGCATTGCATGCAGAGCAATTCTGTGTTCCCCATCAAACATGTAAGGAGCCTTGACTTGCTTGATGGGACACCAGAGAGTACCCAAGAACACTGTAACAAGTCTAGAGTGACCATGAGGTTAGTGCAGAAATGGGAAATAGATCCGTCTACCCCAAATCAACTCGAGATGCTGCCCCATTCCCCTGCATTGGCTCCAGAGTCATTCTGCGTTCCCCATCAAACACAAGTGGCATGACTTCATTAAGCAACTCCAGAGATTCCCCGAGAACACTGTCCCAAGTGTAGAGGAACACCAGGTGCAACACAGCAACTCGAGGAAAGCCCCATGTACCCCAAATCGTCTTGAGATTTAGAGCTGATTTCCCTGCTTCGACTCAAGAGGTATGCCAACTTTCTGCAAGCACCTCAAGAGGAGGCTTCTCTCAGCAATATGTATGTGAGTTGGACCCTGAGTTTGCTTCCTGAAGTGGAATGAACACCAAGATGACCTGACTCAAAAGAAGGCCAGATTTCCCTGCAGTGGCTTTAATGTAGGCTCGTCTTTCATCTCACAAGATGAAGGGATGTCTGAATCCCCTGTGGAGGACCTAGAGGAAACCCTATGTCCCCGCCTCATCTCGACAGGAGGCCTCACATCCCTTTGACACCTCGAGAGGCACGCGGAGTTCAATGCTTAGAAGGTGACGATGCCTGACTCCTCTTGAAATGTGATAGGGATCCCAATATCACTGTGGCAACTGGAATTGGACCCAGGGTCTCCCGCCTCACTTCAAGAAGCGTCCCTATTGCCCTGCCAAGCCTCAAAGAGATTCCTGAGGTGTCTCTCATAACTAGACAAGAGTCCTGATGTTGCTTAACAAACAGGAGTTTTGAAAGTCTATCCCCACCTTAACTCGAGAATATGCCCCACGTTCCCACCGCAACTTGAGATAAACCATGAGACTTCCCCCTGGCCGCAAGATGAGGCCTGATTGCTCTGCATTGCAGAGCAATTCCGTGTTCCCCATCAAACACGTAAGGAATCTTGACTTGCTTGATGGCATTCCAGAGAGTCCCCAAGAACACTGTCACAAGTCTAGAGGGACCCTTGTGTCACCGCAGCAATGCGAAATAGCTCCATACTGCAAATCAACTCGAGCTGAGGCATAATTCCCCTGCATTTGCTCCAGAGCCATCCCGTGTTCCCCATCAAACAGGAGTAGTGGCTTTACTTCCTTTAGGCAACTCCAGAGATTCCCCGAGAACACCGTCCCAAGTCTGGAGGAACACCAGTTGCAACACAGCACCTCGAAGAAAGCCCCATGTACCCCAAATCGTCTCGAGATTAGAGCTGATTCCCTGGCTTTGACTCAAGTGGTATGCCAACTTTCCACAAGCACCTCTAGAGGAGGCTTCTCTCAGCAATAGGTATGTGAGTTGGACCCTGAGTTTGCTGCGTCAAATGGAATGGACACCGAGATGCCCTGACTCAAAAGAAGGCCTGATTTCCCTGCAGTGGCTTGAATGGAGGCTTGTCTTTCATCTCACCAGACAATGGGATGTCTGAATCCCTTGTGGAGACCCTAGAGAAAGCCCTAGTTCCCCTCCTCCTCTCGACAGGAGGCCTCACATGCCTTTGACACCTAGAGAGGCACCAAGAGTTCATTGCTTCAAGAGGTGACGATGCCTGACTCCTCTTGAAAAGTGATAGGAATCCCAGTATCCCTGTGGCAACTGGAAAGGGACCCTGGGTCTCCCGCCTCACCTCTAGCAGCGTCCCTATTGATGTGTCAACCCTCGAAGAGATTCCTGAGGTGTCCCTCATAACTAGACAGGAGTCCTGACGTCGCTGAACAAACACGACTTTTGAAGGGCCATCCCCGCTGTAACTCGAGAATATACTCCATGTTCCCAGCGCAACTCGCGGAAAAGCATGAGACATCCCCTCGCCACAATATGAGGCCAGATTCCTCTGCATTGCGTGCAAAGCAATTCCGTTTTCCCCATGAAATGCGTAGGAGCCTTGACTTGCTTGATGGAACTCCAGAGAGTCCCCAAGAACACACTCACAAGCCTAGAGGGACCCTGAGGTCACTGTAGCAACGCGAATCAATTCCGTGTACACCAAATCAACTGGAGATGAGGCCCGATTCTGCCACATTAGCTCCAGAGAAATTCCGCTTTCCCCATCAAGCAAGACAAGTTGCTTCACTTTCTTTAGGCAACTCCAGAGACTCCCCGAAAACACCGTCCCATGTCTAGAGGAACACCAGGTTCAGCACAGCAACTTGAGGAAAGCTCTATGTACCCCAAATCATCTCGAGATGAGAGCAGATTCCCAGGATTCAACTTAAGAGGTATGCCAACTTTCCACAAGCACCCCAAGAGGAGGCTTCTCTCATCAATAGATATGGGGGAGGGACCCTGAGTTTGCTGCCTCAAGTGGAATGGAGTCCGAATGCCCTGACAAGAAAGAAGGCCGGATTTCCCTGCAGTGGCTTGAATGCAGGTTCGTCTTTCATTGCACAAGATGAAGGGATGTCTGAATCCAATACGGAGACCCTAGAGAAAGCCTTAAGTCCTGGCCTCATCACGCCAGGAGGTCTCACATCCCTTTGACATGGAGGTAGGCAGAATTCAATGTTTCAAAAGGTGATGACGCCTGACTCCTCTTGAAAATTGATAGGAATCCCAGTCTCACTGTGGCAACTGGAAAGGAACCCTGGGTCTCCCGCCTCACATTGAGAAGCGTCCCTATTGCCCTGCCAAGCCTCAAAGAGATTCCTGAGGTGTCCCTCGTAACTAGACAGGAGTCCTGACGTCGCTGAACAAACATGAGTTTTGAAGGGCCATCCCCGCCGTACCTGGAGAATATACCCCAGGTTCGCGCCGCAACTCGAGAGAAACCATGAGACTGCCTTCTCGCCGCGAGATGAGGCTTGATTCCCCTGCATTGCATAAAGAGCAATTCCGTGTTCCCCATCAGATACGTAAGGAGCCATTACTTGCTTGATGGAATTCCAGAGAGTCCCCAAGAACACTGTCTCAAGTCCAGAGGGACCCTGATGTCACTGCAGCAATGGGAAATAGCTTCGTGTATCCCAAATCAACTCGAGATGAGTCCCTATTCCACTTCATTGGCTTCAGAGCCATCCCGTGTTCCGCATCAAACACGACAAGTGGGTTGGCTTCCTTTAGGCAACTGCAGAGATTCCCCGAGAACACTGTCCCAAGTCTAGAAGAACACCAAGTTCAGCACAGCAACTCGAGGAAAGCTCCATGTACCCCAAATCATCTTGAAATGAGAGCTGATTCCCTGGCTTCCACTCAAGAGGTATGCCACCATTCCACAAGCACAACCAGAGGAGGTGTCTCTCAGCAGTAAGTATGTGGGAGGGACCCTGAGTTTGCTGCCTCAAGTGGAATTGACCCTGAGACGCCCTGACTCGAAAGAAGGTCCGATTTCCCTACAGTGGCTTGAATGCAGGCTCATCTTTCATCTCACAGGATGAAGGGATGTGTGAATCCCCTATGGAGAGCATAGAGAAAGTCCTAGGTCCCCGCCTCTTATCGACAGGAGGCCTCACATCCCGTTGACACCTCGAGAGGCATGCAGAATTCAATGATTCAAAAGGTGATGATGCCTGACTCCTCTTGAAAATTGGTAGGAATCCCAATATCCCTGTGGCAACTGGAAAGGGACCCTGGGTCTCCCTCCTCACCTCGAGAAGTGTGCTGATTGCCCTGCCAAGCCTCAAGGAGATTCCTGTGTCCCTCATAACTAGACAGGAGTCCTCAAATTGTCCAAGAACACTAGAGCAAACAAGCCCATTCATAACTGATAAAGATTGAAATAGACACCTGGCCACGGAGGGTATACTGATAGTAAACTCTCCTACAGAAACATACTCAAGATACTGGTGGGATGCATGCACAGCCCCCTTTGGAAGACAGTCTGACAGTTGTTTCAGTAACCACATGGGGCAAGCACTGAATTCCATACATGACAAGTGGTGGAAGCCAGGTATCTTACCATTGGAATGGTAAGTTATGGATAAACAAAAGGAAAGGTTACAAGATTCATGGAGACATCATCACAAATTACCTTCAACTGAATATATAAGCTGGAATACATGTATATATTTCCAAATATTGTCAGCTGAGCATATTTAGCTCCTACATGTATGTTTTAAATATCACTCTATAATGAAAAAGAACAGGAAATGTCCCTGGTGGCCCAGTGGTAAAGGATCTGCCTACCAATGCAGGGAACACTGGTTCAACCCCTGGTCCTAGAGGATTCCACATGCCCAGGGGCAACTAAGCCCCCGTACAACTATTGAAGTACTTGCGTGCTCCAGAGCCCAAGTTCTGCAACCAGAGAAAGCGCTGCAATGAGAAGCCATGGCAAGTCAACTAGAGGGTAGCCTCTGCTCACTACAACTAGGCATCTAGCTACAAAGACCCAGCATTGTCAAAAATAATTCAGTGTTTAAAAAAAAGGACAGAAATTCTTTGAATAAACGATTGAGACTAGGGGCGAGACAGTAAATATATAAGCTAGGATAATCTTAAAGTATGAGGAAGTAAAGAAAGTAAAGACAACTATCAAGCTGTCCAAGCTGATAAAAATGAATGATTACACAGTTTTATCTGTATACACTAGCAAATAATAATCTGAAAAGGAATTTAAAAAAACAATTTCCTTTTGATAGTGTCAACATTAATAAAATATTTTGCCATGGGTGTAATGAGGATGACAAGACTGGCACATTGGAAATTATACACGATTGCTGAAAAATATCCTGAATACATGCACAGATATTCCATAGCGATGGAAAGACTTAAGATGGCAATACCATGGAATGCATCTTCAATCTGAAATGAAGATTCAATATGAATTACAAAAGACTGAACGGTCATTGCTGAACCACAAAAGGCGCCAGGACTTTTGGCCTCCAGAGGAGAAGAATTCAATCCAGGGCCAGTTGACAAAGCTTGATCGCTCAGAGCTTTTGTGTCATAAAGTTTTATTAAAGTATAAAAGAGATAGAGAAAGCTGCTGACATAGACATCAGACGGGGGCAGTAAGAGTACCCCCTGCTAGTCTTTAGGCAGATGTTATACAGCCACTAGCAGTCTGCTAATGAAAGAAAGGCAATGTCTCAGAGAATGACACCAGGCCCCTCACCCACAACATGCATTGAGATAATATTGGCAGCAGGTGAGTCATCCCGGGCCATAGAATGATTGACATGAATTTTGAAGAAAGGCAGATTTCCAAGCAAATATATCATTTCATTAACATAGATTAGGAGAACAGGTATGAGTAAAACATATTGGTTTGTCAAGTCGGTTCTGAGCCTTTAGGGGGAACCGACCTGAAGACAGAGCCTAGCAGAAATACGTAGTATATTAACATAGCTTAAGATAAACCTTTCCTTAAGACAAAATGCATTGCTTAGCTGAAGGTTTGAGAAAAGTTAAGTTCAGGTGGAGCCAGGAGTCGTCATAGCAACACAAAATTTTAAGAGAAACCTCTTAAATTTGTATTGAGAAGGGGAAAAAATGTAGCACTCGTTTCGTTCCTCCAGCTGCTTGAGAGATGAAAAAACGTCTGACACTTGCAGCCTATTCCCTCTGTCTGGAGACCCCTGGCCTTCCTGCCTATTACCCTCTCCAGGCCTTTAGGAAGCAATATACAAGCTGACCCTAACATACACGTGGAATAACAAGGGACTCCAAAGAATCCAAACAATCACATGAGTCTGCAGTTCAAAGGTCCTATGGTATGCTGTGCTAAGTCGCTTCAATCACGTCTGACTGTCAGAGCCCACCAGGCTCCTCTGTCCATGGGAATTTTCCAGGCAAGAATACTGGAGTGGGTTGGGTGCCCTCCTCCAGGGGATCTTCCCAACCCAGGGATAGGATTCCTGCATTGGCAGGTAGGTTCTTTACCACTAGCACCACCTGGGGAAAAAGTGCCTAAAGGAGATCATGGAAACCCATTTAGGAAAAGGGACTCAGAGGAAAGACAGTGAGGGAAGGAAACTCTTAATCACACTCAGAGAAGCCCAGCAGGTAGTTCTGCAGGTGGAAGAGGAGGAGGAAGCATGCTGGAGCTGTGTAGAAGATGAAAGAGGGAACTAAAGCAGGGGCCCCCAACCTCTAGGATCTAATGCCTGATGATCTGAGGAGGAGCTGGTGAAATAATAATAGAAATAAGAGTTTGATCACTCAGCCATGTCCAGCCCTTGGTAGCCCATCAGGCTCCTCAGTCCATTGAATTCTTCAGGCAAGAATACTGGAGTGGGCTGTCATTTCCTTCTCCAGGGGATTTCCCTGACCCAGGGATTAAACCCGGGTCTCCCTCATTGCAGGCAGACTCTTTACCAACTGAGCCTCCAGGGAACAGAAACAGAAATAGAGTGCACAATAAATGGACTGCACTTGAAACATCCCAAAACCTTGCCCCACCCCTGTCTGTCAAAAAATTGTCTTCCAAAAAAACTCCCAAGGTCAAGGAAGGAACTTCAAGTGTACTCAGCTGTCCTAGATTGCTGGTTTAGGGAGATGCTGAAGTGGGGATGTCCCAAGAGGTAGAACCTCCCTTGTGTGGAGTCTGCAATAGACCTCTGATAGCCTTGGTGATGATCAGAGAGATTTGTTTCATTTTTTAAAAATATCCTTGTGGGTACCAACTGGGACCATCACTGTTCTAATATACCTCATAGTGTTGCTGACACTACAGATACAATTGTGTGACATTGAACTTATTCAATAAAAATGATGAAGCATCTGCCCTGTGCCCAGCACTTTCCAAGGGCTGGGAAGTACAATGAAAATACTCCATAGGATGCACAGCTGGTAGGCACATTCTTTCAAAAAGCCTTTTTCATTTCCACCAATAGTTTATTCTCAATGTCAACCCTTGCCACTTAATGATCATGCTGGGTAGGAAGCTCATTAAAAACCCAGGAGCCAGTGTTCCTGGAAGGATATCCCATTCTCCCTTGGACAGTCCTCCACCCTCTCCGACTCTCAGTTTCCTCATCTGCGAAATCATGGACAACTGACTATAATTCATCAACGGAACCCAAGCCTATTGAGGGGGAGGGGAAATATTACTCCAAGGCCTGGATGATAGACCAGATTGAAAGAAAAATATGCCATTTCTGGTTTTCAGTCAAAAAGACAAATACAATGAAGAAAGGAGTCCCTGGCCCTGTGGGATTTGCCTAGGGGTCTAGTCTGGGAAATTCTTACACATCAGGAGATGGCTCTGAGCTGGATTTCCACAAACAAGAACATCCATGCAAAGGACAAGCCTGCAGAGCTCTGTGCCCATTGGTCACAAGAGACTGCCTCCCGATGGCCAGCAGCATTTACAAGTGACCTCCTAAGACCTTCACCAAACTCCTGGGGCACCTCTGGCTTTTCTGTTTCCCTCACTTTTCTGACCCTTTTCTTTAAAAAACGCACATTTCTTCATAGAATGCCACAGTGGAAGGAAAATAGGCCTTCAAGTTTGAGGCCTCAATTTGCAGAAAACATGGAGCTGCTTTTTTTTTTTTTTTTTAATTAAAGCACCACATAAATTAAAAATTTTACACGTTCTAATTATTCAGTTCCAAAACACCAAACTTATTGCACAGGGTCCCCATGGAAAGGCCCCCTCTCAGCAGGACAGCCACAGATTCCCCCATGAAAGGGCAGCAAGGTGCCCTCCTCCCTTCTCTCCTGCCTGGGTGGCCACCAGGTTTTTAAATACATGCACCCTACTAAGTTTCTAGGATGCAATTCGTGGACCCTTCCCTTTCCTGTCCCAGCAGGTGGTCAAGGGCCTGCTGGCCTGCAAAGTGCTGGAAGCAGGGCTGGGTCAGCCGGCCAGACTAAGGGTTGTGGAGTCCCAGCTGGTGAAATTACCAGGCAGGATAAATCCCTTGGACTTCCAGCAGGCACTACGCTGCATGGGAAAATAGATAGATATAACCGGCCTGGAGCCTCAGGGTGGGACCTAAAGTTCGATTTTGTTTTCTCCAATGTTAAATGATACAAGCAAGGGCCTTTGAGACTGTTGTTTTCTTTTCTAAGCCCAAAGACTCCTTCAGTTACTAATGTAGGTATCCTAGAAACTATGTGACATCCATGAAAATCTGATATGTCCTGGTAAAATGCTGTCAGTTATAATTCTAGTTATCATATTAAAGTGTTTCAAGTCACAGCAGTGACTATTTTGTCACTTTTTTGGTCAATTTTTATTTTGTCAATTTTGTCAATTTTTATTTTGTCAATTTTTATCTAATCAGGTTTTAAACATGCCTCCCATGGTTTCACACTGATGCCTTTGCAAAAATACTGCTACCTCAAGATACATGGAAAAGACTTTCCTGAGCTTATCCATAAACAACGCTTTTTGTTTCTTATCTGGTAAGCTGGTACCAGACTGGAATTTAGTCTACTCTCTAGGTTAAGAGAACACAGCTTTCTTAGAATGCAGCTTTCAATCACAGATGATGAATTTATTTACCTTTCAGTGATTTATATTTGTTTTTATCATCTGTTTTTTTCTTTTTTTACTTCCGTAAAATAAATAAGCATTATTTAAGTACGGTACATGTAGGATGGACCAAGATTTCCCCACTCCTGCAAATTCCCTTAAGCCCTCAGATTCTTCTCTTGGGACCAAGGTCTCACTTTCCTCCAGAGGGACAATCCAAGCTTTTTATCAGCTAGCTGATCTGCCCCTGATATCAGAGTCAATTTGAGCATGAGTTGGTCTATAATTTAGGCATGAAACTGTGATTACATAAAAGAAAGATGACTTTTTGATGGAGGATGTCCATGATATTCCTTGAACTTCAGAGAAAATTGGTTAAAATGAAACTTTTTTCCCTTGGAAACTGCAAAGGCAGTTCTTTTAGCATATGCGATTGAAAACATCTAGGTTGTTAGCTCAGTTTTCATTCCAGTCTCAAAGAAAGGCAATGACAAAGAATGTTCAAACTGTCACACAACTGGACTCATCTCACATGCTAGTAAAGTAACACTCAAAATTCTCCAAGCCAGGCTTCAGCAATATGTCAACCGTGAAATTCCAAATGTTCAAGATGGATTTAGAAAAGGCAGAGGAACCAGAGATCAAATTGCCAAAATCCACTGGATAATTGAAAAAGCAAGAGAGTTCCAGAAAAACACTTACTTCTGCTTTGTTGACTATGCCAAAGCCTTTGACTGTGTGTATCACAATAAACTGGGGAAAATTCTGAAAGAGATAGGAATACCAGATCACCTGACCTGCCTCTTGAAAGACCTATATGCAGGTCAGGAAGAAACAGAACTGGACCTGGACTAACAGACTGGTTCTAAATAGGAAAAGGAATATGTCAAGGCTGTATATTGGCACCCTGCTTATTTAACTTATATCTGCTTATATATAGGGCATCGTGAGAAATGCTGCACTGGATGAAGCACAAACTGGAATCAAGATTGCTGGGAGAAATATCAATAACCTCAGATATGCAGATGACACCACCCTGATGGCAGAAAGTGAAGAACTAAAGAGCCTCTTGATGAAAGAGAAAGAGGAGAGTGAAATAGTAAGCTTAATGCTCAGCGTTCAGACAACTAAGATCATTGCATCCAGTCTCATCACTTCTTGGCAAATAGATGGGAAAACAGTGGAAACAGTGGCAGATTTTATTTTTCGGGGCTCGGAAATCATTGCAGATGGTGACTGCAGCCATGAAATTAAAAGATGCTTACGACTTGGAAGGAAAGTGATAACCAAACTAGACAGCATATTAAAAAGCTGAGACATTGCTTTGCCAACAAAGATCCGTCTAGTCAAGGCTAAGGTTTTTCCATGTCATGTATGGATGTGAAAGATGGACTATAAAGAAAGTTGACAGCCAAAGATTTGATGCTTTTGCACTGTGGTGCTGAAGAAGATGCTTGAAGTTTGCTTAGACTATAAGAGGACCCAACCACTCCATCCTAAAGGAAATCAGGTCTGAATATACATTGGAAAGACTAATATTGAACCTGAAACTCCAATACTTTGGCCACTAGATGTGAAGAGCTGACTCATTTGGAAGTTGCTTTGATTTGCCTGTGAGTGTGGGCGCCCTACCTGGGCACAGGGCCTCAGGGGCCATTGCCACTGAATCATGACCTCCACGCAAGCACATTCCAGCTGTGTGACACTCAGCATGCAGGAGACTGGGAAAGCTATCTTCCTTGGAGGAAGGAAAGTCATACACAGAGTGTGTTTTCAGGCCTCTATTTGCAGCAAGTGTTTTGCTTCTCAGATGTCAGACCTGCAGGCCTGCCCCAAGGACCTCAATTCCAGAGTCAGGGCCATGTGTCTCCCTGCACATTCCGAGCCTTGCAAACACATTCCTGGGTCAGAGAGGTGCTTCCCATGAGGAAGAAGGCTGCGGGAGTGTGTCTGAGGGGGCCAGGTGGCATGCTGGGGTCACCTGGTTGAGGGCACCTTGCACATCCATTGGGCCCCAGGAGAGCAGTTATGGACTCGCCCCTTGCTTGAGATATCCCAAAGCAAGGAGCAATGCTAGCTGTATCAGAAGGAGGAAAACAGCAATGGGATGGATTTTCAAGCAGTTGCTAGGTCACACTGTGTTAGGGTTCCCCAGGAGACATGTGAGAATTTTGGCCCCTAGGCCCGGTATCTAGGGGTGTGCACAGGGTGTTTTCCCCACAGGATCCAAAATGTTCCAGACAGACCTAGGCTCAATAGCTGTTGCTAGGCTGCACCGCTTTAGGCACACCGAGAGAAGCAGGCACACTGTGGCCCCGAGGTCTGGTATGCAGGTTCACATATGGGGTGTGTCCCCGTAGGAGCCAAGAATTTTCCTGACAGTCCTAGGCTCCCTAGAGCACTCAGGTCTGCTCAGAGGACCGAAGTTCCAGAGGCAGGGTCGTGTATCTCCCCTTCCCTTTGTGATCCTTGCAAAGACATTCCAAGCTGATAGTGGTACTACCCATGAAGAAGCAAGCAGTGGGAGTATATTTGACATGACTGGGTGCCTTGATGGGCTCAGCTCCTCAAGGGGGCCTTTCCTCTCAAAGTAGGCCCCATGTCCGCTTGAGGACGGGGTTGGGCCCTCTTCCCTCCACACTGCCAAAGGGTGGAACAAAGCTAGGTGTCAGAGGTAAGAAAGTAGCAATTGGATGGATTTTCAAGCTCTCACTAGGCTGTACTGCTTCAAGGCCCACTCGAGCAAAACAGGCGCCCTGTGGCCCCTAGGTCGGGTATGCAGGTTCACACACAGGGTGTGTTCCCGTCAAAGCCAAGAATTTTCTGACAGACCTAGGCTCACTAGAATTGTCCTACAGAGCAAAGGGAATGGAAGAGATGTGTGGAGGTGGGTCTGCCTTCCCCTGTGAGTGTGGGGCTACTCCCTATGGCCCCAAGTTGAGGGATAACTGCAACTAAGAAAGGAACTCCAAGAAGGAACTCCAAGAAGCGCTTTTCCAGGAGGCTGGGACAGGGAGTCCGCAGGATGCAGGGAAAGGGAGCCTTCTTCAGGGAAGAAGAGGCAGCCACTCAGGGTGTGTTTGCAAGCCTCTTTGGAAGGCACAGTTTCGCTGATACAATTGAATTCCAGTTCTGCTCAGAGGACTGAAATTTCAGAGGCAGGGCCATGTATCTCCCCTTCCCTTTTCAATCCTTGCAAAGACATTCCTAGCTGATAGTGATACTGCCCATGAGGAAGTAAGCAGCTGGAGTGTGTTTGACATGACTGGGTGCCTTCCTGGGCTCAGCTCCTCAAGGGGACTTTCTACTCAAAGTAGGCCCATTGCCTACTTGGGGAGAGGGTATGGAAGGTTTGCTTCCAAATGGCGAAAAGGTGGAGCAAATCTAGCTTTGTCAGAGGTACATAAAGTGCAATTTAATGGATTTTCAAGCTGTTGCCAGGCAACACCGCTTCAGGGTCCCCTCTCCCAGAAGAAAACAGGCGCCCTGTGGCCCCTAGGTCTGGTATGCAGATTCACACACAGGATGTGTCCCCACAGGAGCCAAGAGTTTTCCTACCAGGCCTAGGCTTACTAGAGCTCTACTATAGAGCAAAGGGGATGGAACAGAAGTGTGGATGTGACTTTGCCTTTACCTTTGACTGTGAGGCCCCTCCATAAGGTCCCAGGCGAAATTGCCCTCGCCCTTGCCCTAACCCTAACCCCAACACGACACCCTAACCCTAACCAACACCGTAACCCTATCCCAGAACCTAACACCAACCCGACCCCCTAACCCTAACCTGACACACTAACCCTAACGCATCATCCCAACCCTAACCTGACACCTTCACCCCTCAGCCCTCACCCTCACCCACACCCCTAACTTCTAACCCCTAAGCCACAATGTAACCCACACCCTAATCCACACCCTTAACCTAACCCACACCCTCCCCCCCACCCTACTCACACCCTCAACCCTAGACTTAACCTGCATCATCTTCAATTTCAGCACTTCTCATGCATCACAAAAGACAAGGGAGTCATATTTCAAACGTGAATCCAAGACCCATTAACCACATAACAGGAATATAAACACTGTGAACACATCATTTAAATCACTTGCACCACCAAATACCTCTCCACCACATATCATATCAATAACAGAGGAACTCATGTATGCCATACATATTGTAACATAGCAATCTAATACCCAACAGTAATCTGGGTAATTATATACACAAGATATATTTAAACCAAAAATATTTAAACAAATTCCAGTTTTTACGATGGTTTTAATCCTCGCAAAAGTAGGATTAACAGCATGTTTTTCCACTAGGATCCAAAGCATTGAGCAAAATTGCCGAGGTCCAGCCCCAGCAGGACCAGGAATACCCAAGGGAAGAGTGGCGTCAGCGAGGAAGAAGACAGACAGAAGACACACAGATGTTGCATAGAAGAGGTAGCTTTTTTTTTTAATTTTTAGGATAGCTCAGTTTTTTTTTTTTTTTAATTTTATTTTATTAGTTGGAGGCCAATTACTTCACAACATTTCAGTGGGTTTTATCATACATTGACACGAATCAGCCATAGAGTTACACGTATTCCCCATCCCGATCCCCCCTCCCACCTCCCTCTCCACCCGACTCCTCTGGGTCCTCCCAGTGCACCAGGCCCGAGCACTCGTCTCATGCATCTCACCTGGGCTAGTGATCTCTTTCACCATAGATAAAATACATGCTGTTCTTTTGAAACATCCCACCCTCACCTTCTCCCACAGAGTCCAAAAGTCTGTTCTGTACTTCTGTGTCTCTTTTTCTGTTTTGCATATAGGGTTATCATTACCATCTTTCTAAATTCCATATATATGTGTTAGTATGCTGTAATGTTCTTTATTTTTCTGGCTTACTTCACTCTGAATAATGGGCTCCAGTTTCATCCATCTCATTAGAACTGATTCAAATGAATTCTTTTTAATGGCTGAGTAATATTCCATGGTGTATATGTACCACAGCTTCCTTATCCATTCATCTGCTGATGGGCATCTAGGCTGCTTCCATGTCCTGGCTATTATAAACAGTGCTGCGATGAACAATGGGGTGCACGTGTCTCTTTCAGATCTGGTTTCCGTTGTGTGTATGCCCAGAAGTGGTATTGCTGGGTCAAATGGCAGTTCTATTTCCAGTTTTTTAAGAAATCTCCACACTGTTTTCCATAGTGGCTGTACTAGTTTGCATTCCCACCAACAGTGTAAGAGGGTTCCCTTTTCTCCACACCCACTCCAGCATTTATTGCTTGTAGACTTTTGGATAGCAGCCATCCTGACTGGCGTGTAATGGTACCTCATTGTGGTTTTGATTTGCATTTCTCTAATAATGAGTGATGTTGAGCATCTTTTCATGTGTTTGTTAGCCATCTGTATGTCTTCTTTGGAGAAATGTCTGTTTAGTTCTTTGGCCCATTTTTTGATTGGGTCATTTATTTTTCTGGAATTGAGCTTCAGGAGTTTCTTGTATATTTTTGAGATTAATCCTTTGTCTGTTTCTTCAGTTGCTATTATTTTCTCCCAATCTGAGGGCTGTCTTTTCACCTTACTTATAGTTTCCTTTGTAGTGCAGAAGCTTTTAAGTTTCATTAGGTCCCGTTTGTTTATTTTTGCTTTTATTTCCAATATTCTGGGAGGTGGGTCATAGAGGACCCTGCTGTGATTCATGTCGGAGAGTGTTTTGCCTAAGTTCTCCTCTAGGAGTTTTATAGTTTCTGGTCTTACATTTAGATCTTTAATCCATTTTGAGTTTATTTTTGTGTGTGGTGTTAGAAAGTGTTCTAGTTTCATTCTTTTACAGGTGGTTGACCAGTTTTCCCAGCACCACTTGTTAAAGCAGTTGTCTTTTTTCCATTGTATATCCTTGCCTCCTTTGTCAAAGATAAGGTGTTCATAGGTTCGTGGATTTATCTCTAGGCTTTCTATTCTGTTCCATTGATCTATATTTCTGTCTTTGTGCCAGTACCATACTGTCTTGATGACTGTGGCTTTGTAGTAGAGACTGAAGTCAGACAGGTTGATTCCTCCAGTTCCATTCTTCTTTCTCAAGATTACTTTGGCTATTCGTGGTTTTCTGTATTTCCATACAAATTGTGAAATTATTTGTTCTAGTTCTGTGAAAAATACCGTTGGTAGTTTGATAGGGATTGCATTGAATCTATAGATTGCTTTGGGTAGAATAGCCATTTTGACAATATTGATTCTTCCAATCCATGAACACGGTATGTTTCTCCATCTGTTTGTGTCCTCTTTGATTTCTTTCATCAGTGTTTTATAGTTTTCTATGTACAGGTCTTTTGTTTCTTTAGGTAGATATACTCCTAAGTATTTTATTCTTTTTGTTGCAATGGAGAATGGTATTGTTTCCTTAATTTCTCTTTCTGTTTTTTCATTGTTAGTATATAGGAATGCAAGGGATTTCTGTGTGTTAATTTTATACTCTGCAACTTTACTATATTCATTGGTTAGCTCTAGCAATTTTCTGGAAGAGTATTTAGGGTTTTCCATGTAGAGGATCATGTCAACTGCAAACAACGAGAGTTTCACTTCTTCTTTTCCTATCTGGATTCCTTTTACTTCTTTTTCTGCTCTGATTGCTGTGGCCAAAACTTCCAAGACTATGTTGAATAATAGTGGTGAGAGTGGGCACCCTTGTCTTGTTCCTGATTTCAGGGGAAATGCTTTCAATTTTTCACCATTGAGGGTGATGCTTGCTGTGGGTTTGTCATATATAGCTTTTATTATGTTGAGGTATGTTCCCTCTATTCCTGCTTTCTGGAGAGTTTTAATCATAAATGAGTGTTGAATTTTGTCAAAGGCTTTCTCTGCATCTATTGAGATAATCATATGGTTTTTATCTTTCAATTTGTTAATGTGGTGTATTACATTGATTGATTTGCAGATATTGAAGAATCCTTGCATTCCTGGGATAAAGCCCACTTGGTCATGGTGTATGATTTTTTTAAGATGTTGTTGGATTCCATTTGCTAGAATTTTGCTAAGGATTTTTGCATCTATGTTCATCAGTGATATTGGCCTGTAGTTTTCTTTTTTTGTGGCATCTTTGTGTGGTTTTGGAATTAGGGTGATGGTGGCCTCATAGAATGAGTTTGGAAGTTTACCTTCTTCTGCAATTTTC
This sequence comes from Muntiacus reevesi, assembly GCF_963930625.1. Classification (NCBI taxonomy): domain Eukaryota; kingdom Metazoa; phylum Chordata; class Mammalia; order Artiodactyla; family Cervidae; genus Muntiacus; species Muntiacus reevesi. Next base: position 132,434 of record NW_027077941.1, read on the forward strand.
TGGAAGAGTTTGAGTAAGATAGGTGTTAGCTCTTCTCTAAATTTTTGGTAGAATTCAGCTGTGAAGCCATCTGGTACTGGGCTTTTGTTTCCTGGAAGATTTTTGATTACAGTTTTGATTTCCTTGCTTGTGATGGGTCTGTTAAGATCTTCTATTTCTTCCTGGTTCAGTTTTGGAAAGTTATACTTTTCTAAAATTTGTCCATTTCATCCAAGTTGTCAATTTTATTGGCATAGAGCTGCTGGTAGTAGTCTCTTATGATCCTTTGTATTTCAGTGTTGTCTGTTGTGATCTCACCCTTTTCATTTCTTATTTTGTTAATTTGGTTCTTCTCTCTTTGTTTCTTAATGAGTCTTGCTAATGGTTTGTCAATTTTGTTTATTTTTTCAAAAAACCAGCTTTTAGCTTTGTTGATTTTTGCTATGGTCTCTTTAGTTTCTTTTGCATTTATTTCTGCCCTAATTTTTAAGATTTCTTTTCTTCTGCTAACCCTGGGGTTTTTCATTTCTTCCTTCTCTAATTGCTTTAGGTGTAGAGTTAGGTTATTTATTTGGCTTTTTTCTTGTTTCTTGATGTAAGCCTGTAATGCTATGAACCTTCCCCTTAGCACTGCTTTTACAGTGTCCCATAGGTTTTGGGTTGTTGTGTTTTCATTTTCATTCATTTCTATACATATTTTGATTTCTTTTTTGATTTCTTCTATGATTTTTTGGTTATTCAGAAGCGTGTTATTTAGCCTCCATATGTTTGAATTTTTAACAATTTTTTTCCTGTAATTGAGATCTAATCTTACTGCACTGTGGTCAGAAAAGATGACTGGGATGATTTCAATTTTTCTGAATTTTCCAAGACCAGATTTATGGCCCAGGATGTGATCTATTCTGGAGAATGTTCCGTGTGGACTTGAGAAAAAGGTGAAATTGATTGTTTTGGGGTGAAATGTCCTATAGATATCAATTAGGTCTAGCTGGTCCATTGTATCATTTAAGGTTTGTGTTTCCTTTTTGATTTTCTGTTTAGTTGATCTATCCATAGTTGTGAGTGGGGTATTAAAGTCTCCCACTATTATTGTGTTACTATTCATTTCCTCTTTCATACTCATTAGCGTTTGCCGTACATATTGCGGTGCTCCTATGTTGGGTGCATATATATTTATAATTGTTATATCTTCTTCTTGGATTGATCGTTTGATCATTATGTAGTGTCCTTCTTTGTCTCTTTTCACATCCTTTATTTGAAAGTCTATTTTATCTGATATGAGTATTGTGACTCCTGCTTTCTTTTGGTCTCCATTTGCGTGAAATATTTTTTTCCAGCCCTTCACTTTTAGTCTGTATGTGTCTCTGGTTTTGAGGTGGGTCTCTTGTAGACAGCATATATAAGGGTCTTGTTTTTGTATCCATTCAGCCAATCTTTGTCTTTCGGTTGGGGCATTCAACCCATTTACATTTAAGGTAATTATTGATAGGTGTGGTCCCGTTGCCATTTACTTTGTTGTTTTGGGTTCATGTTTATACAACATTTCTGCATTTCCTGTCTAGAGAAGGTCCTTTAGCATTTGTTGAAGAGCTGGTTTGGTGGTGCTGAATTCTCTCAGCTTTTGCTTGTCTGTAAAGCTTTTGATTTCTCCTTCATATCTGAATGAGATCCTTGCTGGGTACAGTAATCTAGGTTGTAGATTATTTTCTTTCATTACTTTCATTATGTCCTGCCATTCCCTTCTGGCCTGGAAGGTTTCTATTGGTAGATCAGCTGTTATCCTTATGGGAATTCCTTTGTGTGTTATTTGTTGTTTCTCCCTTGCTGCTTTTAGTATTTGTTCTTTGTGTTTGATCTTTGTTAATTTGATTAATATGTGTCTTGGAGTGTTTCGCCTTGGGTTTATCCTGTTTGGCACTCTCTGGGTTTCTTGGACTTGGGTGGCTATTTCCTTCCCCATTTTAGGGAAGTTTTCAGCTATTATCTCCTCGAGTATTTTCTCATGGCCTTTCTTTTTGTCTTCTTCTTCTGGGACTCCTATGATTCGAATGTTGGGGCGTTTCACATTGTCCCAGAGGTCCCTGAGGTTGTCCTCATTTCTTTTGATCATTTTTTCTTTTTTCCTCTCTGCTTCATTTATTTCCACTATTCTATTGTCTACCTCACTTATCCTATCTTCTGTCTCCGTTATTCTACTCTTGGTTCGCTCCAAAGTGTTTTTGATCTCATTCATTGCATTATTCATTTTTAATTGACTCTCTTTTATTTCTTCTAGGTCTTTGTTAAGCATTTCTTGCATCTTTTCAATCTTTGTCTCCAGGCTATTTATCTGTAACTCCATTTAGTTTTCAAGATTTGGATCATTTTTATTATCATTATTCTAAATTGTTTTTCAGATAGATTCCCTATCTCCTCCTCTTTTGTTTGACTTGGTTGGCACTTGTTATATTCCTTTACCTGTTGCGTATTGCACTGTTCTTGCACTAGTGCACATGGCAAGTATTAGGTTCGGTTTCTAAGTGAGAAACTAATGGTTACATTCACAGCTGGCCACTGAGGTACTTAATGGGAGAGGCGAACCCAGCTCTGCCAAGCAGTAGCCAACATGAAATCAGCTATTGTCATTGTAGCCAAGTTCCTTGAATTTGTAGTGTTATTTGCTGTGTTCTTCAAGAAGATGCCTTCGCCCTGCCAGTAAGACATATTTCCATAACACATAGCCATGCACTCAATCGATGTGCATCCTCCAGTAAAGCCCAGCCCCGATGTCTTAGAGGTGCCTCTCTGCCCATTGTCATAAGCCAGTCTAATTTTGTCTGAGACCATGAAAACTCAATGTCTTTATTACGCTTGTGCTTCAGACGGGAGGTCTGAGAAGGCACTTCTGAAGGTTTATTCCTACCAGTCATTGTCATTTTTATCGAGTCTTTAGTTTTTTGTTGTTGTTGTTGTTTTATTTATTAGTTCTACCAGTTTCTTGCTACCAACCCGTCTCCCTCCACCCTCGTGCACACACGATCAGTCATGGAATCCCGTGGACTTCAGCCCGCCAGACTCCTCTGTCCATGGATTTTTCCAGGCAAGAATACTGGAGTGGGTTGCCATTTCCTTCTCCATGTATGGAGTCTTTAAAGATTCCGTCACTGAGGTTTTGCTTCTCCACTTGTACAGGCCCTTTCTCCCTAAGTGCAGTAGAAGTCATCCCCACATCCAAACATGTCTGTCTTCCGACCTCTGCAGAATGTTTTGCTTGAGCTCACCACAGGGTCAGGATATTCTAGAAAGCGTTCTGATTGCAGTCTCCTCAGGAGGTTACAAGTGTTTCAAACCTCAGGATTTTACAAAGCACTTTTTACAACCTCAGCTGAAAGGGAAGTCAACACTCAGTGAAAGTCACAGGCTTCCATGGCCTGGACTTGATTATGGGTTGTGCTTTCATAATCATCGTGTTTCATATACCAACTAAGATGTCACTGAGAATTTTTTTTTCTCATCCTTCTATCTTTCATGTTTATTTAGATATATTATATGTTTTCCTATATACCCTCCGTTAGGGATGAGGGTCTTATGTCAGTAGAACTTACAGCAAGTGACTTCCAGTTAGCTGTGTTAGGACACGAAAAAGAATGGCCAGCTGCTGGATTCTGAAGATTATGTACGGAAACATTATTCGTTTTCCTGTGTGCAGTCATCCAATACTAACTTTGTGAAGTAGTCATTCAGAAAAATCACAAAACCGCCTAACTACTAGGCGGTATCCCATGAAAGTACTGACCAGGCCGGGCCCTACTCAGTTTCCCAGATCAGAGGAGATAGAGCACGTTCAGGGTGCTATGGCCTTAGACCGAGGCGGCTGTCAGGTGCCCCAAGAGTTCCGCGTTGCGCCTCCCTTGCGTTCTGACCTGCCCTTTGGGCCTGGGGCCACAGCTCTCGAGCTGGCGCGCGCTGCACTTGAGCCGCACGACCCGCGACTGGACTCCGACAAACCAGGGCCGGCAGCTAGGGGGCCAGCGGAGGGCGCCACGGCCCCGCACACCGCCAGCCCCGGCCAGCACCCGTCTGGCCCGGCCGGGGCCTGGCGTGCCTGTGGGACCTGGTGTGGGGGGAGGTGGGGTGGGTAGAGCAGCGAGGACGTCTCGGTGCCCCCTCACTCCCTGCCCCCCACCATCCCGTTCGCTGCTCAGGGTGACGTGGCTCCGGACGAGCGGGGCTTCGGCCCGGGGCCGCGGTCCCCGGAGCCTCCTGAGGGCTTAGAGGCAGCCCAGCCGGGGCCCCAGGCGCACATCCTGCCCGCTGCGCAAACCCCCTGGAGTGCCTCAGCCCCGCCTTTTCGCCCTACCGAGACCCGCCCTGCCCCCACTCTGCCGGCCCAGCAAAAGTCTTTCCTGAGAGAGCAGAGGAGCGAAAGCCAGGCACACGGACAGGCACTCGCACGCACCCACGCCAGGTGAGACAGAGGCAGAAAGAGACGAGGTTTCAGAGAGAGACTCGAAGACAGTTTGTGGGCAGGGGGGGACTCGGGCAGGATGCCGGGCAGCTGCAGAGGCCACCCGGCCCTGAGCAGCGAATGCGATGGGGGCAGGGGGAAGCCGCTGAGTAGGGGCGGGCGTGGAGAGGCCCAGGGTGCGAGGGCACCTGAGATCTCCTTGCTCCGTGCCCTGTCCCCGTCCTCCCTACCCCTGCACGCACGCCACGCCTGGGCGCTCTGACACTAGCTTCTCCGGAGTTTGGTCACCTGAATTTCTATCCTTGTGCTCAAATAAGTGACGACAGTGTATTGAACAGCTAGGTCATTTCCAAATAAATTAAGCTTAGTGTTTCACAGGACACCCGGATATGAATGCAGAGACCAGCACGGATGCATGGACACCAATCTTGGTAACTGGACAACCAATGGGAAATTACTGTCTGACTCAGGAGAGAGAAAGAAACCCAAACAGATGGAATGAAATGAACAGAAACACAAACTTTGCAACTCACACCCTAATATAATTACAAAAAAAAAAAAATCAATATAACCATTTTAGAAAAACAATAGACCTCTCCATGACCTTTGGTCGGGTGAGGAGTTCTAGCACACGACAAAAAAAGCCACCTTTTCCAAACCGGGAATATGTTAGTTCACATATTGACTTTTACATTGAAATGTGTAACAAATAAACTTAAAATCATTGACTCACTACATAAGCATGGAAGTATTTTAAACATAAAATATGTTCTATAGTATTCAGGAAGCATTTGGCACATGTCTCACTGTATGAGACCCAAAACTGGAATTTAGTTGAAGAGTCAGGATAGTCTAAATATGAATCCCTAACTAAAAGGAATACACAGGATTATTGTAGATAAAAAAGGTAAAAGAATAGAAACTAGAAATCAGTCAATAAATGTTTGAGGGGTTAGCTTATAGTGACTAGCCTCTGCGTGACTTTTTAAATTTTTTATGTTTGCATCTTCCAAATTTTCCATGGTGAGAATAATACTTTCATATCAGCTTGGAAATCAGTCTCACACTAAAGAGAGTAAGACTGGAATAAGAAATAAGAAATGATTGGTGGAAAAAAAAATGCTTGAACTAAAGGTGGTACTGATGAAATTATTTGCAGGGCAGCCAATGAGTCACAGATGTAGAGAACAGACTTATGGACATGGGCAGGGGGGAGGAAGGAGAGGGTGAGATGAATGCAGAGTAACATGAAAATATATTACCATATGTAAAAACAGATGCCAATGAAATTTGATGTATGACTCAGGGGACTAAAACCGGGGCTCTACAACAAGCTAGGGGTGGAATGGGGAGGGAAATGGGAGAGAGGTTCAGGAGGGAGGAGACATATGTATACCTGTGGCTCATTCATGCTGATGTTTGGCAACAAAAATCTGTAAAGCAACTTTCCTTCAATTGAAAGAATAAGTCATGTTTGGACTTACAAAACAAGGTCTTGTGTACTTCTAGCATGGCCTTCTGTTTCGTGCTGCCACCCTTAACTCATTCTTCAATATCATTAAACAGACTAGTCAAGTTTTTGCCAAAAATAACTTGAGCTCCTGCATTATGCTGATCCACTGCCTTCTCACGATCCACTTTAGAATGGAGACCAAAGAAACCTGTTGTCGTGTCTTCAAGTATTTGAGGCCACACTATGTGACTGTTAAAAATAAATGTGGATAAGACGGTATGACCAAAGCAATCTAATGACAATATCTGTGCTTCATTAAAGACTTCTGCAGAGAACTAGTAAATTTTATATAAAGTATCAGAAGAATTTTTTAAATGCATGCCAACGTTTATTTCTCCTTCGCTAGCCATCTGAACATGGAAAACTGAGTTTACCAATCAATGTCCATAGTTATGCTCCCTCACCGATTTTTACCCAATATGTGTTACTCAGGCAGGAGACCCTGGTTCAGTTCCTGGGTAAGGAAGAACCGCTGGAGAAGGGATAGGCTACCCACTCCAGTATTAGTGGGCTTTCCTTGTGGCTCAGTTGGTAAATAATCATTCCTCTTTCACATGAGTAGCTCAACTCCTCTCAAAGCAAATACAGGATGGAAATAACTATGCAGGACAAAGCTGATTCTGTATATTTATAGTACTCACTCATGAGCTTGACAGAGGTGCTAGATCTGTTACCACATTTCTTTTTCTAAGTAATATCCGCATGTGCAGGTGAAAGTGGCTCAGTTCGTGCCTGACTCTTTGTGGCCCCATGGACTATAGAGTCCGTGGAATTCTCTAGGCCAGAATACTGGAGTGGGTAGCCTATCCCTTCTCCAGGGGATCTTCCCGACCCAGGACTGAAAGCGGGGTCTCCTGCGTTGCAGGCAGATTCTTTACCAACTGAGCTAGTAGGGCTTCCCTGGTCGCTCAGTTGCTAAAGAATATCTGCATAACTGTCTATCGATTTGGCATTAGCAATCTGTCTGTGAGCAGGGCCGGTCATAAGCGGCTTCTGTGAGAAAACAGAAGCATGTCTGTCTGACTTGCTTCTCCGCGGAGCTTTCAGTGTTCTTGCGCTAGTGCACATGGCAAGTATTAGGTTCGGTTTCTAAGTGAGAAACTAATGGCTACATTCACAGCTGGCCACTGAGGTACTTAATGGGAGAGGCGAACCCAGCTCTGCCAATCAGTAGCCAACATGAAATCAGCTATTGTCATTGTAGCCAAGTTCCTTGAATTTGTAGTGTTATTTGCTGTGTTCTTCAAGAAGATGCCTTCACCCTTCCAGTAAGACATATTTGCATAACACATAGCCATGAACTCAATCGATGTGCATCCTCCAGTAAAGCCCAGCCCCGATGTCTTAGAGGCGCCTCTCTGCCCATTGTCATAAGCCAGTCTAATTTTGTGTGAGACCGTGAAAACTCAGTGTCTTTATTACGCTTGTGCTTCTGACGGGAGGTCTGAGAAGGCACTTCTGAAGGTTTATTCCTACCAGTCGTTGTCATATTTATCAAGACTTTATTTTATATTTTTTCTTATTTTTTACTTCTACCAGTTTCTTGCTACCAACCCGTCTCCCTCCACCCTCGTGAACACACGAACTATCATGGAATCCCGTGGATTTCAGCCCGCCAGACTCCTCTGTCCATGGATTTTTCCAGCCAAGAATACTGGAGTGGGTTGCCATTTCCTTCTCCATGTATGGAGTCTTTAAAGATTCCGTCACTGAAGTGTTGCTTCTCCTCTTGTACATGCCCTTTCTCCCTAAGTGCAGTAGAAGTCATCCACACTTCCCAACATGTCTGTCTTCCGACCTCTGCAGAATGTGTTGCATGAGTTCACCACAGCGTCAGGATATTCTAGAAAGCCTTCTGATTGCAGTCTCTTCAGGAGGTGACAAGTGCTTCAAACCTCAGGATTTTACAAAGCACTTTTTACAACCTCAGCTGAAAGGGAAGTCAACACTCAGTGAAAGTCACAGGCTTCCATGGCCTGGACTTGATTATGGGTTGTGCTTTCATAATCATCGTGTTTCATGTACCAACTAAGATGTCACAGAGAATTTTTTTTTTTTCTCATCGTTCTATTTTTCATGTTTATTTAGATATAATATGGGTTTTCCTATATACCTTCCCTTAGGGATGAGGGTCTTAAGTCAGTAGAACTTACTGCACCTGACTTCCAGTTAGCTGTGTTAGGACAGGAAAAAGAAAGACCAGCTTCTGGATTCTTAAGTTTATGTACGAAAACATTATTCGTTTTCCTGTGTGCAGTCATCCAATTCTAACTTTCTGAAGTAGGCATTCAGAAAAATCACAAAACCGCCTAACTACTAGGCGGTCTCCCATTCAAGTACTGACCAGGCCCGGCCCTACTCAATTTCCCAGATCAGAGGACATAGGGCACATTCAGGGTGCTATGGCCTTAGACCGAGGCGGCTGTCAGGCCCCCCAAGAGCTCCGCGCGGCGCCTCCCATGCATTCTGACATGCCCTTCGGGCCTGGGGCCACAGCTCTGGAGCTGGCGCGTGCTGTACTTGAGCCGCACGACCCGCGACTGGACTCCGACCAACCAGTGCCGGCAGCTCAGGGGCCAGCGGAGGGCGCCACGGCCCCGCACACCGCCAACCCCCGCCAGCACCCGTCTGGCCCGGCCGGGGCCTGGCGTGCCTGCGGGACCTGGGGTGGGGGGAGGGGGGGTGGGTAGAGCAGCGAGGACGTCTCGGTGCCCCCTCATGCCCTGCCCCCCACCATCCCTTTCGCTGCTCAGGGTCACGTGGCTCCGGACGGGTGGGGCTTCGGCCCGGGTCCGCGGTCCCCGGAGCCTCCTGCGGGCTTAGAGGCAGCCATGCCGGGGCCCCAGGTGCACATCCTGTCCGCTGCCCCAACCCCCTGGAGCGCCTAAGCCCGCCTTTTCGCCCGACCGAGACCCGCCCTGCCCCCACACTGCAGGCCCAGCACAAGTCTTCCTGAGAGAGCAAACGAGGGAAAGCCAGGCACACGGAAAGGCACTCGCACGCACCCACGCCAGGTGAGACAGAGGCAGAAAGAGACGAGGGTTAAGAGAGAGACTCGGGGACAGCTTGTGGGCAGGGGGGGACTCGGGCAGCATGCCGGGCAGCTGCAGAGGCCACCCGGCCCTGAGCAGCGAATGCGATGGGGGCAGGGGGAAGCCGCTGAGTAGGGGCGGGCGTGGAGAGGCCCAGGGTGCGAGGGCACCTGAGATCTCCTTGCTCCGTGCCCTGTCCCCGTCCTCCCTACCCCTGCACGCACGCCACGCCTGGGCGCTCTGACACTAGATTCTCCGGAGTTTGCTCACCTGAATTTCTATCCTTGTGCTCAACTGAGTGATGACAGTGTATTGAACAGCTAGGTCATTTCCAAATAAATTAAGTTTAGTGTTTCACAGGACACCCGGACATGAATGCAGAGACCAGCACGGATGCATGGACACCAACCTTGGTAACTGGACAACCAATGGGAAATTACTGTCTGACTCAGGAGAGAGAAAGAAACCCAAACAGATGGAATGAAATGAACAGAAACACAAACTTTGCAACTCACACCCTAATACAATTACAAAAAAAAAAAAAATCAATATAACCATTTTAGAAAAACAATAGACCTCTCCATGACCTTTGGTCGGGTGAGGAGTTCTAGCACACGACAAAAAAAGCCACCTTTTCCAAATAGGGAATATGTTAGTTCACACATTGAATTTTACATTGAAATGTGTAACAAATAAACTTAAAATCATTGACTCACTACATAAGCATGGAAGTATTTTAAACATAAAATATGTTCTATAGTATTCAGGAAGCATTTGGCACATGTCTCAATGTATGAGACCCAAACTGGAATTTAGTTGAAGAGTCAGGATAGTCTAAAATTGAATCCCTAACTAAAAGGAATACACAGGATTAATGTAGATAAAAAAGGTTAAAGAATAGAAACTAGAAATCAGTCAATAAATGTTTGAGGGGTTAGCTTATAGTGACTAGCCTCTGCGTGACTTTTTAAATTTTTCATGTTTGCATGTTCCAAATTTTCCATGCTGAGAATAATACTTTCATAGCAGCTTGGAAATCAGTCTCACACTAAAGAGAGTAAGACTGGAATAAGAAATAAAAAATGATTGGTGGAAAAAAAAAATGCTTGAACTAAAGGTGGTACTGATGAAATTATTTGCAGGGCAGCCAAGGAGTCACAGATGTAGAGAACAGACTTATGGACATGGGCAGGGGGGAGGAAGGAGAGGGTGAGATGAATGCAGAGTAACATGAAAATATATTACCATACGTACAAACAGATGCCAATGAAATTTGCTGTATGACTCAGGGGACTAAAACCGGGGATCTGCAACAAGCTAGGGGTGGAATGGGGAGGGAAATGGGAGAGAGGTTCAGGAGGGAGGAAACATATGTATACTGTGGCTCATTCATGCTGATGTTTGGCAACAAAATTCTGTAAAGCAACTATCTTTCAATTGAAAGAAAAAGTCATGTTTGGACTTACCAAACAAGGTCTTGTGTATTTCTAGCATGGCCTTCTGTTTCGTGCTGCCACCCTTAACTCATTCTTCCATATCATTAAACAGAATAGTCAAGTTTTTGCCAAAAATATCTTGAGCTCCTGCATTATGCTGATCAACTGACTTCGCTCGATCCAGCTTAGAATGGAGACCAAAGAAACCTTTTGTCGTGTCTTCAAGTATTTGAGGCCACACTATGTGACTTTTAAAAATAAATGTGGATATGACGGATATGACCAAAGCATTCTAATGACAATATCTGTGCTTCATTAAAGACTTCTGCAGAGAACTAGTAAATTTTATATATAGTATCAGAAGAATTTTTTAAATGCATGCCAACGATTATTTCTCCTTCGCTAGCCATCTGGACAAGGAAAACTGAGTTTACCAAACAACGTCCATAGTTGTGCTCCCTCACCGATTTTTACCCAATATGTGTTACTCAGGCAGGCGACCCTGGTTCAGTTCCTGGGTCAGGAAGATCCGCTGGAGAAGGGATAGGCTACCCACTCCAGTATTAGTGGGCTTTCCTTGTGGCTCAGTTGGTAAAGAATCATTCCTCTTTCACAAGACTAGCTCAACTCCTCTCTAAGCAAATACAGGATGGTAATAACTATGCAGGACAAAGCTGATTCTGTATATTTAGAGTACTCACTCATGAGCTTGACAGAGGTACTAGATCTGTTACCACATTTCTTTTTCTAAGTAATATCCGCATGTGCAGGTGAAAGTGGCTCAGTTCATGTCTGACTCTTTGTGGCCCCAAGGACTATAGAGTCCGTGGAATTCTCTAGGCCAGAATACTGGAGTGGGTAGCCTATCCCTTCTCCAGGGGATCTTCCCGACCCAGCACTGAAAGCAGGGTCTCCTGCGTTGCAGGCAGATTCTTTACCAACTGAGCTAGTAGGGATTCCCTGGTGGCTCAGTTGCTAATGAATACCTGCATAACTGTCTATCGACTTGGCATTAGCAATCTGTCTGTGAGCAGGGCCGGTCATAAGCAGCTTCTGTGAGAAAACAGAAGCATGTCTGTCTGACTTGCTTCTCCGCGGAGCTTTCAATGTTCTTGCGCTAGTGCACATGGCAAGTATTAGTTTCGGATTGTAAGTGAGAAACAAATGGCTACATTCACAGCTGGCCACTGAGGTACTTAATGGGAGAGGAGAACCCAGCTCTGCCAAGCAGTAGCCGACATGAAATCAGCTAATTTCATTGTAGCCAAGTTCCTTGAATTTGTAGTGTTATTTGCTGTGTTCTTCAAGAAGACGCCTTCGCCCAGCCAGTAAGACATTTTTCCATAACACACAGCCATGCACTCAATCGATGTGCATCCTCCAGTAAAGCCCAGCCCCGATGTCTTAGAGGAGCCTCTCTGCCCATTGTCATAAGCCAGTCTAATTTTGTGTGGGACCATGAAAACTCAGTGTCTTTATTACGCTTGTGCTTCTGATGGGAGGTCTGAGAAGGCACTTCTGAAGATTTATTCCTACAAGTCATTGTCATATTTATCGAGTCTTTATTTTATATTTTTTCTTATTTTTTACTTCTACCAGTTTCTTGCTACCAACCCGTCTCCCTCGACCCTCGTGCACACACGATTAGTCATGGAATCCCGTGGACTTCAGCCCGCCAGACTCCTCTGTCCATGGATTTTTCCAAGCAAGAATACTGGAGTGGGTTGCCATTTCCTTCTCCATGTATGGAGTCTTTAAAGATTCCGTCACTGAGGTGTTGCTTCTCCACTTGTACATGCCCTTTCTCCCTAAGTGCAGTAGAAGTCATCCCCACTTCCCAACATGTCTGTCTTCCGACCTCTGCAGAATGTATTGCTTGAGCTCACCACAGCGTCAGGATATTCTAGAAAGCCTTCTGATTGCAGTCTCTTCGGGAGGTGACAAGTGCTTCAAACCTCAGGATTTTACAAAGCACTTTTTACAACCTCAGCTGAAAGGGAAGCCAACACTCAGTGAAAGTCACAGGCTTCCATGGCCTGGACTTGATTATGGGTTGTGCTTTCATAATCATCGTGTTTCATATACCAACTAAGATGTCACTGAGAATTTTTTTTTTCTCATCGTTCTATCTTTCATGTTTATTTAGATATATTATGGGTTTTCCTATATACCTTCCGTTAGGGATGAGGGTCTTAAGTCAGTAGAACTTACTGCAGCTGAATTCCAGTTAGCTGTGTTAGGACAGGAAAAAGAATGACCAGCTGCTGGATTCTTAAGTTTATGTACGAAAACATTATTCGTTTTCCTGTGTGCAGTCATCCAATTCTAACTTTCTGCAGTAGGCATTCAGAAAAATCAAAAAACCGCCTAACTACTAGGCGGTCTCCCATGCAAGTACTGACCAGGCCCGGCCCTACTCAATTTCCCAGATCAGAGGAGATAGGGCACGTTCAGGGTGCTAAGGCCTTAGACCGAGGCGGCTGTCAGGCGCCCCAAGAGCTCCGCTTGAGCCTCCCTTGCGTTTTTACCTGCCCTTCGGGCCTGGGGCCACAGCTCTCGAGCTGGCGCGCGCTGCACTTGAGCCGCACGACCCGCGACTGCACTCCGACCAACCAGGGCCGGCAGCTCGGGAGCCAGCTGAGGGCGCCACGGCCCCGCACACCACCAGCCCCGGCCAACACCCATCTGGCCCGGCCAGGGCCTGGCGTGCCTGCGGGACCTGGGTGGGGGGAGGGGGTTGGGTAGAGCAGCGAGGACGTCTCTGTGCCCCCTCACCCCCTGCCCCCCACCATCCCGTTCGCTGCTCAGGGTGACATGGCTCCGGACGAGCGGGTCTTAGGCCCGGGGCCGCGGTCCCCGGATCCTCCTGCGGGCTTAGAGGCAGCCCAGCTGGGGCACCAGGCGCACATCCTGCCCGCTGCCCCAACCCCCTGGAGCGCCTCAGCCCCGCCTTTTCGCCCGACCAAGACCCGCCCTGCCCCCACTCTGCCGGCCCAGTACAAGTCTTTCCTGAGAGAGCAGAGGAGCGAAAGCCAGGCACACGGACAGGCACTCGCACGCACCCACGCCAGGTGAGACAGAGGCAGAAAGAGACGAGGGTTCAGAGAGAGACTCGAAGACAGCTTGTGGACAGGGGGTGACTCGGGCAGGATGCCAGGCAGCTACAGAGACCACCCGGCCCTGAGCAGCGAATGCGAGGGGGGCAGGGCGAAACCGCTGAGTAGGGGCGGGCCTGGAGAGTCCCAGGGTGCGAGGGCACCTGAGATCTCCTTGCTCCGCACCCCTCCCCCGTCCTCCCAACCCCCTGCACGCACGCCACGCCGGGGCACTCTGACACTAGCTTCTCTGGAGTTTGGTCACCTGAATTTCTATCCTTGTGCTCAACTGAGTGATGACAGTGTATTGAACAGCTAGGTCATTTCCAAATAATTTAAGCTTAGAGTTTCACAGGACACACGGACATGAATGCAGAGACCAGCACCGATGCATGAACACCAACCTTGGTAACTAGACAACCAATGGGAAATTACTGTCTGACTCAGGAGAGAGAAAGAAAGCCGAACAGATGGAATGAAATGAACAGAAACACAAATTTGCAACTAACACCCTAATTCAATTACAAAAAAAAAAAAAAAAAACAAACCAGCAACACTCTAACCATTTTAGGAAAACAATAGACCTCTCCATGACCTTTGGTCAGGTGAGGAGTTCTAGCACACGACAAAATAAGCCACCTTTTCCAAATCGTGAATATGTTAGTACACACATTGATTTTTACATTGAAATGTGTAACAAATAAACTTAAAATCATTGACTCACTACATAAGCATGGAAGTTTTTTAAACATAAAATATGTTCTATAGTATTCAGGAAGCATTTGGCACATGTCTCACTGTATGAGATCCAAAACTGGAACTTAGTTGAAGAGTCATGATAGTCTAAAAATGAATCCCTAAATAAAAGGAATAGACAGGATTATTGTAGATAAAAAAGGTTAAAGAAGAGAAACTAGAAATCAGTCAATAAATGTTTTAGGGGTTAGCTTAGAGTGACTAGCCTCTGCGTGACTTTTTAAATTTTACATGTTTGCATCTTCCAAATTTTCCATGGTGAGAATAATACTTTCATATCAGTTTCGAAATCAGTCTCACACTAAAGACAGTAAGACTGGAATAAGAAATAAGAAATGCTTGGGGGAAAAAAAAATGCTTGAACTAAAGGTGGTACTGATGAAATTATTTGCAGGGCAGCCAAGGAGTCACAGATGTAGAGAACAGACTTCTGGACATGGGCAGGGGGGCGGAAGGAGAGGTTGAGATGAATGCAGAGTAACATGAAAAGATATTACAATACGTCAAATCAGATACCAATGAAATTTGCTGTATGACTCAGGGGACTCAAACAGGGGCTCTGCAACAAGCTAGGGGTGGAATGGGGAGGGAAATGGGAGAGAGGTTCAGGAGGGAGGAGACATATGTATACCTGTGGCTCATTCATGCTGATGTTTGGCAACAAAATTCTGTAAAGCAACTACCCTTCAACTGAAAGAAAAAGACATGTTTGGACTTACCAAACAAGGTCTTGTGTACTTCTAGCATGGCCTTCTGTTTCGTGCTGCCACCCTTAACTCATTCTTCAATATCATTAAACAGACTAGTCAAGTTTTTGCCAAAAATATCTTGAGCTCCTGCATTATGCTGATGCACTGCCTTCTCACGATCCAGTTTAGAATGGAGACCAAAGAAATCTTTTGTCGTGTATTGAAGTATTTGAGGCCACACTATGTGACTGTTAAAAATAAATGTGGATAAGACGGATATGACCAAAGCAATCTAATGACAATATCTGTGCTTCATTAAAGACTTCTGCAGAGAACTAGTAAATTTTATATATATCAGAAGAATTTTTTAAATGCATGCCAACGTTTATTTCTCCTCTGCTAGCCATCTGGACAAGGAAAACTGAGTTTACCAATCAATGTCCATAGTTATGCTCCCTCACCGATTTTTACCCAATATGTGTTACTCAGGCAGGAGACCATGGTTCAGTTCCTGGGTAAGGAAGAACCGCTGGAGAAGGGATAGGCTACCCACTCCAGTATTAGTGGGCTTTCCTTGTGGCTCAGTTGGTAAAGAATCATTCCTCTTTCACAAGACTAGCTCAATTCCTCTCAAAGCAAATACAGGATGGTAATAACTATGCAGGACAAAGCTGATTCTGTATATTTATAGTACTCACTCATGAGCTTGACAGAGGTACTAGATCTGTTACCACATTTCTTTTTCTAAGTAATATCCGCATGTGCAGATGAAAGTGGCTCAGTTCGTGCCTGACTCTTTGCGGCCCCTTGGACTATAGAGTCCGTGGAATTCTCTAGGCCAGGATACAGGAGTGGGTAGCCTATCCCTTCTCCAGGGGATCTTCCCGACCCAGGACTGAAAGTGGGGTCTCCTGCGCTGCAGGCAGATTCTTTACCAACTGAGCTAGTAGGGCTTCCCTGGTCGCTCAGTTGCTAAAGAATATCTGCATAAATGTCTATCGATTTGGCATTAGCAATCTGTCTGTGAGCAGGGCCGGTCATAAGCAGCTTCTGTGAGAAAACAGAAGCATGTCTGTCTGACTTGCTTCTCCGCGGAGCTTTCACTGTTCTTGCGCTAGTGCACATGGCAAGTATTAGGTTCGGTTTCTAAGTGAGAAACTAATGGCTACATTCACAGCTGGCCACTGAGGTACATAATGGGAGAGGCGAACCCAGCTCTGAGATGCAGTAGCCAACATGAAATCAGATATTGTCATTGTAGCCAAGTTCCTTGAATTTGTAGTGTTATTTGCTGTGTTCTTCAAGAAGATGCCTTCGCCCTTCCATTAAGACATATTTCCATAACACATAGCCATGCACTCTATCGATGTGCATCCTCCAGTAAAGCCCAGCCCCGATGTCTTAGAGGCGCCTCTCTGCCCATTGTCATAAGCCAGTCTAATTTTGTGTGAGACCGTGAAAACTCAGTGTCTTTATTACGCTTGTGCTTCTGACGGGAGGTCTGAGAAGGCACTTCTGAAGGTTTATTCCTACCAGTCTTTGTCATATTTATCGAGTCTTTATTTTATATTTTTTCTTATTTTTTACTTCTACCAGTTTCTTGCTACCAACCCATCTCCCTCCACCCTCGTGCACACACGGTCAGTCATGGAATCCCGTGGACTTCAGCCCGCCAGACTCCTCTGTCCATGGATTTTTCCAGCCAAGAATATTGGAGTGGGTTGCATTTTCCTTCTCCATGTATGGAGTCTTTAAAGATTCCGTCACTGAGGTGTTGCTTCTCCACTTGTACATGCCCTTTCTCCCTAAGTGCAGTAGAAGTCATCCCCAGTTCCCAACATGTCTGTCTTCCGACCTCTGCAGAATGTATTGCTTGAGCTCACCACAGCGTCAGGTTATTCCAGAAAGTCTTCTGATTGCAGTCTCTTCAGGAGGTTACATGTGCTTCAAACCTCAGGATTTTACAAAGCACTTTTTACAACCTCAGCTGAAAGGGAAGTCAACACTCAGTGAAAGTCACAGGCTTCCATGGCCTGGACTTGAATATGTGTTGTGCTTTCATAATCATCGTGTTTCTTATACCAACTAAGATGTCACTGAGAATTTTTTTTTTTTTCTCATCGTTCTATCTTGCATGTTTATTTAGATATACTATGGGTTTTCCTATATACCTTCCGTTAAGGATGAGGGTCTTAAGTCAGTAGAAGTTACTGCAACTGACTTCCAGTTAGCTGTGTTAGGACAGGAAAAAGAATGACCAGCGGCTGGATTCTTAAGATTATGACAGAAAACATTATTCGTTTTCCTGTGTGCAGTCATCCAATTCTAACTTTCTGAAGTAGGCATTCAGAAAAATCACAAAACCGCCTAACTACTAGGCGGTCTCCCATGCAAGTACTGACCAGGCCCGGCCCTGCTCAATTTCCCAGATCAGAGGATATAGGGCACTTTCAGGGTGCTATAGCCTTAGACCGAGGCGGCTGTCAGACGCCCCAGGAGCTCTGCGTTGCGCCTCCCTTGCAGTCTGACCTGCCGGTGGGGCCTGGGGCTGCAGTTCTCGAGCGGGCGCGCGCTGCACTTGAGCCTCACGACCCGCGACTGGACTCCGGCCGGCCAGAGCCTGCAGCTCTGCGGGCACCGGAGGGCGCCCCCGCTCCGCACACCGCGAGCACAGGCCAGCACCCGTCTGGCACGGCCGGCCGGGGACTGACGTGCCTGCGGAACCTAGGGTGGGGGGAGGGGGGTGGGTAGAGCAGCGAGGACATCTCGGTACCCCCTCACCCGCTGCCCCCCACCATCCCGTTCGCTGCTCAGGGTCAGGTGGCTCCGGACGAGCGGGGCTTCGGCCCGGGTCCGCGGTCCCCGGAGCCTCGTGGGACTTAGGGGCAGCCCGGCCGGGGACCCAGGTGCCCGTCCTGCCGGCTGTGCAAACCCCCTGGAGTACCTCAGCCCCGCCTTTTCGCCCTACCGAGGCCCGCCCTGCCCCCACGCCACGGGCCCAGCACAGGACCTTCCTGGGAGAGCAGACGAGCGACAGCCCGCGACACGCACATGCACTCGCACGCACCCACGCCAGGTGAGACAGAGGCAGAAAGAGTCGAGGGTTCAGAGAGAGACTGGAAGACAGCGTGTGGGCAGGGGGGGGCCTCGGGCAGGATGCCGGGCAGCTGCAGAAACCACGTGGCCCTGAGCAGCCAAAGCGATGGGGGCGGGGGGAGGCCACTGAGCAGCGGCGGACCTGGAGAGGCCCAGGGTGTGAGGACACCTGAGACCTCCGCACTCCGCGCACCACCCCCTCCCCCTAACCCCCTGCACGCATGCCACGCCGGGGCGCACTGACACTAGCTTCTCTGGAGTTTTGTCACTTGAATTTCTCTCCCTCTGCTCAACTGAGTGATGACAGTGTATTGAACAGCTAGGTCATTTCCAAAAAAATTAAGCTTAGTGTTTCACAGGACACACGGACATGTATGGAGAGACCAGCACGGATGCATGGACACCAACCTTGGTACCTGGACAACCAATGGGAAATTACTGTCTGACTCAGGAGAGAGAAAGAAACCCGAACAGATGGAATGAAATGAACAGAAACACAGGCTTTGCAACTCACACCCTAATTCAATTACCAGAAAATAAACAACACTATAACCATTTTAGAAAAACAATAGACCTCTCCATGACCTTTGGTCGGGTGAGGAGTTCAAACACACAGCAAAAAAAAGCCAACTTTTCCAAGTCGTGAATATGTTAGTTCACACTTTGGCTTTTACATTGAAATGTGTAACAAATAAACTTAAAATCATTGACTCACTATATAAGCATGGAAGTATTTTAAATACAAAATATGTTCTATAGTATTCAGGAAGCACTTGGCACATCTCTAAGTGTATCAGACCCAAAACTGGAACGTAGTGGAAGAGTCAGGATAGTCTAAAAATGAATCCCTAACTAAAAGGAACACACAGGATTACTATAGATAAAAAAGGTTAAAGAAGAGAAGCTAGAAATCAGTCAATAAATGTCTTAGGGGTTAGCTTAGAGTGACTAGCCTCTGCGTGACTCTTTAAATTTTTCATGTTTGCAGCTTCCAAATTTTCCATTTTGAGAATAATACTTTCGCCTCCAAACCAGAGTGACTTGGGGACACAAAGGTAGAAGTCGATAATTTTCTTTGCCTATGTCTGAATAGTTACAGTCAGAGGTAGAAAAGGAGGAGTCGGTCCCTTGTCTAGATGATGTCAATCCCCAGGTGTGGGATGTCTCCAGCCCTGGTTTAGCCATAAATGTTCCACCAGTAAAGATTTCGCTGAGACCAAATGCTCCCTAGCCCTGGAAAAGACAATACCCCTTAAAACCAGTAGCTCTTGAGGGTCTTAAACCATTAGTTAACAAATACTGAGATACTGGAACTCGAATCAGCTGTGAGTCCCCCTGCAACACCCCAATCTTGCCCGTTCAAAAACCAGATGGATCTTACTGATTCGTCCAGGATCTAAGAGCTGTTAATGAAGCTGTGGTTCCCATCCACCCCATAGTCCCAAACCCATATACCCTCCTATCCCAAGTCCCAGGAAACGCCAAGTACTTCTCAGTCTTGGACCATCAAGGTGCTTTCTTTTGCATGCCTCTCCATCCTGAATCCCAAAAACTCTTTGCTTTTGAGTGGCGGGACTTGGAAACAAGAGAGACCATACAACTCACGACAGGACTCGACTATCCCAAGGGTTTAGGGACAGCCCTCATATCTTCGGGACTTCCTCGGGGAGAGAACTAAGGGAATTAACTTTAACAAACAGTAGTCTAATACAGTATGTGGATGACTTGCTCATAGCTAGGCCAGATTTTACCAGCTCTCAAATGGACACTATTTAATACGCTAACTTTCCTGTATGAAAAGGGTTATCGAGTATCCCCCAAGTAGGCTCAGATTAGCTTAACCCAAGTAAAATACCTTGGATTTATAATTACGGAGAGAAAAAGAATGCCTGACCCCGAGGGGAGATCCCACATCTTAAATACCCCGTACCCCCAAACAAAACAACAGCTTAGGGGATTTTTAGGAAGGACCAGGTTTTGCAGAATCTGGGTTCCTAATTATGGCAATCTGGCCAGACCCCTATATGAAAAATTAAGGGGGAAAGAGGAAGAGCCACTCGACTGGCATGAGACCTGCAAGGTGGCCTTTAATGCCCTAAAAGAGTCCATCACTACAGCCCCAGCTTTAGGCCTCCCCAACCTGGAGAAGCCTTTTAGACTCTATGTTTCTTGAAGGACAGGAACTGCTCTTGGGGTGTTAGAGCAGATGAGGGGCCCGTATTACAACCTGTGGCTTATCTCTCAAAATAACTAGATGAGGTGGCCAGAGGGTGGCCCACTTGCCTCCGGGCAGTAGCAGCCACTGCTCTTATGGTTAAGGAGGCATCTAAGCTGACCCTGGTTCAGCCCACCACAGTGTATACGCCTCACCGGGTGCAAGCAGTCTTGGAAACGAAAGGGGACAGGTGGATGACAGGGGGAAGGATCACCCAATACCAAGCCCTCCTCCTTGACACTCCAGAAATAAAGTTGAGGGTCTGCCAGACTTTAAATCCAGCAACCTTACTGCCAGATCCCCCTACCTCCCCTCTGGATCACCAATGCATACAAATCACAGACGAGTTATACTCTTCTCGCCGGGACCTATCAGAGACACCTTTATCTGACCCAGAGGAAAACTGGCACACAGATGGCAGTAGTTTTGTAGAAAAGGGAGAGAGGGAAGCAGGATATGCTGTAGTGAGCCTGGAAGAAACTAAGGAAAGTGGGTCTCTTCCCCCAGACACCTCAGCCCAGAAAGCTGAACTTTTTGCCCTGACAAGAGCTTTGGAGTTAGGAGAAGGAAAGAGGATTAATGTGTGTATGGACTCTAAGTATGCTTTCCTCATTCTGCATGCCCGTGCAGCAATTTGGAAAGAAAGAGGGATGCTCAGTGCCCGAAGCTCTGCTATTAAACACAAGGAGCTCATTCTCAGGCTCCTGGAGGCAGTCAAACTTCCTGCAAAATTAGCTGTCATCCACTGCAAGAGTCACCAAAATCGGCAAGAAAAAGAGGCTCAGGGAAATAGGAAAGCTGATCAAGAGGCAGGACGAGCTGCCGGGGAAGCTACCTCTGCCACTGCTATCTGCCCCCTTTCCCCCAAGGAAACCCTGACTCCAGATTTTACCCCAGGGGGACATTCCCGATATGCTGAGCGGGGTTGGGAGATTGGGTCACATGGGTGGTTTCAGCCTGATCAGGCCCAAATAATACTCCCTGATTCTCAGGTTTAAAACATTACTAACTCCTTACATAAGAGCAGCCATTTTGGAAAAGATAATCTAGAAACCTTGCTTAAGCCTATTCTCTCCCATCCCCAGTTAGCTAAGGTTGTTAAACAAGTCACACAAAATTGTGACACCTGTCTAAAAAATAAACCAAAAACCAGACCTCCTCTAATTACACCTGTCCAACATCGGGGATAATACCCAGGAGCGGACTGGCAATGCCGCTCCGCATTTAGAATTTACAGCCATGCCCAAGACCCAAGGGTTTTCTTACTTGCTAGTCTTTATTGACACATTCACAGGATGGATCGAAGCGTTCCCTACTGAGACTGAGAGAGCTACAGAAGTCTGTAAAGCTCTGCTGAAGGAGATAGTGCCTAGGTTTGGGCTGCCTCGGTCACTTCAGAGTGACAACGGGCCCTCACTTACAGCCACGATACCCCAGAACCTAGCCGCATGCTTAGGCATAAAATACCAGCTTTGCTCATCCTGGAGGCCTCAAGCTTCAGGAAAGGTAGAGAGAGCCAACCAGACTCTTAAAAGGGCTCTGGCTAAGCTATGTCAGAAACACATAATAAGTGGACACATATGCGGCCCATAGCCCTCATGAGGCTACGGACATCCCCCAAACGGCCACTATTGTTAAGTCCTTATGAAATGATGTATGGACGACCATTCTTAACTTCTGATTTGTTTCTTGACGAGGATGCCAATACACTCTTAAAACATATAATTGACCTGGGAAAGTTTCAGCAAGAACTCCAACGGTATGGAGAACAAACCACAGGAAAACTTGAAAAATCCCCAGGTAAAGCCAGGGTATCAAGTATCAATAAAGACCTGGCAAGAAAATGGGAGTCCAAACCAGCTGTCCGAGAAATGGACAGGGCCATATCAGGTTGTTCTAGTGACTTCAACTGCTGTAAAAGTGAAGGGTCTATCTGCCTGGGTCCACAATTCTAGAATAAAACCCTATGGCCTACAGGAGGGGGAGACAGAAACTGAGACTCCAAAGCCAGAGGACAGCTATTCCTGTGAACATGTTGAAGATCTCAGGCTCTTGTTCAAGCAGAACCCCATCAATCCTGCCTCAGATAAGTAAAATGCATCATATGATGTTCTTCCTCTTTCTAATCATATCTCCCTGTATGGCTATTGATCTCTCCCTAAACGAGGCATGTTCACTTGCAAACCACACTGCTTCTCAACTCAACATAACCAGCCCGGGCTGCATCTGCATTAATGACAAAGGTTGGGGGTATGGCCAACCCATCCCAGGGTATCAATATCAAAGGCCCACCCTTCCAGCCGAGCTATGGGCTGTTACTCAGCGCCCCCATGTGGTCGTAATATGGCCTTTTGGGAAAAGGGGGAAAAAAAACTTCATGTCTTGGTACCAGCAACAACTGTCTCTTTTTAGCCCCTGGATGATATCTGCAATCCGACCTGAGCCCTTATTTTCTCTCATGACTAACATCCCCCAAGTGACCTTCCATATCTCTCTAAAAAGCCACTCCCTAACAGGGGTGTCAGTGAGAAATCTAGACGTCTCACAGTGTGGGGTGACCGTCACTGTTGAAACTGATGGGAAAAACCTGGTCAGGCCCTGCAGCTGGGAGACCAGCCAACGCCACCCCTGGCCAGCATGGGCCTGGCCCGGCCCGGGGCGCTTCCCGGTCGCCGAGCGGCCTGACGAGGCTGCGGGAGCTCTGGCGGGGGTTGGGGAGGGGGGTGGCTTGAGCGGGAAGAACATCTCGGTGCCCACCCACCCCCCGCCCCCCACCATCCCGTTCGCTGCTCAGGGTCACGTGGCTCCGGAGGAGCGGGGCGTCGGCCCGGGGCCGCGGTCCCCGGAGACTCCTGCGGGCTTAGGGGCAGCCCAGCCGGGGCCCCAGGCGACCATCCTGCTGGCTGTGCAAACCCCCTGGAGTGCCTCAGCCCCGCCCTGCCCCCACGCCACGGGCCCAGCACAGGACCTTCCTGAGAGAGCGGACGAGCGACAGCCAGGCACACGGACAGGCACTCGCACGCACCGACGCCAGGTGAGACAGAGGCAGAAAGAGTCGAGGGTTCAGAGAGAGACTGGAAGACAGCGTGTGGGCAGGGGGGGCCTCGGGCAGGATGCCGGGCAGCTGCAGAGACCACCCGGCCCTGAGCAGCCAAAGCGATGGGGGCGGGGGGAGGCCACTGAGCAGCGGCGGACCTGGAGAGGCCAGGGTGCGAGGACACCTGAGATCTCCGCGCTCCGCGCCCCGCCCCCCTCCCCCCAACCCCCTGCACGCAAGCCACGCCGGGGCGCTCTGACACTAGCTTCTCTGGAGTTTTGTCACTTGAATTTCTCTCCCTCTGCTCAACTGAGTGATGACAGTGTATTGAACAGCTAGGTCATTTCCAAATAAATTAAGCTTAGTGTTTCACAGGACACACGGACATGTATGGAGAGACCAGCACGGATGCATGGACACCAACCTTGGTAAATGGACAACCAATGGGTAATTACTCTCTGACTCAGGAGAGAGAAAGAAACCCGAACAGATGGAATGAAATGAACAGAAACACAGGCTTTGCAACTCACACCCTAATTCAATTACCAGAAAATAAACAACACTATAACCATTTTAGAAAAACAATAGACCTCTCCATGACCTTTGGTCGGGTGAGGAGTTCAAACACACAGCAAAAAAAAGCCAACTTTTCTAAGTCGTGAATATGTTAGTTCACACATTGACTTTTACATTGAAATGTGTAACAAATAAACTTAAAATCATTGACTCACTACAAAAGCATGGAAGTATTTTAAACATAAAATATATTCTATAGTATTCAGGAAGCAATTGGCACATCTGTAAGTGTATCAGACCCAAAACTGGAACGTAGTGGAAGAGTCAGGATAGTCTAAAAATGAATCCCTAACTAAAAGGAACACACAGGATTACTGTAGATAAAAAAGGTTAAAGAAGAGAAGCTAGAAAACAGTTAATAAATGTCTTAGACGTTAGCTTAGAGTGACTAGCCTCTGCGTGACTCTTTAAATTTTTCATGTTTGCAGCTTCCAAATTTTCCATGGTGAGAATAATACTTTCGCCTCCAAACCAGAGTGACTTGGGGACACAAAGGTAGAAGTCGATAATTTTCTTTGCCTATGTCTGAATAGTTACAGACAGAGGTAGAAAAGGAGGAGCTTGTCCCTTGTCTAGATGATGTCAATCCCCAGGTGTGGGATGTCTCCAGCCCTGGTTTAGCCATAAATGTTCCACCAGTAAAGATTTCTCTGATACCAAATGCTCCCTAGCACTGGAAAAGACAATATCCCTTAAAACAAGAAGCTTGTGAGGGTCTTAGACCATTAGTTAACAAATACCGAGATACTGGAACTCGAATCAGCTGTGAGTCCCCCTGCAACACCCCAATCTTGCCCGTTCAAAAACCAGATGGATCTTACCGATTCGTCCAGGATCTAAGAGCTGTTAATGATGCTGTGGTTCCCATCCACCCCATAGTCCCAAACCCATATACCCTCCTATCCCAAGTCCCAGGAAATGCCAAGTACTTCTCAGTCTTGGACCTTCAAGGTGCTTTCTTTTGCATTCCACTCCATCCTGAATCCCAAAAACTCTTTGCATTTGAGTGGAGGGACTTGGAAACAAGAGAGACCATACAACTCTCAACTGGACTCGACTACCCCAAGGGTTTAGGGACAGCCCTCATATCTGCGGGACTTCCTCGGGGAGAGATCTAAGGGAATTAACTTTAACAAACAGTAGTCTAATACAGTATGTGGATGACTTGCTCATAGCTAGGCCAGATTTTACCAGCTCTCAAATGGACACTATTTAATACGCTAACTTTCCTGTATGAAAAGGGTTATCGAGTATCCCCCAAGTAGGCTCAGATTAGCTTAACCCAAGTAAAATACCTTGAAATTATAATTACGGAGAGAAAAAGAATGCCTGACACCGAGGGGAGATCCCTCATCTTAAATACTCCGTACCCCCAAACAAAACAACAGCTTAGGGGATTTTTAGGAAGGACCGGGTTTTGCAGGATCTGGATTCCTAATTATGGCAATCTGGCCAGACCCCTATATGAAAAATTAAGGGGGAAAGAGGAAGAGCCACTCGACTGGCATGAGACCTGCAAGGTGGCCTTTAATGCCCTAAAAGAGTCCATCACTACAGCCCCAGCTTTAGGCCTCCCCAACCTGGAGAAGCCTTTTAGACTCTATGTTTCTGGAAGGACAGGAACTGCTCTTGGGGTGTTAGGGCAGATAATGGGGCCCGTATTACAACCTGTGGCTTATCTCTCAAAATAACTAGATGAGGTGGCCAGAGGGTGGCCCACTTGCCTCCGGGCAGTAGCAGCCACCGCTCTTATGGTTAAGGAGGCATCTAAGCTGACTCTGGGTCAGCCCACCACAGTGTATACGCCTCAACGGGTGGAAGCAGTCTTGGAAACGAAAGGGGAAAGGTGGATGACAGGGGGAAGGATCACCCAATACCAAGCCCTCCTCCTTGACACTCCAGAAATAATGTTGAGGGTCTGCCAGACTTTAAATCCAGCAACCTTACTGCCAGATCCCCCTACCTCCCCTCTGGATCACCAATGCATACAAATCACAGACGAGTTATACTCTTCTCGCCGGGACCTATCAGAGACACCTTTATCTTACTCAGAGGAAAACTGGCACACAGATGGCAGCAGTTTTGTAGAAAAGGGAGAGAGGAAAGCAGGATATGCTGTAGCGAGTCTGGAAGAAACTAAGGAAAGTGGGTCTCTTCCCCCAGACACCTCAGCCCAGAAAGCTGAACTTTTTGCCCTGACAAGAGCTTTGGAGTTAGGAGAAGGAAAGAGGATTAATGTGTGTATGGACTCTAAGTATGCTTTCCTCATTCTGCATGCCCGTGCAGCAATTTGGAAAGAAAGAGGGATGCTCAGTGCCCGAAGCTCTGCTATTAAACACAAAGAGCTCATTCTCAGGCTCCTGGAGGCAGTCAAACTTCCTGCAAAATTAGCTGTCATCCACTGCAAGAGTCACCAAAAGGGGCAAGAAAAAGAGGCTCAGGGAAATAGGAAAGCTGATCAAGAGGCAGGCCGAGCTGCCGGGGAAGCTACCTCTGCCACTGCTATCTGCCCCCTTTTCCCCAAGGAAACCCTGACTCCAGATTTTACCCCAGGGGGACATTCCCGATATGCTGAGCGGGGCTGGGAGATTGGGTCACATGGGTGGTTTCAGCCTGAACAGGCCCAAATAATCCTCCCTGATTCTCAGGTTTAAAACATTACTAACTCCTTACATAAGAGCGCCCTTTTTGGAAAAGATAATCTAGAAATCTTGCTTAAGCCTATTCTCTCCCATCCCCAGTTAGCTAAGGTTGTTAAACAGGTCACACAAAATTGTGACACCTGTCTAAAAAATAACCCAAAAACCAGACCTCCTCTAATTACACCTGTCCATCATCGGGGATCATACCCAGGAGTGGACTGGCAAGTAGAATTTACAGCCATGCCCAAGACCCAAGGGTTTTCTTACTTGCTAGTCTTTATTGACACACTCACAGGATGGATCGAAGCGTTCCCTACTGAAACTGAGAGAGCTACAGAAGTCTGTAAAGCTCTGCTGAAGGAGATAGTGCCTAGGTTTGGGCTGCCTCGGTCACTTCAGAGTGACAACGGGCCCTCACTTACAGCTACGATACCCCAGAACCTAGCCGCATGCTTAGGCATAAAATACCAGCTCCGCTCATCCTGGAGGCCTCAAGCTTCAGGAAAGGTAGAGAGAGCCAACCAGACTCTTAAAAAGGCTCTGGCTAAGCTATGTCAGAAACACATAATAAGTGGACACATATGCTGCCCATAGCCCTCATGAGGCTACGGACATCCCCCAAACGGCCACTATTGTTAAGTCCTTATGAAATGATGTATGGACGACCATTCTTAACTTCTGATTTGTTTCTTAACGAGGATGCCAATACACTCTTAAAACATATAATTGACCTGGGAAGGTTTCCGCAAGAACTCCAACGGTATGGAGAACAAACCACAGGAAGACTTGAAAAATCCCCAGGTAAAGCCAGGGGATCAGGTATCAGTAAAGACCTGGCAAGAAAAAGGGAGTCCAAACCAGCTGAACCAGAAATGGACAGGGCCATATCAGGTTGTTCTAGTGACTTCAACTGCTGTAAAAGTGAAGGGTCTATCTGCCTGGGTCCACAATTCTAGAATAAAACCCTATGGCCTACAGGAGTGGGAGACAGAAACTGAGACTCCAAAACCAGAGGACAGCTATTCCTGTGAACCTGTTGAAGATCTCAGGCTCTTGTTCAAGCAGAACCCCATCAATCCGGCCTCAGATAAGTAAAATGCATCATATGATGTTCTTCCTCTTTCTAATCATATCTCCCTGTATGGCTATTGATCTCTCCCTAAACGAGGCATGTTCACTTGCAAACCACACTGCTTCTCACCTCAACCTAAGCAGCCTGGGCTGCATTGGCATTAATGACAAAGGTTGGGGGTATGTCCAACCCATCCCAGGGTAACAATATCAAAGGCCCACCCTTCCAGCCGAGTTATGGGCTGTTACTCAGCGCCCCCATGTGGTCGTAATATGGCCTTTTGGGAAAAGGGGGAAAAAAAACTTCATGTCTTGGTACCAGCAACAACTGTCTCTATTTACGCCCTGGATGACATCTGCAATCCCACCTGAGCCCTTATTTTCTCTCATGACTAACATTCCCCAAGTGACCTTCCCTATCTCTCTAAAAAGCCACTCCCTAACAGGGGTGTCAGTGAGAAATCTAGACGACTCAAAATGTGGGGTGACCGTCACTGTTGAAACTGATGGGAAAAACCGGGACAGGCCCTGCAGCTGGGAGACCAGCCGACGCCACCCCCGGCCAGCACGCGCCTGGCCCAGCCCGGGGCGCTTCCCGGACCCCGAGCGGCCTGGCGAGGCTGCGGGAGCTCTGGCGGGGGTTGGGGAGGGGGGTGGCTTGAGCGGGGAGGACGTCTCAGTGCCCCCCCACCCCCCGTCCCCCACCATCCCATTCGCTGCTCAGGGTCACGTGGCTCCGGAGGAGCGGGGCGTCGGCCCGGGGCCGTGGTCCCCGGAGCCTCCTGCGGGCTTAGGGGCAGCCCAGCCGGGGCCCCAGGCGCCCATCCTGCCGGCTGTGCAAACCCCCTGGAGCGCCTCAGCCCCGCCCTGTCCCCCAACCGACGCCCGCCCTGCCCCCACGCCACGGGCCCAGCACAGGACCTTCCTGAGAGAGCGGACGAGCGACAGCCTGGCACACGGACAGGCACTCGCACGCACCCACGCCAGGTGAGACAGAGGCAGAAAGAGACGAGGGTTCAGAGAGACACCGGAAGACAGCGTGTGGACAGGGGGGGCCTCGGGCAGGATGCCGGGCAGCTGCAGAGACCACCCGGCCCTGAGCAGCAAACGCAATGGGGGCGGGGGGAGGCTTCCGAGCAGAGGCAGGCCTGCAGAGGCCCAGGTTTGGAGGGCACCTGAGATATCCGCGGTCCGCGCCCCTCCCACCCCAAACCCCTGAACCCACGCCCCACTCCGACAAAAGTTTCTCCGGAGTTTGATCACCTGAATTTCTATCCTTGTGCTCAAATGAGTGATGACAGTATATTGCACAGCTAGGTCATTTCCAAATAAATTAAGCTTAGTGTTTCACAGGACACCCGGACATGAATGCAGAGACCAGCATGGATGCATGGACACCAACCTTGGTAACTGGACAACCAATGGGAAATTACTGTCTGACTCAGGAGAGAGAAAGAAATCCGAACAGATGGAAAAAATTAACAGAAACACAAACTTTGCAACTCACACCCCAATTCAATTACCGACAAAAACAACAACACTATAACCATTTTAGAAAAACAATAGACCTCTCCATGACCTTTGGTCCGGTGAGGAATTCTTACACACACAAAAAAAAACCCACCTTTTCCAAATCGAGAATATGTTATTTCACACATTGACTTTTATATTGAAATGTGTAACAAATAAACTTAAAATCATTGACTCACTACATACGCATGGAAGTATTTTAAACATAAAATATGTTCTATAGTATTCAGGAAGCACTTGGCACATCTGTAAGTGTATCAGACCCCAAACTGGAACTTAATGGAAGATTCAGGATAGTCTAAAAATGAATCCCTAACTAAAAGGAATACACAGGATTACGTAGATCAAAAAGGTTAAAGAAGAGAAACTAGCAACCAGCCAATAAATGTTTTAGGGGTTAGCCTAGAGTGACTAGCTTCTGCGTTACTTTTAAATTTTTCATGTTTGCATCTTCCAAATTTTCCATGCTGAGAATAATACTTTCATATCAGTTTCGAGATCAGTCTCACACTAAAGACAGTAAGAGTGGAATAAGAAATAAGAAATGCTTGGGGGGGGGGAAGAAATGCTTTAACTAAAGGTGGTACTGATGAAATTATTTGCAGGGCAGCCAAGGAGTCACAGATGTGGAGAACAGACGTATGGACACGGGCAGGTGGGAGGAAGGAGAGGGTGAGATGAATGCAGAGGAACATGGAATCATAGTACCATACGTTAAAAGAGATGCCAATGCAATTTGCTGTATGACTCAGGGGACTCAAACAGGGGCTCTGCAACAAGCTAGAGGGGTGGAATGGGGAAGAGGAGACGGGAGAGAGGTTCAGGAGGGAGGAGACATATGTAAACCTGTGGCTCATTCACGTTGATGTTTGGCAACAAAATTCTGTAAAGCAACTATCCTTCAATTGAAAGAAAAAGTCATGTTTGGACTTACCAAACAAGGTCTTGTGTACTTATAGCATGGCCTTCTGTTTCGTGCTGCCATCCTTAATTCATTCTTCCATATCATTAAAGAGACTAGTCAAGTTTTTCCCAAAAACATCTTGAGCTCCTGCATCATGCTGATCAACTGCCTTCTCTCGATCCAGTATAGAATGGAGACCAAAGAAACCTTTTGTCGTTTCTTCAAGTGATTGAAGCCACTCTATGTGATTTTAAAAAATAAATGTGGATAAGACGGATATGACCAAAGCAATCTAATGACAATATCTGTGCTTCATTAAAGACTTCTGCCGAGAACTAGTAAATTTTTGTATAGTATCAGAAGAATTTTTTAAATCCACACCAACATTTCTTTCACCTCCGCTAGCCATCTAGACAAGGAAAACTGATTTTACCAATCAATGTCCCTAGTTCTGCTCCCTCACCGATTTTTACCCAATATGTGTCACTCAGGCAGGAGACCCTGGTTCAATTCCTGGGTCAGGAAGATCCGCTGGAGAAGGGATAGGCTACCCACTCCAGTATTAGTGGGCTTCCCTTGTGGCTCAGTTGGTAAAGAATCATTCCTCTGTACCAAGAGTAGCTCAACTCCTCTCAAAGCAAATACAGGACGGTAGTAACTATGCAGGAAAAAGCTGATTCTGTACATTTATACTACTCACTCATGAGCTTGAGAGAGGTTCTAGATCTGTTACCACATTTTTTTTTTTAAGTGATATCCGCATGTGCAGTTGAAAGTGGCTCAGTTCGTGCCTGACTCTTTGCGGCCCCAAGGAATACACAGTCGATGGAATTCTCTAGGCCAGAATATGGAGTGGGTAGCCTATCCCTTCTCCAGGGTATCTTCTCGACCCAGGACTCAAAGTGGGGTCTCCTGCGTTGGAGGCAGATTCTTTAGCAACTGAGCTAGTAGGGCTTCCCTTGTGGCTCAGTTGCTAAAGAATATCTGCATAATTTTCTATCGATTTGGAATTAGCAATCGTCTGTGAGCAGGGCCGGTCATAAGCAGCTTCTGTGAGAAAACAGAAGCATGTCTGCCTGACTTGCTTCTCTGGGGAGCTTTCACTGTTCTTGCGCTAGTGCACATGGCAAGTTTCTAAGTGAGAAAGTAATGGCTATTATCACAGCTGGCCACTGAGGTACTTAATGGCAGAGGCAATCCCAGCTCTGCCAAGCAGTAGCCATCACGAAATCAGCTATTGTCATTGTAGCCAAGTTCCGTGAATTTGTGGTGTTATTGGCTGTGGTCTTCAAGAAGATGCCTTCACCCTGCCAGTAAGACATATTTCCATAACAAACAGCCATGCACTCAATCGATGTGCATCCTCCAGTAAAGCCCAGCCCCGATGTCTTAGAGGAGCCTCTCTGCCCATTGTCATAAGCCAGTCTAATTTTGTGTGAGAACGTGAAAACTCAGTGTCTTTATTACGCTTGTGCTTCTGACGGGAGGTCTGAGAAGGCACTTCTGAAGGTTTATTCCTACCAGTCGTTGTCATATTTATCGAGTCTTTATTTTATATTTTTTCTTATTTTTTACTTCTACCAGTTTCTTGCTACCAACCCGTCTCCCTCCACCCTCGTGCACAGACGGTCAGTCATGGAATCCCGTGGACTTCAGCCCGCCAGACTCCTCTGCCCATGGATTTTTCCAGGCAAGAATACTGGAGTGGGTTGCCAGTTCCTTCTCCATGTATGGAGTCTTTAAAGATTCCATCACCGAGGTGTTGCTTCTCCACTTGTACATGCCCTTCCTCCCTAAGTGCAGTAGAAGTCATCCCCACTTCCCAACATGTCTGTCTTCCGTCCTCTGGAGTATATATTGCTTGAGCTCACCACAGCGTCAGGATATTCTAGAAACCCTTCTGATTGCAGTCTCTTCGGGAGGTTACAAGTGCTTCAAACCTCAGAATTTTACAAAGCACTTTTTATGACCTCAGCTGAAAGGGAAGTCAACACTCAGTGACAGTCACAGGCTTCCATGGCCTGGACTTGTTTATGGGCTGTGCTTTCATAATCATCGTGTTTCAGATACCAACTAAGATGTCACTGAGAAATTTTTTTCTTTCTCATCATTGTATCTTTCATGTTTATTTAGATATATTATGGGTTTTCCTATATATCTTCCCTTAGGGATGAGGGTCTTAAGTCAGTAGAACTTACTACAACTGATTTCCAGTTAGCTGTGTTAGGACAGGAAAAAGAATGACCAGCTGCTGGATTCTTAAGATTATGTATGAAAATATGATTCGTTTTACCGTGTGAAGTCATCCGATTCTAACTTTCTGAAGTAGGCATTCAGAAAAATAAAAAAAAAAAAAAAATCGCCTAACTACTAGGCGGTCTCCCATCCAAGTACTGACCAGGCCTGACCCTGCTCAGTTTCCCAGATCAGAGGAGAGAGGGCACGTTCAGTGTGGTATGGCCTTAGACCGAGGCGGCTGCCAGGCGCCCCAGGAGCCCCGCGTTGCCCTCCCTTGCGGTCGGACCTGCCGGTCGGGCCTGGGGCTGCAGTTCTCGAGCGGGCGCGCGCTGCACTTGAGCCGCACGACCCGCGACTGGACTCCTGCCGGCCAGAGCCTGCAGCTCGGCGGCCAGCGGAGGGCGCCCCCGCTCCGCACACCGCGAGCCCAGGCCAGCACCCGTCTGGCCCGGCCGGCCGGGGCCTGGCGTGCCTGCGGGACCTGAGGTGGGGGGAGGGGGGGTGGGTAGAGCAGCGAGGACATCTCGGTGCCCCCTCACCCCCCGTCACCCACCATCCCATTCACTGCTCAGGGTCAGGTGGCTCCGGACGAGCGGGGAGTCGGCCCGGGGCCGCAGTCCCCGGAGCCTCCTGCGGGCTTAGGGGCAGCCCAGCCGGGCCCCCAGGCGCCCATCCTGCCCGGTGCCCAAACCCACCATAGTGCGTCAGCCCCGCCCTTTCGCCCTACTGACGCCCTCCCTGCCCCCTCGCCGCGGGCCCAGCACAGTACCTTCCTGAGAGAGCAGACGAGCGACAGCCAGGCACAGGGACAGGCACTCGCACGCACCCACGCCAGGTGAGACAGAGGCAGAAAGAGACGAGGGTTCAGAGAGAGACTCGAAGACAGCCTGTGGGCAGGGGGGGCCTCGGGCAGGATGCCGGGCAGGTGTAGAGGCCACCCGGCCCTGAACGGCGAACAGGTCCCCCCTGGAGGTGGGTCCTCCGAGCCCCATCCCCCTCCCCCCCACCCCCAGCACGCACCCCGGTGCGCCCCGGTTCCCGGAAGCCCGCCGGGCCAGGCGGGTGCTGGCCGGGGGTGGCAGTGTGCAGGGGCTTCCGACCCTGGCAGGCCGGAGTTTGGTCTCGGGTCTTGCGGCTCAAGTGGGGTCTCCATCTGGGGCTCCCTTGTCACACCTCAGGCAATCCCGGGGGCTGCCCCACCCCCTCCCTACCCTCCCGTGTGCGCGCGCGGGGGCACACACCCCCACACCCCCCCTGCCGAGACACGCGGAGAGCCTGAAACCACAGCTCTGGGAGGAGGAGAAAGAGACCACGGGAAGATCACACAGGCTTCACAACCCCCCCCCGGCCTCCACACTCTCCCCTCTCCATTCTTGGTATTCACCAGGCCCCCAGTCGGCCTGACCACACCCTCTCCCACAGACACACTCACACACACACTTGATCCTTGATCCAGGAAGATTCCACAAGCTGTGGAGCAACTGAGCCTACAAGCCAGAACTGTTGAGCCTGTGCTCAACTGAGCCCAGTAGCACAGCTGCTGAGCCAGCATGCTGCAAAAACTGAAGCCCAGGTGCCCTAGAGCCTGTGCTGCAAAGTAAGACAGGGCACTACGATGAGAAGTCTGCACACCACAACTCAAGAGGAGCCCGTGCTCACTGCCACTAAGCCCTTGCAGTAGCAAAGACACAGCACAGCCAAAAAATAGAATTATTTTCCTAAATGTTGTCAGGTGTCTGGAAGCATTTAACAAAAGGCTTTCCGTGTGCTCATTTGAATCTGTGAGCAACCCTCTGGCCCTCATTGGTTCCTGAATAATCAGGAATAAAGAGGGGAGGAATGCCTTTCTCTGGGCTTAGGAATCCAGGCATTTCTCATTATGGTGATAAGTACCGTCTTGCTTTTTCTGAGCCAGACGGTAAAAGGTGATTGCAAGTTTTTTTTTTTTTTTTTTAAACAGACAGCAATGTATTTATTGGAAATGAGCTAGACATTACATTAGCCAAATGGAATATAACAATGCATGAAGCATAGTCGGTTGCAACATTTAAAAGATCACAAACTAAAAAGAAAACTCATTTTCAGGAGAAATATTGTATCCAAGGCGAGCCCTGAACACCTTAACACAATGATAACATTGACTGTGAAGATCCAGAATAAAATTTAAACCGAACAACTAACTGAAAGAAAGTTGCTTCTCCCAAGTTGACGGTTCCCTGGTTACCACCTGTGTATCATACACACCAGGTTAATTCTCATCACCAGACAGCAACCAGCTGATATTTATCATATTCCTCATAAGAAAAATATCTCTCCTACAAATAGAGAAATTTGAGTGAAATCCAAGCCACAAAACAGTTGGTGGCCCCAACTGATTAGGTCCGCATTTTCTAGTATCTAGAAATTACATTAACTTTACTAGTAAGACTTCATTGTCTTCTGAGAAACTGCCTGGATGAGAGGGCATGCTGATTGTAACATTACATTAGCTACAGTACACTGTGTCACTACATTCCACAAGTAACTGGGCGGTTCGGGGGTGGGAGGGGGTGTTCAGATGCTTATCCATTCAGCAAATGTTTCTGAAACCTTTAGAGCTTTTCTTTTCTTCTCTGTAATACATTGTAGCTTGTGCATAACAAACTCCCTTTGAAGGAAGTTATCCCAGATCTGTGACAATAAAAGTACTGCAAAAAGTAGTGATGAAAAATATTGTTTGGAAAGGCAAAATTGCTGCATCTACTTTCCGAGGCACTGTCATAGAATCATCTCTGAAATGGAGAAATTCCATGTGTAAGTTAAAAACTGCTTTCCTTCCACTCACCCAGCATGCATGAATGTCTTCTAATAATCTCTCTGTAGACTGAGAAAGTCAGGAGTCCAAATGCAGAATTGTAGGTTGTAGAAAGGATTTTTCTTCCCTTCCCGTGGATTTCAAGTTTGTTTTAAACATTCCACAGTTCTCATAAACTGTCATGTGGAAGGGGAGAATGATTACAACCTTATCAGACCTGTCAATAGACAAAAAGAAAAAAAAATATCTCAACACAGTATCTCATCTTTAGAAAACCAATCAGAATTGCATTTCCTTACCCTCCATTGAAGCTAGAGAGAGCTAAGACAAGAGCTCCCACATTTTAGTGGGAAGTGGCAAAACCTTGACACTAACACTGGGCCTTAGGTTAAAAGTACTTACTAAAACTGACTTTCAGTTAGCTGTGTTAGGACAGGAAAAAGAATGACCAGCTGCTGGATTCTTAAGATTATGTATGAAAATATTATTCATTTTACTGTTTGAAGTCATCCAATTCTAACTTTCTGATGTACGCATTCAGAAAAATAAAATAAACCGCCTAATTACTAGGCGGTCTCCCATCCAAGTACTGACCAGGCCAGACCCTGCTCAGTTTCCCAGATCAGAGGAGATAGGGCACGTTCAGGGTGGTCTGGCCTTAGACCGAGGCGGCTGCCAGGCGCCCCAGGAACCCCGCGTTGCGCCTCCCGTGCGTTAAGACCTACCAGTCTGGCCTGGGGCCGCAGCTCTCCAGCGGGCGCGCGCTGCACTTGAGCCGCCCGACCAGCAACTGGACTCCGGCCGGCCAGAGCCTGCAGCTCGGCGGCCAGTGGAGGGCGCCCCCGCTCCGCACACCGCGAGCCCAGGCCAGCACCCGTCTGGCCCGGCCGGCCGGGGCCTGGCGTGCCTGCGGAACCTGGGGTGGGGGGAGGGGGTGTGGCAAGAGCGGCGAGGACGTCTCGGTGCCCTCACTCCACGGTCCGCTGCGCGCCTCACACCCCCCCATCCCCTGCTCCCCACCCACCATCCGGATCGCCGCTCAGGGTCACGTGGCTCTGGACGTGCATGGCTTCGGCCAGGGCGGTGGTCCCCAGAGCCTCCTGAGGGACCGCAGGGAGCGCTTCAGCCCAGCCCTTTCGCCCTACCGTGGCCCGCCCTGCCCCCACGCCGCGGGCCCAGCACAGGACCTTCCTGAGAGAGCAGATGAGCGACAGCCAGGCACACGGACAGGCACTCGCACGCACCCACGCCAGGTGAGACAGAGGCAGAAAGAGACGAGGGTTCAGAGAGACACCGGAAGACAGCGTGTGGGCAGGGGGTGCCTCGGGCAGGATGCCGGGCAGCTGCAGAGACCACCCGGCCCTGAGCAGCAAACGCGATGGGGGCAGGGGGAGGCTGCCGAGCAGAGGCAGGCCTGGAGAGGCCCAGGTTGGGAGGGCACCTGAGATATCCGCGGTCCGCGCCCCGCCCACCCCAACCCCCTGAACCCACGCCCCTCTCCGACAAAAGATTCTCCGGAGTTTGACCACCTGAATTTCTATCCTTGTGCTAAACTGAGTGATGACAGTATATTGCACAGCTAGGTCATTTCCAAATAAATTAAGCTTAGTGTTTCACAGGACACCTGGACATGAATGCAGAGACCAGCACGGATGCATGGACAACAACCTTGGTAACTGGACAACCAATGGGAAGTAATTGTCTGAATCAGGAGAGAGAAAGAAACACAAACAGATGGAAAAAATGAACACAAACACAAACTTTGCAACTCACACCCCAATTCAATTACCGAAAAAAACAACAACACGGTAACCATTTTAGAAAAACAATAGACCTCTCCATGGCCTTTGGTCCCGTGAGGAGTTCTTACACACAACAAAAAAAGGCACCTTTTCCAAATCGGGAATATGTTAGTTCACACATTGACTTTTATATTGAAATGTGTAACAAATAACCTTAAAATCATTGACTCACTACATACGCATGGAAGTATTTTAAACATAAAATATGTTCTATAGGATTCAGGAAGCACTTGGCACATCTGTAAGTGTATCAGACACCAAACTGGAACTTAATGGAAGAGTCAGGATAGTCTAAAAATGAATCCCTAACTAAAAGGAATACACAGGATTACGTAGATCAAAAAGGTTAAAGAAGAGAAACTAGAAATCAGTCAATAAATGTTTTAGCCTAGAGTGACTAGCCTCTGCGTTACTTTTTAAATTTTTCATGTTTGCATCTTCCAAATTTTCCATGCTGAGAATAATACTTTCATATCAGTTTCGAGATCAGTCTCATACTAAAGACAGTAAGAGTGGAATAAGAAATAAGAAATGCTTGTGGGGGGGGGGGGGGAAGAAATGCTTGAACTAAAGGTGGTACTGATGAAATTATTTGCAGGGCAGCCAAGGAGTCACAGATGTAGAGAACAGACTTATGGACACGGGCAGGGGGGAGGAAGGAGAGGGTGAGATGAATGCAGAGGAACATGGAAACATAGTACCATACGTTAAAAGAGATGCCAATGCAATTTGCTGTATGACTCAGGGGACAAAAACAGGGGCTCTGCAACAAGCTAGAGGGGTGGAATGGGGAGGAGGAGATGGGAGAGAGGTTCAGGAGGGAGCAGACATATGTACACCTGTGGCTCATTCACGTTGATGTTTGGCAACAAAATTCTGTAAAGCAACTATCCTTCAATTGAAAGAAAAAGTCATGTTTGGACTTACCAAACAAGGTCTTGTGTACTTCTAGCATGGCCTTCTGTTTCGTGCTGCCATCCTTAATTCATTCTTCCATATTGTTAAACAGACTAGTCAAGTTTTTGCCAAAAACATCTTGAGCTCCTGCATCATGCTGTTCAACTGCCTTCTCTCGATCCAGTATAGAATGGAGACCAAAGAAACCTTTTGTCGTTTCTTCAAGTGATTGAAGCCACTCTATGTGATTTTAAAAAATAAATGTGGATAAGACGGATATGACCAAAGCAATCTAATGACAATATCTGTGCTTCATTAAAGACTTCTGCAGAGAACTAGTAAATTTTTTGTATAGTATCAGAAGAAATTTTTAAATCCACACCAACATTTCTTTCGCCTCCGCTAGCCATCTAGACAAGGAAAACTGATTTTACCAATCAATGTCCCTAGTTCTGCTCCCTCACCGATTTTTACCCAATATGTGTTACTCAGGCAGGAGACCCTGGTTCAATTCCTGGGTCAGGAAGATCCGCTGGAGAAGGGATTGGCTACCCACTCCAGTATTAGTGGGCTTCCTTTGTGGCTCAGTTGGTAAAGAATCATTCCTCTGTACCAAGAGTAGTTCAACTCCTCTCAAAGCAAATACAGGACGGTAGTAACTATGCAGGACAAAGCTGATTCTGTACATTTATACTACTTACTCATGAGCTTGACAAAGGTCCTAGATCTGTTACCACATTTTTTTTTTTTTTTTAGTGATATCCACATGTGCAGGTGAAAGTGGCTCAGTTCATGCCTGACTCTTTGCGGTCCCAAGGACTACACAGTCCATGGAATTCTCTAGGCCAGAATACTGGAGTGGGTAGCCTATCCCTTCTCCAGGGGATCTTCCCGACCCAGGACTCAAAGCGGGGTCTCCTGCGTTGCAGGCAGATTCTTTAGCAACTGAGCTAGTAGGGCTTCCCTGGTGGCTCAGTTGCTAAAGAATATCTGCATAACTGTCTATCGATTTGGAATTAGCAATCTGTCTGTGAGCAGGGCCGGTCATAAGCAGCTTCTGTGAGAAAACAGAAGCATGTCTGCCTGACTTGTTTCTCTGGGGAGCTTTCACTGTTCTTACGCTAGTGCACATGGCTAGTTTCTAAGTGAGAAAGTAATGGCTACTATCACAGCTGGCCACTGAGGTACTTAATGGGAGAGGCAATCCCAGCTCTGCCAAGCAGTAGACATCACGAAATCAGCTATTGTCATTGTAGCCAAGTTCCGTGAAATTGTGGTGTTATTTGCTGTGTTCTTCAAGAAGATGCCTTCGCCCTGCCAGTAAGACATATTTCCATAACACACAGCCATGCACTCAATCGATGTGCATCCTCCAGTAAAGCCCAGCCCCGATGTCTTAGAGGAGCCTCTCTGGCCATTGTCATAAGCCAGTCTAATTTTGTGTGAGACCGTGAAAGCTCAGTGTCTTTATTATGCTTGTGCTTCTGACGGGAGGTCTGAGAAGGCACTTCTGAAGGTTTATTCCTACCAGTCGTTGTCATATTTATCGAGTCTTTATTTTATATTTTTTTCTTATTTTTTACTTCTACCAGTTTCTTGCTAGCAACCCATCTCCCTCCACCCTCGTGCACACACGATCAATCATGGAATCCCGTGGACTTCAGCCCGCCAGACTCCTCTGCCCATGGATTTTTCCAGGCTAGAATACTGTAATAGGTTGCCATTTCCTTCTCCATGTATGGAGTCTTTAAAGATTCCATCACTGAGGTGTTGCTTCTCCACTTGTACATGCCCTTCCTCCCTAAGTGCAGTAGAAGTCATCCCCACTTCCCAACATGTCTGTCTTCCGTCCTCTGGAGTATGTATTGCTTGAGCTCACCACAGCGTCAGGATATTCTAGAAACCCTTCTGATTGCAGTCTCTTCGGGAGTTTACAAGTGCTTCAAGCCTCAGAATTTTACAAAGCACTTTTTATGACCTCAGCTGAAAGGGAAGTCAACACTCAGTGACAGTCACAGGCTTCCATGGCCTGGACTTGATTATGGGCTGTGCTTTCATAATCATCATGTTTCCGATACCAACTAAGATGTCACTGAGAAATTTTTTTCTTTCTCATCATTGTATCTTTCATGTTTATTTAGATATATTATGGGTTTTCCTATATATCTTCCTTTAGGGGTGAGGGTCTGAAGTCAGTAGAACTTACTACAACTGATTTCCAGTTAGCTGTGTTAGGACAGGAAAAAGAATGACCAGCTGCTGGATTCTTAAGATTATGTATGAAAATATGATTCGTTTTACTGTGTGAAGTCATCCGATTCTAACTTTCTGAAGTAGGCATTCAGGAAAATAAAAAAAAAATTGCCTAACTACTAGGCGGTCTCCCATCCAAGTACTGACCAGGCCCGACCCTCCTCAGTTTCCCAGATCACAGGAGAGACGGCACGTTCAGGGTGGTATGGCCTTAGACCGAGGCGGCTGCCAGGCGCCCCAGGAGCCCCGCGTGGCGCCTCCCTTGCGGTCTGTCCTGCCGGTCGGGCCTGGGGCTGCAGTTCTCCAGCGGGCGCGCGCTGCACTTGAGCTGCACGACCCGCGACTGGACTCCGGCCGGCCAGAGCCTGCAGCTCGGCGGCCAGCGGAGGGCGCCCCCGCTCCGCACACCGCGAGCCCAGGTCAGCACCAGTCTGGCCCAGGCGGCCGGGGCCTGGCGTGCCTGCGGAACCTGGGGTGTGGGGAGCGGGTTGCATAGAGCAGCGAGGACATCTCTGTGCCCCCTCATCCCCTGTCACCCACCATCCCGTTCGCTGCTCAGGGTCAGGTGGCTCCGGACGAGCGGGGCTTCGGCCCGGGTCCACGGTCCCCGGAGCCTCCTGCGACTTAGGGGCAGCCCAGCCGGGCCCAGGCGCCCGTCCTGCCGGCTGCGCAAACCCCCTGGAGCGCCTCAGCCCTGCCTTTTCGACCTACCGAGGCCCGCCCTGCCCCCACGCCGCGGGCCCAGCACAGGACATTCCTGGGAGAGCAGACGAGCGACAGCCAGGGACACGTACAGGCACTCGTACGCACCCACGCCAGGTGAGACAGAGGCAGAAAGAGTCGACGGTTCAGAGAGAGACTGGAAGACAGCGTGTGGGCAGGGGGGGGCCTCGGGCAGGATGCCAGGCAGCTGCAGAAACCACCCGGCCCTAAGCAGCCAAAGCGATGGGGGCGGGGGGAGGCCACTGAGCAGCGGCGGACCTGGAGAGGCCCATGGTGGGAGGACACCTGAGATCTCCGCGCTCCTGCCCCGCCCCCTCCCCCCAACCCCCTGCACGCATGCCAGGCCGGGGCGCTCTGACACTAGCTTCTCTGGAGTTTTGTCACTTGAATTTCTCTCCCTTTGCTCAACTGAGTGATGACAGTGTATTGAACAGCTAGGTCATTTCCAAATAAATTAAGCTTAGTGTTTCACAGGACACCCGGACATGTATGGAGAGACCAGCACGGATGCATGGACACCAACCTTGGTAACTGGACCACCAATGGGAAATTACTGTCTGACTAAGGATAGAGAAAGAAACCCGAACAGATGGAATGAAATGAACAGAAACACAAGCTTTGCAACTCACACCCTAATTCAATTACCAGAAAATAAACAACACTATAACCATTTTAGAAAAACAATAGACCTCTCCATGACGTTTGGTCGGGTAAGGATTTCAAACACACACCAAAAAAAAGCCAACTTTTCCAAGTCGTGAATATGTTAGTTCACACATTGCCTTTTACATTGAAATGTGTAACAAATAAACTTAAAATCATTGACTCACTACATAAGCATGGAAGTATTTTAAACATAAAATATGTTCTATAGTATTCAGGAAGCACTTGGCACATCTGTAAGTGTATCAGACCCAAAACTGGAACGTAGTGGAAGAGTCAGGATAGTCTAAAAATGAATCCCTAACTAAAAGGAACACACAGGATTACTGTAGATAAAAAAGGTTAAAGAAGAGAAGCTAGAAATCAGTCAATAAATGTCTTAGGAGTTAGCTTAGAGTGACTACCGACTGCTTGACTCTTTAAATTTTTCATGTTTGCAGCTTCCAAATTTTCCATAGTGAGAATAATACTTTCGCCTCCAAACCAGAGTGACTTGGGGACACAAAGGTAGAAGTCGATAATTTTCTTTGCCTATGTCTGAATATTTACAGTCAGAGGTAGAAAAGGAGGAGTCTGTCCCTTGTCTAGATGAGGTCAATCCCCAGGTGTGGGATGTCTCCAGCCCTGGTTTAGCCGTAAATGTTCCACCAGTAAAGATTTCTCTGAGACCAAATGCTCCCTAGCCCTGGAAAAGACTAAATCCCTTAAAACCAGTAGCTCTTGATGGTCTTAGACCATTAGTTAACGAATACCGAGATACTGGAACTCGAATCAGCTGTGAGTCACCCTGCAGCACCCCATTCTTGCCCGTTCAAAAACCAGATGGATCTTACTGATTCGTCCAGGATCTAAGAGCTGTTAATGAAGCTGTGGTTCCCATCCACTCCATAGTCCCAAACCCATATACCCTCCTATCCCAAGTCCCAGGAAATGCCAAGTACTTCTCAGTCTTGGACCTTCAAGGTGCTTTCTTCTGCATTCCTCTCCATCCTGAATCCCAAAAACTCTTTGCTTTTGAGTGGCGGGACTTGGAAACAAGAGAGACCATACAACTCTCGACTGGACTCGACTACCCCAATGGTTTAGGGACAGCCCTCATATCTTCGGGACTTCCTCGGGGAGAGAACTAAGGGAATTATCTTTAACAAACAGTAGTCTAATACAGTATGTGGATGACTTGCTCATAGCTAGGCCAGATTTTACCAGCTCTCAAATGGACACTATTTAAAACGCTAACTTTCCTGTATGAAAAGGGTTATCGAGTATCCCCCAAGTAGGCTCAGATTAGCTTAACCCAAGTAAAATACCTTGGATTTATAATTACGGAGAGAAAAAGAATGCCTGTCCCCGAGGGGAGATCCCTCATCTTAAATACCCCATACCCCCAAACAAAACAACAGCTTAGGGGATTTTTAGGAAGGACCGGGTTTTGCAGGATCTGGATTCCTAATTATGGCAATCTGGCCAGACCCCTATATGAAAATTTAAGGGGGAAAGAGGAAGAGCCACTCGACTGGCATGAGACCTGCAAGGTGCCTTTAATGCCCTAAAAGAGTCCATCACTACAGCCCCAGCTTTAGGCCTCCCCACCCTGGAGAAGCCTTTTAGATTCTATTTTTCTGGAAGGACAGGAACTGCTCTTGGGGTGTTAGAGCAGATGATGGGGCCCGTATTACAACCTGTGGCTTATCTCTCAAAATAACTAGATGAGGTGGCCAGAGGGTGGCCCACTTGCCTCCGGACAGTAGCAGCCACCGCTCTTATGGTTAAGGAGGCATCTAAGCTGACCCTGGGTCAGCCCACCACAGTGTATACGCCTCACAGGGTGCAAGCAGTCTTGGAAACGAAAGGGGACAGGTGGATGACAGGGGGAAGGATCACCCAATACCAGGCCCTCCTCCTTGACACTCCAGAAATAAAGTTGAGGGTCTGCCAGACTTTAAATCCAGCAACCTTACTGCCAGATCCCCCTACCTCCCCTCTGGATCACCAATGCATACAAATCACAGACGAGTTATACTCTTCTCGCCGGGACCTATCAGAGACACCTTTATCTGACCCAGAGGAAAACGGGCACACAGATGGCAGAAATTTTGTAGAAAAGGGAGATAGGAAAGCAGGATATGCTGTAGCGAGCCTGGAAGAAACTAAGGAAATTGGGTCTCTTCCCCCAGACACCTCAGCCCAGAAAGCTGAACTTTTTGCCCTGACAAGAGCTTTGGAGTTAGGAGAAGGAAAGAGGATTAATGTGTGTATGGACTCTAAGTATGCTTTCCTCATTCTGCATGCCCGTGCAGCAATTTGGAAAGAAAGAGGGATGCTCAGTGCCCGAAGCTCTGCTATTAAACACAAAGAGCTCATTCTCAGGCTCCTGGAGGCAGTCAAACTTCCTGCAAAATTAGCTGTCATCCACTGCAAGAGTCACCAAAAGGGGCAAGAAAAAGAGGCTCAGGGAAATAGGAAAGCTGATCAAGAGGCAGGCCGAGCTGCCGGGGAAGCTACCTCTGCCAC
The DNA here is from genome assembly GCF_963930625.1 of Muntiacus reevesi. Classification (NCBI taxonomy): domain Eukaryota; kingdom Metazoa; phylum Chordata; class Mammalia; order Artiodactyla; family Cervidae; genus Muntiacus; species Muntiacus reevesi. Next base: position 176,333 of record NW_027077941.1, read on the forward strand.
TGCTATCTGCCCCCTTTTCCCCAAGGAAACCCTGACTCCAGATTTTACCCCAGGGGGACATTCCCGATATGCTGAACGGGGCTGGGAGATTGGGTCACATGGGTGGTTTCAGCCTGATCAGGCCCAAATAATCCTCCCTGATTCTCAGGTTTAAAACATTACTAACTCCTTACATAAGAGCGCCCATTTTGGAAAAGATAATCTAGAAATCTTGCTTAAGCCTATTCTCTCCCATCCGCAGTTAGCTAAGGTTGTTAAAAAGGTCACACAAAATTGTGACACCTGTCTAAAAAATAACCCAAAAACCAGACCTCCACTAATTACACCTGTCCAACATCGGGGATCATACCCAGGAGTGGACTGGCAATGCTGCTCCGCATTTAGAATTTACAGCCATGCCCAAGACCCAAGGGTTTTCTTACTTGCTAGTCTTTATTGACACATTCACAGGATGGATCGAAGCGTTCCCTACTGAGACAGTGAGAGCTACAGAAGTCTGTAAAGCTCTGCTGAAGGAGATAGTGCCGAGGTTTGGGCTGCCTCGGTCACTTCAGAGTGACAACGGGCCCTCACTTACAGCCACGATACCCCAGAACCTAGCCGCATGCTTAGGCATAAAATACCAGCTCCGCTCATCCTGGAGGCCTCAAGCTTCAGGAAAGGTAGAGAGAGCCAACCAGACTCTTAAAAGGGCTCTGGCTAAGCTATGTCAGAAACACATAATAAGTGGACACATATGCTGCCCATAGCCCTCATGAGGATACGGACATCCCCCAAACGGCCACTATTGTTAATTCCTTATGAAATGATGTATGGAGGTCCATTCTTAACTTCTAATTTGTTTTTTGACGATGATGCCAATACACTCTTAAAACATATAATTGACCTGGGAAGGTTTCAACAAGAACTCCAACGGTATGGAGAACAGGTCCTCCCTACACCACAGGAAGACTTGAAAAATCCCCAGGTAAAGCCAGGGGATCAAGTATCAGTAAAGACCTGGCAAGAAAAAGGGAGTCCATACCAGCTGTCCGAGAAATGGACAGGGCCGTATCAGGTTGTTCTAGTGACTTCAACTGCTGTAAGAGTGAAGGGTCTATCTGCCTGGGTCCACAATTCTAGAATAAAACCCTATGGCCTACAGGAGGGGGAGACAGAAACTGAGACTCCAAAGCCAGAGGACAGCTATTCCTGTGAACCTGTTGAAGATCTCAGGCTCTTGTTCAAGCAGAACCCCATCAATCCTGCCTCAGATAAGTAAAATGCATCATATGATGTTCTTCTTCTTTCTAATCATATCTCCCTGTATGGCTATTGATCTCTCCGTAAACGAGGCATGTTCACTTGCAAACCACACTGCTTCTCAACTCAACCTAACCAGCCCGTGCTGGATTTGCATTAATAGCAAAGGTTGGGGGTATGGCTTCTTCCCTCAAGCCTCATGAATCAGTCTCTGCTACCTTCAAACTCTTCTGCAGCTTCCTCACCTCTCTCAGCCTTCAGAGAACTGAAGAGACTTACGAGATTTTTAAGGCTTCCCTTGTAGCTCTGTCGGTAAATCTGCCCTCAATGCGGGTGACCCGGGTTCAATCCCTCTGTCATGAAGATCCACTGGAGAAGGAAATGCCAACCACTCCCAGTACTCTTGTCCGGAGAATCCCACAGACATAGGAGCCTGGCAGGCCACTGTCCATGGGGTTGCAGAGAGTCAGATGCGACTTAATGACTAAATCATCATCAGGGTTTGCTCAAGATTTGGCTTTGGCTTAAGGGTCATTCAAACTTTTTCCGCATCATCAATAAGGTTGTTTCACTTTCTTATTATTCCTGTGTTCACGAAATAGCCCTTTTACTTTCAAGAACTTTTCTTTTGCACTCACAACTTGACTAACCAGCACAGAGTTCTAGTTGTCAGCCTATCTTGGCTGTCAACACACTTTCCTCACTAAGCTCATAATCATTTCTAGCTTTTGGTTTCAAGTAAGAGATACGCAACTCTGCCTTTCACTTGAACACCTGGTGCCTCAGATGGTAAAGAATCTGACCCAATGCAGTAGGCTGGGGTTTGATCCCTTGGTCAGGAGGATCCCCCAGAGAGGGAAATGGCAACCCACTCCAGTATTCTTACCTGCAGAACTCCATGGACAGAGAAGCCTGGCGAGCTACAATCCAGGGGTCACAAAGAGTTGGATACAACTGAGTGACAAACACACATACACTCAGAGGCCACTGCAGGGTTATTAACTGCCCTAATTTCAATACTGCTGAGTCTCAGGGAATAGGGAGACCTGAGGAGAAGGAGAGAGATAGGGAATGGCTGGCTGGTGGGGCAGTCAGAACACACATATTTTACTAAGATCACTGCACTATCTCCTGTGGGCACGGTTCATGGTTACAATTAATTACAAACTCCGAAACAATGACAACAGTATTATCAAAAGTCACCGATCACAGCTCACTCTAAGAAATAACAATGAAAAAGTGTGAAATACTGCGAGAATCACCAAACTGACACAGAGACCCAGAGTGTGCAAATGCTACTGGAAAGATGACGGACACCCTCAGTGCAGGGCTGCCGCAGAACTTCAGTTTCCAAAAACTGAATTTGCAGGTACAATAAAACACGGTCTACTTGTATGCTAAAGTATCGACAATGGGCATTTTGTCAAACAGTTTAAGAAAAGAGAAGTTCTTTGTACTGCAATTGTAATTTTTCTCCAAGTCTGAGATTGTTTCAAAACAAAAGTAAACAAAAATACAAACAGAGACACACAAACATACATATATACAGGGAGTCTTCACTTTTGCAACTAGTGTTAACTGAAATTTGCGTACATCAGAATCCTGACTTCATAAGTGCACAACTCCAGAAGAGGCATGGCAGTTTGCTACAGTGTGGAAATTGAGAGTTTTTTAAAAATATAAAAAAATTTAACAAGATTTTGTACACTTAATTTCTACACTGAAGTATTTTCTACCTAATTTTATACAGAAATGTCACACACATAAAACTGTTAATAAAATCAGAGGTTTCAAAAACAAAGAAAAATGTTCTATTTCTTAAACTAGAGTAATGTTTTATTATTATTCTTCAGAATTTAGTTAAAAAGTAGTCTTTTCAAACCATTCAAAATTTTATAAATGACAATTAAAATTAACCTTAAAACCTTGCACTGGCTCTGGAAAAGACACTTCCATTTGGGAATGATATCTCTGTCCAAAGATTCCTTTTCCCTTTTAACTACTATTTCCATCATTAATGGCAAGATCATACAATTCTTCCTTCAGTGTTTGGAAGAAATGATCATGAAGATACTAAATGAAAACTGCAAGGTCCAAATCAGAGTATGTTGTGTCTATAAAAGGAGAAGCCAAAAGAATATATATATAATCATTTGTGAAGACACAGAAGTTATCCAAAAGAATACATTTAGAAACTAAGGAAGGGACATGGATGGCTGGCAGACAGAGACTGGACGGACACTTTTACTGTTATCCTTCTGTTCTTCTACACTGTCCTGTGGGACTTTCCTAGTGGTCCAGTGGTCCAGAATATGCCACCCAGTAGGGGATACAGGTTCAATCCCTGGTCTGGGGAGGTTCCACAGGGCAGCTAAGCCTGTGTGCCAGAACTAACGAAGCCCTCGAGCCCATGCTCTGCAACAAGAGGAGCCGCCGCAGAGAGGGGCCCGCGTCCCACAGCTGAAGAGCAGCCCCAGATAGTAATCCCCACTTGCTGCAACTGGAGAAAGCCTGTACATGGTGAAGACCTCATACTGCCGTATATACATAAGTAAATTCTTAAATGTGTTAAGTAGGTAAGTAAATAAATTATACTTTGTGAAGAAAATCTACTCAGAAAAAAACAGGTCCGATTTAAAAAAAAAAAAAAAAAAAACACTTCAGACTAAGCAGATAGAACAAACTAAGCAAACTCACGCCATTGACTAGTAACTTTTCCAAATGAAATAATAATAAAAAATCAATTTTTACACTAAGGCTGTCAAAAACTACATATATTTCAAATAATTTCATGTGATAAGGCCAACTTAAAGGCAAATTTTATCGAAAATAGAACTGGAATCTTCATTTAACTTCAAAAACTAAGAAAGAAACTTTCAGATTTTTCCTAATTTATGTCTTAACATTTCAAAGACAGCATCCTTGAAGTTTAATACATGTTCTTGCCAATGTACACTCAGAAATATAACCAATCACATTTTCACATCTGTGTCTTTACACAGATGACGTGATTCAGAAAAATTAAAATTGTCAGAGAGAGATTATTGGAGTTGTTCAAGTTATCAAACTAGACACTTAACAAGTCTCTGTCTGGAATCTGGGGCCCACTGATCAATCCCCATACCACGCTTTCCCCAATCCATGCATGAGGTAGTTTAAAAACATCAGAAACAAGCTTACAGAACACTTACTGACACTAAACCCAACCCTTCAAATCCAGCAGTGTGCAAGGCTTCACTCTCTGCATGTACTATGGATTAAGATAAAATGCCAGATATTAAATATGCAGGTTGGTTACCCAACTCCTTAGTTTTCATTGTTTCTAATCCACTATTTTTTGAAAGCCAATATATGAACATAGTTAGGCACTAGGTGATACAGAGAAGAAAGTGTCCCTGGCATGACCCAAGTATTGTGATCACAGTCAAACAAAACCATGAGAGAAATGTGTTAAATGTCTACAAAAGGTGTAGCCCTAAGATACAGGAAGAATGTAAAGAGTATTCTGGAAAAGAATGAAAGAAGTCGTCAATAGATCAGCTGAATAAAATCAATTGGTACAGCAATAAAACAGATTCAGGTTCTAGAGACGACCCTGTTGAGAACACTTACAAAGGTTATCTTTTGTTTGGAAAGGCTATGGCCGAGCAATTACGAGTTACAAGGAAAGAAGTTCCCAAGGACTTCAGTGCCCCAACCAAAACCTTATGAATCATTAAAAAAAAAAAAAAAAAAAAATGCTAGCACAGAACACAACCTCGGAATGTGCAAGAAAGGTTCCAACCAACATTATTTGGAATGACACAACTACAATTCTACTGGGCAAGTACCTTTCAATGCAAGGAAAGAAACTGAAGAAATAAATAAAAGAAATTAACTAATATATAAATATCTTACAGACTCAAATCCTTAGTACCAGTATTTATGATGCTTTACATATTTATATATTTGTAACGTAAAACAATTCTGACTATTAGCGTAAAATATCAGCCCTATAATTTCAATTTAAAACAGAATTAACAGCTAACCTAGACTTGTAATTTTAATTTGAATTTCACTATAAATAGTACTGAAACTTAAGATATTAATATGTACCATGCTTGTAAGTTTATTAAATGTTTTAAGATTTACCATAACATTTGTGAAGGTTTGTCTGAAAACTGAACTACTTACCAAATAGTGAATATATTAAGTTATTTAAACAGTTTTTTAAAGTTTTAAATATGTATGTAAAAGGGATGCAATATAGTTTAAGTCTCCTTTTAAAATGATTCCCTAAACTTACTATATGTATCTAAAAAGATTTGTTAAGTTGAACTTTAAAATTTAAGGGAAATTTGGGGTTTAAAATGTAACTTTGATAAACTACATACTAATTCTTTAAAACCAAAGGAGCTTCCAAATAATTATTTCTGTTTAGAAAAACCCACCTTCAAGGATACAAAATCCTACTTAACTCTTATTAATCCTTCAGTATCTACGTAAAATTCTTCCTTTTCCATGAAGTCTTTCCTCTTTTTCCTTTTACCCTATACTAGGCAAAAAGAAAATAAATGTGTCTCTATCATTCAAACTGCTAATTTATTCTATTCTAGTGGCATAACTTTATGAAAACTCTTCTTTCAGGAATCCACATCGCCTATCCAAGGGTCACACGCACTTTCAGAACAGGGACTGTGCTTTATACTGCTCTCAACCTCTAGAAACATCTTACACAAGGCAACGCTAGCACACAGTAACTATTGGCGGTGGATGAACTGAATTCTAACAATCTTCCATGCCTTTCCAAATGGACCATTACCTCTGTTATGTCCCAATGGTGTGAAAACTGATCCAAGTCAGTGAGGTAAAGTAGCACGGGAGAAAGCTGCGTCTGGATGACATGGGGCACTCCTCAAAGGCTCTGAAGCCAAGTCAGTTCCTCTTTTGAAAACCCTAATTTGAGTATAAAGAAATCCAATTTAAAATAAATCACAAAGCAAGTAACATTCTTAAGTAATTTTTAAAAAATAGACATGTATCTTCAAGTTAAATTCTTCAAGCTAACAAGCTATTTTCTCTGAATTTCTGTACTTTATGTATTATTTTAAAAAATGAAATGCCAGCGATGTAGTAAAATTCATATAATTATGTACACAAAGATTTGACCTGAATCAAATGTGTAATACATCAAGAAACAATATTATATCCCTTAAACTGAGGGCTTTGCCACCTTTATACTTAAATAAGTGTGAAAGACATAATCATTCTAATTAATGTCAGGTTTAAAAAAGCAAATGAACAAGAAAAACAATATGCTCCTTCATACATATACCAAACTCTGTATTCTTACATAATAGCCTTTCAAGTGTCTTAAAACTATTCCATCCCCCCTAAGTCTATTTCTTCAACAATTACTGTGTACTTCCTTCTACCTATTCCATATAATAAGATTTCTGATTCTCTTACCACCTCTATTACACCTAGTCTGACCTATACAAACAACTTGCCCAAGTCCCTCCTGAAAGACAGCTCTTAGAATGATCAGAATACGAGCACAATGTGGTCTGACCCTAGCTACCTGCTTTGATGTTTTCAGATCACTGTACTTCCATGAACATGCCCTAAAGAGCCATCATCTAGTTGGGAAGCCATATCACACTCCTGGCTGATTCCTAAGGAGTTTCCTAAAACCACTAAACCCTTTGACAGGTACTACTAATTAAAACATAAAGCCCTCACATCCATCTCAAACGCATACATCCAAAACTATCAAACAAACATGTACAAGTCTACTTGTTACTTGTTTCTTTTATATAATATTTATCTTGCTACATTCAGCTCCTTATCAGAACTTTTCAAGCTATTTTTGGATTCTGACAACATATTTCAATAAGTCTCTTAATTTTAAGTCTTCAGAAAATTTCAAACACTGTCATCTTTATCATCCAGTTACAAAACAAAACTACCAAAGACAGTATGATCATTTAAAACAACAGTAATAATACTTACTAATCTAACACATCAAGACTCATTTTACTAATTTTTCTCTGACATCAATGGAAAGCAACATATGGCTAATTAAAATGTGATGTTTTTCCTAACACACCGAACATGTTAAACATGCTTAAAATGGATATTCTGTTCCCCATCTTATTAAGCTATGCAGTGAGGTCCAAAACTTAGACCCAAACAGGTAAGACAGTAAATATCAGGAGAATTTTCATACTAGGTTCTTTTCCTTTCCTTAACTTGGTGGATCAGGGCAGTTACCTGTAAGTGTTGAAAATAAGAAGCTGAAATAATCCTCATTACTGATGTTTAACTGATCACTTCCATTCCATTCTTTCACTGAAGACTTCCATCCAGAAAATGATGATCTACAATAAACAATGGAGACCTAGTACTAGAAGTGACCAAATTGAAGACTCAGGAATAAAGCACAGAATATATGACTATTCTTTATGGAATACAAGTATAATTTAAGAGCTCAGTCAAAAATCCGTAGCATGTATCATCTTTACATGTAAGGGGGTTCAAGTATCGTAATATGGAAAATATAATTTCTAACATATGTTTATGTAAAGTTTCCTTGAAAAGCATAACCAGCCCACTTATATGGTACAACTGGAAAATTTTTCCACACCACTCAAAACTCAGTTTCAAGGAGCCAAGGTGAAGTTCTGCTTTTCAGTAGTAGGTTCAGCTGCTATGTATTTACTACCTCATCTTCATTAAAAAAAAAAAAAAAAAAAAAAAAAAAGTCTTACCTTGTTTATATGAATGAGCTAAGTTTAAACAAGCTCCTGCTTCCTACCTAAACCAAAGCATCTTAACTAGGTAAAGAATACTTCAATTTAAAGCCACTCTGCAATAACTATGCACTCCTATACTTTGCGAGGCTTTATAACTAGTCTACGTCACAATACTGCAGCTAAAGTATTGGTAGTGGACTTAAGGGAATAGCTAAACATAAAGCAGCTTCTCATTAAATGAAGATTATCTGGTTCCTGCTATGAGATCAGTTTCCAGTGATACCTTTAAAAACTCTCCTCAAGGTAAGACTAAGAAGGAATACAGCAAATGTCAGCCATGAATACAGCAAAAAAACAAAAAGCTGAGAATAATCAGATCCAAAAAGCTATCTTTTTGGATAGCTTTTTGTGACAAATTTTTTTTTTGGGACAAACTTTTATAATAGAAATCTGAATAAATGTCAAGACAAAATAAGGAGTTTCTAATTCAATGAGAAGCACTTTTTTTTTTTAACCACTGAAACAACTGTATTTATTAACATTCTTAAAAGTTGGGGAGTTAAAAATAATGGCAACATTTTTCTGAATCACTTCTACTTAAAGGACTTCTCTTTGCTTAAAGGGCTATGGGAGAGAATATCACAAGCTAAGAGGTTATAAAAAGTCAGAGATGCTCAATGGAAATGAGTACAAAATGGGTGATTAGAAAAGAAGCTAATATCCTCTTATACCCAGTGAACACTGTGCTGTCCAGTGGCTAAAAAGAGTAGCAAATCCATTTAAAAATCTAGTTTGGACAAAAGACAAGCAATGTATCACTCTGTCCTTAAAACTACAATGACCACACATACTGGCCACACCAGAACAGTTCTGAGACTAGAAGGGATGCTATATCAATTATGCTTGGACAACAGAAGCAAACCAGACCTGCTCCTGGCAGGCCAGCTCACATATTCACCCTGCTTCAAAACCAGGCTGAATTTCTCAGTAATTTCTCCCTTCTCTGGTATTTTTATCTAACAGCATAGACTACGTTTCCACATGCATGTCTCATGTTCCCCAAACCAGCTGTAAATGAACTAGGGGCAGAGAGGGCAAGAAGAGTAACGGTCAGCAGAACACCACAGGTAGATGGAGAGGAAAAACTCAAAAAACCTCTAAGTGAATAGTGAAAAAGGCAGGAACAGCAATTCTAAGTACAGTTTTTAAGACAAACTAAACACCAACAACTCTAAGGTGATGGGTTTTTCACACACTGAACAAACGGAGATGGTCTGGTGGTGACCTGCTCTCCGATGAACTTCCCCTGCTGGAGACAACAGTGTCAGAACGCTAACACCCAGAGTGAACTAGACCGCAGAGCCCAATTAATATAGCAGATGAGAATCAGAAATTATTGAAGGAATATTTCAGGAAAAGGAGCCTGCCAACAGTCCTTGGCACAGACGGAGCTGAGGAGTGGGATGCCTCAGGTGAACGGTGCAGGTGGGAGACAGTGAGAAAGCTAGCTGGTTTACCGTCACCATCAAGGACGGAGGGGAAAACCAAAGACGTGAAATAACCCAGGTGATGTCTAAGGAACGGTATTCCTTAGAAGAACATCATTCCTTAAGAATAACCGAACATTATTCTTCAATTCTAAATCTAGGAAAAGTGATGCAATGATAATACCACTGGCCTGGGAAAGTTGAAAAGGCCCCATCTTGTTTTAATTTTTAAAGAGATTAGTTTGAATAGGGACAATACATCTACAGAAAGAGAAGTCTACTAAGACTCTGTGCAAATGCTAAAAGGCAAAGTTTAACTTGGTACACTTTTAACTACATGACAACTTGCTTTTGATGATTATAAACTTCTATTACCATTACTTGTAAATTAATATTTTCTCAGTACTCACCACAAACCCACAAAAAAATGTAAAAAAAGACTTGTGAAAAAATCCTTGACCAAAGTTATTGAGCACAAGTCAATCGTAATTAATGCCAAAAAAGATACTAAATACAAGTTCTAAAGAGAATTAATTTTAAGAGGTGTTCAAAAGTCACTTTTAAATGAATGCCAAAACAGATCCTCCACAAGTTCTATCATGGGAAATGAGTGCCCTCTACTGGAAGTTAACAGTCATAAAACCACTTAAGTTAAATTGTATTTCTTAAAGACCTGGCATTTAGTACTGAACTAGACAAAGAGGGGTTTCATATATAGACAACATATTGCAAACAGCTCTCTTTTGCTAAAAGGAAAAAGTAATTATCAGTTATGAAGCACAATTTGGGCGACAACATTCAAACATACGTCTTATCCTGGTACGAAGAGACTGGCAAACAAAGCTAAAGAAAGTCTACTAATAAAGCGAGCCACTCCTGTTTAATTGGGGCAGAGGGTCTGCACAAGAAGCCACAAAGAAGCTAGTTTTTAAATTTTTCAGCTACAGCCCAGATTCAACTCCTGCCTAAAACTGTATCAGACCCTGGCCTTGAGCCACAATCAGTAACAAATGGCTGAATATGAAAGTACTATGCCTGATACAAACATTACATTTTAAAGGATACTTTGAACACTAGCAACATGAAACATTATTAGTTTTAAGACCTTTGAGAGTAAAACACCACAGTCACATTCTGGAAAGTAGCTCCTTGAAAAATTAAACAGAAAATTAACATATGATTCAGCAATTCTACTTCTGGGTATACAGCCAAAAGAATTAAAAGGATTCAAACAGGTGTCTGCACACCAATGTTTATAGCTGCATTATTTGTAACAGCCAAAAGGCAGAACAACCGAGTATCCATTAACAGATGAATATATCAAAATCATGAAGACAAAATAGTGGTAAACAAGGGCTGGGAGAAGGGGAAATAATCAGTACAGAGTTTCAGTCTGCAACGATGACAGTGCTGGAGATGAATAGTGGTAGCAGTCGCACAACAGTGTGAATGTACTTAATGCCCCAAACAATTCTCACTGTATACCTAAAACTGGTTAAAATGGGAAGTTTTAGGTTATGTATATTTTGCCACACACACACACACCCACCCACCCACCCACAGATATTTTAATGATTCCCTGTCTGAGTCCGCAAGCTTTTATTTCACCACCTACATTGAACTGAGCTCCCTTCCAAAAAGAAAGACCTGTATTACAATTTCATAACACCAGAAGTTTTAAAACACAGCACTCTCATCCGTCACTGAATCCTTACTATGGCTACACACTTCTGATAATCTTAACCCTTGTTTCAATGCACCTACACAAATCACTGTATGTTTCTACCTGATGGTTCAGCGGTAAAGAATCCACCTGTGGTGTAGCAGAAAAAGATTCAATCCCTGGGTCAGGAGGATCCCCTGGAAAAAGAAACAGCAACCCACTCCAGTATCCTTGCCTGGAAAATCCCATGGGCAGAGGCGCCTGGTGGACTACAGCCCATGGACTTAGTGACTGCAACCATGACAATGCAAACCGCTAAGCAAACCACCTGGAACAGTCTTGCCCCAGTGACCTTCCTCTTACCCAGTATCATCAACAGTTTTAACTGCTGTTTTAAGAGCAAATGAAGGGAGGGGCGGCATTTTAAAAAGTCAGTTCATAAACTGCCAGTGACAGGGGAAGGGTGAGGGAGAAGATTATACACTTGAAATACAGCTCACTTTAGCATGCTACCTCATGTGCAGTATCCCGATAAGCATGGCAGCCAAATTTGCACTGAGTCTTCCCATAATACAGCAGCAGCTTAACCGAGAAAGCAAGTCAGCAGGCAGACTGGGTAGAAAATACACAAGCTGGACCAAAAGCTGCTGAGACTCTGCTGACAGAACCACCACTGTGCCTTCTTGTGGATCTAGTGAGGCAGGAAGACAAGTTAAATTTTAAAAGATATACAAACAAGAATTAATAAAGCAGACTGACCATTTTCACTGTGCTATGTTGAATTCTAACATATCAACTACATGAAAAAAAAAATATATGTATGGCTTAAGGTACTGCCTAGAGTAAGACTAAATACAATCATTATTTAAAGATAACATTTAACACTCGATTTCATAATATTCAAATGTGTTATTTGAAATAATAACTGATGGAGTTAAAGGTATTAGAAACAAAGCAAAACAGTAAAAAAAAAAAAAAAAAAAAAAACAAGCACTTTTGCCAAACAGGGACAATTATAATATCAACCTAATCCGGCCCCATCACTTCATGGCTAATAGATGGGGAAACAGTGGAAACAGTGGCTGACTTTATTTTTCTGGCCTCCAAAGTCACTGCAGATGGTGACTGCAGCCATGAAATTAAAAGATGCTTACTCCTTGGAAGGAAAGTTAGGACCAACTCAGATAGCATATTAAAAAGCAGAGACATTACTTTGTCAACAAAGGTCTGTCTAGTCAAGGCTATGGTTTTTCCAGTGGTCATGTATGGATGTGAGAGTTAGACTGTGAAGAAAGCTGAACGCAGAACAATTGATGCTTTTGAACTGTGGTGTTGGAGAAGACTCTTAAGAGTCCCTTGGACTGCAAGGAGATCCAACCTGTCCACCCTAAAGGAGATCAGTCCTGGGTGTTCATTGGAAGGACTGATGCTGAAGCTGAAACTCCAATACTTTGGCCACCTGATGCAAAGAGTTGACTCGTTGGAAAAGATCCCGATGCTGGGAAAGATTGAAGGCAGGAGCAGAAGGGGACAACAGAGGATGAGATGCTTGGATGGCATCACCGACTTCATGGACATGGGTTTAGTTGGGCTCCAGGAGTTGGTGATGGACAGGGAGGTCTGGCATGCTGCAGTTCATGGGGTTGCAAAGAGTTGGACACGACTGAGCAACTAAACTGAACTGAATTTAAAACCAAAGACTTATCTGAGTATACACACACACTCCTATATATAAGCAATACTGAAAAATACAGATTTTTAAATACCACACACAAAAGGTAGACACAAACCAACGTTTGTCATTTAATAAATGGGTAAATATAAAGTGGTGTATATTCAACAGTGGAATGTTACTCAGCATTAAAAAGAAATACAGTACTCGTATATGCTCGTAAATCCTAAGAACAGTATGCCAAGTGACGGAAGCCATACTGAGAAGATCCACATCACACAATGTCATCTGTGAGAAATGATCAAAACAGGCAAATACAGAGAGACAGAAATGGTGAGCAGTGGTTGTCAGGAGCTGAGGTAGGAAGAAATGAGGAAATAGGGATGGACTACTAATGGTAGAGTTTCTTTTTGAGGTGATAAAAATATTCTGGAATAAGATAATAGTGACTATCGCACAATCTTGGGAATATGATAAAAATTAATGAATTGCACAGTGTAAAATGGCCAATTTTATGGTATATAAACTGTGTCCTAATAATAAATACTAATTATACATATGCATATATGTATATTTTTATTGATATTTTTGCTAAAAGAATGAAAAGGTTTCAGGGGTGAGTGAAACGTTAATATATGAAAGCCGTACAAGATCTCCATAACGATTAAATAAGTAAAATTTGCCATCAAAGTTTCAAAAGAATTCTATAAAAATACCTGATCAGTTTTGAATTTGTGAATTTCGTGGCTTAAAAGATAATTTAAGATCTGAAGAAACATCTACAACCTTTAGTTTTCTTAAACTATTGTATTAAGTAATACTATTGAAAATGAATTTACTGTTTGATATTTTATTCATTTTACCACGGTACAATTAATGTATAATTTGAAGGAAAAGTAAAACCTAAAGATCTCCCCTTTGAAACATTGTTCTTAAGTCGGGGTAGACCGATTATTACATACACAGGTAAACAACACTCTTACCATAGATTCGGAGAGCAGTAACTTGTAAACTTTTGAGTAGCTCTTTATTTGCTCGGGCTGCAGCAGTATGGATAATGTCAACAAACTGTGTTGAAAGCTCAGGATTTCGGGAGCCGAGATGTGCAAGCTGCAGTGGTAAACCAGCCAACCAACGTGATAACATTTTACTACGGTATCTAAGGCCATCAAAGAAAAGGGAAATACACCACATTTATTTAAACATTTGAGAGCCTATAAGATGACTGGCATACCATATTCATCTATAGTATTCTCTAAGGTTTTACCCACTGTATTTTAAAAGTTTATGTAGTTTGGGGCACTATGTACATTGTAATTTTATCTTAAAGGACACAGGCTCTACTTAGCTTGTGAACTATTTACACTAATTTGTAATGACCGTTTTACTATATTAAGTCATTTATGCATTCAGTATAGGGTGCCCCCACATTAAGTGGCTTCAAACTTGGGTTATTTCCATTCTTGCACATACTTGCTCACTCTCTAATGTCTCATCTTGGACACGGCAATCACTTTTGCTGTCCCCCAAGAGTTCAGTGATTTACACACAACCTTTGGAGTCTACCAGACTTGAACTTAAGTCTCAGTCTGGCTGCCCTTTAACAGCATGACACTCACCAACTTATTTAACCTAAGCTTCCTTCTATAAGGCAGAAACCAACAGTACCTACATAAAAGTATGAGAATTACTGAAAAATTAAGAAAAGCACCTGACTCACAGTAAAGACTTGAATATGTTCTAACAACTACCTATGTATGCTGAGGTACCACAAATCCCGTTATCTTTCACCCAAACATCTCTTCCAGACTATCCCAAGTAAACCTCAAACTCACCACATCTAAGACTGATTCCTGAGTTCTACTCTTCGTGTTGTCTGCATCACCAGACAGCACCAAACCAAGCTGGACACTTTTGCTCTTTAAGATACCGCCATTTAAAAATTTATTGAAACATTTTTGACACCCAGTATTATGTTAGTTTCAGGTATGTATCACATAATAGTCTGACATCTGTACACATTGCAAATGGTCACCATACGTCTAGTAACCACCTGTCCTAATAAAAGTTACTGGTCATATTCTTTATGCTGTATATTATATCCCCATGACTTATTTACTTTATAACTCAGTTTGCACCTTTTAATCTCTTTCACCTATTGTACACCTCTCCTCTTCTACTGCCCTCATTCTTATACCATGTGTCCCAATATGTCACTAAGTGCTGGAGGTTAAACCTCCATAATTTTTATGGGAAGAAAAACAAAATTCTGAGGCTGCTACAGGTGGTTCCAATAATTGTCCTTTAGCTGTTAAGCAGACAAGTGGAAATATATGCTCAAAGAGACTTTTACCTTCTCAGTTATGTGTATAAAGGTTACTGAAACTATTATGTATGCCTTTTTATTTAAAAAAAAAATAATAAAACCAAAAAGGATAAAAAGAAGATTTTCTCCAAAGATTTAATCACCCTATCATCTTATTCATACAGATTACAAAGTAACCTGGTAAGAAAAAGAAAAGCAAAATAACAAAGGAATTGTACCGCATTCTGTAAGATCTCAGTTCTTCTTTTTGATAGCTTTTACTGAAAAACTTCAGTAACAAAGTCGGAACTGGACGGAGAAGGCCTCTCTGCTGATACAATGTATAAACTGCCTTTATGAGACTCTGTAGCCTCTAAGAAACAAGAGAAAACAGCTGCATGTGAGTCAAAATGTTTCTTCACCAGCACCATAATTCTTCTAAAAAGCACAGAAGCACCTTGTTCCTATGAGGAAGCAGATTTTAGCCACAAACTGATGACTACCATCAAAATCCTACATCAATGGCCTAATAAAAAAGTCAAACCAATCGGAGATTACAGTACAAATTTTCCTAAGAGACAACAAACCTAGGAAAGGACAACAAATACCACAATACTAGAAAGGTGGATAAGCCAGGAACCAAACAGCAAAGTTCTGCTTGAATGAAAAGAATTAGTAAGTCACACTAAAAACTGACTTAATGCAACATAACTTCAAGTTACAAGAAAGGTAAAGAGATAAGGATCCACCAATTTCTAGTCAAACTAGATCAGAAAAGTATTTCTTTATCCTTAGGCTCAATGTCATTTCCTATTAATAAAACTTACCTTCTTTCACTCCAACTATGTAATCTAGTAGAAAACCTACCCATCAGCTTCAGAGTGGACCTACCCACCGAAAAGGGGGTGTTCTCAGCCATCAGGGTTCAAGCAGACATTCCTTCATGATTATGCTGGCTACCTTTTATGGCTCGAACGTAAATGACTATGAAATGTTTGACAGGTATGAACTCAAAATTAGATGCTCAACATTAACAGTATGCGTAAGAGCCCCTCTCTTAAGTAAGGACAGAGCATTGACACCCACCTCTGTCTGACTGCATCTGCATTAACCTCCAGGAGACACCAAGCAATCTGTTCAGCTGCTTACTGTTTAGCCTAGACCCATCTTCAAGGGTTTCTGTTACAAATTTCCTTATCCTTTCTATCCAACTGGAATCCTTCTGCAAAGTTGAGGCGTTTGCCAGGGAGACCATGATATCAGACAGTGTTAAATTCAGTAAAAGGTGATCTACATTATTCGAGAGAATCGTGCAAAGCTTGATGCTAAAAACAAAGACACACATAACTGTTAAGTGTTGTATCTACCATGCCTGTTTCACTTAAACACTTAACTATTCCTCCCAGAATGAACTGTCAAGAAGGTAAGTATATTAAAGCGACTGTAAGCAAACCATTCATTACAGAATCAGAGTTGTTAAGGCATAAATTAAGAATGCATACTGCTCAGTTCATTACCCAAGTTGCTATTCACACAAGAACTACAGGCCCTTGAAACATGGTGTGGTAATCCTAGATGTACTACAGGGATAAGAACACTTGAAAACTTCAACACACTTGAAGATTTTCATTAAGCAGATATTTATATTAGGATGAAACTCACGACAGACCTTGATTCTGCTTCTAACTAATTTTGACTTGACAGAATCACTAATTTCTCCTGGCCACAATTTCCTTATATGTGAAACAGGAGACTGGTCTAGATAAGCCCAATTCTGAAACAATTTAATTTTATGACTCACATATTACAATCACTTTTTCTAACAGATTATCTTAAGAAAAACAAAATTTGCAACTTAGGATAAAAACCACTAGATATATAAACACTATATAAACACAGTGTAGATTTCAGGCTACACTGCATTCAACAGCAGAGCCTATTTATTCTCATGTTCAGAAACATGTAAAGTTGATTAAACTAAAAAAATACCTGAAACTAATTTATTTTAAAAGAAAGTTAACCCTGGATTAGTCATGAGAAAGGACACAGTCGTAAGGAACCACAAATACAAGGGGAGGGAAATTTTTAATATTTGGTGTTATTAGGGTATCAAATGTAGGGTTAGGAATGACAAATGGGACCAGATCACAAAGAGTTGAAAACTAAGGACACTAAAATCAATTCTGCAAGCACAGGAGTAACATAGTTGAAAAGTTCTTTCATTTCTGCTGATGAAAAAGAAAATATCAGTTACAAGACTCTAAACAAAGAAGTAGTTGTATGTCTACTTGAGCAATACAGGCAAGACGTGACAAGCTCAAGAAACAATGCTGGTACAGACTAGGAGAAAGGGGGATGTATAGCAAGAATAAAAATTAGCTGGATTTGAAGTCTGCTTAAATGCATACATGTATGTTAGCTTTTAGCTGAGCTGGTAAAGAATCCGCCTGCAATGCTGGAGACCCCAGTTCGATTCCTGGGTTGGAAAGATCCTCTGGAGAAGGGGTAGGCCACCCACTTCAGTATTCTTGGGTTTCCCTGGTGCCTCAGTTGGTAAAGAATATGGCCGCATTGTGAGAGCCCTGGGTTCCATCCCTGGGTTGGGAAGATCCCCTGGAGAAGGGCATGGCAACTCACTCCAGTATTCTTGCCTGGAGAATCCCCATAGACAGAGGAGCCTGGTGGCCTACAGTCATGGTGTCGCAGAGAGTCGGGACCTGGCTGAGTGAGTGAGTAAGCACAGCACAGCCCAGCAAAAAACTGGGAATTCTATCACATAGAGAGAATGAATGAAAACTGGGACAGATGAGTAGCAATCTATACTACAAACCCAAAACTACTGGTAGGTTCTTTGCCCAACTGTTCAGTGCCCAAAACCAAGGCACATTTTATACTAACCAGACCACACAAAAACTCAACTGCATCATTTATTCACCACAGGTAGAGCTTTTGAAGATCTACTTACCTATTACTGTCTGGAAGGTGTCAACAGACATTCAAAAGTTGGGAGAATTCATCCCGCTCCTCCAAGAATTTACACAAAATTTTAAAGTCTAAATACACTGACCACCAATTCTATGAGGGAGACAGGAAACTGGGGAAACTCATTTTCAGCAATGATAGAGGAGGAAATTAGAACTGATTCCCGTCCTGAAAATAACTTTAAAAGCTGGATGAAATAGTTTTTAACAACTCAAAAGCATTCAAGAGGTAACAAGGTGATGAACAATTGCTGGGTCCCCAAAATAAAGCAAGATCACAGTACTCAGGTTCCAAGGGCTGTGGAACCAAATACCCAATTCCAACGAAAAGGCTGGAAAACGGAACTAACCTTTCAGAGGCCTCACAGGGAAAAGTCAAACTCCAGAGCCAGACAAACATGGGGACTCTGGTATATTATCCCTACTTCAAGCTGAACCTGTAAGGGCTCCCTGCCAGAGTAACGGTGAACTGGAAGTAAAAAGAGCTCTTACATAAAACAATTCCAGTTATACATCATCTCAGTAGTTAACGCAACAATTTTTCCCAACTAGATCTATAGATTCAACACAATTCCAATCAAAACCCCAGCCAGTTACTTTATAGTTATCAACAAAATGATTTCTGAAGTTTACACACAAAGGCAAACACTAGACTACCCAACACAAGACCAAAGCGGAACAATGTTGGAGGACTCACACCACTCGATTTCAAGGCTTACTGTACTAGAGTAATCAATTCAGCACAGAACTGGTGAACGAACAGACAAACATAGGTCAGTGGAAGAGCCCCAAGACAGGCCTACAAGTACAGTCAACTGATGATTTCAGACAAAGGAGCCGAAGCAATCCAAAAGAGAAACAAGAGTCTTTTTCTGCAAACAGTGCTGGAATAACTGGACAGAAACTCTAGAACTGAAAAATAAAAATAAAACAAATTCAACAAATGTATGTTTGAATGAGACAAAGAGAAACAAAAAATTCAGTAAGTGGGTCTTATATACAATCAATTAGTCTTTAAAGGGAAGGAGAAAAATGACATTAATATTTTAAAGATGAGAATTTTTCAGATGTGTTTAGACACTTCACTCAAGATCTCAGATTTAAGAAGCTCACTGAATTCCAAGGAAAATCAATAAAAAAGAAAACCACACCTGGATACATCATTGTCAAACAGCAGAAAATAAAAGACAAGGAGCAAAGTCTTATGGGGGAGGTGGGGGGGGTGGGGAGGGAAGTAACTTTTATAAAGTAGCAACAGTTCAGACTCATAGCGGACTTCCTAACAGCAGTGGGAACCAACAGAGCGAAGCGTTGCAGTCAGTATGGTCAGTACGCTCAAACAAGAAAACTGCCAAGCTCAAGCACTGTGCTCTGTTAAAACAGTCCTTGGAAATAAAGGAGAATACATATATTCTCCTTCATTTTATATTATATATATTATATATATATATATATATATATATATATATATATATATATATGTATGTATGTATTTGTGTGTGTGTGTGTAAATCCTCTAGCAGCTTCTAAATAAGCCTAATGAAGAGAGATGAAAAAAATGAAGAGCAAAAAAATAGAATATACAGATAAAACTCAGATGGTGGATACAAGTTCTCCAAAAATATTAATTTTTGCTTGAAAGTTCAAATTTTATCTCTAGCACAGACACTATTTTCCTGAAACTGATAGGCTTATTTTTTTCATTTCTGAGAAAATATCTACAAATACCCAAGTCTGAATAAGCATAGTTAGTCATTTAAATTAAAATCATGTCCATTGCAGAAAATACAAACAGAATGACAAGTGCATTTCCTCGAGACAACCATCATTCTTTGGCATGCAGCCAAAATACTTCAGGCACACTTTCCATTTCACCACACAGAATATTAAAATTACGTGTTTTCAAGGATTGTGACTTAATAAGATTAGTAATTTTTTACTTAATTAAGAACAATTTTAAGTGAAACTGGCATGTTCTTTTAAACTGTGAATGCATAGTGGTGAAGAATACTGTTAACCCTCCATACCGTTCTGCCTCCACATATTCAACCAACTGCAGATGGTGTATCATGTGTATGGATTGTGGCTTTCTGAATCCATAGATGCAGAATGTGTATTTGGAGGGCAACTTGCTTCTGGATCAGTGAAAATACCACGTATGACACTATGTCTTTACACAAAACTCAGACTGTACAACAAGAAGAGTGACCCCTCACATAAACCAAGGACTCCAGTGTAAATGATGTATCACTGAGGTTTGTATTTTACAACAGATACACAACTCTGGTGTGGGACACTGACGTGAGGGAGGCTGTGCATCCATGGGGGTAGGAGTAGTGTATGAGGACTCCGTACTTTCTGTTCAATTTTAATACGAATCTAAAATTGCTCTAAAAAATGAACTCCATTTAAAAAAAAAAAAAAAAAGGAATGAAATGCTAGCAGTGCCACAACATGAATAAACCTTAAAGATATCATGCTAAGTGCAGTTAAGCCAGACATAAAACAGTGTTTTCAGTTTCTACAGATACATGGTACCAGAACAGTCAAATTAATAAAGGGGAAAAATGCAATAGAGGTTCCCAGTACCTGGAGGGAGAAGAGCATAGGAAGCTGTTATTTAATGTGTACCGAGTTTCAGACTGGTAACATGAAAAATGTGAAATGTACTTAATGCCACCAATCAGTACATTTTAAAAATGGTTAAAATGCTAACTTTTATGCTATGGACATCTTACCACAATGAAAATAATATCTTTTGTAACTCCACAGTTCAACCCAAGATTAAAAAAAATCTAGACATCAGGTCAAAATTGAAGACCACCAGCTTAGGCCACATTGGCTCCTCTAACTTGAATCTGTGAATTTAATAGATAGCCTCCAAAGGCTATCTGAGAAATATTCAACACGCTTCCTTATGGAAGTTCAAGAGCAGCCTGCGGACCCTCAAAACAAATCACTAGGGAAATTTATGGTAATACTGTCAATCCACTTTTGTTAAAAATGCCACAATTTCACCACCTCAGTGTCTTCATCGTTAACTCCTTTTTCACCTTCTATATCTTAGCACAAATCACTACCTAGGCAGGCAGCCCTCCCTAGGACCTATGCCCCCCATGAAAGAGCAGGACCAGCTCCCTACTATACTGATATACTTTTATTACCCTACATTCTTTTTCCTAAGTGCCTTCAACATATTAAGTGCCCAATAAAGTGAATAATGACAGTACACCCATATGCTCTTGAGTAGTTTACTTACATTTAATGGTCTACCAAATTCCAAACATCCTTTTATTTAATCTCATTTTGATGAAAATTACACCTGAAACCTCTTCCTTGACAACATAAAAATCACATGTAATTATATTCACGCATTGAAGGATATTCTCAACCTTATCCATGGACCTGATAAAAAACTTCTGTGTTAATAAGAAAACTGTATCTGGAGCAAGTAACAACTTACTTGCTCAAGAAAGTATCTCCATATTTGATTCTCTGTCACCTCCAACTCCAGAAACTCTAAATTAATGGTCCTAAAACATGGTTTTGATCCAACCAATAATAGTCTTCAATGCCTAAAGGATCAAGGATGAAAGAGAAATGAGAGTCAGAGACAAAAAATGACTTTCAGCATTAAAGTTAGTCATCAGTAGAAACCAATTTGATCCAGGTCTGTCCCATGTCCTCCATTATGCAATTTTATAGCTTTCTCATACCCTATAATATCTCCTTCCATTACTGCAATCATCCCTCACTTCACTTCTGCCTGCTAAAATCACATTCACATTAAAACACTACTCTCCGACACTGCCTTGTCTGTTTATCCTAACAAGGATCTGTCTTCTCCTATTAATTCCTATAGCATTTCTTGACTGTAAAGTTCTAATGACACTTAAATATGCCTTGTGTGAAAGATGTAGATTCATTTTTCTTCCTGCACGTTATTGAGCTTTTGTTTCTCAGCCTTAAAACTACCCTTCCACGCTCTTACTTTGTGATCCTGGGGGTGAGTCACATTTTCTCCTTTACAGTTTGCTTCTTGTTAGGCTCTGCCAATAAAGTGCTTGTTATTGTCTAGTCACTAAGCTGTGTCAGACTCTTCAGCAACCCCGTGGACTACAACCCGCCAGGCTCCCCTTTCCATGGGATATTCTAGGCAAGAATACTGGAATGGGTAGTCATTTCCTTCTCCAGCAGATCTTACCAACCCAGGGATTGAAATCTGTCCCTGCACTGGCAGGAGGGCTCTCCACCACTGAGCCACCTGGAAGTCAAGGGGTACTTGAGACCAGAAAGCTGGAGGAGGAAAATGCGGCACTTTCTGTTTGCTTCCTAGTCCTATTTTTTGCTTCCTTTTGCCACCAGTGCAACCCAACCACTCTTCAGGCCAGCAGCAGTTCATTCTAGCAGCCAGAGTTGGTTCCAGTCTGTATCTTCCTGACACAGAACCAGTATCACCGTGCCCCTAGAACACCAGCGCCAGCCAGCAGAACCCTCTTCGCTGAGCCCTGTACCCTTACCCCACTGGGCCCCTCTCCTGATCCCAAAGACATTAGTCCCAGCTGAGTGCAAACCCCTTCCTCGAGGCCTGAGTTTGGGCTGCAGCCTTTCTTTCCAGCCACTTGCCCTCTTCTCTTTGCTCTCCGGTCGGGAGGCAGTGGTGGCTTCCGACAAGACCTTGCTGTTCCCTTTTGTCTTTCCACTATTAAGTGGAAATGCCTAGTTAACAACCGGTTGTATTAAATTCTCTGTGAAAATCACTGGTATGATTTCCATCTCATGACTAGAGTCTGACACACATTTTTATCAATTTTAAGATTTTGTATTGATTTTTGCAATTTATGAATCACTTAAGAGATCAAAGAATATACCTTAGGGCATCTAATTATCTGTCATAATACTTTACTTACAGTGAGAGACCAAAAAACTTCAGTGAATGAAGTTTATCTGCCTACAACATACTTATCACTTCTGAGCATATCCTCTGAACTCTGCCCAAAGAGCCTCACTGATTCTCCAAGTAGTTTCTTCCTTTTGATAAGTTTAAGAACCTTCTGACAAAGACTTTAAAATCTGTTCAAGCATTTGCTCATTTGGGGAATTGCACCTTGAGTATCTGTATCTGCTTGTCAAGTTTTATTTGGTAATTTGTTTTTACGTTTATCTGCTCTTACTTCAGGTAAACATTTCAAAGAACTTCCAGGCTTACACTTTTCCAGTGAAACTTCATCCATAATTTGTTCTTTTCACTTATTTTAAAAAAGAGAACTGCTTTTCTTCAATTATCCCTCTTCCATCAGGATACTGATAACAGTTACATTACGCTTCCTTGTGTATATAAATGAGAGCAGAAACTAGTGATGTTATGCTCTCAAAGATTCAGTAATTACACAGTGCCTCTCACAAACAAACTATCCACTCTAAGCAAATTTTTATTAAATTCTTATCTATACAATTTGATAACTGACACTCATTTAGCACAAAACATTCACTTCACAGATTACAAATAAAAATAAAAACTAAGTAAAATTGGAAGTCCAGGGCTTAAAGTGACTTGTTTAAGATCAGATACTACAGCTTTTATCTTTACTTCACAGTCTAGATAACAACTACTTGCAGTGTACAAAGTTCAGTGTGAGACTGTTTTCTGACTTTAAGCAGAAACTTAACAACTTGTCAATATTCACTTACAAATTTACCCTTATAACACACCTTTTGCTAATGATATAATATGTAAATAAATCTTAAAATCTGAATAAACTGTTAGGCCATCCAACTTTCACCCACAGTTCTTTTTGGTGCTTTCATTTTTACATGCATTTCATCTACTTAAAATGAGAAAAAAAGGGAGAAAGTAAAATTTAATAAAATTCTGATTTTGAACTACTAATGCAATATTTATAAAGTATACAAGAAAATCTTCTACTTAGTGTTCCATTTAAGAGTAACTATATTCTCTAGAAATTCTATTGCTCATTAAAGACATTTAATACCTTCACAAATCAATGTGTTTGTCTAAATTCTTCAGCAGTATTCTTCAATGTATCATGTTCTCCTACCTGAAACACTGATTCCCTACTATCCAGAGGATCAATCATTCCAGTCTGCCAGTGGCTGAGGGGTTGCTTGGGATATGGGACATGAGACACTACAATAGCTAGCTCCAGCTCTAGCAAGCCTGGAGGCCAAACTCAGACCATAAATCAACAGCTAGCTATTGCAGCATATCTCCTTAGTTACCTTCACTGGGTTTTCCTCTTTTTCTTAACCTAAAAATGTGTCCTTGACAACCTCTGGACTTCTACTAGGTATCTTAAACTTAACATGAATAAACTGAACTCTCCTATGGGCAGTCACATCATCATCTGGACCACAGTACAGGCATCACCCCTGCTCCTCTTTCCTTAACTACATACACCAGCATTCCTGCTGGTTTCACCAGAATCTGGCTGCTTCTCATCACTTCAACCACCACCTGCCGTTCGACTCCAAGCCACCATCACCTCTCACTTAAGACTGCTGTCTCAGGCTCCCAAAGGCCCTCATGCTTTTCCTCTTGCCCCCCTAAACTTAACTCTCTACACGGCAGCCAGGGTGATCTTTTAAAACACAAATCCTACTTCACAATATTACAGGGAAGGATAAAGGAGATAATATATATAAAGGAAGGACAGGTCATCCATGGGATCAATGATCTCAGTTGGGCCCATTTTGCTAGAGTTGGAGAATGAGGGCATGGGGGTTTTTAACTGTTTTATTTGTAAATCTGGCATATTAAAGTTAAATAAACATAATTTAGATCATGCCACTCCTCTGCTCAAAACCCTCCAATGTCTTTTCACCACACTCAGGTTAAAATTCTAAGTCTTTACCACAGACCACAAGGTACCACATGATGTGGCTACTGTCCGTCATGTCCCCCCTCATCACCCACCATTCTCCCAGGACCTCACTTGCACATGCCTTGCTGCCATTCCTCAAGTATGTCCAATCTGTTCTCACTTCAGGGTTTTGCACTTGCTGTTCCCTGTGCCTAGAAGGGTCTTCCTACAGGTCTTCACAAGACTTGCTCCTTCTCTTCATTCACTGACATGCAAATATTAAGAAGGCATTTCCTGACCACCTAGTTAACAGGTACCTCCCCGCACACTGTTTCATTACATCTTCTCTCTTACCCACTTTCATCTTTCTTCCTAATGATGACATGATGGACATCAGCTATTTGTTTGCCATCTCTCAACCCCACCAGGAGCTAAGTGTTTGCCTTGTCAGTCATGTTTATCTCTGTATTCCCAGAGTCTAGACAGAACCTAACTCACTGCAAAGCAGCACTATTCAAAAGACCTTTCTGCAGTGACAGAGCCATTTTCTTCTTGTATTTGTGCTGTCCAATACAGTAGCCACTGCCACCTGAAGCTACTAAGCATCTAAAATGTGACTACTGTTTACTGAGGAACTGAATTTTAATTAAACAGCCAAATTTATAGGTGCTCAATTAACCTTTGCATCTAACTCTTTCTCACAAATTCTGATCTTCATGGTAAAAACAAAACAATAAGGAAAGATTTACACTGAACGCAGCAAGCATTAAAATACAAAGCTAGGACACAACAAAATCTCTATAGTGTATAAAATTATACTACTGACCTAAAGTTAATAATACAGGACTCCAAAAACTGAAGTTAATTAAAAAGTTAACATTACATTGTATTTTAAAACACTGTGTGTTTTAAAAATATTAAATACAGTATACTTTAAATTAAGGATCCTAAGGATACAAAGAGTGTATTACAAATAAACCACCTCAGTCAGGATCTGAGTACTCAACCACTGAAAATAAGATTTAATATTAACTTGAGATTTCTTTCCAAAGATGAAAGATTTCAAATTCCTAAAAAGCTTTACAATAAAAAATACTTGGGCAAAAATGAAACTTCTCAATTATGCAGCAAATACAAACACACTATATGCGTTTAACAAAACTTAAAAAGTAAGCAGTCAGTTACCCTAAGGTTGCACCCTAATACAGATGCCAATTTATCAACAGAAAACCTACACATTTTGAGAGAAGAGAGCTACAATTCAGCCTGTGGTGCATAATTAGAATTTAAGACCAAGAAATGCCATTTCATTCCTCCTAAAGTTTGAACTTTGACCACTCAATACTTTAAGTACTAAGCTATAACTAAGGTGAATGAGAAAGTGGAACTGACAGCAGGAATGGTAATGAAAAATAAACTAACAGACATTTTAATGTAATCTGGTGTAACATACATATTTATACTTTGTCTGCAAAGTAATAGATTTACCTTATTCAGTTATTATAGTTCAAATCTGCCGTGGTAAATTAGAGAACTCTGCCAATGGATGCTTTTAAATACTATTTCAGTTTGAATTTGCACCATACCTGCAACTGCAGCTTACCTACAGTAAAGGTTAACTTTAAGAAATATTTTCCGATTTATATCCTTTATCAAGAAAATAGAGAGAGACTGAGTAACTCTCTTAGTAAATGTCACATTGCACTTGAAAAGATGTGGGTTATTTTCAAATATCTTTTTATGTTGGTTTCTAACGTAATTCCACTGTGATAAGAGAACAGACCCTGTGTGATTTCAATACCTTTAAGACCATGAAATTTTTGCACGTTGTTTTATGTCCTTGGATAAGTTCCAGAGTCTCCCAATTTACAGTCTATGGGAACTTGAATAGAATTTGTGTCCTACTGTTGTGTAAAAATTGTATAAATCTTAATTATATTGAATTGGTTCATAGTGTTTTTCAGGTCTAGTATATCATTCTATTTCTCTACATATTCATTCTATTAATTTTTGAGAGTTTGATACTAAAACTCCAACTAAAAATCTTAATTTATCTCCTTAAAAAATAATTGTAATATACAGTGTAATTTCCAAGTCTCCTGTAAATGTGTTATCATACTTTCAGAATTTAAAAAATTGAAATTAAAAAACTACTATGTATGAAGTAAATAAACCCCAAGGATGTATTGTACAGCACAGAAAAAATAGTCATTATTTCATAATAAAATGGAGTATAATCTGTAAAAATACTGATTCACTGTATTGTATAACTGAAACAAATGTAACATTATAAATCGGCTATGTGCTCATGCATACTCAGTCTCTTCCATCGCGTCTGACTCTTTGCCACCCTATGGACTACAGAACACCAGCTCTTCTTTCCATGGGACTCTCCAGGCAAGAATACTGGAGTGGGTTGCCCTGCCCTCCTCCAGGGGATCTTCCCGACCCAGGGATTGAACCCAAGCCTCCCGTGTCTCCTGCATTGTAGGCGGATTCTTTACTGCTGAACCACCAGGGGAGTAAATCAACTATATTTCAATATAAATACCCTCCTCAAAAGAGAGACTGAGTAGGAAGATAAAGATCAGAGAATCTTAAGTGATACATCAGCCAAGAACCCTGATTTAAACAAAGAAGCTCAATTATATATTATGGCAATCAAGGAAATATGAACACTAGATCTTTGATAATATTAAGGAATCGTGGATAATGATAAAGGAATTTAAATTATTTTTTTAAAAGACTCACTGCCTTTTAAGAAAACATGCTGAAACATTTATGGATGAAATGATGGTATAAGATGATTTGCTTTGCTTTCCTTTAGGATTTGCTTCAACCATCTGTATGAAGGGTTGGGGGGTGAGGTGGGTCAAGCAGAAATAGAAAAAGCTTGTCCTTGAGCTGAAAACTTGGAGCTGGAGGATAAGAGAATATGGAGATTTGTGTTCTATTTTTTGTGTGTGAAATTTTCTACACTATAATCTTTAAAAAAAGAAAAAAAGAAAAAACTAGTAGAGCCATTTTTTTTTTTAAATGCAAGTAGGTCATAAGAGAGTAAGAAGATTTCCAATAATGAATAAACAACCTGCAAATAGCTATATATTATGGTTATCCTACTGGAAATTTTAATATAAATAAATTCACTTATTTGGGAAAGTTTCTTTCAGGTTATATGTTGTATTTGGAAAATATAACAGCCATACCCAGGGGCAAGTGACAAGACTCATCTGCACACCTGGGTCTTCACTGCCAGTGCCTGTGACACTTGACTATTTTACCATTTCCACGTTACCATTCTCAGAATATAAGGCAAATCTTGCCTGAATCACTGTCACTGACCCGAGAGGGTCCTAGCCCAGAGTCTTAAAGAAGGTCTTCCTCCAGAAATTAGACACGGTCCTTGTGTAGTTCTGTCCTCTAGAATCTTTCTCCCAAGTAACATAAGAACAAGAGGAGAAAGGCAGAGATGATCTGGATTTCTTGAGCCATCTGGGTGGATCAAGTTTTTTATTTCTTTCCTCTGCACAAAGTCCCTCACCTGTGACAAGCTTCAGCATTAGGTCCTGGTGACACAGTCCCCTGCGGGGGGAGATAGAGAAGTAAGGAGACAGGTAGTAGTAAGTAGCTTCTTAATCTGACTAAGATCAATTTAATTTGAAAGAGGAAGTAGCTTTACAGCAATCCTTTTTCTCATCATTGCCAGATTACCTCATTGCTTTAAAAGAAAATGAATTCCTCCATCTCAAGTGTTTGGCAAACAATAGTCAGCAGATTTGTGTAAAAAAAAAAGTATACCTAGTCAATTAGGGGTCGATTACAAATTTCTATTTGGGGAGTCTCCAAATTGGGAACCTGAGAGTAGAGTAGAAAAAAGATTTTTCCCTTTGAATACTTCATGCTTTTAAAATTTTGAGCCATGTGAATGTATTGCTTTATGTAATTAATTAGTTAACTTATTAAAAATAAAGATTAAATAAATAAATAAAAATAAAGATAAAAATGGAGATCATAATGCCTAAAAAGAGATTAAGATCACAGGGCCATTTGCTTCTAACGTAAAAACTAATACAAATCACTCTGTTAAGAATCAAAAGGCTATTATAATTAAATGACACATAATATCAGATTTTCTTTTGCAAAATAGGCCCTTATGGGCAAAGTTGGTGAATTCTGAATAAAATCTCTAAGTTAGATAACAGTATTGTATCAATATTAATTTCCTGACTTTAATAACAGTACTGTGGTCATATAAAAGTTTTTTTAAGAAACACACTTCAAAACATTAGGGGTAAAGTGGTGTCATATCTGCAACTTTCTCTGAAAGAGTGGGGATGAGATATATAGAGAAAGACAGAGAGAAAATAATAATAATAAAGTAGACTCGATAAAATGTTGATATTTACTGGCAAAGAGGGGGAGCGCCTGGAACTCTCATACACTAATGGCAGAAGTAAAAAAATTATGACTATTTTTGAAACCAGGCAATGCTTTAATAATGTTAAACATAGACTTATCATATGGCCTAGCAATTACAGTCCTAGGTATTTACCCTAGAGAAATTAAAACATAGAGATCCAAAACATGTGTCTAAGAATGTTCATATCAACTTTATTCATAATAGCCCAAAGTGCAAACAATCTCCATGTTCATCAATAGGAGAGTGAATCACATTCATCAATAGGAGATGAATAAACAAATATTTATCAACAGGAGAGTGAATAAACAAATGTATTCTCACACAAATGTTTGACAAACATTATTTTCACAAACAAATGTATCCACCTGCAAAGTGGGAGACCTGGGTTCCATCTGATCCCTGGGTTGGGAAGATTCCCTCGAGAAGGGGAAGGCTACTCACTCCAGCATTCTGGCCTGAAGAATTCCACAGGCTGTATACACATGAGGTGACAAAGGGTCAGATATGACTGAGTAAGTTTCACTTCACTTCATTCACACACCAGACACTGGGACATGATTCCCATGGGTCCCTTGTGTTTCCACATGTCTTATGAATAGAGGTGCTGACAGTTTTGCTCCAGACAATCTTCTTTAAAAATAAAAAAACACTTGCACAGTAGATACCCTTGGAAAATATAATTTCTCCATCTGGAGCAGAAGGCAAATTTTTTGGAGTCCAGTATGATGAAGATAATGTCTCCTTCCAGGAACAAAGGTTGGGCAGATTTCCTTGAAGTCTCTTATTAAATATTGAGGTTTTCTAAGCTTAGGGTTCCTCAGCTATGACTCAAGATTTACTATGTGTGGACATTTAGGTTGTTTTTACCTGTATAAGTTTATTGAGGCATAACTTACATGCAAAAAAATCATATTTGATCTGGTACAAGCATGAATCCGAGGCAGCCTAACTTTTTAGCTTGCAAACAGGATAAAATCTCAGATTCTTCACAGTCCTTGCCAGTGGAATGCTGCCCAGCAACAAAAAGGAAAGAATCACTGAGACACACAGCAGTACAGATGAGTCTTGCAAACATTATGCTGCGTGAAAAAGCTGAGCCCGAATCAAGTATGATACTGTCTAATTTTATTTACTGAAAATTCTCCATCGAGCAGAATAAATCTGTATTAATAGAAATCACAATGGCAGTTGCCTGAGACAGGGAGTTTGGGGCATGTTGACAGAGGTAAAGGATGAAGGATTTTCCCAAGAGTCCAGTGGTTAAGAATTATCCTTGCAGTGCATGGGACACGGGTTCCGGGAACCAAGGTTCTGCGTGCTGCAGCACAGCTAAGGCCACGCGCTGCGGATACTAGGTGAGGAGGAGCCCCACAATGCGACTAAGGCCCGGTGCAGGCAAATAACCAAGTCTTTAAAAGGAGGTGAGGGGGAAGCTTTCTAGCGTGGTGGGAGTGGTGGAACTACTTTGTATCTTTGTTGTGTTTGCATGGATATATACATCTTTCAAAGTGCATCAAACAGTGTGCCCTAAAATGTATAATTTTGTTATATGTGAATTACGCCTCAGTAAAATTACATAGAAAGAGTCTAAATATTTATCAACATGTGAACAGATATGCAAAATATGGTATATACATAAAATGGAATATTATTCAGCCTTGAAAAGGAATGAAATTCTGAAACATGCTAGAACATGGGTGTTCCTTGAAATCATTACACTACGTGAGAGAAGTCAGACATGAGAAGACAGTTACTGTGTGATTCCACTTCTTTGAGCTGCCTGGAATAGACAAATTCATAGACAGAAAGTAGAGCAGTGGTTATCCAGGGCTGTGGAGTTGTGGTCTAGTGGGTACAAGGTTTCAGTTTGGAAGGATGAAATAATTCTGGAGATGGAGGTGATGGTGTTGTACAACAGTGTGAACACACTTAATGCCACTTAACTGGACACTCAAAATGTTTAAAATGATAAATGTTATATCTAGTACATTTATATGTATTACAGTAGTGGTGTGAAAAAAAATAATCTCTCTCTCCAGTGGTGTGCTGCAAAATGTATAACAACCAGCTATGAGAGGGAAGCATATTGGTAGTATTCACTTTGATAGAAACACTCCCACAGTGATCCAGTTCAAGCAACAGTGTGATATCACTGAATGTAGAGTTTGGAAAAGATACAAACAACTGACTTTACAAAGTCAATAGGAGTTGGCTCAAAGACACTACTGTCTCTATCCAACCAACCGATTGTTAGTACACAGCAAATCCAGTAAAGAAAACACAACATAAAAGTTATAAAGAAAAAGGGAAAAAAATCACCCCACCACTACTTATAGGCAGTTGTCTGTATGCCAGCCAGGGAGGTCGATGGTTATTTGTGGGCTGATAACATACAGGAACAACAAAGTGCCAGTTCACTGATCCTGCAGGCTGGAAGGCATCAATTCTGGTTGGTTGGTACCCATTGCCACATCAGTTATTAAATCTTGTGACTCTTATTCCTGGTGGTGACATCCAGAAAAGGAAAACTGTGGGACCTTCTTGAATCATGTAAGTTTAGCTACCAGTAGGTAACCCTTTAAAATTTTTATCGATCTTTACTGTCATCATATTCCCTTTGTTTTGGCACAAAATGGCTGCAAAAGTACAGGAGATACAAAATTTTGAAGCCATTTCCAGAAGATTTAGGCTGATTCTCGGTGCCAGTGACTCTCAGATAGGGTGTGCATGTAATTACTTGGAGTAATCTTCATTTTGAAAGAACTACAGGTGATTCTAATGCAGTTGGTTCACAGAACACATTTGGCAACATGGTTCGATGAGGTAGCTCTTTCCCTTCTCCCCTTTCATAATTTCACACCACAACCACATTGCTCTAAGATGCAAATTAGGGTAACTGATGTTATAAAACATGTCCCAATGTGTGTATAACAATGTCTGAAATGATTTTAAGAATATTCAGTATAGAAAAGGTGACATAAAATTGTGCTAATTCATTTTACTGTCATTGGTGAAACAAGTGTTATTCAAGCCTTTTGATGTGGCAGAAATATTTTAAGACAACCCCTTCTATTCTTTGAGCAGGAAATAAAATCTAGCAAACTGTGTAGCCAGTAACCTTAGGGATGGTACTTGAGGCTTGATCTCTAAAAGATGTTGAGTCCAAAAGTTGAACCTAAATCTGCCTGTATTGTTCTGCCTTGAGTGAATCTTTCATGCAGGCTGTGATCAGTGCATTTAAAAGAGCAGAGATCTGAATTTTATTGAGATTTACCTTATGTTTTATTATTGTGGGCTTGCCAGGTGGCACTAGTGATAAAGAACCCACCTGCCAATGCAGGTGATGTAAGAGGTGTTGATTGGATTTCTGGGTCAGGAAGATCGAGGAGGGTGTGGCAACCCACTCCAGTATTCTTGCCTGGAGAATCCTATAAACAGATGAACCTGGTGGGCTACAGTCCGTAGTCGCAAAGAGTCGGACACAACTGAAGCAACTTAGCATGCATGCATGTTTTATTAATAATGAATTTCTGTTTAGTAAATGTTTCATAGTTATGTGCCAGACTTGCTTTCCTTATAACATGGTGGCAAGGTTAAGGAGGCATCGTTAGTCTTCATCCACTCTAATTAATAAATGCTACATGAATCTACCAAAAAGAACCTTATAACTGTGCTTGAAAAGTTGGCTTAGGGTAGCTCTTTATAGGGTGTTTGAGGGAACACTAAACCCCAAGATGCTCATTTGAAGATAGAAGACCTGCAAAAAAAAAAAAAAAAAAAAAAAAAAAAAAGAGAGAGGGAGAAAGAGAAGAGAAAGAAGACTTGCATGATTAAATAAACATAGGAAATGCTGCATAGGCGAATATTTTATTTTTTTTAATTTAGTCCACCATTTACCAAAGTTATTGATTAAAGATTTTAAAATTTCATAAGAATAACACTTTGTGGAATATATATTTAGCAAAGAATTCTCCAGTGCTCTGGTGAAAATTTTAGCTGTGAAGGGGAACACAGGGATAGAGAGGCAAATTAATTTGGCATTCTTGACTTCAAACTTACATTAACCACATTTGTTTCCACTATTAAATGTAAAGAATTTGATGGATTTAACAACAGTCATCAAGGATAGTCAAAAGGTAACTTCCTCAGTGGTCTGGTGCAGCCAAAAATCAACTGGAGAATATACCTCAGGTGCCCGCTGCAACTCGAGAAAAACCATGAGGCTTCCCCCTCGCTACGAGATGAACCCCAATTCCCCAGCATTGCGTGAAGACCAATTCCGTGTTCCCCATCAAACAAGAAAGGAGCCTTGACTTCCTTGATGGAACTCCAGAGAGGCCCCAAGAACACTGTCACAAGTCTAGAGGGACCTGAGGTCACCACAATCACACAAAAGAGCTCCATGTACCACAAATCAACTCGAGATGAGGCCTGATTCCCCTGCAATGGCTCCAGAGCTAGCAGGCGTTCCCCTGCAAACACAGCAAGTGGCTTGCCTTCCTTTAGGCAACTCCAGAGATTCCGCGAGAACACCATCCCAAGTCTAGAGGAACACGAGTTCAGCACAGCAACTAGAGAGAAGCTCCGTGTACAGCAAATCATCTCGAGATGAGAGCTGATTCTCTGGCTTTGACTCAAGAGGAATGCCAACTTTCCACAAGCACCTCAAGAGGAGGCTTCTCTCAGCTATAGGTATGTGAGAGGGACCCTGAGTTTGCTGCCTCAAGTGGAATGGACACCGAGATGCCGTGACTCGAGATAAGGCCGGATTTCCCTGCAGTGACCTGAATGCAAGCTCGTCTTTCATCTCACGAGATGAAGGGATGTCTGAATCCCCTGTGGAGACCCTAGAGAAAGCCCTAGTTCCACGTATCATCTCAACAGGAGGCCTCACACTCCTTTCAAAACTCGAGAGTCACGCGGAGGTCAATGCCTCAAAAGGAGACGATTCCTGACTCCTCTTGAAAATTGATAGGAATCCCAATATCCCTGTGGCAACTGGACAGGAACCCTGGGTCTCTCGCCTCACCTTGAGAGGGGTCCCTATTGCCCTATCAAGCCTCGATGAGAATACCGAGGTGTCCCTAACATCTAGGCAGGAGTCCTGATGTCACTGAACAACATGAGTTTTGAAGGGTCATTCCCGCCGTAACTCGAGAAGATACCCCAGGTCCCCACCACAACTCAAGAAAACCCAGGAGAATTCACCCTCGCCGTGAGATGAGGCCCAATTCCACTGCATCGCATGTAAAGCAATTCCGTGTTCCCCATAAAACAGGATATGAGCCTTGACTTCCGTGATGGAACTCCAGAGAGTCCCCAAGAATACTGTCGCAAGTGTAGAGGGACACTGAGGTCCCCGCAGCAACACGAAAGTGCTCCGAGTACCCAGATCAACTCGAGATGAGACCCGATTCCCCTGCACTGGCTCCAGAGCAATCCCGCTTTCCTCATCAAACTAGACAAGTGGCTTGACTTCCCTTAGGCAACTCCAGAGATTCCCCGAGAGCACCGTCCCAAGTCTAGAGGAACACCAAGTTCAGCACAGCAACTCGAGAAAAGCTCCGTGTACCCCAAAACATTCGAGATGAGAGCTGATTCCCTGGCTTCGACTCAAGAGGAATGCCAACTTTCCACAAGCAGCTCAAGCGGAGGCTTTTCTCAGCTCTCGGTATGTGAGAGGGACCCAGAGTTTGCTGCCTCAAGTGGAATGGACACCGAGATGCCCTGACTCGAAATAAGGCTGGATTTCCCTGCAGTGACTTGAATGCAGGCTCGTCTTTCATCTCACAAGATGAAGAGATGTCTGAATCCCCTGTGGAGACCCTAAAGAAAGCCCTAGTTCCCCACTTCATCTCGACAGGAGGCCTTACATCCCTTTGACAACTCGAGAGGAACACGGAGTTCAATGCTTCAAAAGGAGACGATGCCTAACACCTCTTGAAAATTGATAGGAATAGCAATATCCCTGTGGCAACTGCAAAGGGAAGCTGGGTCAACACCTCACCTCGAGAGGCATCCCTATTGCCCTGCCAAGCCTCGAGGAGAATCCCGAGGTGTCCTTCAAAACTAGACAGGAGTCCTGTCGCCGATCAACCAACACGGGTTTTGAAGGGCCATCCTCGCCGTAACCCAAGAACATACCCTAGGTCCCAGCCGCAACTCAACATAAACCATGAGACTTCCCCCTGGCCGCGAGGTGAGGCCCGATTCCCCTGCACTGAGTGCAGAGCAAATCCGTGTTCCCCATCAAACATGAAAGGAGGCTTCACTTCCTAGATGAAACTCCACATAGTCCCCAAGAACACTGCCAGAGGTCGAGAGGGACCCTGAGGTCACCGCAGCAAAACAAAAGAATTCGTGTAAATGAAATCAACTCGAGATGAGGCGCGATTGCCCTGCATTGGCTCCAGAGCCATCTCGCATTCCCCATCAAACATGACAAGTGGCTTGACTTCCTTTAGGCAACTCCAGAGATTCACCAAGAGTACCATCCAATATCTAAAGGAACACAAAGTTCAGCACTGCAACTCGAGAAAACCTCCCTGTACCCCCAAATCATCTCGAGTTGAGAGCTGCTTCCC
Organism: Muntiacus reevesi; assembly: GCF_963930625.1. Classification (NCBI taxonomy): domain Eukaryota; kingdom Metazoa; phylum Chordata; class Mammalia; order Artiodactyla; family Cervidae; genus Muntiacus; species Muntiacus reevesi. The sequence continues at coordinate 212,242 of NW_027077941.1, forward strand.
TGGATTCAACTCAAGAGGAATGCCAACTGTCCACAAGTACCTCAAGAGGAGGCTTCTCTCAGTTATATGTATGTGAGATGGGCCCTGAGATTGTGGCCTCAAGTGAAATGGACACCGAGATGTCCTGACTTGAAATAAGGCTGGATTTCCCTGCAGTGACTTGAATGCAGGCTCGTCTTTCATCTCACGAGATGAAGGGATGTCTGAATCCCCTGTGGTGACCCTAGAGAAAGCCCTAGTTCCTGGCCTCATCCCAACATGAGACCTCACATCCCTGTGAAAACTCGAGAGGCACACGGAGTTAAATGCTTCAAAAGGAGACGATGGCTGACTCTTCTTGAAAAATGATAGGAATCCCAAAATTCCTGTGGCCACTGCAAATGGAACCTGGGTTTCCCCTCTCACCTTGAGAGGCGTCCCTATTGCCCTCCCAAGCCCCGAGGAGAATCCCGAGGTGTCCCTCGCAACTAGACAGGAGTCCTGACATCACTGATCCAACCCGAGTTTTGAAGGGCCATCCTCGTCATAACACGAGAACATAATCCAGGTTCCCACCGCAACTCGAGAAAAACAATGACACTTTCCCCTCGCCACGAGATGAGGCCCGATTCCCCTGCACTGCATGCAGAGCAAGTCCGTGTTCCCCATCAAACAGGAAAGGAGCCTTGACTTCCTTGATGGCACTCCAGAGAGTCCCCAGGAACACTTTCACAAGTCTAGAGGGACCCTGAGGTCCCCGAAACAACATGAAAGCGCTCCATGTACTCCAAATCAACTCGAGATGAGGCCTGATTCCCCTGCACTGCATGCAGAGCAAGTCCATGTTCCCCATCAAACACGAAAAGAGCCTTGACTTCCTAGATGAAACTCCACATAGTCCCCAAGAACACTGTCACAGTTCTGCAGGGACCCTGAAGTGACAGCAGCAGCACGAAAGAACTCGTTTAACTCAAATCAACTCTAGATGAGACCCGATTCCCCTGCATTGACTCCAGAGACATCCCTCATTCCCCATTAAACAGGGCAAATAGCCTGACTTCCTTTAGGCAACCCCAGAGATTCACCGAGAGCACCGTCCCATATCTAGAGGAACACCAAGTTCAGCACAGCAACTCGACAAAAGCTCCGTGTACCCCAAAACATTTCGAGATGAGAGTTATGACACAGGAGGAATGGAAACTTTCCACAAGCACCTCAAGAGGAGGCTACTCTGAGCTATAGGTATGTGAGAGGGATCCTGAGTTTGCTGCCTCGTGTGGAATGGACACCGAAATGCCCTTACTCGAAATAAGGCCGGATTTCCCTGCAGTGACTTGAATGCAGTCTCGTCTATCATCTCACAAGAAGAAGGGATGTCTAAATCCCCTGTGGATACCCTAGAGAAAGCCCAAGTTCCCTGCCTCATCTCGACAGGAGGCCTCACATCCCTTTGAAACTTTGAGAGGCACGTGGAGTTCAATGCCTCAAAAGTAGATGATGCCTGCCTCCTCTTGAAAATTGATAGGAATCTCAATATCTCTGTGGCAACTGGAAAGGGACCCTGGGTCTCCACTTTACCTCGAGAGACTTCCCTATTGCCCTCCCAAGCCCCGAGGAGAATCCCGAGGTGTCCCTCGCAACTAGACAGGTGTCCTGACGTCGCTGACCCAACACAAGTTTTGAAGGTCCATCCCCACCGCAACTCAAGAACATACCCCAGGTTCCCACCGCAACTCGAGAAAAACCATGAGACATCCCCCTCGCCGTGAGATGAGGTCTGATTCCCCTGCATTGCATGCAGAGCATGTGTGTGTTCCCCATCATACTTGAAAAGAGTTTTGACTTCCTTGATGGAACTCCAGAGAGTCCCCAAGAACACTGTTACAAAGCTAGAGGGACCCTGCGGACTCCGCAGCAACATGAAAGAGCTCGTGTACCCCAAATCAACTCGAGATGAGGCCCAATTCACCTGAATTGGGTCCAGAGCCATCACACGTTCCCCATCAAATACAACATGTGGCTTGACCTCCTTTACGCAACTCCAGAGATTCCATGAGAACATCAATCCAAGTCCAGAGGAACACCAAGTTCTGCAGAGCAACTCAAGAAAAGCTCCATGTACCCCAAATCATCTCGAGATGAGAGCTGATTTGCTGAACTCGACTCAAAGGGAATTCCAACTTTCCACAAGCACCTCAAGAGGAGGCTTCTCTCAGCTATAAGTATCATAGTGGGACCCTGAGCTTGCTGCCTCAAGTGGAATGTACAATGAGATTCCCAGACTCGAAAAAAGGCCGGATTTCCCTGCAGTGACGTGAATGCAGGCTCGTCTTTCATCTCACAAGATGAAGGGATATCTGAATCCCCCGTGGAGACCCTAAAGAAAGCCCTTGTTCCCCGACTCATCACGACAGGAGGCCACACATCCCTTTGACAACTCGAGAGGAGTGCAGAGTTCAAGGCGTCAAAAGGAGACGACGCCTGACTCACCTTGAAAATTGATAGGGATCCCAATATCCCTCTGGCAACTGTGAAGGAAGTCTGGGTCTCCTGTCTCACCTCGAGAGGCGTCCCTATTGCCCTGCCAAGCCTCAAGGAGAATCCCGAGGTATCCCTGGCAATTAGACATGAGTCCTGAAGTCGCTGAACCAACATGAGTTTTGAAGGGCCATCCCCGCCGTAATACAAGAACATACCCCAGATTCCCGCTGAAACTCAAGAAAAACCATGAGACTTCCCCATCGCTGCGAGATGAAGCCCGATTGCAATGCTGCGTGCAGAGCAAGTCTGTGTTCCTCATTAAACACAAAAGGAGCCTTGACTTCCTTGATGGACCTCCAGAAAGTCCCCAAGAACACTATCACAAGTCTAGCGGGACCCTGAGGTCCCCGCAGCAACACAAAAGAGCATCGTGTACCCCAAATCGACTCGAGATGAGGTGTGATTCCCCTGCATTGCATGCAGACCACATCTGAGTTCCCCATCAAACACTAAAGGAGCCTTGACTTCCTAGATGAAATTCCACATAGTCCCCAAGAAGACTGGGGACTTCAGCACCTCACAAGTCTAGAGGTGCTGAGGCCACCACAGCAACACATAAGAGCTTTGTGTACTACAAATCAACTTGACATGAGGCCGGATTCCCCTCCATTGGCTCCAGAGCCATCGTGCATTCCCCATCAAACAGATCAAGTAGCTTGACTTCTTTTAGCAACCCCAGAGATTAACCGAGAGCACCGTCCCATATCTAGAGGAACACCAAGTTCAGCACAGCAACTCGACAAAAGCTCCGTGTACCACAAATCATCTCAAGATGAGAGCTGATTCCCCGGATTGGACTCAAGAGGAATGCCAACGTTCCACAAGCAACTCAAGAGGAGGCTTCTCTCAGCTATATGTATGTGAAAGGGAACCTGATTTTGCTGCTTCAAGTGGAATGGACATCGAGATGCCCTGATTCAAAATAAGGCCGGATTTCCCTGCATTGACTTGAATGCAGGCTCATCTTTCATCTCACATAAAGAAGGGATGTCTGAATCCCTTGTGGAGACCCTAGAGAAAGCACTAGTTCCCTGCCTTATCTCGACATGAGGCCTGACTTCCCTTTGAAAACTCGAGAGGCATTCGAAGTTCAATGCTTCAAAAGGAGACGAAGCCTGACTCCTTTTCAAAATTGATAGGAATCACGATATCCCTGTGGCAACTGGACAGGAACCCTGGGTCTCTCGCCTCACTTCGAGAGGCATCCCTATTGCCCATGCAAGCCTCGAGGAGAATTCCGAGGTGTCCCTCGCAACTAGAGAGGAATCTTGACGTTGCTGATCCAACACAAGTTTTGAAGGTCCATCCTCGTCGTAACTAGAAAACATAACCCAGGTTCTTGCCGCAACTCGAGAAAAACCATGAGGCTTTCACCTGGCCGTGAGATGAGGCCTGAATCCCCTGCACTGCAGGCGGAGCAATTCCCTGTTCCCCATGAACACGAAAGGAGCCTTGACTTCCTTGATGGAACTCCAAAGAGTCCCCAGGAACACTGTCACTGGTATAGAGGGACACTGAGTTCCCCACAGCAACACGAAAGCGCTCCGTGTACTTCAAATCAACACGAGGTGAGGCCTGATTCCCCTGCATGGTCTCCAGAGCCATCCAGCATTCCCCATCAAACACGACAAGTGGCTTGTCTTCCCTTAGGCAACTCCAGAGTTTACCCGAGAACACCGTCCTAAGTATAGAGGAACACCACGTTCAGCACAGCAACTACAAAACATCTCTGTGTACCTCAAATCATCTCGAGATGAGCCCTGATTCCCTGGCTTTGACTCAAGAGGAATGCCAGCTTTAAACAACACCTAAAGAGGAGGCTTCTCTCAGCTATAGGTATGTGAGAGGGACCCTGAGTTTGCTGCCTCAAGTGGCATGGACACTGAGAAGCCCTGACTCAAAATAAGGCCAGGTGTCCCTGCAGTGGCTTGAATGCAGGCTCATCTCTCATCTCACAAGATGAAGGGATGTCTGAATCCCCTGTGGAGACCCTAGAGAATACCCTAGTTCCCAGCCACATCTTAAAAGGAGGCCTCACATCCCTTTGACAACTCGAGAGGAACACAGAGCAACATGTAAAGGCTCTGTGTACTCCAAAACAACTCGAGATGAGGCCCGATTCCCCTGCACTGCGTTCAGAGCAAGTCTGTGTTCCCCATCAAACACGAAAGGAGCTTTGACTTCCCTGATGGAAATCCAGAGAGTCCCCAGGAACACTGTCACAAGTTTCGAGGGTCCCTGAGGTCCCCGCAGCAACATGAAAATGCACTGTGTACTTGAAATCAACTCGAGATGAGGCCCGCTTCCCATGCACTGCATGCAAAGCAAGTCTGTGTTCCCCATAAAACACGAAAGGAGCCTTGACTTCCTTGATGGAAATCCAGAGAGTCCCCAGGAAGACTTTGAAAAGTCTAGAGGGACCCTGAGAACCCCACAGCAACATGAAAGTGCACTGTGTGCTTCAAATCAACACGAGATGAGGCCCGATTCCCCTGCATTAGCTCCAGAGCCATCACTCATTCCCCATCAAACACAACAAGTGGCTTGACTTCCTTTAGGCAACTCCAGAGATTACCTGAGAATACCGTCTCAAGACAAGAGGAATACCAAGTTCAGCACAGCAACTCGAGAAAAGTTCTGTGTACCCCAAATCATCTCGAGATGAGAGCTGATTCCCTGGCTTCGACTCAAGAGGCATGCCAACTTTCCACAAGCCCCTCAAGAGGAGGCTTCTTTCAGCTCTAGGTATGTGAGAGGGACCCTGAGTTTGCTGCATCAAGTGGAATGGTTAGCCAGATGCCATGACTCGAAATAAGGTTGGATTTCCCTGCAGTGACTTTAATGCAGGCTCGTCTTTCATCACACATGATGAAGTGATGTCTGAATCCCCTGTGGAGACCCTAGAGAAAACCCTAGTTCCCCGGCTCATCTCGACAGGAGGACTCACAGTCTTTAGAAACCTCCAGAGGCACATGGATTTAAATGTTTCAAAAGGAGAGCATGGCTGCCTCCTCTTGAAAATTGATAGGAATCCCCAAATTACTGTGGCAACTGGAATGGACCCTGGGTCTCCCCCCTCACCTCGAGAGGCATCCTTATTGCCCTACCAAGCCTTGAATAGAATCCCGAGTTGTCCCTTGCAGCTAGACAGGAGTCCTAATGTCACTGAATCAACACGAGTTTGAAGGGCCATCCCAACAATAGCTTGAGAACATAACTCAGGTTCCCGCCACAGCTCAAGAAAACCGTGAAAATTCCCCCTTGCCATGAGGTGAGGCCCGATTCCCCTGCATTGCATGCAGAGCAAGTCCATGTTCCCCATCAAAAACGAAAGGAGCCTTGACTTCCTAGATGAAACTCCACATAGTCCCCAAGAACTGTGTCAGAAGTCTAGAGGGACCCTGAGGTCAGTGCAACAATAGGAAAGAGCACCGTGTACCACAAATCAACTCGAGATGAGGCCCGATTCCCCTGCACTGGCTCCAGAGCAATCCTGCATTCCTCATCAAAGAGCACAAGTGGCTTGACTTCTTTTGGGCAACTCCAAGATTCCCCGAGAACACCATCCCAAGTCTAGAGCAACACCAAGTTCAGCACAGCAACTCGAGAAAAGCTCCATGTAGCCCAAATCATTTTGAGATGAGAGCAGATTCCCTGGCTTTGAAACAAGAGCAATGCCAACTTTCCACAAGCAGCTCAAGTGGAGGCTTTTCTCAGCTCTTGGTATGTGAGAGGCACCCTGAGTTTGCTGCTTCAAGTGGAATGGACACCGAGATGCCCTGACTCGAAATAAGGCCGGAATTCCCTGCAGTGACTTGAATGCCGGCTCATCCTTCATCTCAAAAGATGAAGGGATATCTGAATCCCCTATGAAGACCCTAGAGAAAGCCCTAGTTCCCCGCCTCATCTCGACAGGAGGCCTCACATCCCTTTGACAACACGAGTAGAACACGGAGTTCAGTGCTTCAAAAGTAGACAATGATTGAGTCCTCTTGAAAATTGACAGAAGTCCCAGTATCCGTGTGGCAACTTGAAAGGACACTGGGTCTCCCGCCTCACCTCGAGAGGCATCCCTATTGCCCTGCCAAGACTCGAGGACAATCCCGAGTTGTCCATCGCAACTAGACAGGAGTCCTGACGTAGCTGAAAAAACACGAGTTTTGACGGGCCATCCCCATCGTCACTTGAGAATATAACCCAGGTTCCCTCCACAACTCGAGAAAATCCATGAGACTTCCTGCTCGATGAGAGATGAGATCAGATTCCCCTGCACTGAGTGAAGAGCAATTCCGTGTTCCCCATCAAACATGAAAGGAGCCTTGACTTCCTTGATGGAACTCCAGAGAGTCCCCAAGAACACTGATAAATGTCTAGAGGAACCCTGAGGTCACCGCAGCAACATGAAATAGTTCGGTGTACCCCAAATCAACTCGAGATGAGTCCAGATTCCCCTTCATTGGCTCCAGAGCCCTCTGGCATTCCCCATCAAACATGACAAGTGACTTGACTTCCTTTAAGCAACTCCAGAGATTCCCCGAGAACAACGTCCTGAGTATAGAGGAACACCACGTTCAGCACAGCAACTAGAAAACAGCTCCGTGTACCTCAAATCATCTCGAGATGAGACTTGATTCCCTGGCTTTGACTCAAGAGGAATGCCAGCTTTAAACAACACCTAAAGAGGAGGCTTCTCTCAGCTATAGGTACGTGAGTGGGACCCTGAGTTTGCTGCCTCAAGTGGAATGGACACCGAGATGCCCTGACTTGAAATAAGGCCGGATGTCCCTGCAGTGATTTGAATGCAGGATTGTCTTTCATCTCACAGATGAAGGGATGTTTGAATCCCCTGTGGAGACCCTAGAGAATACGCTAGTTCCCAGCCTCATCTCGACAGGAGGCCTCACATCCCTTTGACAACATGAGAGGCAAGCGGAGTTCAATGCTTCAAAAGGAGACGAAGCCTGACTCCTCTTGAAAACTGACAGGAGTCACAGTATGGCTCTGGCAACTGCAAAGGGAAACCTGGTGTCCCGCCTCACTTCGAGAGGCATCCCAATTGTCCTGCCAAGCCTCGAGAAGAATCCTAAGGTGTCCCTCGGAACTAGACAGGAGTCCTGACGTCGCTGAACAAACACGAGTTTTGAAGGGCCAACTCTGCCGTAACTCGAGAATATAACCCAGGTTCCACACCACAGCTCCAGAAAAACAATGAGACTTTCCCCTCACCGTGAGATGAGGCCCGATTCCCCTGCATTGCATGCAGAGCAAGTCCGTGTTCCCCATCAAACACGAAAGGAGCCTTGACTTCCTAGATGAAACTCTCCATAGTCCCCAAGAACTCTGTCAGAAGTCTAGAGGGACCCTGAGATCAATGCAGCAACATGACAGAGCCCCGTGTACCACAAATCAACTCGAGATGAAGCCTGATTTCCCTGCATTGGCTCCAGAACAATCCTGCATTCCTCATCAAAGAGCACAAGTCGCTTGACTTCTTTTAGGCAACTCCAGAGACTCTATGAGAATACCGCCACCAGTCTAGAGGAACACCAAGTTCAGCACAGCAACTCGAGAAAAGCTCCGTGTACCCCAAAACATTTCGAGATGAGAGCTGATTCCCTGGCTTCGACTCAAGAGGAATGCCAACTTTCCACAAGCAGCTCAAGCGGATGCTTTTCTCAACTATAGGTATGTGAGAGGGACCCTGAATTTGCTGCCACAAGTGGAATGGACACCGAGATTCCCTGACTCGACATAAGGCTGGATTTCCCTGCAGTGACTTGAATGCAGGCTTGTCTTTCATCTCAAAAGATGAAGTGATGTCTGAATCCCCTGTGGAGACCCTAGACAAAGCCCTATTTCCCCACCTCATCTCGACAGGTGACCTTACATCCCTTTGACAACACGAGTCGAATGCGGAATTCAATGCTTCATAAGGAGACGATGACTGAGTCGTCTTGAAAATGGACAGGAATCCCAGTATGTCTGTTGCAACTTGAAAGGACACTGGGTCTCCCCCGTCACCTCGAGAGGCGTCACTATTGTCCTGCCAAGCCTTGAGGAGAATCTCAAGGTGTCCCTCGCAACTAGACAGGAGTTCACACATCCCTGAACAAACATGAGTTTTGAAGGGCCATCCCCGCCGTAACTCTAGAACATAACCAGGTTCCCTCCACAACTCCAGAAAAACAATGAGACTTTCTCCTCACCGCGAGATGAGGCCCAGTTCCCATGCAATGTATGCAGGTTAAGTCCGTGTTCCCAATCAAAAGGAAAGGAGACTTGACTTCTTTGAAGGACCTCCAGAGAGACCCCAAGAACACTGTCAGAAGTCTACAGGGACCCTGAGGTCCCCGCAGCAACATGAAAGGGCTCCGTGTACTCCAAATCAACTCAAGATGAGGCCCGATTCCCCTGGACTGCATTCAGAGCAAGTCCGTGTTCCCCATCAAACACGAAAGGAGCCTTGACTTCCTTGATGGAACTCCAGAGAGTCCCCAGGAACACTGTCACAAGTCTAGAGAGACCCTGAGGTCCCCTGCAGCAACATGAAAGTGCACCGTGTACTTCAAATCAACTCGAGATGAGACCCGATTCCCCTGCATTGTCTCCAGAGACATCACTCGTTCCCCATCAGACACACAAAGTGGCTTGATTTCCGTTAGGCTACTCCAGAGATTACCCGAGACTACCATCTCAAGACTAGAGGAACACCAAGTTCAGCACAGAAACTCGAGAAAAGCTCTGTGTACCCCAAATCATCTCGAGATGAGAGCTGATTCCCTGGCTTTGACTCAAGAGGGATGTCAACTTTACACAAGCACCTGACGAGGAGGCTTCTGTCAGGTATATGTATGTGAGAGGGACCCTGAGTTTGCTGCCTCAAGTGGAATGAACACCGAGATGCCCTGACTCATAATAAGGCCAGAATTCCATGGAGTGACTTGAATGCAGGCTCGTCTTTCATCAAACAAGATGAAGGGATGTCTGAATCCCCTGTGGAGACCCTAGAGACAGCCCTAGTTCCCCGGCTCATCTCAACAGGAGGCCTCACATCCTTTTGAAACTCGAGAGGCACGTGGATTTAAATGCTTCAAAAGGGGAGTATCGCTCCCTCCTCTTGAAAATTGATAGGAATCCCAAAATTCCTGTGGCAACTGGAAAGGACCTTGGGTTGCCCCTCTCACATTGAGAGGCGTCCCTATTGCCCTGCCAAGCTTCGAGGCGAATCTCGATGTGTCCCTCACAACTAGACAGGAGTCCTGATATCACTGAACCAACACAAGTTTTGAAGGGCCATCCCAGCTGTAACTCGAGAATATAACCCAGTTTCCCACCACAACTCGAGAAAACCATGAGAATTCCCCCTCGCCGTGAGACGAGGCCTGATTCCCCTGCATTGCATGCAAAGCAAGTCGGTGTTCCCCATCAAACACGAAAGGAGCCTTGACTTCCTAGATGAAACTCCACATAGTCCCCAATAACTCTGTCACATGTCTAGTGGGACCCTGAGGTCAACGCAGCAACACGAAATATCCCCGTTTACCTCAAATCAACTTGAGGTGAGGCCTGATTTCCCTGCATTGGCTCTAGAGCAATCCAGAATTCCTCATCAAGCAGGACAAGTGGCTTGACTTCTTTTAGGCAACTCCAGAGATTCCCCGAGAACACCGTCCCAAGTATAGAAGAACACCAAGTTCAGCACAGCAACTCGAGAAAAGCTCCGTGTACCCCAAATCATTTCGAGATGAGAGCTGATTTCCTGGCTTCGAATCAAGAGGAATGCCCACTTTCCACAGCAGCTCAAGCGGAGGCTTTTCTCAGCTCTAGGTATGTGAGAGGGACCCTCAGTTTGCTGCCTCAAGTGAAATGGACACCGAGATGCCCTGACTCGAAATAAGGCCGGAATTCCCTGCAGTGACTTGAGTGCAGGCTCGTCTTTCATCTCATCAGATGAAGGGATTCCTGAATCCCCTTGAAGACCATATAGAAAGCCCTATTTCCCCACCTCATCTTGACATGTGGCCTCACATCCCTTTGACAACACGAATGGAAAGTGGAATTCAATGCTTCAAAAGTAGACGATGACTGAGTCCTCTTGAAAATTGACAGGAATCCCAGTATCCCTGTGGCAACTTGAAAGGACACTGGGTCTCCCGCCTCACCTCGAGAGGTGTCCTCCTTATTGACTTGCCAAGTCTCGAAGTGAATCTCGAGTTGTCCCTCGCAACGAGACTGGAGGCCTGATGTCGCTGAACAAACACGCATTATGAGGGGCCATCCCCTTCATCACTCGAGAATATAACCCAGGTTCCTTCCGCAACGCGAGAAAGTCCATGAGACTTTCCACTCGAAGAGAGATGAGATCAAATTCCCCTGCATTGCGTGCAGAGCAATTCCATGTGCACCATCAAACATGAAAGGAGCCTTGACTTCCTTGATGGAACTCCAGAGAGTCCCCAAGAACACTGATACAAGTCTAGAGTGACCCTGAGGTCACCGCAGCAACACGAAAGTGCTCAGTGTACTGCAAATCAACGTGAGATGAGGCCAGATTACACTACATTGGCTCCAGAGCCATCCGGCGTTCCCCATCAAACACGACAAGTGGCTTGACTTCCTTTAGGCAACTCCAGAGATTCCCTGAAAACACTGTCCTAAGTATAGAGGAACACCACGTTCAGCACAGCAATTAGAAAACAGCTCCGTGTACCTCAAATCATCTCGAGATGAGAGTTGATTCCCTGGCTTCGAATCAAGAGGAATGCCAACTTTCCAGAACCCCCTCACGGGGAAGCTTCTCTCAGCTATAGGTACGTGAGAGGGACCCTGAGTTTGCTGCCTCAAGTGGAATGGACACCGAGATGCCGTGACTCGACATAAGGCCGGATTTCCCTGCAGTGACATGAATGCAGGCTTGTCTTTCGTCTCAAAAGATGAAGGGATGTCTGAATCCCCTGTGGAGACCCTAGAGAAAGCCCTAGTTCCCCACCTCATTTCCACAGGAGGTCTCACATCCCTTTGACAACTCGAGAGGAACACGGAGTTCAATGCTTCAAAAGTAGACGATGACTGACTCCTCTTGAAAATTGACAGGAATCCCAGTATTCCTGTAACAACTTGAAAGTGACAGTGGGTTTCCCTACTCATCTCGAGAGGCATCCCTATTGTCCAACCAAGTTTCGAGGAGAATCCCGAGGTGACCCTCACAACTAGACAGGCGTCCTGACATCATTGAACAAACAGGAGTTTTAAGAGTCCATCCCTGTCGTCACTCGAGAATATACCCCAGGTTCCCTCCGCAACTCGAGAAAAACCATGAGACTTCCCACTCGATGAGAGATGAGATCAGATTCCCCTGCATTGAGTGCAGAGCAAGTCCGTGTTCCCCATCAAACATGAAAGGAGCCTTGACGTCCTTGATGGAACTCTAGAGAGTCCCCAAGAACACTGATACAAGTCTAGAGGGACCCTGAGGTCCCCGCAGCAACATGAAAGCACTCCGTGTACTCCAAATCAACTCAAGATGAGGCCAGATTCCCCTTCATTGGCTCCAGAGCCATCTGGCGTTCCCCATCAAACACGACATGTGGCTTGACTTCCTTTAGGCAACTCCAGAGATTCCCCGAAAACACTGTCCTAAGTATAGAGGAACACCCTGTTCAGCACAGCAACTAGAAAACAGCTCCGTGTACCTCAAATCATCTCGAGATGAGACCTGATTTCCTGGCTTTGACTCAAGAGGAATGCCAGGTTTAAACAACACCTAAAGAGGAGGCTTCTCTCAGCTATAGATATGTGAGAGGGACCCTGAGTTTGCTGCCTCACGTGGAATGGACACCAAGATGCCCTGGTTTGAAATAAGGCCGGATTTCCCTGCAGTGACTTGAATGCAGGTTCGTCTTTCATCTCATAAGAGGAAGGGACGTCTGAATCCCCTGTGGAGACCCTAGAGAATGCCCTAGTTCCCCGCCTCATTTTGACAGGAGGCCTCACATCCCTTTGACAACACGAGAGGCACATGGAGTTCAATGCTTCAAAAGGAGATGAAACCTGTCTCCTCTTGAAAACTGACAGGAGTCACAGTATTGCTCTGGCAACTGCAAAGGCAAACTTGGTCTCCCCCCTCACCTTGAGAGGCGTCCGTATTGCATTGCAACATCTCGAGGAGAATCCTGATGTGTCTCTCCCAACAAGACAAGAGTCCTGACGTCACTGAACCTCACCCCAGACCCTGCACCTGGGGTCACTCCTCCAGTTTCCAAGGTGACTCCACCTGAAATATCCTGTGTCTGTAATCACATGTGCACATCTCCAGGATGACGCCACTTCCCAGACCCAGTACCTGTGGTCACGCTTCCACAATCTCCAGGGTGATCACAACACACTGGACCATGCACCTGGGGTCACATGTCCACAGTCTGCAGGGTGACATTCTCCCAAACCCTATATCTAGGATCACATATCTACAGTCCCCTGGGTGATCCCTCCCAGACACTGTATCTGGAGTCACACATCCACAGTCTCCACGGTGACCCCTTCCCAAGCCTTGCAACTGGGCTCACAATTCCACAGTCTCCAGGGTGAATTCCTTCTGACCATTCCCCTGGGGTCACATATCCACATTCTTCAGGGTGACCAACCCAGTCCCTGTCCATGGGGTCACATATCAACAGTCTCCAGGGTGACACTCCTCCCCTGAATGCACATTTCAAGGGGAGCACAAAAAGCACACCCAAAATATGCACATTTGACAAAAGGGTTATTTTGGATTGATTAATTAAAAAAAACAAAACAAAACAAAAGAAAAAAACAAACAGCCGCCCCAGGAGGATCTTTGAAAACCAAGTCGAAATTCCATTTTATGAAGTAGATTTACATTTGTTAAGGATATCTCCATCTTTAAGGATGTGTCCCTGTCTGGACCAGGAAATAGAGGATGGCTAAATATCAAGAATGGACTAAGTATCAAGACTGACTTGATATCACTAAATGACTTGACTAAATATCAAGAAGGTCTATGGAATGGACCTGGAAGTTAATCTGCATACCACCATGTCTTTGTTTACTGTGCTTCACCTAATAATCTCCCTTAAATAGCTTCTTCCATTCCTTGACCTCCTTCTTTCATTCTTAGCTGATGATAGCATTTAAGGTAAAGTCTTGGACCATTTCAGAAAGTGACAGTTTTTCCAGGTATCTTTCAACTATATAGGAGGTATGCATGTCATATATTAAACTTCTGATTGTTTTTCTCCAATCCATCTTCCTTTCATTATGAACATCTCAGTGAAGAACATTGAGGCTAGGGGGAAAATTATCTTTCCTCTCATCTAATGCAATAAAATAGCATTCAGAGATATAGAGGAATGAACCACAGGCCAATTTAAAATAAAAATAAAGGAAAGCATGAATCTAACACTTACATTACTGAGTGAGGGAATCCAGCCTCAAGTGCTACACACTGTATGATCGTATAAGACATTCTAGCAAAGGTAAAACAGACATGATAAAGAGTTTATGGAATATATGGTTGAAATATTTCACATGGTACTTTAGTGAGGAATACCTGCCACTATGCATTTGTCTAAGCACATAGATTTCTGTTTTCAGAACACAAGTAATTTATTACCTATTCACATTTATTTATTTATGGTATGGAGTGCTAAAGACTGGAATGCAGAATTTAACAAAGAATATAACAGATTGAGAAATAAATGAAAAGCTTCAGACTTCCCTAGGGGCCCAGTGGTTAAGACTCCACGTTGCCAGTGCAGGAAATATGGGTTCAATTCCTGGTCAGGGACCTAAAACCCCACATGACGCGGCACAGCCAAAAGATTTAAAAGGAAGAAGAAAAATTTTAAAAGGCCACTCTCACTCTTAGGACAAAATTATCTGACCTAAGTTCACTGTGTAAATGAATGGAATCTGCAGGCCAAAGGCAAATGTACCATACATAAACAATGGGCTCTGTAAGTTCTTTCCACGGGGGTTTGTAGCTAACAGGACTGAAACTACCATATCAGTTATTGAAGGAGCAAGCCCTGAATTTGGTAAGTGATGAGTAGTGGAAGCCAGGTTTCTTACCATTGGAGTGGGAAGTTACAGGCAGACAAAAGGAGAAGGTTATAATACCTGTGTCATAAGAGATCAGGTTGGAGACATCATTATAAACTATCTTTAGCCTAATGCAGAAACATATAACTCCATGTGAAAATCTTCATAACCGTCTGTATGCATAGTCTGGATACATGCATGTGTATTTCCATGCATTGTCTGCTGAGATTATTAAGTTCCCACATACAAGTTTTTATTAATATGCTCTAACAAAAAGGGACAAGGACTCTTTAAATATGTGTCTGATACTAGGACTGAGACAATAAATATGTAAAGCAGCATAATCTTAAAATGTGAGAAAGAAGGACCAAAAAGCCCCATAAAAGCTGAATTATGTAAAATAAAAGCAGGAGAGTATGGAAAAAGCTCTCAATAGCCAAAGCTAGAATGAACTAAGCAGTCTACTTGGCTGGATTATAGCCAAAAGAAAGTGAAAGTGAAGTTGCTCAGTCGTGTCTGACTCTTTGCAACCCCATGGACTGTAAGCTATGAGGCGCCTCCATTCATGAAATTTTCCAGGCAAGAGTACTGGAGTGGGTTGCCATTTCCTTCTCCAGGGGATCTTCCCCACCCAGGGATTGAACCCAGGTATCCTGCATTGCAAGCATATGCTTTTACAGGCTGAGCCACCAGGGAAGCTCCCAAAAGTTTAAAATAATTTTCAGGTGTCCAAACTGGTAAAAAGTAAAAATTAGGTTTTATGAGTAATGTTGAATAAAAATCTCACACAGAAAGATTCTAAATAATTGATACAGACTCAGCTGTCCATCAAGTATATGAAGCTAACTCTCCTCTCCTCAAATGTGGGTCCTGCATTATGACTTCCTCCTTAATAAGGCACTCAGGATGGACGTGAGGAAAATCAACAATAAAGACAAATAACAAATGTTGGCGAAAATGTACGAAATTGAAACTCAAAACTTTACTTGTGGAGAGGTAAAATGGTGCAATCAATGTGTCCAAAACAAGCATTTTCTCGAAAACATAAAAATGTAATTATATCACTCAGTAGTGGCCACAGGACTGGAAAAGGTCAGTTTTCATTCCAATCCCAAAGAAAGGCAAAGCCAAAGAATGTTCCAACTGCCACACAGTTGCACTCATCTCACATGTTAACAAAGTAATGATCAAATTTCTCCAAGCCAGGCTTCAGCAGTAAGTGAACCATGAATTTCTAGATGTTCAAGCTGGATTTAGAAAAGACAGAGGGACCAGAGATCAAATTGCCAACACCCGTTGCATCACTGAAAGAGCAAGAGAGAAAAACATCCAGAAAAATATTTACTTCTGCTTTGTTAACAATGCCAAAGCCTTTGACTCTGCAGATCACCACAAAATGTGGAAAATTCTGAAAGGTATGGGAATACCAGACTGCCTTACCTGCCTCCTGAGAAATCTGTATGCAGGTGAAGAAGCAACAATTAGAACTAGACATGGAACAATGGACTGGTTCCAAATCAGGAAAGGAGTACAGCACCCTGCTTATTTAACTTATATGCAGAGTATATCATGTGAAATCCCGGGTCTGGATGAGGCACAAGCTGGAATCAAAATTGCCAGGAGAAATATCAATAATTTCAGATACACAGAGGACACCACTCTTATGGCAGAAAGCAAAGAAGAACTAAAGAGTCTCTTGATGAAAGTGAAAGAGGAGAGTGAAAAAGTTGGCTTAAAAATCAGTATTCAGAAAACTAAGATCATGGCATCTGGCCCCATCACTTCATGGCAAATAGATAGGAAAACAATGGAAATGGTGACAGAATTTATTGTGGGGGGGGGGGGGCTCAAAAATCACTGAAGATGGTGACTGCAGCCATGAAATTAAAAGACACCTGCTCCTTGGAATAAAAGTTACGACCAACCTAGACAGCATATTAAAAAGCAGAGACATTACCAACAAAGGTCCATGTACTCAAAGCTATGGTTGTTCCAATAGTCATGTATAGACGTTACAGCTGGACTACAAAGAAAACTGAGCACCGAAGAAGTGATGCTTTGGAACTGTGGTGTTGGAGAAGACTCTTGAGCATCACTTGGACTGCAAGGAGATCCAACAAGTCAATCCTAAGGGAAATCAACCCTGACTATTCATTGGAAGGACTGATGCTGAAGCTGAAACTGCAATACTTTGGCCACCTAATGTGAAGAACTGACTCATTGGAAAAGACCCTGATGCTGGGAAAGATTGAAGGCAGGAGCAGAAGGGGATAACAGAGGATGAGATGGTTGATGGCATCACCAACTCGATAGACATGAGTTTGAGCAAGCTCTGGGAGTTGGTGATGGATAGGGGAGCCTGGTGTGCTGCAGTCCACGGGGTCACAAAGAGTCGGACATGAGTGAGTGACTGAACTGAAATATCATATGTTTTGGTAACTCCACTCCTAGATATACATCCAAAGAATTTAAAAGAGGTGCTCAAATATATACTTGTACACCAATATTTACAGCAGCAGTGTTCTTGATAATCCAAGTTAAAAACAATGAAAATGTCCACCAACAAGTGAATGGAAGAGCAAATAGGGCAGTTCCATCCATGAGATGCATTACTCTGCCATATAAAGGAATATAGTAAAATAATGCCACAGCTTCAGAAAATAGTAGGGGGCTTTACAAAAACTTAAACACAGAGTTAACATAGAATCCATCAATTCCGGTCCAGGTTATACACTCAAGATATTTAAAACCAAATACTGAAACAGATATTCAAACCCCATATTCATAGCAGCATTATTCATAGTAACCAAAAGGTGGCAGCAGCACAAGTGTTCAACAGATGACTGGATAAGCACGATGTAGTATATACACAGTGGGATCTGATTCAACCTTTAAAAACAAGATAACTCATACATGCTATAATGTAGATGAAACTTCAAGTCATTAGGTGAAGTGAAACAAGCCTGACACAAAAGGAAAAATGTTCTATGATTCCACTAGTATGAGATATCCATATAAGACAAATTCCAAGTAGAGTAAGATGGCCAGGGATTGGGGGTTATGAGTATTTAATGGTTACAGTGTCACTTCAGGAAAAGGGAAAGATTCTGGAGATGAATGGTGGGGAAATTTTTACAATGAGAGTGCAGTTAATGCTATAGAAGTTCATACTTCAAATGACTCAAATAATAAATGTTGTTATATGTTTGTAAGCACAGTGAAAAAAATGACACATGGCACAACATGGAAAAGCACTAAAAACATTCTCAGTGAAAGAAACCACACTGAAAAGCCACCCAGATCATAGTCATCTTGTCACTTTAAATCCATGAAGGTTTTTAACATGAGGGAAAGCCCCAGTGATGGCTCCAGAAAAAGAAAACTGCATTAGAATGAAGAAAGACAGTTGCACAAAGCTTGGGCAGCTGATGAAAGTTGAACTGGTCCTATGGATAGGATTGTAATGTGGAAACCATAATTATCCCCCATTTTGGGGTTGTGGGCTGGTTCCCTGGGAAAGTGACCATGTTTTGGGTAAAACACATTGCGGTATTTGGTGTGAATGTAGAAAACTTTGTACCACTATTTAAAGTAGACACGTTTGAAATTTTACTAGAAAGTAAGTTACTTTTCAATACAGCCATGTAAGTCACATGCCAGAAAATCAGAGATGACATCGAACATTGCAATAGAGGCCAAGAGTTAACCTAACTAAATTCAGCTAAAGTAGTTTGATGCTAATTGCCTTGTACTAGTCCACATGGTATTAAAAGGCACCATAGGAAGAGTATATTAGTAGACACCATGCCCTGGGTGCTGTGGATGACCAGATGGAACTGAAACTATTAGATGTCTTAATTCTAGTTTTCCACATAACACTACACCAAAGCAACTGTCAGAACTAAAAAGCGAATTCACAGACTTGCCTGGCAGTCCAGTAGTTAAGACTGCACTTCCACTGCAGGGGGTACAGGTTTGATCCTCGGTCAGAGAACTAAGATCCAACATGTCGAGCTGTGGGGCCACAAAAAAAGAAAAAAGAAAGTCAGCAGAACTGCAAGATCATTTGTGATTCTCTACACTAATAATGAACTATCAGAAAGAGAAATTAAGAAAATAATTCCTTTTACAATGGCATCCCCTCCCCCACATAACTAGAAATCTAACCAAGGACTTGAAAGACCTGAAAGCTAAAAACTACAAGACAATGATCAAAGAAACTAAATGGATACAAGTAAAAAGATATCCCATGCTTATGGGTGAAAATACCATTAAAATATCCATTCTAAACAAAGCAACGTACACATTCATGCAATCACTGCCAACATTTCAATGATATTTTTCACAGAAACAAAAGCAATCTTTACATCTGTGTGGAGCCACAAAGGAACCAGAAGAGCCAAAGGGATCCTGAGAAAGCAGAACAGGCTGGTGGCATGTCTATCCTTGACTTCAATCTAGAGTATGTACCTAAAGTCACCAGAAGACGTGTGGAATTGGCACAGAAATAGTCAAGAGAGCTCAGAAGTAAACCTACAGGTGCATGGTAATTAATTTGCAAGAAAGGAACTAAAAATATATACACGGGAAAGGACAGTCCCCCCCACCCCCCTCAATAAACCGTGCTGGGAAAAATGGAAACCACACACCAAGGAACAATATAGGACACCATCTTATACTACAGACAAAAACTGACTAAAATCCCACAACTTTCCACATCAAGCCCTAACAGTCTTGGGTCCTCTTAAGACAGACTTTCAGCAACAGCCACACACAGAAGCTTCTTCCCAATTTTCCTCACTTTTTCTTTCAGCAGCACATCGTTGCAGGAATCTTGAGGAAACCAGACTCCCGTCAGACTCAACTGAACCCCACAATGTCCCAAAGCTGAAGCACCAATGGGTTCTGAGGAGATCATGGGTCCTGAGGAAACTAGATTCCATCAGTCAAAACTAAACCCCATAATGCCCCAAAGCCAAAATACAATGGATCCTGTGGTGACCCATCTCCTGTCAGCCTGAACTGAACCCCACAATGTCACAAAGCTGAACCCCCATAAGGTCCTGAGGAGATCAAATTCTATCAGCCTGAATTGAACCCCACAATGCCCCAAAGCTGAAACCACATGGGTCTTGTGGTGACCCATCTCCTGTCAGCCTGAACTGAACCCCACAATGTCCCAAAGCTGAACACCCAGCAGGTCCTGAGGAGACCAGATTCCATCAACCTGAACTAAACCCCACAATGCCCCCAAACTGAAGCCCCAGTGGGTTCTGAGAAGACCAGATTCCATCTGCCTGACCTGAACCTCAGAGTATCCTGAAGCTGGGTCCTGAGGAGACCAGAGTGCTGTCAGTGGCCACCAACAGCCAGGTGCTCCAGCAGAGTGGGGAGTTCCCCCTGGGGTGAGGAGAGTGTCAGGGGGGCGGGCTCTTCATTATCATGAATAGGCATGATCAAGAAGGTTTGCAGGGGCCAGGGCAAGGACAAGGGAGATAAGCTCCAGCTCCGAGTATTCTAAGTCCCCACTTTCTGAGATTGCGTGACCTACATGATCCAGACTTTGCAAGGAGCAAGCTGAGTTACAGAGGCAGAAGGAGCAGGAGGTGATGTAAAATTTTAACGTTTCCTCTTCAGGTTCAGAAAGATGAAGCCCTCCCAGGTTCCCAGGTCCTTGTGCCCCAGTGACTGTGAGCTCTTCCTTCTGGGTGTATGACCAACCCCCACGCTAAGTCCCCTCTATACCCATGGCCCTGGCCCAAGCCTAACCTCCCCCTCAGGCCCTGATGAAGCTCCCCGCCCCCATTGTGCATCTCACATCCCACCCCAACGTGGTCTTTTTGAAGCCTAAACAAGACCATCCTCCTCTCCTCCCTGTGATTCCCCTCACCTGATGAAGCCAGGTCTTCATCCGTTCCAGGTGACTCCAAGGGCCTCATTCTCTCCATGTGTGTGGCCGCTCTCTGTGCCCGTCTTTATGGGCATGTGGTGATCTCCTAAAATGAGGGTTATTTGACAGAGAGAGAATGGGGTAAATGGTGGCCACCAAAGATGTGTCCCCCCAGAACAGGGCCGTATCTGGGAAAAGAGTCTTTGTAGATGTAGTTAAGGATAGCAAGGTAAGGTCATCTAGGGTTAGGGTGACCTTCAATCCAACTGACAGACTCCTTCAAAGCGACGAAAGAGGACGCAAAGGGGAAGACTCTTAAAGGCAGAGGCAGAGATGGGAGGGAGGGGGCCACAAGCCCAGGGACCCCTGGAGCCCCTGAAGTTGGAAAAGGCAGGAATGATCCTGTCCTGGAGCCTCTGGAGGGACCTCAGCCCTGTGCCACCTTGATTTCCGGTGTCTGGTCTCCAGGACTGAGAGAGGATGAACTCCTGTTGTTTTAAACCACCCAGCATGTGATCATGTTAGAGAAGCCACAGAGCAGCCACACAGACCCTGCTCTGTAGGATCCTAGAAATGTGGGTCTCATTAAAGCAGATGAAGGGTGGATTACAGAACCCTTAAAATCAGCTCTGGACCCTCAGAAATGCTAAAGCAGTGGCTGGGCTCCAGAATGTTGAGGGTTCAAGTCTGAAGCCTGTGCCTAGGGGTACTGGGTGCACACGCCTCCCCGGGTTCTTACACCAGTACATGTGGTGTAACATCTCAGTCTTGATGGAGGACATTTAATATCAATGGCCACATTGCTAATTAAGAAGCCACCAGTTGCACAGGTGAAAGCCCAATTAGGGCACTTGCTTCAGGGATGAGCAATTCTGAAGATGGTCAGGGATGGGGACTTACTCATGTGTAGCCAGCCAGCAGCCCTTGCACATACCCCACCCCCTCCCCTCCCAAGGAGGGACCTCAGTGGGAAGCTGGGAGACTACACGGAGTCATCTCTAAGTAAATGCTGGCTGATCCCCAGGCTAGCCATTCCTGAACCTCATCCACCCTTCATAGATAAAACACTTGAATATGTGCAAAGACCTCACAGGCTGGAGAAAAGTGGAGCCACTCCAGCGACAGCATGCTTACTGACGTGGCTCCTGTAGGTCAGGCAGAATGGTCCTGGCCTGGGTGATCTGGAAGCTTTGCACTTTCCTACCTGAGTTACTCCTCCTGTGCTGCTCCCATTGCCTGTTTTCTTGCTTCCTCACTTCTGCCTGAGAAGATTTCCAACAGCAGGAACAGGTGACACAGCCCATCCTTAGGAAGTGACAGCTTAGCACCTCCTGCAGAAGGTCCAGCAGAGCCCAACACAGACCCAATCCCCCGAAACACTATGGGCCCTCACTCTCTCTTATCAAGCCAACCCTGCAAGATCTAAGCAGAAAGACAGCATCAGGTACAGCTGCAGGCACTTGAGGGGGTTTATATAGACCTCAACCCAGGCACACATCCAAAGGGCAGGCCAGTCAGGTCAGCCAATCTGCCCACCTGGGCTTGTGGTTTCAGAAAATGGGCCTCGTTGTCCTGGCCAGGGTTCCAGGAACAGGTGTGGGTCCTTTGGGTCAGGATGGATATGGGGCTGCTGCTCTGACTTGTTTTCTCATCTTCTTATCTGACCTATAAGTGGGAGAGGATTTCAGGAAGGCCTTCTTCTAATGAGAGGGACCCAGGGGTCAGGGAGAGGATGGGTGGTGGGTGGAGACAGACTCAGTGCCCAGGTGCTATGGGACCCTCTGGAAAACCTGCTGGAAGGAGGCTGCAACCAGTGAAGCCCAAGGTCACAAAACTATCCTGAAGCTGCTGTATGTTACCTCAGGTCCTCCTCTGAGGGTCTCAAGGTCAGATCTGTCCAACAGAGGAGCTGGGGGCTCTTTGCAGTGAGGGCTCTGTGAACAGCTCCTGGGTGCTGAGCCCTGCAGGATACCTGCCCAGGTGAGCCCCATATCCTGGGAGGCACCTGCCCATAAGAACCATGTATCCTGGGAGGGGCGAGTGAACAAGTATTCTCTCTGTGCAGTTATCACAGATTAGCTTAGTGACTCTCATGCGGGCAGTGCTGGAATTAGATGAGAACAAGGACATGTTGGGGGACGTTCCCTGAAACACCCCCAGGCCCATCCAGAGTGAAGAGTTCAGTAGGTGGGTACTGGTTGCTGTGCTGGGGTGGGAGGTTTCATGGGTGCCTCTTGTTTCTTCACCTGACACCACAGAGGCCTCTGCAGGACACAGAAGACAGCCTGCCCAGGGACGGTGTGAGCCCCTGGCGACCAGGCACGGGAAGTGAGAGGGAAGGACCAGGCTGAGGGGGCCTTTCTGCTCTGAGTTGGGAGTGGACAAGCAAGTGGTGAGTGTGATTTAGGAAAGTGGCTCTGGTGATGGGAGGCTTGTTGAGGCCGTCTGAGTACGAGTTGGAAAAGAATGTTCAGACATAGAGCATTTCAGAAGGGAGTGAGTTTGTATTGAGAACAAAGAGCAGAGATAAAGTGGGCACTGTGGGCTCAGGGGGCCAACCACCTGACAGACTAGGGAAAGTTGACTGATTTCCTGGGTTAAGAGCCAATTTTTACAGTTTCAAGGCAAAGAAAATTCCTACTGGAAGGTTGATATTAGGTGATTGGGTGGGGTACCATAGGGTGTTTACTGGAGTGGGCATCCTTGCCTGGTAGGGAGTCAGGAAGCTCATTAGCGATGATCAGGTGCTTTTGGCAACAGTTGCAAAGGGGCCCAGTCCGATTCACAGGTGACCTTGGTTCTGGGGCCCACTTCTATGGCCTTGGTGTGAGGACTCCCAGGTGTGGCCTTGGGGAAGGAGTCACCTCAACAAGACTGACCCTGCTTCAGAGTAAAGGTTCCATCAAGTTTTCTCTGCAGGAGAGATCTAGTGATCCTAGATCTGTTTGGAAAATCTTGGACACTGCAGGGACACATACTGAGTGTGAAACTGGATATTGAACCTTGTTGGCAAAACTCACCTTTTCTCTCTGTTGGCATTAAAAGGGTGTGGGCTGACAGCTACCTGAGAATCCATCCAATTGACAATTTCCTATTTACAACATAAATGAGTTTGGTCAAATTATTTCTATTTCTATGCAAACAGGCAGCTTGCAACACCTTGTGGCAGGATCATTTCCAATAGATTGTCAACTAATCAAGGTAACAACATTATGACACTCAACACATTTAGATATAATTTCCTAAGCCTTTTTCTTGAGGGACAGACCCAATATGAGCTAGGAATGTGTTCAAAAGGCTCAGAAAGTGCAGGAAAATACACTGGCTATGACTGGAAATTAGGGTCTCTGTGCAAACCTGGAGTTCTGACATCTTACAATCTAGACAGTTCCTGATAGACAGATGCATGAAAAACACTCTACTTTTATGTTTTTCTTTCATCAAAGGAACATGGATTTCCTAGCATTCTGTGTGCTGAGAGTAACTCACTGCTCTAAAATGCTTGCTTGGACTTCATTTTTCAGTAAGAACTTCCCCTGACTGTGTTACAGTCAGGACGGTCCCACACTCACAGGGAAAAAGCAAACTAGCATCCAAACGTTTGTTCCATCAGGTTTTCTCTGTAGGAGAGATCCAGTGATCCTAGGTCTGTCTGGAAAATGCTTGGGTAGTGCATGGACACATACTGAGTGTGAAGCTGGATCCTGGACCTTGTTGGCTAAATCAGCATTTTCTTTCAGGTGGTCCTAAAATGGCGCAGAGTAGCAACTGCCTGAAGATCCATCCAATTGCTGTTTTCTTACTTGTGACAGCAATATCTTTGGTCAGACCTCTTGGATTTCTGCAGCAAACAT
The DNA here is from genome assembly GCF_963930625.1 of Muntiacus reevesi. Taxonomy (NCBI): domain Eukaryota; kingdom Metazoa; phylum Chordata; class Mammalia; order Artiodactyla; family Cervidae; genus Muntiacus; species Muntiacus reevesi. Next base: position 236,563 of record NW_027077941.1, read on the forward strand.
GGGACTTTCAATTCCTTGCCACTGGATCATTTCCAATGGCAAGTAAACTCATTAGGTAACCAGACTCGATGGCATTCAGCACTCTCAGACACACTCCTACAGCCTGTTTCTTCATAGACAGTCCCAGGATGACCTAGGAATGGGTTCGCTAGTATCAGAAATGTGAGCAAACATACTGGCTGTGACTCTGAAAATTAGGTGCTCTGTGCAAATCTGGAGTTTTAACATTTTAGAATCTAGACAGTTTCTGATAGATGTCTGAAATACACTCCTTTTTATTTTTTGCCTTTCATTCCTCAAAGAAACACAGATTTCACAGCATTATGTTTGCTGAGAGTGACAGACTGCTTGGAAATTCTTGCCTGGAAGTCATTTTGAAGTAACAATTTCCCTTCCCCTGTGTTACCATGGGAAATGCCCCCACACTGACAGAGAAAAGTAAACAAATGTCAAAACATCTGTTCCGTGAAGTCCCCTGTAGGAGGGATCCAGTGATCCTAAGTCTGTCTGGAAAATTCTTGGATAGTGCTTGGACACATGCTCAGTGTGAACCTGGATTCTGGACCTTGTTGGCAAATTAGAATTTTCTCTGTGTTGGCCACAGTAGGCTGGGGTTTAGCAACTCCTTGAAAATCAGTACACTTGCTCTTTTCCCACTAACGACAGCAATAGCTTTGGTCAAAACACTGGAATTGCTGAAGCAAGCAGGCAGCGTGCAACTCCTTGTGGCAAGATCATTTCCATTGGAATGCCAATTAAACTACTTAGAAACAGTATGGCACTCAGCTGTGTCAGACACACTCCTCCAGACTCTCTCCTCATGGTGTGTCCCAGTAAGATAGAGTACTGTGCTCATGAACCATGGAAAGTTCAGGGAAACTTACTGGCTGTGTCTCTGGAATTGAGGGCATCTGTGGAAGCGTGGTCTTCTCACATCTTAGAATCCAGACAGCAGTCATGGATAGAGAGATGCCTGAAAAGCACCCTATTCATTGCCGCTCATTCCACGAGTGAACACAGGTGTCCCAGCATTCTGTTTGCTGAGAGTAACCCGCTAAGTGGAAACCCTTGCCTGGAAGTCATTTTTAAGTAAAAATTTCCCCTCACGTGTGTTACACTAGGGAAGGCTCCCACACTCACAGGGAAAAGCAAGCAAACATCAAAATGTCTCTTCCATCAATTTTTCTCTGTCAGAAGGATCCAATGGCCCCAGGTCTCTCTGGAAATTTCTTGGATACTGCAAGGGAAACATACTGACTGTGAACCTGAATATTTGACCTTCTTGGCAAAATTAGCATTGTCTCTCTTTTGGCACTAACAGGATGTGCGCTGGCAGCTGCCTGAAAATCCATCCAATTGATATTTTCCTACTTCTGACATCAATAGGTTTGGTCAAATCTTTCAGGTTTCTGACACAAGCAGGTGGCTTGCAACCCCATCGAGCTGGATCATTTCCATTAAAATGTCAAATAATCTAGGTAACAACAGTATGGCTCTCAGCAATCTTAGATAATTTCACAGCCAGTTTCCTCTGAATCAGACCCAATAGGAGCCAGGAATGTGTTCATAAGGCTCTGAAAGTGCAATGAAATATACTGGCTATGACTTTGGAAATTAGGCCCTGTGTGCAAACCTGGAGTTCTCACATCTTAGACTTTAGATAGTTCCTGACAGATAGATACCTGAAAAACACCCACTTTTATGTCTTTCATGCATTTAAGTAACATAGTTATCCCAGATTTCTGTGTGATGAGAGTAACACACTGGTTGAAAATCCTTGCTTGAAGGTGATTTTTCAGTAACAATTTCCCATGACTGTGTTACTGTAGGGAAGACCCCCAAACTCACAGGAAAAAGAAAACAACCAACCAAATGTCTATTCTATAAAGTTTTCTCTTTAGGAGAGATCCAATGATCCTCTGCCTGTCTGGAAAATTCTTGGATACTACAGGGACACATACTGAGTGTGAATCTGCATCCTTGAATCTGTTGGCAAAATTAGCAAATTTTGTCGGTTGGATCTAAAAGAGTGCGGCCTTAGCAACTGCCTGAAGATTCATCCAATTGGTCTCTTCCTAATAATGACAGTGATAACATTGGTCAAACCTTTGAGGTTTCTAAAGCAAGCAGGCGGCTCACTACTCCTATCTGCTGGCCCATTTCCAGTGTAATGTCACCTCATCTAGTTAAGCACTGTATGGCACCCAGCCCTCTCAGACATACTCCTCCATCCTGTTTCCTCATGGGCAGGCCCAGTTTGAATAAGGAATGTGTTTAAAGCCTTGGAAGGTGCAGGGAAACACAGTACCCTAACTCTGGAAGTTAGGACCCTGGGAAAGCCTTGAAGTCTCATGCCTTGAGTTCTAGACAGTTCCTGATAGATAGAGGCCTAAAAATACACTCCGTATGGATGCCTTTCCGTCCTCGAAGAAACATAGCTTTCCCAACATTCTGTGTGCTGAGAGTCACACGGTGCTTGAAAACACTTGCTTGTAGGCCATTGGTCAGTAGAAAATTCCCCTGAAGGTGCAATGGTAGGGAAGGCTCCCACACTCACTGGGAAAGGCAAACCAACATCCAAACGTGTACTCCATAACATTTTGTCTTTAGGTGCGATCAAGTGAGCCTAGGTCTGTCTGGAGAATTCGTGGGTATTGTGGGGACACATCATGAGTGTGAACTTGTATATATGAACTTGGTGGCAAAATTCTCATTTTCATCTCCCACACTCATTTTGGGACCACATTGGTTCTAAAATGGTGCAGTGTAGCAAATCCTTGAAAATCCATCCAATTGCTGTTTTCTTACTTTTGACAGTGATAGATTTGTCCACCCTTTGGAATTTCTGAAGCAAGCAGGTTGCTCACCACTCCAGCCACTAACTGATTTCCATTGTACTGGCACCTCATGCAGGTAAGCACAGTATGCTGCCCAACACACTCGGATACACTCGTGCAGCCTGTTTTTTCAGGAGCAGTCCCAGTATCTACTTGGAAAGTGTTTACAAGGCTTGAAAAGTTCATGGAAACATACTGCCCTGACTCTGGGTGTTAGGATCCCTAAGAAAAACTGAAGGTCTCACGACTTAGAATGTAGACAGCTCCTGATAGATAGAGGGCTGAAAGCACTCTCTGTTGATGCATTTCTTTTCTTGAAGGAACATAACTTTCCAAACATTTTGTGTGCAGAGAGACACACACGGCTTGAATATGCTGGCATGGAGGTCATTTTTCAGTAGCACTTTCCCCTGATGGTGTGACCATGGGGATGCCGCACTCTCCATTTTTAGAGAAAGACAAATTAGCATTCAAACGTCTGTTCCATCACATTTTCTCAGTAGGATCGATCCACTGAGACTAGTTCTGTCTGGAAACTTTGTGGATACTGCATGGAGACATCCTGAGTCTGGACATGGATACCGGATTTTTGGGGCAAAAATAATATTTTTTCTCTTGATTTGGGAAAATGCTACGGCCTTGCAACTGCTTGGAAATCCATCCAATTGCTGTTTTCTTCCTTCTGACAATGATAGCTTTGGTCCATCCTTTGGGATTTCTGAATCAAGCAGGCGACTCACCACTCCTACCCTCTGGCCCATTCCCAGAGGAATGTCATCTCATCTAGGTAAGCACAGTATTGGTACCATACATTCTCAGACACTCTCCTACAGTCTGTTTCCTCATGGGCCATCCCTATATGAGCTAGGATGTCTTTGGGAGGCTTGGAAGGTGTAGGAAAAATAGTGCCTTGACTCTGGTAGTTAGGTCCCCTGGACAAGCCTGGAGGTCAATGTTAGATTCTAGACAGTTACTAATAGATATAGGCCTAATAACACACTCTCTGTTGATGCCTTTTCTTCCTTGAAGAAACATACTTTTCCCTGCATTCTCTGTGCTGGGGATCACACACTGCTTGAGAACGCTCTTTGGAGGTCATTTTTCAGTAGAAACTTCCTCTGACAGTGTAACCTTAGGGAAGGGCCCCACACTCACTGGAAAAGGCAAACCAACATCCAAACTTCTGTTGCATCACATTTTGTCTCTAGGAGTGATCCAGAGACCCTAGGTCTGTCTGGAAAATCGTGTATACTGCAGGACCACATCCTAAGTGTGAACCTGGATACTGGAACTGGTGGCACAATTCACATTTCTCTTTCGGTTTGTCCTAAAACTGTGTGGCCTGGCACCTGCTTGAAAATCCATCTAATTGCTGTTTTCTTACTTTGAAGAGCAATAACTTTGGTTCACCCTTTGGGATTTCTGAAGCAAGCAAGGAGATCACCACTCCTAGTCATGGGCCTATTTCCAGTGGAATGTCACCTTATCTAAGTAAGCACATAATGGCCCCTCTGTATACTCAGACACACGCCCACAGTCTGTGTCCTCATGGACAGTCCCAGTGTGACCTAGGAATATGTTTACAAAGCATTAAAAGGGCAAGGAAGACACTGCCCTGACTCTGGAAGTTCCGTTCTCTGGGAAGGCTGGAGGGCTCTTGTTAGAATCAAGACAGTTCTTCATAGATAGAGGCCTGAAAACACACTCTCTGTTGATACCCTTCCTTCCTCGAAGAAACAGTACTTTCCCAGTATTCTGTGAACTGAGAGTCACACATTGCTTGAAACCGTTTGCTTGCAGGTCATTTTTCAGTAGCAATTTCTTGTGATGTTGTGACAGTAAGGATGTCCTCTACACTCACAGGGTAAGGCAATCCAAGATCCAAACATCTGTTCCATCACATTTTCTCTATCAGAGCAGCCAGTGAGCCTAGGTCTTTGTGAAATATGGGTAGATACAGCAGAGACACCTCCTGAGTCTGACAGTGGATACCGGAACTTGATGGTCAAATTTGCAACTGCTAGAAAATCCATACAATTGCTTTTTTTTTTTTTAATTTCTAACAGTGGTCACTTTTGACCCACCTTTGGGATTTCAGAAGCAAGAAGGCAGCTCGCAAGTGCTGCTGATGGCCTATTTGCAATGGAATGTCACCTCACCTGGGTAACAACAGCATGGCACCCTGCAGTCTGAACACATTCCTGCAGCCTGTTTCCTCATGGGCAGTTCTGGGATGATGTAGGAAGGTGGTTAAAAGCCTGGGTTAGTGCAGGGAAACACACTGCCCTGACTCTGCAAGTTAGGTCCTCAGGGTAAGACTGGAGGTCTCACATCTTAGAAATCTAGACAATTCTTGATAGATAAAGGACTGAAAATTCATTCTCTGCTGATGCCTGTCTTTCCTTGAAGGAACATTGTTTTCCCAACATTCTGCTTCCTGAGTGTCACACACTTGCTTGGAGGTCATTTATCACTAAGAATTTCCCCTGAAGATGTGACTGGAGGGAAAGCCCCACAAACACAGTAAAAGGGAACCACATTCAAATGTCTGTTCCATCACGTTTGCTCTGTAGGTGAGATATAGTGAGCCTAGTCCTATCTGGAAAATTCTTGGATACTGCAGGGACACATCATGAATGTGAGTCTTGATAGCAGATCTTGGTGGCAAAATTTGCATTATCCTCTCCATTGGGCTTAAAACGTTGTGGCCTAACAACTGCTTGAAAGTTCATTTAATATCTGTTTTCTTACTTCTGACAATGATAGCTTTGTTCCAGCTTTCTGGATTTCTGAAGCAACAGGCGGTTCATAACCCCTAGTCCCTGGCCCATTTCCAGTGGAATGTCAGTTCATTTGGTAAGGGCAGAATGACACACAGCACACACGGACACTCTTCCATCGCCTGTTTCATCATGGACATTCCTGAGTGATCTTGGAATGTGCTTACAAGGCTCAAAATTTGCAGGGAAACACTGCCCAGACTCTGGAAGATGGGTCCTCTGGACAAGCCTGGAGATCTCACATCTTAGAATATAGACAGATCCTGATAGATAGAGGCCTGAAAACACACTCTCTATTGATGCCTTTCCTTCCTCAAATGAACGTAGCTTTCCCAGCATTCTGTGTGCTGAGAGTCACATACTGCTTGAAAATGCTTGCCTGGAAGTTGTTTTTCAGTAGCAATTTCCCTTGATGGTTTGACCATAGGGAAGTCCACCACACTCACAGGAAAAGGCAAAACATCATCCAAACGTCTGTTCCATCATGTTTCTCTGTAGGAGAGATCCTAGGGTTAGGGTTAGGGTTAGGGTTAGCCTAGGTCTGTCTTGAAAATTCTTCAGTGCTGTGGGGACACATCCTGCGTGTGAACCTGGGTAATGGACCTTGGTGGCAAATTTCGCATTTTCCTCTAGGTTGGCCCTAAAATGTTGGGAAAGCAATGGCCCTTTGAGTAAGGAAAGGCGTCACCAGAGAGTGTGTTTCCAGGCCTCTATCTATTAGGAACTGTCTAGATTGTAAGACGTGAGACCTCCAGTCTTGCCCAGATGACCTAACATCCCGAGTCAGGGGATATGTTTCCATACAATCTCTGAGCCTTGTAAATACATTCCTAGGTCATACCAGCACTGCCAAGGAGGAAACAGGCTGTCAGAGTGTGTCTGAGAGAGCTGGGTGCCATGTGGTGCTACCTATATTATGTGACATTTCACAGGAAAGGGACCACCAGATAGAAGTGGCAAGCAGACTGCTTGCTTCAGAAATTACATGGGTGAACCATATCTGTCACTGTCAGAAATAAGAAAACAAGTACTGGATGGATATTTAAGCAGTGGCTATGCCAAACCATTTTAGTGCCAACTGAGAGAAAAAGGTGAATTTTGTCCTGTATTCAGGTTCACACTCAGGATGTGACCCCACAGGATCCAAACTTTTCCAGATAGACCTGGGTTCACTGGACCTCTCTAACAGAGAAAACGTGATGGAACAGGTATTTGGATGCTTGCTTGTCTTGTGATTGTGGGCGCTTCCCTACTGTCACAGTCTCAGGGGAAATTGCCACTGAAAAATGAACTCCAAGCAAATGTTTTCAAGCAGTGTGTGACTCTCAGCACACAGTACATTGGGAAAGTTATGTTCCTTCAATGAAGGAAAGGCATCAACAGAGAGTGTGTTTTTTATAGCAGGAACTGTTCAGCTTCTAAGATGTGAGAGCTCAGGCCTGATTAAAGGACCTAAGTTCCAGAGTCAGGACAGTGTGTCTTGCTGCACTTTCTGAGACTTCTAAATGCATTCCTAGGGCATACCAGGTCTGCTCCTAAGGAAGGATGCTGAGGGAGTGTATCAGACTGTGCTGGGTGAAATACTGTGGTCACATAGATGAGGTGTCATTCCACTGGAAATGGGCCTGCAGCTAGGAGTTGCAAGTCATTCACATGCTTCAAAAATCCCAAAGTGTGAACCAAAGCTAGCATTGTCAGAAGGAAGAAAACAAAATTCAGATGGAATTTCAAGCAGTTGCTCGGCGGCACTCTTTTAGGGCCAAGTGAGAGAAAAATGCATATTTTAACACCAACGTCTGGTATCCAGATTCAAACATAGGTGTTTCCCCGCAGTGTCCACGGATTTTCTAAATAGACTTACATTGATGAATGGCCCCACCAAGAAAACGTGATTGAACAGATGTTTGGAAGTGCTTTTGAACTTACCTGTGAGTGTGGCGCCTTCCCTACAGTCACACCTCCAGGGGAAATTGCTAATGAAAAATGACCTCCAACAAGCGTTTTCAAGGAGTGTGTGACACTCAGCACACAGAATGTTGAGAAAGCTATATTCCTTTGAGGAAGGAAAGGCATCTCGAGAGAATATGTTATCAGGCCTCTACCTGTCATGAACTGTCTAGATTCAAACATGTGAGTCCTCCAAGTTTCCCAGAGGACCTAAATACCAGAGTCAGGGCAGTGTGTTTCCCACCACTTTCTGAGATTTGTAAACACATTCCTAGGTCAAACCAGATCTGACCATAAAATTCATGCTGCAAGAGTGTGTCTCAGAGTGCTGGGTGACATATTGTGCTAACCTAGATGAGATGACATCTCCCTGGAAAGGGGCCAGTGGCTTGGAGTGGAGAGCCTCCTGCTTGATTCATAAATCCCAAAGGGTGCACCAACACTATCACTGTCAGAAGTAAGAAAACAGCAATTAGATGCATTTTCAGGCAGTAACTAGGTTTAACTGTTTTAGGGCCAACTGAGAAAACAATGGAAATTTTGCTGCCAAGGTCCAGTATCCAGGTTCAAACATAGGGTGTGTAGGAACAGTATCCATGAGCGTTCTAGACAGTTAGGTTGAATGGATTGCTCCTATCAAGAAAACGTGATTGAGCAGACGTCTGGATGATCCTTTGCCTTTTCCTGTGGGTGTGGCGGTCTTCCCTAAGGTCACAACATCAGGGGAAGTTGCTACTGAAAAATTACTTCTAACAAGCCTTTTCAAGCAGTTTGTGACTCTGAGCACACAAAAAGCTGGGAAAATTATGTTCCATCCAGGAAGGTAAGGCATCAACAGAGAGTGTTTTATCAGGCCTCTGTGTATCACAAACTGTATAGACTCAAAGATGTGAGACTTCCAGGTTTGCCCTGAGGACCCAAATTCCAGAGTCAGAGCATTGTATTTCCCTACACTTTCTGAGATTGCATCCAAGTACCATATTTTGGACTCGATTGTTGACCATGATGGCTACTCCATTTCTTTTAAGCGGTTCCTGCCCACAGTAGTAGATATAATGGTCATCTGAGTTAAATTCACCCATTCCTGTCCATTATAATTTGCTGATTCCTAGAATGTCGACATTCACTCTTGCCACATCCTGTTTGACCACTTCCAATTTGCCTTGATTCAAGGACCTAACATTCCAGGTTCCTATGCGATATTGCTCTTTACAGCATTGGACCTTGCTTCTATCACCAGTCACATCCACAACTGGGTATTGTTTTTGCTTTGGCTCCATCCCTTCATTCTTTCTGGAGTTATTTCTCCACTGAACTCCAGTAGGATATTGGACACCTACCGACCTGGGGAGTTCCTCTTTCAGTATCCTATCATTTTGCCTTTTCATACTGTTCATGGGGTCCTCAAGGCAAGAATACTGAAGTGGTTTGCCATTCCCTTCTCCAGTGGACTACATTCTGTCAGACCTGTCCACCATGACCCGTCCGTCTTGGGTGGCTCCACACGTCATGGCTTAGTTTCATTGAGTTAGACAAGGTTATGGTCCATGTGATCAGATTGGCTAGTTTTCTGTGATTATGATTTCAGTGTCTGCCCTTTGATGCCCTCTCACAACACCTACCATCTTATTTGAGTTTCTCTTACCTTGGACGTGGGGTATCTCTTTACAGCTGCTCCAGCAAAGCACAGCCACTCCTCCTTACCTTGGACAATGGGTATCTCCTCAGGCCGCCCCTCCTGACCTTGAATGTGGAGTAGCTCCTCTCGGTCCTCCTGCACCCGTGCAGCTGCTGCTCTGTGGACGTGGGATTGCTTCTCTTGGCCACAGCCCCTGACCTTGGGCATGGGGTAGCTCATCTCAGCCACCTCCCCTGACCTCAGGCATGAGGTAGCTCCTCTCGGCCGCTGCCCCTGGTCTCGGACATGGGGTGGCTCCCCTCAGCCACTACCTCTGACCTTGGGCGAGAGATAGCTCCTCATGGCCATGCTTCTGCATGGTCCGTCACAGCCTGCACCATTTGAATGCCGAGTTCCAAAGAATAGCAAGGAGAGATAAGAAAGCCTTACTCTGATCAATGCAAAGAAATGGAGAATAACAACAGAATGGGAAAGACTAGAGATCTCTTCAAGAAAATTAGAGATACCAAAGGAACATTCCATGCGAAGATTGGGTTCAATAAAGGACAGAAATGCTATGCATCTAACAGAAGCAGAAGCTGTTAAGAAGAGGTGGCAAGAATACACAGAACAACTGTACAAAAAAAGATCTTCATGACCCAGATAATTATGATGGCGTGATCAGTCACCTAGAGCCAGACATCCTGGAATGTGAGGTCAAGTGGGCCTTAGAAAGCATCACTACAAACAAAACTAGTGGAGGTGATGGAATTCCAGTTAAGCTATTTCAAATCCTAAAAGATGATGCTGTGAAAGTGCTGTACTCAATAGGTCAGCAAATTTGGAAAACTCAGCAGTGGCCACATGACTGGAAAAGATCAGTTTTCATTCCAATTCCAAAGAAAGGCAATAACAAAGAATGCTCAAACTGCTGCACAATTGCACTCATCTCACACGCTAGTAAAGTAATGCTCAAAATTCTCCAAGCCAGGCTTCAGCAATACATGAGCCGTGAACTTCCAGATGTTCAAGCTGGTTTTAGAAAAGGCAGAGGAACCAGAGATCAAACTGCCAACATCTGCTGGATCATTGAAAAAGCAAGAGAGTCCCAGAAAACATATATTTCTGCTATATTGACTACGCCAAAGCCTTTGATTGTGTGTATCACAATAAACTGTGGAAAATTCTGAAAGAGATGGGACTACCAGACCACCTGACCTGTCTCTTGAGAAACCTATGTGCAAGTCAGGAAGCAACAGTTAGAACTGGACATGGAACAACAGATTGGTTCCAAATAGGAAAAGGAGTATGTCAAGGCTGTATATTGTCTCCCTGCTTATTTAACTTATATGCCGAGTACATCATGAGAAACACTGGGTTGGAAGAAGCACAAGCTGGAATCAAGACTGCCAGGAAAAACATCAGTAACCTCAGATATGCATATGATACCACCCTTATGGCAGAAAGTGAAGAGGAACTAAAAAACCTCTTGATGAAAGTGAAAGAGGAGAGTGAAAAAGTTGGCTTACAGCTCAATATTCAGAAAACTAAGATCATGGCATCTGGTCCCATCACTTCATGAGAAAGAGATTGGGAAAGAGTAGAAACAGTGTCATACTTTATTTTTGGGGGCTCCAAAATCACTGCAGATGGTGATTGCAGCCATGAAATTAGAAGATGCTTACTTCTTGGAAGGGTTAAGACCAACCTAGATAGCATATTAAAAAGTGGAGACATTTCTTTGCCAACAAAGCTCCATCTGGTCAAAGCTATGGTTTATCCAGTGGTCATGTATGGATGTACGAGTTGGACTGTGAAGAAAGCTGAGCACTGAAGAATTGATGCTTTTGAACTGTGGTGTTGGAGAAGACTCTTGAGAGTCCCTTGGACTGCAAGGACATCCAACCAGTCCATCCTAAAGGAGATCAGTCCTGGGTGTTCATTGGAAAGACTGATGCTGAAACTGAAACTCCAGTACTTTGGCCACCTGATGTGAAGAGTTGACTCATTGGAAAAGACCCTGATGCTGGGAGGGCTTGGGGGCAGGAGGAGAAGAGGATGACAGAGGATGAGATGGCTGGATGTCATCACCAACTCGATGGTCATGAGTTTGTGTAAGCTCCGGGAGTTGGTGATGGACAGGGAGGCCTGGTGTGCTTCGATTCATGGGGTCCCAAAGAGTCGAATACAGCTGAGCGTCTGAACGGAACTGAACTCTTTCTGAGCATTGTAAACACATTCCTAGGTCATACCAGAAGTGCCCTTAAGAAAAAACAGGCTGCAGGAAGATTTCTGAGATGGCTGGGTGCCATGCTGCACTTACCAAGATGATGTAGCATTCCACTGTAATTGGGCGAGCGGCTACGAGTTGCTAGCTGCTTACTTGCTTCAGAAATCCCAAAGGGTGTACCAAGTGATCACTGCCAGAAGTAAGAAACCAGCAGCTAAATGCATTTCCAGGTAGTTGTTATGCTCTACTGTTTTTGGCCAACTGAGAGAGAAAGGTGAATTTTGCCACCAAGGTCCACTGGCCATGTTCACACCTAGGATGTGTCCACTCAGGATCCAAGAATTTCCCAGACAGACCTAGGCACACTGAATCTCCACTACAGAGAAAACATGATGGAACTGACCTTTGGTTGTTGCTTTTCCTTTTCCTGTGAGTTTGGTGGCCTTCCCTATGGTCACACTATCAGGAGCAATTGCTAATGAAAAAGGACTTCCAACAAGTGTTTTCAAGCAGTATGTGACTCTATGGACATGGAATACTGGAAACCTACGTTCCATTGAGGAAGGAAATGTATTTATAGACAGTGTGTTTTCAAGAATCTGTCTATTAGGAACTGTCTAGCTTCAAAGATGTGAATTCTCCATATTTGCCCAGAGGACCTCAATTCCAAAGTCAGGGCAATGTGTTTTCCTGCACTTTTTGAGCTTTGTAAATACATTTCTTGGTCATACCAGGACTGCCCATGAGGAAACAGGCTCTCTATATGAGGAACTGTCTAGATACTAAGATATGAGACCTCTAGGTTGGTACAGAGGACCTAAATTTCAGAGCAAGGGCAGTGTGTTTTTGAGCATTTTCTGAGCTTTGTAAACACATTTCTGAGTAACGCCAGGTCTGCTCATGAGAAAACAGGCTTCAGGTGTGTGTCTGAGGGTGCTGAGTACCATACTGTGCTTACCTAGATGAGGTAACTTTCCATGGCAAATCGGCACGTGACCAGGAGTTGTGAGCCATCAACTTGCTTCAGAAATCTTGAATGGTGGACTAAAGTTTGCACTGTCAGAAGTAAGAAAAAAGTAATTGGGTGGATTTTCAAGCAATTGCTAGCCACACCTCTTTATGGCTCCAGAGAGATAAATACAAATTGTGCACCCTAGGCCCTTTATTCAGGTTCACACACGGGATGTGTTCCCTCGTGATTCAAGAAATTTCCAGACAGACCTTTGCTCCCCAGAGTTCTTCTACAGAGAAAACTGGTTGGAACAGCCATTTGGATGTTGCTTTGCCTTTCCCTGTGAGTGTGGGGCCGCTACTTATGGTCACAGCCTCAAGGAGATATTGCCACTGAAAATAGACTCGCAAGCAAGCACTTTTCAAGCAGAGTGTGACTCTCAGGTCGCAGAATGTGAAGAAAGCTATCTTCCTTTGAGGAAGGAAAGACGTCCACAGAGAGTGTGTTTTCAAACCTCTATCTTGCAGGAAATTTTGAGCTTCTAAAACATGAGACCAGCAGGTCTGCTGAGAGGACCTATATTCCTGAGTCAGGGCCGTGTGTCTCCCTGTAATTTCCGAGTCTGACAAACACATTCCTAGATCATAACGGTACTGACCATGAGAAAGCTGGCAGCAGGAGTGTGTCTGAAAGGGCTGAGTGCCTTACTGTGGTCAACTGTGTGAGGTGACATTCCAGTGACAGGCTCAAAGCTCCAAGGTGTGAGCCACCCGCTTGCTTCAGAAACCCCAAAAGGTAGAGCAAAGCTAGCTCTGTCAGAGGTAAGAAAAGAGCAATTGGACGGATTTTCAAGCTGTTGCTAGGCCGAACCACTTTAGGGCCCCCTGAGAGAAAAATGTGAATTGTGCCCTGTAGGTCAGGTATCCAGGTTCAAACACAGGGTGTGTCCCAGCAGGATCCAAGAATTTTCCACAGAACTAGGCTCACTAGACCTCTCCTGCTGGGAAAATGGGATGGAACAGACATTGGAAGTTGGTTTGCCCCTCCCTATTGTCACAGACTCAAGGAGAAAGTGCCCCTGAAAGATGACCTCCAAGCAAGCACTTTTCAAGCAGTGTGTGACTCTCAGTTCACAGAATGCAGGGAAAGATATCTTCCCTCAAGGAAAGAAAGGCATCAAAAGAGAGTGTATTCTCAACCCTCTATCTTGCAGGAACTGTTTAGCTTCCCAGATGGGAGGCCTCCAGTAGTGCTCAGAGGAACTAAATTCCAGAGTCAAGGCCATGTTTCTCCCTGCACTTTCCAAGCCTTGCAAAGCCATTCCTAGGTTATACCAGTACTGCACATGAGGAAGCAGTCTGCGAGAGTGTGTCCAAGAGGACTAGGTTCCTCACTATACTCACTTCAGCGAGGTGGCATTCCACTGTAAAAAGGCCCACAGCTGGGAGTTGAAATTCACCCACTTGCTTCAGAAATCAAAAAGGAAGGAGCAAATCTAGCTCTCTCAGAATCAAGAAAAGAGCAAGTGGATGGATTTTCAAGCTGTTGCTAGGCTACATTGCTTTAAGGTCCACAGAGAGAAACACAAATTGTGCCCCCTCGTTCTGGTATCCTGGTTCACAAACAGGGTGTGTCCCCAAAGGATCCAAGAATTTTCCAGACAGACTTACGTTCACTAGAGTTCTCCTACAGAGAAAACGGGATGGAACAGACATTTAGATATTGCCTTGTCTTTCCCAGTGAGTGTGGAACCCCTCTGTTTGACTACAGCCCCAAGTGGAAATTACCATTGAAAACTCATGTCTAAGCGAGCACTTTTCAAGCACTGTGTGACTCTCAGTTCGCAGGATACTGGCAAACCTATATTTCTTCAAGGAAGGAAAGGCACCCACAGAGAGTGTGTTTTCAAACCTGTCCCTTGCAGGAACTCTTTAGCTCCTAAGACATGAACCCTCTAGTTCTGCTCAGAGGACCTAAATTCGAGAGCCTGTGCCCTGTGTCTTGGTGCATTTTCCCACCTTTCAAACACATATCTAGGTGATACTGGTACTGCCCTTGAGGAAGCAGACTGTGGGAATATGTCCCAGAGTGCTGGGTCCCTTACTGTGGTCACCTCTGTAAGGTGACACTCCAGTGTAAATAGGCCCAAAGATAGGAGTTGCGAGCCGCCCATGTGCTTCAGAAACCCCAGGGGTGGAACAAAGTTAGCTCTGTCAAAAGTAAGAAAATGGCAATTGGACGGATTTTCAAGATGTGGATAGGTTACACCACTTTAGGGCCACCCGAGAAAAATATGCAAATTTGAACCTGGGTGTCCAGATTAACGCACAGGGTGTTTCCCCACATGATCCAAGAATTTTTCAGACAGACCTAGGTTCACTGGAGCTCTCCTGCAGAGGAAACATACATCCAGAGTCTCCAGTGTGAACCCTCCAAAATCTATACCTGGTGTCACGAATCCACAGTCTCCAGGATGACCCTACCCTCAAGATCCTGTACCTGGGGTCCCAAGTCCACTATTTCCATGTCGAGTCCACCTCCAAGAACTTGAACTTGTGGTCACATGTCCAGAGTCTTCAGGGTGACCCCACCTCCCCGAAGCTACTGGTGTGAAGCATCCACAGTTTTAAGGATGGACCCAATTCCCAGAACCTGTAGCTGGGGTCACACTTCCAAATTCTAAGGGTTACCCCACCTCCCACACATTGAACCTGGTTTCCCATGTCCCTGTTAGCCAAGGTTACCCTCTCCATGACCCTGTAATGGGGATCACATGTCCACAGTCTGCTGTGTGTCGTCACTTCCCAGACCCTTCACCTAGAGTCACAATCACAGTTTCCAGGTTACTCCTTTGCAGACCCTGCACCTGGAGTCACTTATCCACAGTCTCCAGGGTGACTCATTCAAAACCCCACACTGGGGCTCACATGACCACAGTCTCCAGGGTGACCCAAGCACCCAGATCCTGCACCCAGGGTCACATATCCACAGGCTCCAGGGTGTACCTCTTGCAGACCCTGCACCTGGGGTCACATATCTACAGCCTCCAGTGTGATCCCCATCCCCAGACCTGATTTGGGTGAGAAATATCCATAGTCTCCAGACTCACACCTTGGATCACATATCCACAGTCTCCAGAGTCACACCTTGGGTCACATAGCCATAGTCAGCAGGGTGAACTCACCTCCCAGAGCCTGTACATGGTGTCAAATGTGCACATTCTCCAGGGTTACCACCCTTCCAACATGCTGTACCTGGGTCAAAAGCCCACAATCTCAAGGGTGACCCCCTCTCAGACCCTGTTCCTGGGGTCACATGTCCAGAATCTCCAGAATGATCTACCTCCAAGATGAAGCACCTGATGTCACATGTCAACAGTCTCCAAGGTGACCCCGTCCTCAGAATCTGCACCTGTGGTTACATTTCTCCAATCTGCAGGATGACCCCCAATCTCAGTATTTGTATTATGTGTCACATGTACATAGTCACCAGGGTAACCACTGCAGGTCCTTTTTCTGACATAACATTTCCACAGACTCCTGAAGAACTCCCTTCCCAGACTCTGAACCTGGGATCCTACCTCCAGGGTCTCGAGGGTGATGCCCTTCCCTGTCCCTTCACCTGGTGTCAAACATCCACAGTCTCCATGGTAACATCCACACCAAAGTCTGATATTGGGGACACAGATCCATAGTCTTCTGGGTCGCAACCCCTCCCAGATCATGCACCTGGTCTCACATGTCCTCAGTCTCCAGGTTGACACCCCTCCCAGACACTGCAGCTGGGGTTACACATCCACAGTCTCCAAGGTGAACCCACCTCACTGACTATTGTACCTCTGGCCACATGGCCTCAGTCTCCAGGGTGACCCTATATCTCAGACACTGTACTTGAGGTTACATATCAACGGTGTCCAGGATGACACCTCTCCCCAGACCCTGTACCTGGGGTCGCATTTGCACAGTCTCCAGGGCGATGCTATATTCCCAACCCTGTACCTGGGGTCACAGGTCGCAGTCACCAGGCTTTCCCCACCCTCAAGAGCCTTTACCTGGGGTCATACGTCCACAGACTCCAGGGTGACTCCCTCCCAGACCCTTCACCTGGCATCCTATGTCCACAGTCTCCTGTGTGATATCACTTCCCAGACCCTATACCTGTGGTCACAGATCCACAGTCTCCATGGTGATCCCCTTCCCAGACCCTGTAATTTGGATCCCATGTCCTCAGTCTCCAGTGTGACACCACCTCTCATACCTTGTACTTTGGTGACTTGTCCACAGTTTCCAGGATGACCCAAACGGTGCATGTGGAGTCACATGTCCACATTCTGCAAAGTGACCCCAGTCCCTAACCCTGAACCTTAGTCACACAGCCACAGTTTCCAGAATGACCTCACTCCAGACCCGGCACATAGGGTCACACCTCCACCTTCTCCATATTGACCCCCTCCTTGAACTTCTATCAGGTTTCACACATGCACCATCTCCACAGTGACCACCACCAGATCCTGAACCTGTGGTCAGGGTCCGCAGTCTGCAGGGTGAGACCATTTTGTACCTTAAACCTTGGTTCACCTAGCCAGTCTCCAGGGTCATCCCTGCCAAACCTGCACCTGGGGTCACATGTCCATACTCTCCATGGTGACATCCCCCAGGCCTTGTACTGCTGCTGCTGTTGCTGCTGCTGCTAAGTCATGCCAGTCGTGTCCAACTCTGCGACCCCATAGATGGCAGCCCACCAGGCTCCCCCATCCCTGAGATTCTCCAGGCAAGAACACTGGAGTGGGTTGCCATTTCCTTCTCCAAAGCATGAGAGTGAAAAGGGAAAATGAAGTCACTCAGTCATGTCTGACTCTTAGGGACCCCATAGACTGCAGCCTACCAGGCTCCTCCATCCATGGGATTTTCCAAGCAAGAGTACTGGAGTGGGTTGCCCACTCCAGTACCTAGTGTCATATATCTGCGCAGACCCTATACGTAGTGTCATATATCCACAGTTTCCCGGGTTACCCCACTTCCCATATCATGCACCTGGGATCACATGCTCAGTCTGCAAGGTGACCCCGATCCCATTCCTGTACCTTGTGTCACAAGTCCACAGCCACCAGGATGGCCCCACCCTCAAGATCCCATACCTGGGGTCACACTCCTGTCTCCAGTGTGATCTCACCTCCCAGAAACTTTACCTGGGGATAAACGTCTACTGTTTTCAGGATGGTCCCAACTCCCTGAAACGGTACCTGGAGTCACTCTTCCATAGACATTGAGGCTGTTCCATGCCCCTGGTCCACAGGGTTACACCCTCCAAGACCCTGTAATGTGGTTTACATGTCCACAGTCTCCTGTATGTCATCACTTCCCAGAACCTTCACCTGCAGGCACACAAACAGAGGTTCCAGGATGACTCCCTCATAGACCCTGCACTTGGAGCCACATATCCACAGTCTCACAGGTGACTCATCCAAATCACTGTACCAGGGCTCACATAACCACAGTCTTCCAGATGCTGGACTATTGACCCCAGCACCCAGTGTCACATGTCCACAGATTCTAGCATGGCCTCACACTCCAGACACTGTACCTTGGGACACATACCCACAGTCTCTAGGGTGAACACCCTCCTAGACACTGTACATGGTGTCACATGGGCACATTCACCAACTCCCAAACCCTGTACCTAGGGTCACACGTAGATAGTCTCAGGGTGACCCCACTTGCCAGAACTTGCACCTGGGTTCATATGTCCGC
This sequence comes from Muntiacus reevesi, assembly GCF_963930625.1. Classification (NCBI taxonomy): domain Eukaryota; kingdom Metazoa; phylum Chordata; class Mammalia; order Artiodactyla; family Cervidae; genus Muntiacus; species Muntiacus reevesi. The sequence continues at coordinate 254,677 of NW_027077941.1, forward strand.
AGCGCCCAGGGTAACACCACCTGTCAAACAATTGTACTCGGTTCAAACACCCACTGGTTCTAGGGTGACACCAATTCCAAGCCCGTGAACCTAGCTAGGGTCACACATCCATGGTCTCCTGGGTGGCAACCCCTCCCAGATCATGCACCAGGTCTCACACCTCCGCAGTCTCCAGGGTGACTACACCTCACAGAATATTGTAATTCTGGTCACATTGCCCCAGTCTCCAGGGTGACCCCGTATCTCTAACCCTCTACCTGGGGTTACATGTACATGTTGGCCAGGAATACACGCCTCCCCAGACTCTGTACATGTGATTACATTGGCACAGTCGCCAGGGTGACTCCAACTTCCCCACCCTATACCTGGGGTCACATGTCCAGAGTCTCCTGGATTTACCCACATTCAAGGGCTAGTAACTGGGATCACATGTCCACAGTCTCGAGGCTTTCCCCACCCACAAGTGCCTGTACCCAGGGTCACACGTCAACTGACTCCAGGGTGACTCCCTCCCAGACCGTTCACCTGGCATCCCATGTCCCTAGACTTTTGTGTGATGTCATTTCCCAGACTCTGCACATGTACTAACAGATTCACAGGCTCCGTGGTGACCCCCTTCCTGGTCTCTGTAACTTGGGTCACATGTTCTCAGTATCCGGTGTGACCCGACCTCTCATGCCCTATACCTTTGGTGACTTGGCCACAGATTCCAGGGTAACCCTCCCCTGCCAGACCCTGTGCTTATTTACACACATCCACAATCTCCAGGATGTTCGCCCTCCCATACCCTGCACCTGGAGTCACATGTCAACAGTTTCCAGCGTGAACCCCACTTTGCCCACTGCACCTGGGCTCACATATCCACATCATGCAGGGTGACACCCCTTCCAGACCATTTCCCTGCCATTAAATGCCTGCAGTCCCCAGAGTGACCCCGTACCTCCCAGACACTGTACCTGAGGTCACATATACAGAGTTTCCTGGATCACCCCCATCCTAGACCCTGTACCTGGGTTCAGATATCCTAGTGTCTTGGGGGACCCAGGTCAGACCTTGCATCTAGGGTCGAATGCCCACTATCCAGGATGACTTGCCTCCCCAATCAGTGCATCTGGGGTCATATGTCCACAATCTTCAAAGTGACCCCATCCCCTAACCCTGCACCTTACTCACACATCCACAGTCTCCAGAGTGATGTCCACTGTCTCACGGGTGACCTCTTCCCTGAACTTGTTCCAGATTTCACACGATCACCAATGCCACAGTGACCACCAGCAGATCCTGAACTTGTGGTCACAGTTCAACAGTCTGCCTGATGAGACCCATTTTGTACCCTGAACCTTGTGAACCTGCACCTGGGATCACAAGTCCATATTCTCCATGGTGTCATCCCCCAGACCCTGTACCTAGTGTCATATATACAGTCTCCTGGACTTCCCCACTTCCAATACCATGCACCTGTGATCACACATCCACAGTATCCAGGGTGATCCCCCTCCTAAACCTGTACCTGGTGTCACAAGTCGACAGACTCCAGGATGACTCTACCGTTAAGACCCTGTACCTAGGGTCACAAGTCCACTGTTTCCAGGGTGAGACCCCTCCCAGACTCTGCACTTGGGGTCACTTGTCGAGAGTCTCCAGGGTGACCCCACCTCCCAGAAACTGTACCTAGGGTGAAACATCCACAGTCACTCAGGTTGGCCCCAATTCCCAGAACCTGTACCTGGGGTCCCACTTCCATAGTCTCGGTTACCACACGCCAAGACATTTAACATGGTGTCCCATGATCTTGGATGCCAGGGTTACCCCCTCCAAGACCCTGTAATGGGGTCACATGTTCACAGTCTCCAGAGTGTCGTCACTTCCCAGACCCTCCACCTGGAGTCACACAAACACAGGTTCCAAGGTGACTCCCTCGCAGGCCCTGCACCTGGAGTCACATATTCACAATCTCACCTTGGGGAATCCCATTCAGACCCTGGATCTACGGTCACGTATCCAGTCTCCAAGATGATTTGCCTCCCAAATGGTGCATTTGAGGTCACATGACCACAATCTTCAAAGTAAACACGTCCCCTAACCCTGCATCTAAGTCACACGGCAAATAGTTTCCAGAGTGACCTCAACCCAGACCCTGAAACGAGGGTCACATGTACACAGTCTTGGAGGGTGACCCCCTCCGTGAACTTGTACTAGGTTTCATACGTCCATCATCGCCACAGTGACTACCACCAGATCCTGTACCTGTGGTCGTAGATCCACAGTCTACAGGGTGAAACCCTTTTCCTACCCTGAACTTTGGGTCACACGACCACAGTCTCCAGGGTGACCCCACCCAAACCTGCACCTGGGGTCACATGTCCACACTTTCCATGGGGACATACCTGAGACCCTGTACCTACTGTCATATATCCACAATCTCCTAGGTTACCAAACTTCCCATACCATACACCTGTGATCACATGTCCACAGTCTCGAAGGTGGCCCCCTGTATAACCTGTACTTGGTGTCACAAGTCCACAGCCTCCAGGTGACCCCACCCTCAAGATCCTGTATCTGGGGTCACAAGTCCACTTTTTCCATGGTGAGTCTACCTCCCAGACCCTGCATTTGGGGTCACATGTCCAGAGTCTTCAGGGTGACCCCACCTCCCAGAAACCATACCTCGGGTGAAATGTCCACCATTTTCAGGATGGCACCAACTCCCAGAACCTGTACCTGGGGTCACACTTCCATACTCTCAGGGTATCCCCACCTCCCAGACATATAACCTTGCATCCCATGACCCTGGCCACAAAGGTTCCCCCCTCCAAGACCCTGTAATAGGGGTCACATGTCCACAGTCTCCTGTTTGTCAAAACTTTGTAGACCTCACCTGGAGTCACACAAACACAGGTTCCATGGTGACTCCCTTGCAGACTCTGCACCTGGAATCACATATTCACAGGCTCCAGGGTGACCCCCTCGGAAATCCTGTACCTGAGATCACATATCTACAGTCTCCAGGGTGAATCCCATCCCCACACACTGTCTGAGTGCAATCATCCAGTCTCCCATGAGACCCCAATGTCAAGAACTCATCCCTTGTGCTAGAAGTCTACATTCTCCAGGGTGACATTATTTCCCACACCCTGCACCTTGGGTAGCATATTCACAGTCTCCAAGGTGACCTTACCTCCCAGACCCTTTACCTGGGGTCACATGTGCAAATTATCCAGGATTCCCGCCACTCCAACACCCTGCACCTGGGTCAAAAGCCCACAGTCTCAAGGGTGACCTCCTATCTGACCATGTTCCTGAGGTACATGGCCAGAATCTCCAGGATGATCTTGAAAGGTATTGCTGAACCACGCAAAGACACTGGAATTCTTGGCCTCCAGAGGAGATGAATTCAATTCAGGTCCAGAGACGAGGCTTGATTGCTTAGAGCTTTTGTGTAATAAAGTTGTATTAAAGTATAAAGGAGATAGAGAAATCTTCTGACATAGGCATCAGAAGAGGGCAGAAAGAGTAGCCCCTTGCACGTGTTAGCAATGGAATTATATGGCTCAAATGGTAAAGCATCTGTCTGCAATGCTGGAGACCCAGGTTAGATCCCTGGGTCAGGAAGATCTCCTGGAGAAGGAAATGGCCACCCACTCCAGTACATTTGCCTGGAAAACCCCATGGACAGAGGAGCCTGGTAGGCTACAGTCCATGGGGCCACAAAGAGTTGGACATGACTGAGCAACTTTACTTTACTTTTAATTAGTTATTCATATCAGTTCAGTTCCGTTCAGTCGCTCAGTCATGTCTGACTCTTTGGGACCCCATGAATCACAGCACGCCAAGCCTCCCTGTCAGTCACCAACTCCCGGAGATTTCTTGAACTCATGTACATCGAGTCGGTGATGCCATGCAGCCATCTCATCCTCTGTCATCCCCTTTTCCTCCTGTCCCCAATCCGTTACAGCATCAGGGTATTTTCCAATGAGTCAGCTCTTCGCACCAGGTGGCCAAATTATGGGAGTTTCAGCTTCAGAATCAGTCGTTCCAATGAACACCCTGGACTGATCTCCTTTAGGATGTACTAGTTGGATGCCCTTGCAGTTCAAGGAGCTCTCAAGAGTCCTCTTCAACACCACAGTTCAAAAGCATAAACTCTTCGGTGCTCAACTTTCTTCACAGTCCAATTCTCACATCTGTACATGACCACTGGAAAAACCATAGCCTTGAACAGAGGGACCTTTGTTGGCAAAGTAGTGTCTCTGCTTTTTATTATGCTATCTAGGTTGGTCATAACTTTCCTTCCAAGGAGTAATTTTCTTTTAATTTCATGGCTGCAATCACCATCTGCAGTGATTTTGGAGCCCAAAAAGATAAAATCTTACACTGCTTCCACTGTTTCCCCATCGATTTCCCATGGAGTGATGGGACCTGTTGCCATGATCTTAGTTTTCTGAATGTTGAGCTGTAAGCCAACTTTTTCACTCTCCTCTTTCACTTTCATCAAGAGGCTTTTTAGTTCTTCTTCACTTTCTGCCATAAGGGTGGTGTCATCTGCATGTCTGAGATTATTGATATTTCTCTTGGCAATCTTAATTCCAGCATGTGCTTCTTCCAGCCCAGCATTTCTCATGATGTACTCGGCATATAAGTTAAATAAGCAGGGTGACAACGTACAGTCTTGACGTACTCCTTTTGCTATTTGGAACCAGTCTGTTGTTCCATGTCCAGTTCTAACTGTTGCTTCCTGACCTGCATACAGGTTTCTCAAGAGGCAGGTCAGGTCGTCTGGTAGTCCCATCTCTTTCAGAATTTTCCACAGTTAATTGTGATCCACACAGTCAAAGGCTTTGGTGTAGTCAATAAATCAGAAATAGATTTTTTTTTCTGGGACTCTCTTGCTTTTTCAATGATCCAGCAGATGTTGGCAGTTTGATCTCTGGTTCCTCTGCCTTTTCTAAAGCCAGCTTGAACATCTGGAAGTTCACAGTTCACGTATTGCTGAAGCCTGGCTTGGAGAATTTTGAGCATTACTTTACTAGCGTGTGAGATGAGCATAATTGTGTGGTATTTTGAGCATTCTTTGGGATTACCTTTCTTTCTATTTGGAATGAAAACTGACCTTTTCCAGTCCTGTGGCCACTGCTGAGATTTCCAAATTTGCAGGCATTATGAGTGCAGCACTTTCACAGCATCATCTTTCAGTATTTGAAATACTTCAACTGGAATTCCATGAACTCCACTAGTTTTGTTCTTACGATGCTTTCTAATTGCCACTTGACTTCACACTCCAGGATGTCTCGCTCTAGGTGAGTGATCACACCGTTGTGATTATCTGGGTCATGAAGATATTTTCTACAGTACTTCTGTGTATTCTTGCCACATCTTCTTAATAGCTTATGCTTCTGCTAGGTCCATAGCATTTCTATCTTTTATCAAACCCAGTTTTGCATGAAGTGTTCCCTTGGTATCTCTAATTTTCTTGAAGAGATCTCTAGTCTATCCCATTCAGTTCTTTTCCTGATTCACACGTGATGCACACAAGGTGCACATGAGGTGCACACGTGATGCCCACGTGATGCACACGTGATGCTCATGTGATGAACATGTGGTGCACAAGTGAGGCACACGTGATGAACACGTGATTCACACGTGATGCACATGTAATGAACAGGTGATGCACACGTGATTCACATGTGATACACATGTGATGAACACGTGATGCACACATAACACACACGTGATGAATACGTGATGAACAAGTGATTCACAGGTGACGCACACGTGGCGCACACGTGATGAACACGTGTTGCACAAGTGATGCACATGTGATGGACATATGATTCACACGTGAAGAACTCGTGACTCACATGTGATGAACACGTGCCTCACACATGATGAACACGTGATGCACACGTGATGAAAACATGATGCACACGTCACACAGACGTTGTGAACAAGTGAACAACACGTGAGGCCCATGTGATGAACAAGTCATGAACACGTGATGCACACATGATGCACACGTGATTAAAACGTGACGAACACATGTCGCACACATGATGAACTCGTGACGCACACGTAACGCACACGTGATGGACACGTGATGCACCAGTGACGCACACGGGATGGACACGTGATGCACACATGACGCACCCGTGACGCACACGTGATTCCCACGTGCACACACGTGATGCACACGTGACACACAAGTGACACACATGTGATGAACACGTGATTCACCCGTCATGGACACGTGACACACACCTGATGAACACGTGACTCACACGTGATGGACATGTCACACACACGTGATGCACACGTGACACACACGTGACACACACATGATGGACACGTGATTCACACTTGATGCACACGTGATTTACACGTGATTCACTCATTTCAACTCGAGATGAGGCCCGATTCCCCTTCATTGGCTCCAGAGCCATCCCACTTTCCCCATCAAACACGACAAGGCACTTGACTTCCTTTAGGCAACTCCAGGGAATCCCCAAGAACACTGTCATAAGTCTAGAGGAACACCAAGCGTAACACAGCAACTCGAGGAAAGCGCCATGTACACCAAATCGTCTCAAGATTAGAGTTGATTTCCTGGCTTCAACTCAAGAGGTATGCCAACTTTCCACAAGCACCTCTAGAGGAGGCTTCTCTCAGCAATAGGTATGTAAGTTGGACCCTGAGTTTGCTGCCTGAAGTGGAATGGGCCCCGAGATGCCCTGACTCAAAAGAAGGCCCGATTTCTCTGCAGTGGCTTTAATGCAGGCTCGTCTTTCATCTCACCAGATGAAAGGATGTCTGAATCCCCTGTGGAGACCCTAGAGAAAGCCCTAGTTCCCCATCTCATCTCGACAGGAGGCCTCACATGACTTTGATACCTAGAGAGGCACCAAGAGTTCATTGCTTCAAGAGGTGACGATGCCTGACTCCTCTTGAAAAGTGATAGGAATCCCAATATCCATGTCACAAGTGGAAAGGGATTTTGGGTCTCCCGCCTCATCTCCAAAAGCGTCCCTATTGCCTGCCAAGCCTCGAAGAGATTCCCGAGGTGTCCCTCTTAACTAGACAGGAGTCCTGACATAGCTGAACAAATCCGAGTTTTGAAGGGCCATCCCCACCGTAACTCGAGAATATACCCCAGGATCCCACCACAACTCGAGAAAAACCATGATACTTCTCCCTGGCCACGAGATGAGCCCCGGTTCCTCTGCATTGCATGCAGAGCAATTCTGTGTTCCCCATCAAACATGTAAGGAGCCTTGACTTGCTTGATGGGACACCAGAGAGTACCCAAGAACACTGTAACAAGTCTAGAGTGACCATGAGGTTAGTGCAGAAATGGGAAATAGATCCGTCTACCCCAAATCAACTCGAGATGCTGCCCCATTCCCCTGCATTGGCTCCAGAGTCATTCTGCGTTCCCCATCAAACACAAGTGGCATGACTTCATTAAGCAACTCCAGAGATTCCCCGAGAACACTGTCCCAAGTGTAGAGGAACACCAGGTGCAACACAGCAACTCGAGGAAAGCCCCATGTACCCCAAATCGTCTTGAGATTTAGAGCTGATTTCCCTGCTTCGACTCAAGAGGTATGCCAACTTTCTGCAAGCACCTCAAGAGGAGGCTTCTCTCAGCAATATGTATGTGAGTTGGACCCTGAGTTTGCTTCCTGAAGTGGAATGAACACCAAGATGACCTGACTCAAAAGAAGGCCAGATTTCCCTGAAGTGGCTTTAATGTAGGCTCGTCTTTCATCTCACAAGATGAAGGGATGTCTGAATCCCCTGTGGAGGACCTAGAGGAAACCCTATGTCCCCGCCTCATCTCGACAGGAGGCCTCACATCCCTTTGACATCTCGAGAGGCACGCGGAGTTCAATGCTTAGAAGGTGACGATGCCTGACTCCTCTTGAAATGTGATAGGGATCCCAATATCACTGTGGCAACTGGAATTGGACCCAGGGTCTCCTGCCTCACTTCAAGAAGCGTCCCTATTGCCCTGCCAAGCCTCAAAGAGATTCCTGAGGTGTCTCTCATAACTAGACAAGAGTCCTGATGTCGCTTAACAAACAGGAGTTTTGAAAGTCTATCCCCACCTTAACTCGAGAATATGCCCCACGTTCCCACCGCAACTTGAGATAAACCATGAGACTTCCCCCTGGCCGCAAGATGAGGCCTGATTGCTCTGCATTGCAGAGCAATTCCGTGTTCCCCATCAAACACGTAAGGAATCTTGACTTGCTTGATGGCATTCCAGAGAGTCCCCAAGAACACTGTCACAAGTCTAGAGGGACCCTTGTGTCACCGCAGCAATGCGAAATAGCTCCATACTGCAAATCAACTCGAGCCGAGGCCCAATTCCCCTGCATTTGCTCCAGAGCCATCCCGTGTTCCCCATCAAACAGGAGTAGTGGCTTTACTTCCTTTAGGCAACTCCAGAGATTCCCCGAGAACACCGTCCCAAGTCTGGAGGAACACCAGTTGCAACACAGCACCTCGAAGAAAGCCCCATGTACCCCAAATCGTCTCGAGATTAGAGCTGATTCCCTGGCTTTGACTCAAGTGGTATGCCAACTTTCCACAAGCACCTCTAGAGGAGGCTTCTCTCAGCAATAGGTATGTGAGTTGGACCCTGAGTTTGCTGCGTCAAATGGAATGGACACCGAGATGCCCTGACTCAAAAGAAGGCCTGATTTCCCTGCAGTGGCTTGAATGGAGGCTTGTCTTTCATCTCACCAGACAATGGGATGTCTGAATCCCTTGTGGAGACCCTAGAGAAAGCCCTAGTTCCCCTCCTCCTCTCGACAGGAGGCCTCACATGCCTTTGACACCTAGAGAGGCACCAAGAGTTCATTGCTTCAAGAGGTGACGATGCCTGACTCCTCTTGAAAAGTGATAGGAATCCCAGTATCCCTGTGGCAACTGGAAAGGGACCCTGGGTCTCCCGCCTCACCTCTAGCAGCGTCCCTATTGATGTGTCAACCCTCGAAGAGATTCCTGAGGTGTCCCTCATAACTAGACAGGAGTCCTGACGTCGCTGAACAAACACGACTTTTGAAGGGCCATCCCCGCTGTAACTCGAGAATATACTCCAGGTTCCCAGCGCAACTCGCGAAAAAGCATGAGACATCCCGTCGCCACTATATGAGGCCAGATTCCTCTGCATTGCGTGCAAAGCAATTCCGTTTTCCCCATGAAATGCGTAGGAGCCTTGACTTGCTTGATGGAACTCCAGAGAGTCCCCAAGAACACACTCACAAGCCTAGAGGGACCCTGAGGTCACTGCAGCAACGTGAAATAATTCCGTGTACACCAAATCAACTGGAGATGAGGCCCGATTCTGCCACATTAGCTCCAGAGAAATTCCACTTTCCCCATCAAGCAAGACAAGTTGCTTCACTTTCTTTAGGCAACTCCAGAGACTCCCCGAAAACACCGTCCCATGTCTAGAGGAACACCAGGTTCAGCACAGCAACTTGAGGAAAGCTCTATGTACCCCAAATCATCTCGAGATGAGAGCAGATTCCCAGGATTCAACTTAAGAGGTATGCCAACTTTCCACAAGCACCCCAAGAGGAGGCTTCTCATCAATAGATATGGGGGAGGGACCCTGAGTTTGCTGCCTCAAGTGGAATGGAGTCCGAATGCCCTGACAAGAAAGAAGGCCGGATTTCCCTGCAGTGGCTTGAATGCAGGTTCGTCTTTCATTGCACAAGATGAAGGGATGTCTGAATCCAATACGGAGACCCTAGAGAAAGCCTTAAGTCCTGGCCTCACCACGCCAGGAGGTCTCACATCCCTTTGACATGGAAGTAGGCGGAATTCAATGTTTCAAAAGGTGATGACGCCTGACTCCTCTTGAAAATTGATAGGAATCCCAGTCTCACTGTGGCAACTGGAAAGGAACCCTGGGTCTCCCGCCTCACATTGAGAAGCGTCCCTATTGCCCTGCCAAGCCTCGAAGAGATTCCTGAGGTGTCCCTCGTAACTAGACAGGAGTCCTGACGTCGCTGAACAAACATGAGTTTTGAAGGGCCATCCCCGCCGTACCTGGAGAATATACCCCAGGTTCGCGCCGCAACTCGAGAGAAACCATGAGACTGCCTTCTCGCCGCGAGATGAGGCTTGACTCCCCTGCATTGCATGCAGAGCAATTCCGTGTTCCCCATCAAATACGTAAGGAGCCATTACTTGCTTGATGGAATTCCAGAGAGTCCCCAAGAACACTGTCTCAAGTCCAGAGGGACCCTGATGTCACTGCAGCAATGGGAAATAGCTTCGTGTATCCCAAATCAACTCGAGATGAGTCCCTATTCCACTGCATTGGCTTCAGAGCCATCCCGTGTTCCGCATCAAACATGACAAGTGGGTTGGCTTCCTTTAGGCAACTGCAGAGATTCCCCGAGAACACTGTCCCAAGTCTAGAAGAACACCAAGTTCAGCACAGCAACTCGAGGAAAGCTCCATGTACCCCAAATCATCTTGAAATGAGAGCTGATTCCCTGGCTTCCACTCAAGAGGTATGCCACCATTCCACAAGCACAACCAGAGGAGGTGTCTCTCAGCAGTAAGTATGTGGGAGGGACCCTAAGTTTGCTGCCTCAAGTGGAATTGACCCTGAGACGCCCTGACTCGAAAGAAGGTCCGATTTCCCTACAGTGGCTTGAATGCAGGCTCATCTTTCATCTCACAGGATGAAGGGATGTGTGAATCCCCTATGGAGAGCATAGAGAAAGTCCTAGGTCCCCGCCTCTTATCGACAGGAGGCCTCACATCCCGTTGACACCTCGAGAGGCATGCAGAATTCAATGATTCAAAAGGTGATGATGCCTGACTCCTCTTGAAAATTGGTAGGAATCCCAATATCCCTATGGCAACTGGAAAGGGACCCTGGGTCTCCCTCCTCACCTCGAGAAGTGTGCTGATTGCCCTGCCAAGCCTCAAGGAGATTCCTGTGTCCCTCATAACTAGACAGGAGTCCTCAAATTGTCCAAGAACACTAGAGCAAACAAGCCCATTCATAACTGGTAAAGATTGAAATAGACACCTGGCCACGGAGGGTATACTGATAGTAAACTCTCCTACAGAAACATACTCAAGATACTGGTGGGATGCATGTACAGCCCCCTTTGGAAGACAGTCTGACAGTTGTTTCAGTAACCACATGGGACAAGCACTGAATTCCATACATGACAAGTGGTGGAAGCCAGGTATCTTACCATTGGAATGGTAAGTTATGGATAAACAAAAGGAAAGGTTACAAGATTCATGGACACATCATCACAAATTACCTTCAACTGAATATATAAGCTGGAATACATGTATATTTCCAAATATTGTCAGCTGAGCATATTTAGCTCCTACATGTATGTTTTAAATATCACTCTATAATGAAAAAGAATAGGAAATGTCCCTGGTGGCCCAGTGGTAAAGGATCTGCCTACCAATGCAGGGAACACTGGTTCAACCCCTGGTCCTAGAGGATTCCACATGCCCAGGGGCAACTAAGCCCCCGTACAACTATTGAAGTACTTGCATGCTCCAGAGCCCAAGTTCTGCAACCAGAGAAAGCGCTGCAATGAGAAGCCATGGCAAGTCAACTAGAGGGTAGCCTCTGCTCACTACAACTAGGCATCTAGCTACAAAGACCCAGCATTGTCAAAAATAATTCAGTGTTTAAAAAAAAGGACAGAAATTCTTTGAATAAACGATTGAGACTAGGGGCGAGACAGTAAATATATAAGCTAGGATAATCTTAAAGTATGAGGAAGTAAAGAAAGTAAAGACAACTATCAAGCTGTCCAAGCTGATAAAAATGAATGATTACACAGTTTTATCTGTATACACTAGCAAATAATAATCTGAAAAGGAATTTAAAAAAACAATTTCCTTTTGATAGTGTCAACATTAATAAAATATTTTGCCATGGGTGTAATGAGGATGACAAGACTGGCACATTGGAAGTTATACACGATTGCTGAAAAATATCCTGAATACATGCACAGATATTCCATAGCGATGGAAAGACTTAAGATGGCAATACCATGGAATGCATCTTCAATCTGAAATGAAGATTCAATATGAATTACAAAAGACTGAAAGGTCATTGCTGAACCACAAAAGGCGCCAGGATTTTTGGCCTCCAGAGGAGAAGAATTCAATCCAGGGCCAGTTGACAAAGCTTGATCGCTCAGAGCTTTTGTGTCATAAAGTTTTATTAAAGTATAAAAGAGATAGAGAAAGCTGCTGACATAGACATCAGACGGGGGCAGTAAGAGTACCCCCTGCTAGTCTTTAGGCAGATGTTATACAGCCACTAGCAGTCTGCTAATGAAAGAAAGGCAATGTCTCAGAGAATGACACCAGGCCCCTCACCCACAACATGCATTGAGATAATATTGGCAGCAGGTGAGTCATCCCGGGCCATAGAATGATTGACATGAATTTTGAAGAAAGGCAGATTTCCAAGCCAATATATCATTTCATTAACATAGATTAGGAGAACAGGTATGAGTAAAACATATTGGTTTGTCAAGTCGGTTCTGAGCCTTTAGGGGGAACCGACCTGAAGACAGAGTCTAGCAGAAATACGTAGTATATTAACATAGCTTAAGACAAACCTTTCCTTAAGACAAAATGCATTGCTTAGCTGAAGGTTTGAGAAAAGTTAAGTTCAGGTGGAGCCAGGAGTCGTCATAGCAACACAAAATTTTAAGAGAAACCTCTTAAATTTGTATTGAGAAGGGGAAAAAATGTAGCACTCGTTTCGTTCCTCCAGCTGCTTGAGAGATGAAAAAACGTCTGACACTTGCAGCCTATTCCCTCTGTCTGGAGACCCCTGGCCTTCCTGCCTATTACCCTCTCCAGGCCTTTAGGAAGCAATATACAAGCTGACCCTAACATACACGTGGAATAACAAGGGACTCCAAAGAATCCAAACAATCACATGAGTCTGCAGTTCAAAGGTCCTATGGTATGCTGTGCTAAGTCGCTTCAATCACGTCTGACTGTCAGAGCCCACCAGGCTCCTCTGTCCATGGGAATTTTCCAGGCAAGAATACTGGAGTGGGCTGGGTGCCCTCCTCCAGGGGATCTTCCCAACCCAGGGATAGGATTCCTGCATTGGCAGGTAGGTTCTTTACCACTAGCACCACCTGGGGAAAAAGTGCCTAAAGGAGATCATGGAAACCCATTTAGGAAAAGGGACTCAGAGGAAAGACAGTGAGGGAAGGAAACTCTTAATCACACTCAGAGAAGCCCAGCAGGTAGTTCTGCAGGTGGAAGAGGAGGAGGAAGCATGCTGGAGCTGTGTAGAAGATGAAAGAGGGAACTAAAGCAGGGGCCCCCAACCTCTAGGATCTAATGCCTGATGATCTGAGGTGGAGCTGGTGAAATAATAATAGAAATAAGAGTTTGATCACTCAGCCATGTCCAGCCCTTGGTAGCCCACCAGGCTCCTCAGTCCATTGAATTCTTCAGGCAAGAATACTGGAGTGGGCTGTCATTTCCTTCTCCAGGGGATTTCCCTGACCCAGGGATTAAACCCGGGTCTCCCTCATTGCAGGCAGACTCTTTACCAACTGAGCCTCCAGGGAACAGAAACAGAAATAGAGTGCACAATAAATGGACTGCACTTGAAACATCCCAAAACCTTGCCCCACCCCTGTCTGTCAAAAAATTGTCTTCCAAAACAACTCCCAAGGTCAAGGAAGGAACTTCAAGTGTACTCAGCTGTCCTAGATTGCTGGTTTAGGGAGATGCTGAAGTGGGGATGTCCCACGAGGTAGACCCTCCCTTGTGTGGAGTCTGCAATAGACCTCTGATAGCCTTGGTGATGATCAGAGAGATTTGTTTCATTTTTTAAAAATATCCTTGTGGGTACCAACTGGGACCATCACTGTTCTAATATACCTCATAGTGTTGCTGACACTACAGATACAATTGTGTGACATTGAACTTATTCAATAAAAATGATGAAGCATCTGCCCTGTGCCCAGCACTTTCCAAGGGCTGGGAAGTACAATGAAAATACTCCATAAGATGCACAGCTGGTAGGCACATTCTTTCAAAAAGCCTTTTTCATTTCCACCAATAGTTTATTCTCAATGTCAACCCTTGCCACTTAATGACCATGCTGGGTAGGAAGCTCATTAAAAACCCAGGAGCCAGTGTTCCTGGAAGGATATCCCATTCTCCCTTGGACAGTCCTCCGCCCTCTCCGACTCTCAGTTTCCTCATCTGCGAAATCATGGACAACTGACTATAATTCATCACCGGAACCCAAGCCTATTGAGAGGGAGGGGAAATATTACTCCAAGGCCTGGATGATAGACCAGATTGAAAGAAAAATATGCCATTTCTGGTTTTCAGTCAAACAGACAAATACAATGAAGAAAGGAGTCCCTGGCCCTGTGGGATTTGCCTAGGGGTCTAGTCTGGGAAATTCTTACACATCAGGAGATGGCTCTGAGCTGGATTTCCACAAACAAGAACATCCATGCAAAGAACAAGTCTGCAGAGCTCTGTGCCCATTGGTCACAAGAGACTGCCTCCCGATGGCCATCAGCATTTACAAGTGACCTCCTAAGACCTTCACCAAACTCCTGGGGCACCTCTGGCTTTTCTGTTTCCCTCACTTTTCTGACCCTTTTCTTTAAAAAACGCACATTTCTTCATAGAATGCCACAGTGGAAGGAAAATAGGCCTTCAAGTTTGAGGCCTCAATTTGCAGAAAACTTGGAGCTGCTTGTTTTTTTTTTTTTTTTTTTTTTTAATTAAAGCACCACATAAATTAAAAATTTTACACGTTCTAATTATTCAGTTCCAAAACACCAAACTTATTGCACAGGGTCCCCATGGAAAGGCCCCCTCTCAGCAGGACAGCCACAGATTCCCCCATGAAAGGGCAGCAAGGTGCCCTCCTCCCTTCTCTCCTGCCTGGGTGGCCACCAGGTTTTTAAATACATGCACCCTACTAAGTTTCTAGGATGCAATTCGTGGACCCTTCCCTTTCCTGTCCCAGCAGGTGGTCAAGGGCCTGCTGGCCTGCAAAGTGCTGGAAGCAGGGCTGGGTCAGCCGGCCAGACTAAGGGTTGTGGAGTCCCAGCTGGTGAAATTACCAGGCAGGATAAATCCCTTGGACTTCCAGCAGGCACTACGCTGCATGGGAAAATAGATAGATATAACCGGCCTGGAGCCTCAGGGTGGGACCTAAAGTTCGATTTTGTTTTCTCCAATGTTAAATGATACAAGCAAGGGCCTTTGAGACTGTTGTTTTCTTTTCTAAGCCCAAAGACTCCTTCAGTTACTAATGTAGGTATCCTAGAAACTATGTGACATCCATGAAAATCTGATATGTCCTGGTAAAATGCTGTCAGTTATAATTCTAGTTATCATATTAAAGTGTTTCAAGTCACAGCAGTGACTATTTTGTCACTTTTTTTGTCAATTTTTATTTTGTCAATTTTGTCAATTTTTATTTTGTCAATTTTTATCTAATCAGGTTTTAAACATGCCTTCCATGGTTTCACACTGATGCCTTTGCAAAAATACTGCTACCTCAAGATACATGGAAAAGACTTTCCTGAGCTTACCCATAAACAACGCTTTTTGTTTGTTATCTGGTAAGCTGGTACCAGACTGGAATTTAGTCTACTCTCTAGGTTAAGAGAACACAGCTTTCTTAGAATGCAGCTTTCAATCACAGATGATGAATTTATTTACCTTTCAGTGATTTATATTTGTTTTTATCATCTGTTTTTTTTTTTTTTTTTTTTACTTCCGTAAAATAAATAAGCATTATTTAAGTACGGTACATGTAGGATGGACCAAGATTTCCCCACTCCTGCAAATTCCCTTAAGCCCTCAGATTCTTCTCTTGGGACCAAGGTCTCACTTTCCTCCAGAGGGACAATCCAAGCTTTTTATCAGCTAGCTGATCTGCCCCTGATATCAGAGTCAATTTGAGCATGAGTTGGTCTATAATTTAGGCATGAAACTGTGATTACATAAAAGAAAGATGACTTTTTGATGGAGGATGTCCATGATATTCCTTGAACTTCAGAGAAAATTGGTTAAAATGAAACTTTTTTCCCTTGGAAACTGCAAAGGCAGTTCTTTTAGCATATGCGATTGAAAACATCTAGGTTGTTAGCTCAGTTTTCATTCCAGTCTCAAAGAAAGGCAATGACAAAGAATGTTCAAACTGTCACACAACTGGACTCATCTCACATGCTAGTAAAGTAACACTCAAAATTCTCCAAGCCAGGCTTCAGCAATATGTCAACCGTGAAATTCCAAATGTTCAAGATGGATTTAGAAAAGGCAGAGGAACCAGAGATCAAATTGCCAAAATCCACTGGATAATTGAAAAAGCAAGAGAGTTCCAGAAAAACACTTATTTCTGCTTTGTTGACTATGCCAAAGCCTTTGACTGTGTGTATCACAATAAACTGGGGAAAATTCTGAAAGAGATAGGAATACCAGATCACCTGACCTGCCTCTTGAAAGACCTATATGCAGGTCAGGAAGAAACAGAACTGGACCTGGACTAACAGACTGGTTCTAAATAGGAAAAGGAATATGTCAAGGCTGTATATTGGCACCCTGCTTATTTAACTTATATCTGCTTATATATAGGGCATCGTGAGAAATGCTGCACTGGATGAAGCACAAACTGGAATCAAGATTGCTGGGAGAAATATCAATAACCTCAGATATGCAGATGACACCACCCTGATGGCAGAAAGTGAAGAGCCTCTTGATGAAAGAGAAAGAGGAGAGTGAAATAGTAAGCTTAATGCTCAGCGTTCAGACAACTAAGATCATTGCATCCAGTCTCATCACTTCTTGGCAAATAGATGGGAAAACAGTGGAAACAGTGGCAGATTTTATTTTTCGGGGCTCGGAAATCATTGCAGATGGTGACTGCAGCCATGAAATTAAAAGATGCTTACGACTTGGAAGGAAAGTGATAACCAAACTAGACAGCATATTAAAAAGCTGAGACATTGCTTTGCCAACAAAGATCCGTCTAGTCAAGGCTAAGGTTTTTCCATGTCATGTATGGATGTGAAAGATGGACTATAAAGAAAGTTGACAGCCAAAGATTTGATGCTTTTGCACTGTGGTGCTGAAGAAGATGCTTGAAGTTTGCTTAGACTATAAGAGGACCCAACCACTCCATCCTAAAGGAAATCAGGTCTGAATATACATTGGAAAGACTAATATTGAACCTGAAACTCCAATACTTTGGCCACTAGATGTGAAGAGCTGACTCATTTGGAAGTTGCTTTGATTTGCCTGTGAGTGTGGGCGCCCTACCTGGGCACAGGGCCTCAGGGGCCATTGCCACTGAATCATGACCTCCACGCAAGCACATTCCAGCTGTGTGACACTCAGCATGCAGGAGACTGGGAAAGCTATCTTCCTTGGAGGAAGGAAAGTCATACACAGAGTGTGTTTTCAGGCCTCTATTTGCAGCAAGTGTTTTGCTTCTCAGATGTCAGACCTGCAGGCCTGCCCCAAGGACCTCAATTCCAGAGTCAGGGCCATGTGTCTCCCTGCACATTCCGAGCCTTGCAAACACATTCCTGGGTCAGAGAGGTGCTTCCCATGAAGAAGAAGGCTGCGGGAGTGTGTCTGAGGGGGCCAGGTGGCATGCTGGGCTCACCTGGTTGAGGGCACCTTGCACATCCATTGGGCCCCAGGAGAGCAGTTATGGACTCGCCCCTTGCTTGAGATATCCCAAAGCAAGGAGCACTGCTAGCTGTATCAGAAGGAGGAAAACAGCAATGGGATGGATTTTCAAGCAGTTGCTAGGTCACACTGTGTTAGGGTTCCCCAGGAGACATGTGAGAATTTTGGCCCCTAGGCCCGGTATCTAGGGGTGTGCACAGGGTGTTTTCCCCACAGGATCCAAAATGTTCCAGACAGACCTAGGCTCAATAGCTGTTGCTAGGCTGCACCGCTTTAGGCACACCGAGAGAAGCAGGCACACTGTGGCCCCGAGGTCCGGTATGCAGGTTCACATATGGGGTGTGTCCCCGTAGGAGCCAAGAATTTTCCTGACAGTCCTAGGCTCCCTAGAGCACTCAGGTCTGCTCAGAGGACCGAAGTTCCAGAGGCAGGGTCGTGTATCTCCCCTTCCCTTTGTGATCCTTGCAAAGACATTCCAAGCTGATAGTGGTACTACCCATGAAGAAGCAAGCAGTGGGAGTATATTTGACATGACTGGGTGCCTTGATGGGCTCAGCTCCTCAAGGGGGCCTTTCCTCTCAAAGTAGGCCCCATGTCCGCTTGAGGACGGGGTTGGGCCCTCTTCCCTCCACACTGCCAAAGGGTGGAACAAAGCTAGGTGTCAGAGGTAAGAAAGGAGCAATTGGATGGATTTTCAAGCTCTCACTAGGCTGTACTGCTTCAAGGCCCACTCGAGCAAAACAGGCGCCCTGTGGCCCCTAGGTCGGGTATGCAGGTTCACACACAGGGTGTGTTCCCGTCAAAGCCAAGAATTTTCTGACAGACCTAGGCTCACTAGAATTGTCCTACAGAGCAAAGGGGATGGAAGAGATGTGTGGAGGTGGGTCTGCCTTCCCCTGTGAGTGTGGGGCTACTCCCTATGGCCCCAAGTTGAGGGATAACTGCAACTAAGAAAGGAACTCCAAGAAGGAACTCCAAGAAGCGCTTTTCCAGGAGGCTGGGACAGGGTGTCCGCAGGATGCAGGGAAAGGGAGCCTTCTTCAGGGAAGAAGAGGCAGCCACTCGGGGTGTGTTTGCAAGCCTCTTTGGAAGGCACAGTTTCGCTGATACAATTGAATTCCAGTTCTGCTCAGAGGACTGAAATTTCAGAGGCAGGGCCATGTATCTCCCCTTCCCTTTTCAATCCTTGCAAAGACATTCCTAGCTGATAGTGATACTGCCCATGAGGAAGTAAGCAGCTGGAGTGTGTTTGACATGACTGGGTGCCTTCCTGGGCTCAGCTCCTCAAGGGGACTTTCTACTCAAAGTAGGCCCATTGCCTACTTGGGGTGAGGGTATGGAAGGTTTGCTTCCAAATGGCGAAAAGGTGGAGCAAATCTAGCTTTGTCAGAGGTACGTAAAGTGCAATTTAATGGATTTTCAAGCTGTTGCCAGGCAACACCGCTTCAGGGTCCCCTCTCCCAGAAGAAAACAGGCGCCCTGTGGCCCCTAGGTCTGGTATGCAGATTCACACACAGGATGTGTCCCCACAGGAGCCAAGAGTTTTCCTACCAGGCCTAGGCTTACTAGAGCTCTACTATAGAGCAAAGGGGATGGAACAGAAGTGTGGATGTGACTTTGCCTTTACCTTTGACTGTGAGGCCCCTCCATAAGGTCCCAGGCGAAATTGCCCTCGCCCTTGCCCTAACCCTAACCCCAACACGACACCCTAACCCTAACCAACACCGTAACCCTATCCCAGAACCTAACACCAACCCGACCCCCTAACCCTAACCTGACACACTAACCCTAACGCATCATCCCAACCCTAACCTGACACCTTCACCCCTCAGCCTTCACCCTCACCCACACCCCTAACTTCTAACCCCTAAGCCACAATGTAACCCACACCCTAATCCACACCCTTAACCTAACCCACACCCTCCCCCCCACCCTACTCACACCCTCAACCCTAGACTTAACCTGCATCATCTTCAATTTCAGCACTTCTCATGCATCACAAAAGACAAGGGAGTCATATTTCAAACGTGAATCCAAGACCCATTAACCACATAACAGGAATATAAACACTGTGAACACATCATTTAAATCACTTGCACCACCAAATACCTCTCCACCACATATCATATCAATAACAGTGGAACTCATGTATGCCATACATATTGTAACATAGCAATCAAATACCCAACAGTAATCTGGGTAATTATATACACAAGATATATTTAAACCAAAAATATTTAAACAAATTCCAGTTTTTACGATGGTTTTAATCCTAGCAAAAGTAGGATTAACAGCATGGTTTTCCACTAGGATCCAAAGCATTGAGCAAAATTGCCGAGGTCCAGCCCCAGCAGGACCAGGAATACCCAAGGGATGAGTGGCGTCAGCGAGGAAGAAGACAGACAGAAGACACACAGATGTTGCATAGAAGAGGTAGCTTTTTTTTTAATTTTTAGGATAGCTCAGTTTTTTTTTTTTTAATTTTATTTTATTAGCTGGAGGCCAATTACTTCACAACATTTCAGTGGGTTTTGTCATACATTGACACGAATCAGCCATAGAGTTACACGTATTCCCCATCCCGATCCCCCCTCCCACCTCCCTCTCCACCCGACTCCTCTGGGTCCTCCCAGTGCACCAGGCCCGAGCACTCGTCTCATGCATCTCACCTGGGCTAGTGATCTCTTTCACCATAGATAAAATACATGCTGTTCTTTTGAAACATCCCACCCTCACCTTCTCCCACAGAGTCCAAAAGTCTGTTCTGTACTTCTGTGTCTCTTTTTCTGTTTTGCATATAGGGTTATCATTACCATCTTTCTAAATTCCATATATATGTGTTAGTATGCTGTAATGTTCTTTATCTTTCTGGCTTACTTCACTCTGAATAATGGGCTCCAGTTTCATCCATCTCATTAGAACTGATTCAAATGAATTCTTTTTAATGGCTGAGTAATATTCCATGGTGTATATGTACCACAGCTTCCTTATCCATTCATCTGCTGATGGGCATCTAGGCTGCTTCCATGTCCTGGCTATTATAAACAGTGCTGCGATGAACAATGGGGTGCACGTGTCTCTTTCAGATCTGGTTTCCGTGGTGTGTATGCCCAGAAGTGGAATTGCTGGGTCAAATGGCAGTTCTATTTCCAGTTTTTTAAGAAATCTCCACACTGTTTTCCATAGTGGCTGTACTAGTTTGCATTCCCACCAACAGTGTAAGAGGGTTCCCTTTTCTCCACACCCACTCCAGCATTTATTGCTTGTAGACTTTTGGATAGCAGCCATCTTTACTGGCATGTAATGGTACCTCATTGTGGTTTTGATTTGCATTTCTCTAATAATGAGTGATGTTGAGCATCTTTTCATGTGTTTGTTAGCCATCTGTATGTCTTCTTTGGAGAAATGTCTGTTTAGTTCTTTGGCCCATTTTTTGATTGGGTCATTTATTTTTCTGGAATTGAGCTTCAGGAGTTTCTTGTATATTTTTGAGATTAATCCTTTGTCTGTTTCTTCATTTGCTATTATTTTCTCCCAATCTGAGGGCTGTCTTTTCACCTTACTTATAGTTTCCTTTGTAGTGCAGAAGCTTTTAAGTTTCATTAGGTCCCATTTGTTTATTTTTGCTTTTATTTCCAATATTCTGGGAGGTGGGTCATAGAGGACCCTGCTGTGATTCATGTCGGAGAGTGTTTTGCCTAAGTTCTCCTCTAGGAGTTTTATAGTTTCTGGTCTTACATTTAGATCTTTAATCCATTTTGAGTTTATTTTTGTGTGTGGTGTTAGAAAGTGTTCTAGTTTCATTCTTTTACAGGTGGTTGACCAGTTTTCCCAGCACCACTTGTTAAAGCGGTTGTCTTTTTTCCATTGTATATCCTTGCCTCCTTTGTCAAAGATAAGGTGTTCATAGGTTCGTGGATTTATCTCTAGGCTTTCTATTCTGTTCCATTGATCTATATTTCTGTCTTTGTGCCAGTACCATACTGTCTTGATGACTGTGGCTTTGTAGTAGAGACTGAAGTCAGACAGGTTGATTCCTCCAGTTCCATTCTTCTTTCTCAAGATTACTTTGGCTATTCGTGGTTTTCTGTATTTCCATACAAATTGTGAAATTATTTGTTCTAGTTCTGTGAAAAATACCGTTGGTAGTTTGATAGGGATTGCATTGAATCTATAGATTGCTTTGGGTAGAATAGCCATTTTGACAATATTGATTCTTCCAATCCATGAACACGGTATGTTCCTCCATCTGTTTGTGTCCTCTTTGATTTCTTTCATCAGTGTTTTATAGTTTTCTATGTACAGGTCTTTTGTTTCTTTAGGTAGATATACTCCTAAGTATTTTATTCTTTTTGTTGCAATGGAGAATGGTATTGTTTCCTTAATTTCTCTTTCTGTTTTTTCATTGTTAGTATATAGGAATGCAAGGGATTTCTGTGTGTTAATTTTATATCCTGCAACTTTACTATATTCATTGGTTAGCTCTAGTAATTTTCTGGAAGAGTATTTAGGGTTTTCTATGTAGAGGATCATGTCAACTGCAAACAACGAGAGTTTCACTTCTTCTTTTCCTATCTGGATTCCTTTTACTTCTTTTTCTGCTCTGATTGCTGTGGCCAAAACTTCCAAGACTATGTTGAATAATAGTGGTGAGAGTGGGCACCCTTGTCTTGTTCCTGATTTCAGGGGAAATGCTTTCAATTTTTCACCATTGAGGGTGATGCTTGCTGTGGGTTTGTCATATATAGCTTTTATTATGTTGAGGTATGTTCCCTCTATTCCTGCTTTCTGGAGAGTTTTAATCATAAATGAGTGTTGAATTTTGTCAAAGGCTTTCTCTGCATCCATTGAGATAATCATATGGTTTTTATCTTTCAATTTGTTAATGTGGTGTATTACATTGATTGATTTGCAGATATTGAAGAATCCTTGCATTCCTGGGATAAAGCCCACTTGGTCATGGTGTATGATTTTTTTAAGATGTTGTTGGATTCTATTTGCTAGAATTTTGCTAAGGATTTTTGCATCTATGTTCATCAGTGATATTGGCCTGTAGTTTTCTTTTTTTGTGGCATCTTTGTGTGGTTTTGGAATTAGGGTGATGGTGGCCTCATAGAATGAGTTTGGAAGTTTACCTTCTTCTGCAATTTTCTGGAAGAGTTTGAGTAAGATAGGTGTTAGCTCTTCTCTAAATTTTTGGTAGAATTCAGCTGTGAAGCCATCTGGTACTGGGCTTTTGTTTCCTGGAAGATTTTTGATTACAGTTTCGATTTCCTTGCTTGTGATGGGTCTGTTAAGATCTTCTATTTCTTCCTGGTTCAGTTTTGGAAAGTTATACTTTTCTAAAATTTGTCCATTTCATCCAAGTTGTCAATTTTATTGGCATAGAGCTGCTGGTAGTAGTCTCTTATGATCCTTTGTATTTCAGTGTTGTCTGTTGTGATCTCACCCTTTTCATTTCTTATTTTGTTAATTTGGTTCTTCTCTCTTTGTTTCTTAATGAGTCTTGCTAATGGTTTGTCAATTTTGTTTATTTTTTCAAAAAACCAGCTTTTAGCTTTGTTGATTTTTGCTATGGTCTCTTTAGTTTCTTTTGCATTTATTTCTGCCCTAATTTTTAAGATTTCTTTTCTTCTGCTAACCCTGGGGTTTTTCATTTCTTCCTTCTCTAATTGCTT
Organism: Muntiacus reevesi; assembly: GCF_963930625.1. Taxonomy (NCBI): domain Eukaryota; kingdom Metazoa; phylum Chordata; class Mammalia; order Artiodactyla; family Cervidae; genus Muntiacus; species Muntiacus reevesi. Next base: position 278,058 of record NW_027077941.1, read on the forward strand.
TAGGTGTAGAGTTAGGTTATTTATTTGGCTTTTTTCTTGTTTCTTGATGTAAGCCTGTAATGCTATGAACCTTCCCCTTAGCACTGCTTTTACAGTGTCCCATAGGTTTTGGGTTGTTGTGTTTTCATTTTCATTCATTTCTATACATATTTTGATTTCTTTTTTGATTTCTTCTATGATTTTTTGGTTATTCAGAAGCGTGTTATTTAGCCTCCATATGTTTGAATTTTTAACAATTTTTTTCCTGTAATTGAGATCTAATCTTACTGCACTGTGGTCAGAAAAGATGACTGGGATGATTTCAATTTTTCTGAATTTTCCAAGACCAGATTTATGGCCCAGGATGTGATCTATTCTGGAGAATGTTCCGTGTGGACTTGAGAAAAAGGTGAAATTGATTGTTTTGGGGTGAAATGTCCTATAGATATCAATTAGGTCTAGCTGGTCCATTGTATCATTTAAGGTTTGTGTTTCCTTTTTGATTTTCTGTTTAGTTGATCTATCCATAGTTGTGAGTGGGGTATTAAAGTCTCCCACTATTATTGTGTTACTATTCATTTCCTCTTTCATACTCATTAGCGTTTGCCGTACATATTGCGGTGCTCCTATGTTGGGTGCATATATATTTATAATTGTTATATCTTCTTCTTGGATTGATCCTTTGATCATTATGTAGTGTCCTTCTTTGTCTCTTTTCACATCCTTTATTTGAAAGTCTATTTTATCTGATATGAGTATTGTGACTCCTGCTTTCTTTTGGTCTCCATCTGCGTGAAATATTTTTTTCCAGCCCTTCACTTTTAGTCTGTATGTGTCTCTGGTTTTGAGGTGGGTCTCTTGTAGACAGCATATATAAGGGTCTTGTTTTTGTATCCATTCAGCCAATCTTTGTCTTTTGGTTGGGGCATTCAACCCATTTACATTTAAGGTAATTATTGATAGGTGTGGTCCCGTTGCCATTTACTTTGTTGTTTTGGGTTCATGTTTATACAACATTTCTGCATTTCCTGTCTAGAGAAGGTCCTTTAGCATTTGTTGAAGAGCTGGTTTGGTGGTGCTGAATTCTCTCAGCTTTTGCTTGTCTGTAAAGCTTTTGATTTCTCCTTCATATCTGAATGAGATCCTTGCTGGGTACAGTAATCTAGGTTGTAGATTATTTTCTTTCATTACTTTCATTATGTCCTGCCATTCCCTTCTGGCCTGGAAGGTTTCTATTGGTAGATCAGCTGTTATCCTTATGGGAATTCCTTTGTGTGTTATTTGTTGTTTCTCCCTTGCTGCTTTTAGTATTTGTTCTTTGTGTTTGATCTTTGTTAATTTGATTAATATGTGTCTTGGAGTGTTTCGCCTTGGGTTTATCCTGTTTGGCACTCTCTGGGTTTCTTGGACTTGGGTGGCTATTTCCTTCCCCATTTTAGGGAAGTTTTCAGCTATTATCTCCTCGAGTATTTTCTCATGGCCTTTCTTTTTGTCTTCTTCTTCTGGGACTCCTATGATTCGAATGTTGGGGCGTTTCACATTGTCCCAGAGGTCCCTGAGGTTGTCCTCATTTCTTTTGATCATTTTTTCTTTTTTCCTCTCTGCTTCATTTATTTCCACTATTCTATTGTCTACCTCACTTATCCTATCTTCTGTTTCCGTTATTCTACTCTTGGTTCGCTCCAAAGTGTTTTTGATCTCATTCATTGCATTATTCATTTTTAATTGACTCTCTTTTATTTCTTCTAGGTCTTTGTTAAGCATTTCCTGCATCTTTTCAATCTTTGTCTCCAGGCTATTTATCTGTAACTCCATTTTGTTTTCAAGATTTGGATCATTTTTATTATCATTATTCTAAATTGTTTTTCAGATAGATTCCCTATCTCCTCCTCTTTTGTTTGACTTGGTGGGCACTTGTCATATTCCTTTACCTGTTGGGTATTGCACTGTTCTTGCACTAGTGCACATGGCAAGTATTAGGTTCGGTTTCTAAGTGAGAAACTAATGGTTACATTCACAGCTGGCCACTGAGGTACTTAATGGGAGAGGCGAACCCAGCTCTGCCAAGCAGTAGCCAACATGAAATCAGCTATTGTCATTGTAGCCAAGTTCCGTGAATTTGTAGTGTTATTTGCTGTGTTCTTCAAGAAGATGCCTTCGCCCTGCCAGTAAGACATATTTCCATAACACATAGCCATGCACTCAATCGATGTGCATCCTCCAGTAAAGCCCAGCCCCGATGTCTTAGAGGAGCCTCTCTGCCCATTGTCATAAGCCAGTCTAATTTTGTCTGAGACCATGAAAACTCAATGTCTTTATTACGCTTGTGCTTCAGACGGGAGGTCTGAGAAGGCACTTCTGAAGGTTTATTCCTACCAGTCATTGTCATTTTTATCGAGTCTTTAGTTTTTTTTTTGTTGTTGTTGTTGTTTTATTTGTTAGTTCTACCAGTTTCTTGCTACCAACCCGTCTCCCTCCACCCTCGTGCACACACGATCAGTCATGGAATCCCGTGGACTTCAGCCCGCCAGACTCCTCTGTCCATGGATTTTTCCAGCCAAGAATACTGAAGTGGGTTGCCATTTCCTTCTCCATGTATGGGGTCTTTAAAGATTCCGTCACTGTGGTGTTGCGTCTCCACTTGTACATGCCCTTTCTCTCTAAGTGCAGTAGAAGTCATCCCCACATCCAAACATGTCTGTCGTCCGACCTCTGCAGAATGTTTTGCTTGAGCTCACCACAGCGTCAGGATATTCTAGAAAGCCTTCTGATTGCAGTCTCCTCAGGAGGTTACAAGTGTTTCAAACCTCAGGATTTTACAAAGCACTTTTTACAACCTCAGCTGAAAGGGAAGTCAACACTCAGTGAAAGTCACAGGCTTCCATGGCCTGGACTTGATTATGGGTTGTGCTTTCATAATCATCGTGTTTCATATACCTACTAAGATGTCACTGAGAATTTTTTTTTTCTCATCTTTCTATCTTTCATGTTTATTTAGATATATTATTGGTTTTCCTATATACCTTCCGTTAGGGATGAGGGTCTTAAGTCAGTAGAACTTACTGCAACTGACTTCCAGTTAGCTGTGTTAGGACAGGAAAAAGAATGACCAGCTGCTGGATTCTTAAGATTATGTACGAAAACATTATTCGTTTTCCTGTGTGCAGTCATCCAATACTAACTTTGTGAAGTAGGCATTCAGAAAAATCACAAAACCGCCTAACTACTAGCCGGTATCCCATGAAAGTACTGACCAGGCCCGGCCCTACTCAATTTCCCAGATCAGAGGAGATAGAGCAAGTTCAGGGTGCTATGGCCTTAGACCGAGGCGGCTGTCAGGTGCCCCAAGAGCTCCGCGTTGCGCCTCCCTTGCGTTCTGACCTGCCCTTCGGGCCTGGGGCCACAGCTCTCGAGCTGGCACGCGCTGCACTTGAGCCGCACGACCCGCGACTGGACTCCGAACAACCAGGGCCGGCAGCTCGGGGGCCAGCGGAGGGCGCCCCGGCCGGGGCCTGGCGTGCCTGCGGGACCTGGTGTGGGGGGAGGTGGGGTGGGTAGAGCAGCGAGGACGTCTAGGTGCCCCCTCACTCCCTGCCCCCCACCATCCCGTTCGCTGCTCAGGGTGACGTGGCTCCGGACGAGCGGGGCTTCGGCCCGGGGCCGCGGTCCCCGGAGCCTCCTGAGGGCTTAGAGGCAGCCCAGCCGGGGCCCCAGGCGCACATCCTGCCCGCTGCGCAAACCCCCTGGAGTGCCTCAGCCCCGCCTTTTCGCCCTACCGAGACCCGCCCTGCCCCCACTCTGCCGGCCCAGCAAAAGTCTTTCCTGAGAGAGCAGAGGAGCGAAAGCCAGGCACACGGACAGGCACTCGCACGCACCCACGCCAGGTGAGACAGAGGCAGAAAGAGACGAGGTTTCAGAGAGAGACTCGAAGACAGTTTGTGGGCAGGGGGGGACTCGGGCAGGATGCCGGGCAGCTGCAGAGGCCACCCGGCCCTGAGCAGCGAATGCGATGGGGGCAGGGGGAAGCCGCTGAGTAGGGGCGGGCCTGGAGAGGCCCAGGGTGCGAGGGCACCTGAGATCTCCTCGCTCCGCAACCCGCCCCCGTTCTCCCAACCCCCTGCACGCACGCCACGCCCGGGCGCTCTGAGTGTGGTCAGAGTGTGGTCTAGCTTCTCCGGAGTGTGGTCACCTGAATTTCTATCCTTGTCCTCAACTGAGTGATGACAGTGTATTTAACAGCTAGGTCATTTCCAAATAAATTAAGCTTAGTGTTTCACAGGACACCCGGACATGAATGCAGAGACCAGCACGGATGCATGGACACCAACCTTCATAACTGGACAACCAATGGGAAATTAGTGTCTGACTCAGGAGAGAGAAAGAAACCCAAACAAATGGAATGAAATGAACCGAAACACAAACTTTGCAACTCACACCCTAATTCAATTACAAAAAAAAAAAAGAAAGAAAACAACACTATAGCCATTTTAGAAAAACAATAGACCTCTCCATGACCTTTGGTCGGGTGAGGAGTTCTAGCACAGGACAAAAAAAGCCACCTTTTCCAAATCGGGAATATGTAGGTTCACACATTGAATTTTACATTGAAATGTGTAACAAATAAACTTAAAATCATTGACTCACTACATAAGCATGGAAGTATTTTAAACATAAAATATGTTCTATAGTATTCAGGAAGCATTTGGCACATGTCTCACTGTATGATACCCAAAACTGGAATTTAGTTGAAGAGTCAGGATAGTCTAAAAATGAATCCCTAACTAAAAGGAATACACAGGATTATTGTAGATAAAAAAGGTAAAAGAATAGAAACTAGAAATCAGTCAATAAATGTTTGAGGGGTTAGCTTATAGTGACTAGCCTCTGCGTGACTTTTTAAATTTTTCATGTTTGCATCTTCCAAATTTTCCATGGTGAGAATAATACTTTCATATCAGCTTGGAAATCAGTCTCACACTAAAGAGAGTAAGACTGGAATAAAATAAGAAATGATTGGTGGAAAAAAAAAATGCTTGAACTAAAGGTGTTACTGATGAAATTATTTGCAGGGCAGCCAAGGAGTCACAGATGTAGAGAACAGACTTATGGACATGGGCAGGGGGGAGGAAGGAGAGGGTGAGATGAATGCAGAGTAACATGAAAATATATTACCATACGTAAAAACAGATGCCAATGAAATTTGCTGTATGACTCAGGGGACTAAAACCGGGGCTCTGCAACAAGCCAGGGCTGGAATGGGGAGGGAAATGGGAGAGAGGTTCAGGAGGGAGGAAACATATGTATACCTGTGGCTCATTCATGCTGATGTTTGGCAACAAAATTCTGTAAAGCAACTATCTTTCAATTGAAAGAAAAAGTCATGTTTGGACTTACCAAACAAGGTCTTGTGTACTTCTAGCATGGCCTTCTGTTTCCTGCTGCCACCCTTAACTCATTCTTCCATATCATTAAACAGACTAGTCAAGTTTTTGCCAAAAATATCTTGAGCTCCTGCATTATGCTGATCCACTGCCTTCTCACGATCCAGTTTAGAATGAAGACCAAAGAAACCTTTTGTCGTGTCTTCAAGTATTTGAGGCCACACTATGTGACTTTTAAAAATAAATGTGGATATGACGGATATGACCAAAGCATTCTAATGACAATATCTGTGCTTCATTAAAGACTTCTGCAGAGAACTAGTAAATTTTATATATAGTATGAGAAGAATTTTTTAAATGCATGCCAACGATTATTTCTCCTTCGCTAGCCATCTGGACAAGGAAAACTGAGTTTACCAAACAACGTCCATAGTTATGCTCCCTCACCGATTTTTACCCAATATGTGTTACTCAGGCAGGAGACCCTGGTTCAGTTCCTGGGTCAGGAAGATCCGCTGCACAAGGGATAGGCTACGCACTCCAGTATTAGTGGGCTTTCCTTGTGGCTCAGTTGGTAAAGAATCATTCCTCTTTCACAAGACTAGCTCAACTCCTCTCAAAGCAAATACAGGATGGTAATAACTATGCAGGACAAAGCTGATTCTGTATATTTATAGTACTCACTCATGAGCTTGACAGAGGTGCTAGATCTGTTACCACATTTCTTTTTCTAAGTGATATCCGCATGTGCAGGTGAAAGTGGCTCAGTTCGTGCCTGACTCTTTGTGGCCCCATGGACTATAGAGTCCGTGGAATTCTCTAGGCCAGAATACTGGAGTGGGGAGCCTATCCCTTCTCCAGGAGATCTTCCCAACCCAGGACTGAAAGCGGGGTCTCCTGCGTTGCAGGCAGATTCTTTACCAACTGAGCTAGTAGGGCTTCCCTGGTCGCTCAGTTGCTAAAGAATATCTGCATAACTGTCTATCGATTTGGCATTAGCAATCTGTCTGTGAGCAGGGCCGGTCATAAGCAGCTTCTGTGAGAAAACAGAAGCATGTCTGTCTGACTTGCTTCTCCACGGAGCTTTCACTCTTCTTGCGCTAGTGCACATGGCAAGTATTAGTTTCGGTTTCTAAGTGAGAAACTAATGGCTACATTCACAGCTGGCCACTGAGGTACTTAATGGGAGAGGCGAACCCAACTCTGCAAAGCAGTAGCCAACATGAAATCAGCTACTGTCACTGTAGCCAAGTTCCTTGAATTTGTAGTGTTATTTGCTGTGTTCTTCAAGAAGATGCCTTCACCCTTCCAGTAAGACATATTTCCATAACACATAGCCATGCACTCAATCGATGTGCATCCTCCAGTAAAGCCCAGCCCCGAAGTCTTAGAGGCACCTCTCTGCCCATTGTCATAAGCCAGTCTAAATTTGTGTGAGACCGTGAAAACTCAGTGTCTTTATTACGCTTGTGCTTCTGACGGGAGGTCTGAGAAGGCACTTCTGAAGGTTTATTCCTACCAGTCGTTGTCATATTCATCGAGTCTTTATTTTATATTTTTTCTTATTTTTTACTTCTCCCAGTTTCTTGCTACCAACCCGTCTCCCTCCACCCTCGTGCACACACGATCAGTCATGGAATCCCGTGGACTTCAGCCCGCCAGACTCCTCTGTCCATGGATTTTTCCAGCCAAGAATATTGGAGTGGGTTGCCATTTCCTTCTCCATGTATGGAGTCTTTAAAGATTCCGTCACTGTGGTGTTGCTTCTCTACTTGTACATGCCCTTTCTCCCTAAGTGCAGTAGAAGTCATCCACACTTCCCAACATGTCTGTCTTCCGACCTCTGCAGAATGTATTGCATGAGCTCACCACAGCGTCAGGATATTCTAGAAAGCCTTCTGATTGCAGTCTCTTCAGGAGTTTACAAGTGCTTCAAACCTCAGGATTTTACAAAGCACTTTTTACAACCTCAGCTGAAAGGGAAGTCAACACTCAGTGAAAGTCACAGGCTTCCATGGCCTGGACTTGATTATGGGTTGTGCTTTCATAATCATCGTGTTTCATGTACCAACTAAGATGTCACTGAGAATTTTTTTTTTTCTCATCGTTCTATCTTTCATGTTTATTTAGATATATTATGGGTTTTCTTATATACCTTCCGTTAGGGATGAGGGTCTTAAGTCAGTAGAACTTACTGCAACTGACTTCCAGTTAGCTGTGTTAGGACAGGAAAAAGAATGACCAGCTGCTGGATTCTTAAGTTTATGTACGAAAACATTATTCGTTTTCCTGTGTGCAGTCATCCAATTCTAACTTTCTGAAGTAGGCATTCAGAAAAATCACAAAACCGCCTAACTACAAGGCGGTCTCCCATGCAAGTACTGATCAGGCCCAGCCCTACTCAATTTCCCAGATCAGAGGACATAGGGCACGTTCAGGGTGCTATGGCCTTAGACCGAGGCAGCTGTCAGGCCCCCCAAGAGCTCCGCGCGGCGCCTCCCATGCATTCTGACATGCCCTTCGGGCCTGGGGCCACAGCTCTCGACCTGGCACGTGCTGCACTTGAGCCGCACGACCCGCGACTGGACTCCGACCAACCAGGGCCGGCAGCTCGGGGGCCAGCGGAGGGCGCCACGGACCCGCACACCGCCAGCCCCGGCCAGCACCCGTCTGGCCCGGGCGGGGCCTGGCATGCCTGCGGGACCTGGGGTGGGGGGAGGGGGGGTGGGTAGAGCAGCGAGGATGTCTCGGTGCCCCCTCACCCCCTGCCCCCCACCATCCCTTTCACTGCTCAGGGTCACGTGGCTCCGGACGGGTGGGGCTTCGGCCCGGGTCCGCGGTCCCCGGAGCATCCTGCGGGCTTAGAGGCAGCCCAGCCGGGGCCCCAGCCGCACATCCTGCACGCTGTGCAAGCCCCCTGGAGCACATCAGCCCTGCCTTTTTGCCCTACCGAGACCCGCCCTGCCCCCACGCTGCCGGCCCAGTACAAGTCTTTCCTGAGAGAGCAGAGGAGCGAAAGCCAGGCACACGGACAGGCACTCGCACGTACCCACGCCAGGTGAGACAGAGGCAGAAAGAGACGAGGGTTCAGAGAGAGACTGGAAGACAGCGTGTGGGCAGGGGGGGCCTCGGGCAGGATGCCGGGCAGCTGCAGAGACCACTCGGCCCTGAGCAGCCAAAGCGATGGGGGCAGGGGGAGGCCACTGAGCAGCGGCGGGCCTGGAGAGGCCCAGGGTGGGAGGACACCTGAGATCTCCGCGCTCCGCGCCCCGCCCCCCTCCCCCCAACCCCCTGCACGCATGCCACGCCGGGGCGCTCTGACACTAGCTTCTCTGGAGTTTTGTCACTTGAATTTCTCTCCCTCTGCTCAACTGAGTGATGACAGTGTATTGAACAGCTAGGTCATTTCCAAATAAATTAAGCTTAGTGTTTCACAGGACACCCGGACATGTATGGAGAGACCAGCACGGATGCATGGACACCAACCTTAGTAACTGGACAACCAATGGGAAATTACTGTCTGACTCAGGAGAGAGAAAGAAACCCGAACAGATGGAATGAAATGAACAGAAACACAAGCTTTGCAACTCACACCCTAATTCAATTACCAGAAAATAAACAACACTATAACCATTTTAGAAAAAGAATAGACCTCTCCATGACCTTTGGTCGGGTGAGGAGTTCAAACACACACCAAAAAAAAAGCCAACTTTTCCAAGTCATGAATATGTTAGTTCACACATTGACTTTAACATTGAAATGTGTAACAAATAAACTTAAAATCATTGACTCAATACATAAGCATGGAAGTATTTTAAACATAAAATATGTTCCATAGTATTCAGGAAGCACTTGGCACATCTGTAAGTGTATCAGACCCAAAACTGGAACGTAGTGGAAGAGTCAGGATAGTCTAAAAATGAATCCCTAACTAGAAGGAACACACAGGATTACTGTAGATAAAAAAGTTTAAAGAAGAGAAGCTAGAAATCAGTCAATAAATGTCTTAGGGGTTAGCTTAGAGTGACTAGCCTCTGCGTGACTCTTTAAATTTTTCATGTTTGCAGCTTCCAAATTTTCCATGGTGAGAATAATACTTTCGCCTCAAAACCAGAGTGACTTGGGGACACAAAGGTAGAAGTCGATAATTTTCTTTGCCTATGTCTGAATATATACAGTCAGAGGTAGAAAAGGAGGAGTCTGTCCCTTGTCTAGATGAGGTCAATCCCCAGGTGTGGGATGTCTCCAGCCCTGGTTTAGCCATAAATGTTCCACCAGTAAAGATTTCTCTGAGACCAAATGCTCCCTAGCCCTGGAAAAGACAATATGCCTTAAAACCAGTAGCTCTTGAGGGTCTTAGACCATTAGTTAACAAATACCGAGATACTGGAACTCGAATCAGCTGTGAGTCCCCCTGCAACACCCCAATCTTGCCCGTTCAAAAACCAGATGGATCTTACCGATTCGTCCAGGATCTAAGAGCTGTTAATGAAGCTGTGGTTCCCATCCACCCCATAGTCCCAATCCCATATACCCTCCTATCCCAAGTCCCAGGAAATGCCAAGTACTTCTCAGTCTTGGACCTTCAAGGTGCTTTCTTTTGCATTCCTCTCCATCCTGAATCCCAAAAACTCTTTGCTTTTGAGTGGCAGGACTTGGAAACAAGAGAGACTATACAGCTCTCCACTGGACTCGACTACCCCAAGGGTTTAGGGACAGCCCTCATATCTTCGGGACTTCCTCGGGGAGAGAACTAAGGGAATTAACTTTAACAAACAGTAGTCTAATACAGTATGTGGATGACTTGCTCATAGCTAGGCCAGATTTTACCAGCTCTCAAATGGACCATTTTTAAAACGCTAACATTCCTGTATGAAAAGGGTTATCGAGTATCCCCCAAGTAGGCTCAGATTAGCTTAACCCAAGTAAAATACCTTGGATTTATAATTACGGAGAGAAAAAGAATGCCTGACCCCGAGGGGAGATCCCTCATCTTAAATACCCCGTACCCCCAAACAAAACAACAGCTTAGGGGATTTTTAGGAAGGACCGGGTTTTGCAGGATCTAGATTCCTAATTATGGCAATCTGGCCAGACCCCTATATGAAAATTTAAGGGGGAAAGAGGAAGAGCCACTCGACTGGCATGAGACCTGCAAGGTGGCCTTTAATGCCCTAAAAGAGTCCATCACTACAGCCCCAGCTTTAGGCCTCCCCAACCTGGAGAAGCCTTTTAGACTCTATGTTTCTGGAAGGACAGGAACTGCTCTTGGGGTGTTAGAGCAGATGATGGGGCCCGTATTACAACCTGTGGCTTATCTCTCAAAATAACTAGATGAGGTGGCCAGAGGGTGGCCCACTTGCCGCCGGGCAGTAGGAGCCACCCCTCTTATGGCTAAGGAGGCATCTAAGCTGACCCTGGGTCAGCCCAACACAGTGTATACGCCTCACCGGGTGGAAGCAGTCTTGGAAACGAAAGGGGACAGGTGGATGACAGGGGGAAGGATCACCCAATACCAAGCCCTCCTCCTTGACACTCCAGAAATAAAGTTGAGGGTCTGCCAGACTTTAAATCCAGCAACCTTACTGCCAGATCCCCCTACCTCCCCTCTGGATCAGCAATGCATACAAATCACAGACGAGTTATACTCTTCTCGCCGGGACCTATCAGAGACACCTTTATCTGACCCAGAGGAAAACTGGCACACAGATGGCAGCAGTTTTGTAGAAAAGGGAGAGAGGAAAGCAGGATATGCTGTAGCGAGCCTGGAAGAAACTAAGGAAAGTGGGTCTCTTCCCCCAGACACCTCAGCCCAGAAAGCTGAACTTTTTGCCCTGACAAGAGCTTTGGAGTTAGGAGAAGGAAAGAGGATTAATGTGTGTATGGACTCTAAGTATGCTTTCCTCATTCTGCATGCCCGTGCAGCAATTTGGAAAGAAAGAGGGATGCTCAGTGCCCGAAGCTCTGCTATTAAACACAAAGAGCTCATTCTCAGGCTCCTGGAGGCAGTCAAACTTCCTGCAAAATTAGCTGTCATCCACTGCAAGAGTCACCAAAAGGGGCAAGAAAAAGAGGCTCAGGGAAATAGGAAAGCTGATCAAGAGGCAGGACGAGCTGCCGGGGAAGCTACTTCTGCCACTGCTATCTGCCCCCTTTTCCCCAAGGAAACCCTGACTCCAGATTTTACCCCAGGGGGACATTCCCGATATGCTGAGCGGGGTTGGGAGATTGGGTCACATGGGTGGTTTCAGCCTGATCAGGCCCAAATAATACTCCCTGATTCTCAGGTTTAAAACATTACTAACTCCTTACATAAGAGCGCCCATTTTGGAAAAGATAATCTAGAAATCTTGCTTAAGCCTATTCTCTCCCATCCCTAGTTAACTAAGGTTGTTAAACAAGTCACACAAAATTGTGACACCTGTCTAAAAAATAACCCAAAAACCAGACCTCCTGTAATTACACCTGTCCAACATCGGGGATCATACCCAGGAGCGGACTGGCAAGTAGAATTTACAGCCATGCCCAAGACCCAAGGGTTTTCTTACTTGCTAGTCTTTATTGACACATTCACAGGATGGATCGAAGCGTTCCCTACTGAGACAGAGAGAGCTACAGAAGTCTGTAAAGCTCTGCTGAAGGAGATAGTGCCTAGGTTTGGGCTGCCTCGGTCACTTCAGAATGACAACGGGCCCTCACTTACAGCCACGATACCCCAGAACCTAGCCGCATGCTTAGGCATAAAATACCGGCTCCGCTCATCCTGGAGGCCTCAAGCTTCAGGAAAGGTAGAGAGAGCCAACCAGACTCTTAAAAGGGCTCTGGCTAAGCTATGTCAAGAAAGACATAATAAGTGGACACATATGCTGCCCATAGCCCTCATGGGGCTACGGACATCCCACAAACGGCCACTATTGTTAAGTCCTTATGAAATGATGTATGGAGGACCATTCTGAACTTCTGATTTCTTTTTTGACGAGGATGCCAATACACTCTTAAAACATATAATTGACCTGGGAAGGTTTCCGCAAGAACTCCAACGGTATGGAGAACAAACCACAGGAAGACTTGAAAAATCCCCAGGTAAAGCCAGGGGATCAAGTATCAGTAAAGACCTGGCAAGAAAAAGGGAGTCGAAACCAGCTGTCCGAGAAATGGACAGGTCCTTATCAGGTTGTTCTAGTGACTTCAACTGCTGTAAAAGTGAAGGGTCTATCTGCCTGGGTCCACAATTCTAGAATAAAACCCTGTGGCCTACAGGAGGGGGAGACAGAAACTGAGACTCCAAAGCCAGAGGACAGCTATTCCTGTGAACCTGTTGAAGATCTCAGGCTCTTGTTCAAGCAGAACCCCATCAATCCTGTCTCAGATAAGTAAAATGCATCATATGATGTTCTTCCTCTTTCTAATCATATCTCCCTGTATGGCTATTGATCTCTCCCTAAACGAGGCATGTTCACTTGCAAACCACACTGCTTCTCAACTCAACCTAAGCAGCCCGGGCTGCATCTGCATTAATGACAAAGGTTGGGGGTATGTCCAACCCATCCCAGGGTATCACTATCAAAGGCTCACACTTCCAGCCGAGCTATGGGCTGTTACTCAGTGCCCCCATGTGGTCGTAATATGGCCTTTTGGGGAAGGGGGAAAAAAAACTTCATGTCTTGGTACCAGCAACAACTCTCTCTATTTACCCCCTGGATGACATCTGCAATCCCACCTGAGCACTTATTTTCTCTCATGACTAACATCCCCCAAGTGACCGTCCCTATCTCTCGAAAAAGCCACTCCCTAACAGGGGTGTCAGTGAGAAATCTAGACGACTCACAATGTGGGGTGACCGTCACTGTTTAAACTGATGGGAAAAACCGGGACAGGCCCTGCAGCTGGGAGACCAGCCGACGCCACCCCTGGCCAGCACGTGCCGGGCCCGGCCCGGGGCGCTTCCCGGATCCCGAGCGGCCTGTCGAGGCTGCGGGAGCTCTGGCGGGGGTTGGGGAGGGGGGTGGCTTGAGCGGGGAGGACTTCTCGGTGCCCCCCCACCCACCGCCCCCAACCATCCCGTTCGCTGCTCAGGGTCACGTGGCTCCGGACGAGCGGGGCGTCGGCCCGTGACCGCGGTCCACGGAGACTCCTGAGGGCTTAGGGGCAGCCCAGCCGGGGCCCCAGGCGACCATCCTGCCGGCTGTGCAAACCCCCTGGAGTGCCTCAGCCCCGCCCTGCCCCCACGCCACGGGCCCAGCACAGGACCTTCCTGAGAGAGCGGACGAGCGACAGCCAGGCACACGGACAGGCACTCGCACGCACCCACGCCAGGTGAGACAGAGGCAGAAAGAGTCGAGGGTTCAGAGAGAGACTGGAAGACAGCATGTGGGCAGGGGGGTCCTCGGGCAGGAGGCCGGGCAACTGCAGGGACCACCCGGCCCTGAGCAGCCAAAGCGATGGGGGCGGGGGGAGGCCACTGAGCAGCGGCGGGCCTGGAGAGGCCCAGGGTGGGAGGACACCTGAGATCTCCGCGCTCCGTGCCCCGCCCCCCTCCCCCCAACCCCCTGCACGCATGCCACGCCGGGGCGCTCTGACACTAGCTTCTCTGGAGTTTTGTCACTTGAATTTCTCTCCCTCTGCTCAACTGAGTGATGACAGTGTATTGAACAGCTAGGTCATTTCCAAATAAATTAAGCTTAGTGTTTCACAGGACACCCGGACATGTATGGAGAGACCAGCACGGATGCATAGACACCAAACTTGGTAACTGGACAACCAATGGGAAATTACTGTCTGACTCAGGAGAGAGAAAGTAACCCGAACAGATAGAATGAAATGAACAGAAACACAGGCTTTGCAACTCACACCCTAATTCAATTACCAGAAAATAAACAACACTATAACCATTTTAGAAAAACAATAGACCTCTCCATGACCTTTGGTCGGGTGAGGAGTTCAAACACACAACAAAAAAAAGCCAACTTTTCCAAGTCTTGAATATGTTAGTTCACACATTGACTTTTACATTGAAATGTGTAACAAATAAACTTAAAATCATTGACTCACTGCATAAGCATGGAAGTATTTTAAATATAAAATATGTTCTATAGTATTCAGGAAGCACTTGGCACATCTGTAAGTGTATCAGACCCCAAACTGGAACGTAGTGGAAGAGTCAGGATAGTCTAAAAATGAATCCCTAACTAAAAGGAACACACAGGATTACTGTAGATAAAAAAGGTTAAAGAAGAGAAGCTAGAAATCAGTCAATAAATGTCTTAGGGGTTAGCTTAGAGTGACTAGCCTCTGCGTGACTCTTTAAATTTTTCATGTTTGCAGCTTCCAAATTTTCAATGGTGAGAATAATACTTTCGCCTCCAAACCAGAGTGACTTGGGGACACAAAGGTAGAAGTCGATAATTTTCTTTGCCTATGTCTGAATATTTACAGTCAGAGGTAGAAAAGGAGGAGTCTGTCCCTTGTCTAGATGAGGTCAATCCCCAGGTGTGGGATGTCTCCAGCCCTGGTTTAGCCATAAATGTTCCACCAGTAAAGATTTCTCTGAGACCAAATGCTCCCTAGCCCTGGAAAAGACAACATCCCTTAAAACCAGTAGCTCTTGTGGGTCTTAAACCACTCGTTAACAAATACCGAGATACTGGAACTCGAATCAGCTGTGAGTCCCCCTGCAACACCCCAATCTTGCCCGTTCAAAAACCAAATGGATCTTACCGATTCGTCTAGGATCTAAGAGCTGTTAATGAAGCTGTGGTTCCCATCCACCCCATAGTCCCAAACCCATATACCCTCCTATCCCAAGTCCCAGGAAATGCCAAGTACTTCTCAGTCTTGGACCTTCAAGGTGCTTTCTTTTGCATTCCTCTCCATCCTGAATCCAAACACCTCTTTGCTTTTGAGTGGCGGGACTTGGAAACAAGAGAGACCATACAACTCTCGACTGGACTCGACTACCCCAAGGCTTTAGGGACAGCCCTCATATCTTCGGGAATTCCTCGGTGAGAGAACTAAGGGAATTAACTTTAACAAACAGTAGTCTAATACAGTATGTGGATGACTTGCTCATAGCTAGGCCAGATTTTACCAGCTCTCAAATGGACACTATTTAAAATGCTAAATTTCCTGTATGAAAAGGGTTATCGAGTATCCCCCAAGTAGGCTCAGATTAGCTTAACCCAAGTAAAATACCTTGGATTTATAATTACGGAGAGAAAAAGAATGCCTGACCCCGAGGGGAGATCCCTCATCTTAAATACCCCGTACCCCCAAACAAAACAACAGCTTAGGGGATTTTTAGGAAGGACCAGGTTTTGTAGGATCTGGATTCCTAATTATGGCAATCTGGCCAGACCCCTATATGAAAATTTAAGGGGGAAAGTGGAAGAGTCACTCGACTGCCATGAGACCTGCAAGGTGGCATTTAATGCCCTAAAAGAGTCCATCAATACAGCCCCAGCATTAGGCCTCCCCAACCTGGAGAAGCCTTTTAGACTCTATGTTTCTGGAAGGACAGGAACTGCTCTTGGGGTGTTAGAGCAGATGATGGGGCCCGTATTACCACCTGTGACTTATCTCTCAAAATAACTAGATGAGGTGGCCAGAGGGTGGCCCACTTGCCCCCGGGCAGTAGCACCCACCGCTCTTATGGTTAAGGAGGCATCTAAGCTGACTCTGGGTCAGCCCACCACAGTGTATACGCCTCACCGGGTGCAAGCAGTCTTGGAAACGAAAGGGGACAGGTGGATGACAAGGGGAAAGTTCACCCAATACCAAGCCCTCCTCCTTGACACTCCAGAAATAAAGTTGAGGGTCTGTCAGACTTTAAATCCAGCAACCTTACTGCCAGATCCCCCTACCTCCCCTCTGGATCACCAATGCATACAAATCACAGACGAGTTATACGCTTCTCGCCGGGACCTATCAGGGACACCTTTATCTGACCCAGAGGAAAACTGGCACACAGATGGCAGCAGTTTTGTAGAAAAGGGAGAGAGGAAAGCAGGATATGCTGTAGCGAGCCTGGAAGAAACTAAGGAAAGTGGGTCTCTTCCCCCAGACACCTCAGCCCAGAAAGCTGAACTTTTTGCCCTGACAAGAGCTTTGGAGTTAGGAGAAAGAAAGAGGATTAATATGTGTATGGACTCTAAGTATGCTTTCCTCATTCTGCATGCCCGTGCAGCAATTTGGAAAGAAAGAGGGATGCTCAGTGCCCGAAGCTCTGCTATTAAACACAAAGAGCTCATTCTCAGGCTCCTGGAGGCAGTCAAACTTCCTGCAAAATTAGCTGTCATCCACTGCAAGAGTCACCAAAAGGGGCAAGAAAAAGAGGCTCAGGGAAATAGGAAAGCTGATCAAGAGGCAGGACGAGCTGCCGGGGAAGCTACCTCTGCCACTGCTATCTGCCCCCTTTTCCCCAAGGAAACCCTGACTCCAGATTTTACCCCAGGGGGACATTCCCGATATGCTGAGCGGGGCTGGGAGATTGGGTCACATGGGTGGTTTCAGCCTGATCAGGCCCAAATAATACTCCCTGATTCTCAGGTTTAAAACATTACTAACTCCTTACATAAGAGCGACCATTTTGGAAAAGATAATCTAGAAATCTTGCTTAAGCCTATTCTCTCCCATCCCCAGTTAGCTAAGGTTGTTAAACAGGTCACACAAAATTGTGACACCTGTCTAAAAAATAACCCAAAAACCAGACCTCCTCTAATTACACCTGTCCAACATCGGGGATCATACCCAGGAGCGGACTGGCAAGTAGAATTTACAGCCATGCCCAAGACCCAAGGGTTTTCTTACTTGCTAGTCTTTATTGACACATTCACAGGATGGATCGAAGCGTTCCCTACTGAGACTGAGAGAGCTACAGAAGTCTGTAAAGCTCTGCTGAAGGAGATAGTGCCTAGGTTTGGGCTGCCTCGGTCACTTCAGAGTGACAAAGGGCCCTCACTTACAGCCACGATACCCCAGAACCTAGCCGCATGCTTGGGCATAAAATACCGGCTCCGCTCATCCTGGAGGCCTCAAGCTTCAGGAAAGTTAGAGAGAGCCAACCAGACTCTTAAAAGGGCTCTGGCTAAGCTATGTCAGAAACACATAATAAGTGGACACATATGCTGCCCATAGCCCTCATGAGGCTACGGACATCCCCCAAACGGCCACTATTGTTAAGTCCTTATGAAATGATGTATGGACGACCATTCTTAACTTATGATTTGTTTCTTGACGAGGATGCCAATACACTCTTAAAACATATAATTGACCTGGGAAGGTTTCAGCAAGAACTCCAACGGTATGGAGCACAAACCACAGGAAGACTTGAAAAATCCCCAGGTAAAGCCAGGGGATCAAGTATCAGTAAAGACATGGCAAGAAAAAGAGAGTCCAAACCAGCTGTCCGAGAAATGGACAGGGCCATATCAGGTTGTTCTAGTGACTTCAACTGCTGTAAAAGTGAAGGGTCTATATGCCTGGGTCCACAATTCTAGAATAAAACCCTGTGGCCTACAGGAGGGGGAGACAGAAACTGAGACTCCAAAGCCAGAGGACAGCTATTCCTGTGAACCTGTTGAAGATCTCAGGCTCTTGTTCAAGCAGAACCCCATCAATCCTGCCTCAGATAAGTAAAATGCATCATATGATGTTCTTCCTCTTTCTAATCATATCTCCCTGTATGGCTATTGATCTCTCCCTAAACGAGGCATGTTCACTTGCAAACCACACTGCTTCTCAACTCAACCTAAGCAGCCCGGGCTGCATCTGCATTAATGACAAAGGTTGGGGGTATGTCCAACCCATCCCAGGGTATCTCTATCAAAGACCCACCCTTCCAGCCGAGCTATGGGCTGTTACTCAGCGCCCCCATGTGGTCGTAACATGGCCTTTTGGGGAAAGGGGGAAAAAAAACTTCATGTCTTGGTACCAGCAACAACTGTCTCTATTTACCCCCTGGATGACATTTGCAAACCCATCTGAGCCCTTATTTTCTCTTATGACTAACATCCCCCAAGTGACCTTCCCTATCTCCTAAAAAGCCACTTCCTAACAGGGGTGTCAGTGAGAAATCTACATGACTCACAATGTGGGGTGACCGTCACTGTTGAAACTGATGGGAAAAACCGGGACAGGCCCTGCAGCTGGGAGACCAGCCGACGCCACCCCAGGCCAGCACGCGCCTGGCCCGACCCGGGGCGCTTCCCGGACCCCGAGCCGCCTGGCGAGGCTGCGGGAGCTCTGGCGGGGTTTGGGGAGGGGGGTGGCTTGAGCGGGGAGGACGTCTCAGTGCCCCCCCCAACCCCGCCCCCCACCATCCCTTTCGCTGCTCAGGGTCACGTGGCTCCGGACTAGCGGGCCGTTGGCCCGGGGCCGAGGTCCGCAGAGCCTCCTTCGGGCTTAGGGGCAGCCCAGCCGGGGCCCCAGGCGCCCATCCTGCCGGCTGTGCAAACCCACTGGAGTGCCTCAGCCCCGCCCTGTCCCCAAACCAAGGCCCGCCATGCCCCCACGCCACCGGCCCAGCACAGGACCTTCCTGAGAGAGCGGACGAGCGACAGCCAGGCACACGGACAGGCACTCGCACGCAACCACGCCAGCTGAGACAGAGGCAGAAAGATTCGAGTGTTCAGAGAGAGACTGGAAGACAGCGTGTGGGCAGGGTGGGCCTCGGGCAGGATGCCGGGCAGCTGCAGAGACCACCCGACCCTGAGCAGCCAATGCGATGGGGCCGGGGGGAGGCCACTGAGCAGCGGCGGGCCTGGAGAGGCCCAGGGTGGGAGGACACCTGAGATCTCCGCGCTCCGCTCCCCGCCCCGCTCCCCCCAACCCCTTGCACGCATGCCATGCCGGGGCGCTCTGACACTAGCTTCTCTGGAGTTTTGTCACTTGAATTTCTCTCCCTCTGCTCAACTGAGTGATGACAGTGTATTGAACAGCTAGGTCATTTCCAAATAAATTAAGCTTAGTGTTTCACAGGACACCCGGACATGTATGGAGAGACCAGCACGGATGCATGGACACCAACCTTGGTAACTGGACAACCAATGGGAAATTACTGTCTGACTCAGGAGAGAGAAAGAAACCCGAACAGATGGAATGAAATGAACAGAAACACAGGCTTTGCAACTCACACACTAATTCAATTACCAGAAAATAAACAACACTATAACCATTATAAAAAAACAATAGACCTCTCCATGACCTTTGGTCGGGTGAGGAGTTCAAACACACAGCAAAAAAAAGCCAACTTTTCCAAGTCGTGAATATGTTAGTTCACACATTGAATTTTACATTGAAATGTGTAACAAATAAACTTAAAATCATTGACTCACTACATAAGCATGGAAGTATTTTAAACATAAAATATATTCTATAGTATTCATGAAGCAATTGGCACATCTGTAAGTGTATCAGACCCAAAACTGGAACGTAGTGGAAGAGTAAGGAGAGTCTAAAAATGAATCCCTAACTAAAAGGAACACACAGGATTACCGTAGATAAAAAAGGTTAAAGAAGAGAAGCTAGAAATCAGTCAATAAATGTCTTAGGGGTTAGCTTAGAGTGACTAGCCTCTGCGTGACTCTTTAAATTTTTCATGTTTGCAGCTTCCAAATTTTCCATGGTGAGAATAATATTTTCGCCTCCAAAGCAGAGTCACTTGGGGACACATAAATAGTAGTCGATAATTTTCTTTGCCTATGTCTGAATATTTACAGTCAGAGGTAGAAAAGGAGGAGTCTGTCCCTTGTCTAGATGATGTCAATCCCCAGGTGTGGGATGTCTCCAGCCCTGGTTTAGCCATAAATGTTCCACCAGTAAAGATTTCTCTGAGACCAAATGCTCCCTAGCCCTGGAAAAGACAATATCCCTTAAAACCAGAAGCTCTTGAGGGTCTTAGACCATTAGTTAACAAATACCGAGATACTGGAACTCGAATCAGCTGTGAGTCCCCCTGCAACACCCCAATCTTGCCCGTTCAAAAACCAGATGGATCTTACCGATTCGTCCAGGATCTAAGAGTTATTAATGAAGCTGTGGTTCCCATCCACCCCATAGTTCCAAACCCATATACCCCCCTAACCCAAGTCCCAGGAAATGCCAAGTACTTCTCAGTCTTGGACATTCAAGGTGCTTTCTTTTGCATTCCTCTCCATCCTGAATCCCAAAAACTCTTTGCTTTTGAGTGGCGGAACTTGGAAACAAGAGAGACCATACAACTCTCGACTGGACTCGACTACCCCAAGGGTTTCGGGACAGACCTCATATCTTCGGGACTTCCTCGGGGAGAGAACTAAGGGAATTAACTGTAACAAACAGTAGTCTAATACAGTATGTGAATGACTTGCTCATAGCTAGGCCAGATTTTACCAGCTCTCAAATGGACACTATTTAAAACGCTAACTTTCCTGTATGAAAATGGTTATAGAGTATCCCCCAAGTAGGCTCAGATTAGCTTAACCCAAGTAAAATACCTTGGATTTATAATTACGGAGAGAAAAAGAATGCCTGACCCCGACGGGAGATCCCTCATCATAAAAACACACCATACCCCCAAACAAAACAACAGCTTAGGGGATTTTTAGGAAGGACCGGCTTTTGCAGGATCTGGATTCCTAATAATGGCAATCTGGCCAGACCCCTATATGAAAATTTAAGGGGGAAAGAGGAAGAGCCACTCGACTGGCATGAGACTTGCAAGGTGGCCTTTAATGACCTTTAAGAGTCAATCACTACAGCCCCAGCTTTAGGCCGCCCCAACCTGGAGAAGCCTTTTAGACTCTATGTTTCTGGAAGGACAGGAACTGCTCTTGGGGTGTTAGGGCAGATGATGGGGCCCGTATTACAACCTGTGGCTTATCTCTCAAAATAACTAGATGAGGTGGCCAGAGGTTGGCCCACTTGCCTCCGGGCAGTAGCAGCCACCGCTCTTATGGTTAAGGAGGCATCTAAGCTGACCCTGGGTCAGCCCAACACAGTGTATACGCCTCACCGGGTGGAAGCAGTCTTGGAAACGAAAGGGGACAGGTGGATGACAGGGGGAAGCATCACCCAATACCAAGCCCTCCTCCTTGACACTCCAGAAATAAAGTTGAGGGTCTGCCAGACTTTAAATCCAGCAACCTTACTGCCAGATCCCCCTACCTCCCCTCTGGATCACCAATGCAAACAAATCACAGACGAGTTATACTCTTCTCGCCGGGACCTATCAGAGACATCTTTATCTGACCCAGAGGAAAACTGGCACACAGATGGCAGCAGTTTTGTAGAAAAGGGAGAGAGGAAAGCAGGATATGCTGTAGCGAGCCGGGAAGAAACTAAGGAAAGTGGGTCTCGTCCCCCAGACACCTCAGCCCCAGAAAGCTGAACTTTTTGCCCTGAGAAGAGCTTTGGAGTTAGGAGAAGGAAAGAGGATTAATGTGTGTATGGACTCTAAGTATGCTTTCCTCATTCTGCATGCCCGTGCAGCAATTTGGAAAGAAAGAGGGATGCTCAGTGCCCGAAGCTCTGCTATTAAACACAAAGAGCTCATTCTCAGGCTCCTGGAGGCAGTCAAACTTCCTGCATAATTAGCTGTCATCCACTGCAAGAGTCACCAAAAGGGGCAAGAAAAAGAGGCTCAGGGAAATAGGAAAGCTGATCAAGAGGCAGGACAAGCTGCCGTGGAAGCTACCTCTGCCACTGCTATCTGCCCCCTTTTCCCCAAGGAAACCCTGACTCCAGATTTTACCCCAGGGGGACATACCTGATATGCTGAGCGGGGCTGGGAGATTGGGTCACATGGGTGGTTTCAGCCTGATCAGGCCCAAATAATACTCCCTGATTCTCAGGTTTAAAACATTACTAACTCCTTACATAAGAGCGCCCATTTTGGAAAAGATAATCTAGAAATCTTGCTTAAGCCTATTCTCTCCCATCCGCAGTTAGCTAAGGTTGTTAAACAGGTCACACAAAATTGTGACACCTGTCTAAAAAATAACCCAAAAACCAGACCCCCTCTAATTACACCTGTCCAACATCGGGGATCATACCCAGGAGCAGACTGGAAATGTCGCTCCTCATTTAGAATTTACAGCCATGCCCAAGAACCAAGGGTTTTCTTACTTGCGAGTCTTTATTGACACATTCACCGGATGGATCGAAGCGTTACCTACTGAGACAGAGAGAGCTACAGATGTCTGTAAAGCTCTGCTGAAGGAGATAATGCCTAGGTTTGGGCTGCCTCGGTCACTTCAGAGTGACAACGGGCCCTCACTTACAGCCACGATACCCCAGAACCTAGCCGCCTGCTTAGGCATAAAATACCGGCTACGCTCATCCTGGAGGCCTCAAGCTTCAGGAAAGGTAGAGAGAGCCAACCAGACTCTTAAAAGGGCTCTGGCTAAGCTATGTCAAGAAAGACATAATAAGTGGACACATATGCTGCCCATAGCCCTCATGAGGCTACGGACATCCCCCAAACGGCCACTATTGTTAAGTCCTTATGAAATGATGTATGGAGGACCATTCTGAACTTCTGATTTCTTTTTTGACGAGGATGCCAATACACTCTTAAAACATATAATTGACCTGGGAAGGTTTCCGCAAGAACTCCAACGGTATGGAGAACAAACCACAGGAAGACTTGAAAAATCCCCAGGTAAAGCCAGGGGATCAAGTATCAGTAAAGACCTGGCAAGAAAAAGGGAGTCCAAACCAGCTGTCCGAGAAATGGACAGGGCCATATCAGGTTGTTCTAGTGACTTCAACTGCTGTAAAAGTGAAGGGTCTATCTGCTTGGGTCCACAATTCTAGAATAAAACCCTATGGCCTACAGGAGGGGGAGACAGAAACTGAGACTCCAAAGCCAGAGGACAGCTATTCCTGTGAACCTGTTGAAGATCTCAGGCTCTTGTTCAAGCAGAACCCAATCAATCCTGCCTCAGATAAGTAAAATGCATCATATGATGTTCTTCCTCTTTCTAATCATATCTTCCTGCATGGCTATTGATCTCTCCCTAAACGAGGCATGTTCACTTGCAAACCACACTGCTTCTCAACTCAACCTAAGCAGCCCGGGCTGCATCTGCATTAATGACAAAAGTTGGGGGTATGTCCAAGCCATCCCAGGGTATCTCTATCAAAGACCCACCCTTCCAGCCGAGCTATGGGGTGTTACTCAGTGCCCCCATGTGGTCGTAACATGGCCATTTGGGGAAAGGGGGAAAAAAAACTTTATGTCTTGGTACCAGCAACAACTGTCTCTATTTACCCCCTGGATGACATCTGCAATCCCACCTGAGCCCTTATTTTCTCTCATGACTAACATCCCCCAAGTGACCTTCCCTATCTCTCTAAAAAGCCACTCCCTAACAGGGGTGTCAGTGAGAAATCTAGACGACTCACAATGTGGGGTGACCGTCACTGTTGAAACTGATGGGAAAAACCGGGACAGGCCCTGCAGCTGGGACACCAGCCGACGCCACCCCCGGCCAGCACGCGCCTGGCCCGGCCCGGGGCGCTTCCCGGACACCGAGTGGCCTGACGAGGCTGCGGGATCTCTGGCGGGATTTGGGGAGGGGGGTGGCTTGAGCCGGGAGGACGTCTCGGTGCCCCCCTACCCCCCGCCCCCCACCATCCCGTTCGCTGCTCAGGGTCACGTGGCTCTGGACTAGCAGGGCGTTGGCCCGGGGCCGCGGGCCCCGGAGCCTGCTGCCGGCTTAGGGGCAGCCCAGCCGGAGCCCCAGGCGCCCATCCTGCCGGCTGTGCAAACACCCTGGAGTGCCTCAGCCCCGCCCTGTCCCCAAACCGAGGCCCGCCCTGCCCCCACGCCACGGGCCCAGCACAGGACCTTCCTGAGAGAGCAGACGAGCAACAGCCAGGCACACGGACAGGCACTCGCACGCAACCACGCCAGCTGAGACAGAGGCAGAATGAGACGAGGCTTCAGAGAGACACCGGAAGACAGCGTGTGGGCAGGGGGGCCTCGGGCAGGATGCGGGGCAGCTGCAGAGACCACCCGGCCCTGAGCAGCAAACGCGATGGGGGCGGGGGTAGGCTGCCGAGCAGAGGCAGGCCTGGAGAGGTCCAGGTTGGGAGGACACCTGAGATATCCGCGGTCCGCGCTCCGCCCTCCCCAACCCCCTGAACGCACGCGCCTCTCCGACAAAAGCTTCTCCGGAGTTTGATCACCTGAATTTCTATCCTTGTGCTCAACTGAGTGATGACAGTATATTGCACAGCTAGGTCATTTCCAAATAAATTAAGCTTAGTGTTTCACAGGACACCCGGACATGAATGCAGAAACCAGCACGGATGCATGGACACCAACCTTGGTCAGTGGACAACCAATGGGAAATTATTGTCTGACTCAGGAGAGAGAAAGAAACCCGAACAGATGGAAAAAATGAACAGAAACACAAACTTTGCAACTCACACCCCAATTCAATTACCGAAAAAAACAACAACACTATAACCATTTTAGAAAACAATAGACCTCTCCATGACCTTTGGTCCCGTGAGGAGTTCTTACACACAACAAAAAAAGCCACCTTTTCCAAATCGAGAATATGTTAGTTCACACATTGTCTTTTACATTGAAATGTGTAACAAATAAACTTAAAATCATTGACTCACTACATACGCATGGAAGTATTTTAAACATAAAATATGTTCTATAGTATTCAGGAAGCACTTGGCACATCTGTAAGTGTATCAGACCCCAAACTGGAACTTAATGGTAGAGTCAGGATAGTCTAAAAATGAATCCCTAACTGAAAGGAATACACAGGATTACGTAGATCAAAAAGGTTAAAGAAGAGAAACTAGAAATCAGTCAATAAATGTTTTAGGGGTTAGCCTAGAGTGACTAGCCTCTGCGTTACTTTTTAAATTTTTCATGTTTGCATCTTCCAAATTTTCCATGCTGAGAATAATACTTTCATATCAGTTTCGAGATCAGTCTCACACTAAAGACAGTAAGAGTGGAATAAGAAATAAGAAATGCTTGTGGGGGGGGGGAAGAAATGCTTGAACTAAAGGTGGTACTGATGAAATTATTTGCAGGGCAGCCAAGGAGTCACAGATGTAGAGAACAGACTTATGGACACTGGCAGGTGTGAGGAAGAAGAGGGTGAGATGAATGCAGAGGAACATGGAAACTTAGTACCATACGTTAAAAGAGATGCCAATGCAATTTGCTGTATGACTCAGGGGACTGAAACAGGGGCTCTGCAACAAGCTAGAGGGGTGGAACGGAGAGGAGGAGATGGGAGAGAGGTTCAGGAGGGAGGAGACATATGTACACCTGTGGCTCATTCACGTTGATGTTTGGCAACAAAATTCTGTAAAGCAACTATCCTTCAATTGAAAGAAAAAGTCATGTTTGAACTTACCAAACAAGGTCTTGTGTACTTCTAGCATGGCCTTCTGTTTCGTGCTGCCATCCTTAATTCATTCTTCCATATCATTAAACAGACTAGTCAAGTTTTTGCCAAAAACATCTTGAGCTCCTGCATCATGCTGATCAACTGCCTTCTCTCGATCCAGTATAGAATGGAGACCAAAGAAACCTTTTGTCGTTTCTTCAAGTGATTGAAGCCACTCTATGTGATTTTAAAAAATAAATGTGGATAAGACAGATATGACCAAAGCAATCTAATGACAATATCTGTGCTTCATTAAAGATCTGCAGAGAACTAGTAAATTTTTTGTTTCGTATCAGAGGAATTTTTTACATCCACACCAACATTTCTTTCGTGTCCGCTAGTCATCTAGACAAGGAAAACTGATTTTACCAATCAATGTCCCTAGTTCTGCCCCCTCACCGTTTTTTACCCAATATGTGTCACTCAGGCAGGACACCCTGGTTCAATTCCTGGGTCAGGAAGATCTGCTGGAGAAGGGATAGGCTACCCACTCCAGTATTAGTGGGCTTCCCTTGTGGCTCAGTTGGTAAAGAATCATTCCTCTGTACCAAGAGTAGCTCAACTCCTCTCAAAGCAAATACAGGATGGTAGTAGCTATGCAGGACAAAGCTGATTCTGTATATTTATAATACTCACTCATGAGCTTGACAGAGGTCCTAGATCTGTTACCACATTTTTTTTTTTAAGTGATATCTGCATGTGCAGGTGAAAGTGGCTCAGTTCGTGCCTGACTCTTTGCAGCCCCAAGGACTATACAGTCCATGGAATTCTCTAGGCCAGAATACTGGAGTGGGTAGCCTATACTTTCTCCAGCAGATCTTCCCGACCCAGGATTCAAAGCGGGGTCTCATGCGTTGCAGGCAGTTTCTTTAGCAACTGAGCTAGTAGGGCTTCACTGGTGGCTCAGTTGCTAAAGAATATCTGCATAACTTTCTATCGATTTGGAATTAGCAATCTGTCTGTGAGCAGGGCCGGTCATAAGCAGCTTCTGTGAGAAAACAGAAGCATGTCTGCCTGACTTGCTTCTCTGGGGAGCTTTCACTGTTCTTGCGCTAGTGCACATGGCAAGTTTCTAAGTGAGAAAGTAACGGCTACTATCACAGCTGGCCACTGAGGTACTTAATGGCAGAGGCAATCCCAGCTCTGCCAAGCAGTAGACATCACGAAATCAGCTATTGTCATTGTAGCCAAGTTCCGTGAATTTTGGTGTTATTTGCTGTGTTCTTCAAGAAGATGCCTTCGCCCTGCCAGTAAGACATATTTCCATAACACACAGCCATGCACTCAATCGATGTGCATCCTCCAGTAAAGCCCAGCCCCGATGTCTTAGAGGAGCCTCTCTGCCCATTGTCATAAACCAGTCTAATTTTGTGTGAGACCGTGAAAACTCAGTGTCTTTATTACGCTTGTGCTTCTGACGGGAGGTCTGAGAAGGCACTTCTGAAGGTTTATTCCTACCAGTCGTTGTCATATTTATCGAGTCTTTATTTTATATTTTTTTCTTATTTTTTACTTCTACCAGTTTCTTGCTACCAGCCCGTCTCCATCCACCCTCGTGCACACACGGTCAGTCATGGAATCCCGTGGACTTCAGCCCGCCAGACTCCTCTGCCCATGGAGTTTTCCAGGCAAGAATACTGGAGTGGGTTGCCATTACCTTCTCCATGTGTGGAGTCTTTAAAGATTCCATCACTGAGGTGTTGCTTCTCCACTTGTACATGCCCTTCCTCCCTAAGTGCAGTAGAAGTCATCCCAACTTCCCAACATGTCTGTCTTCCGTCCTCTGGAGTATGTATTGCTTGAGCTCACCACAGCGTCAGGATATTCTAGAAACCCTTCTGATTGCAGTCTCTTCGGGAGGTTACAAGTGCTTCAAACCTCAGAATTTAACAAAGAACTTTTTACGACCTCAGCTGAAAGGGAAGTCAACACTCAGTGACAGTCACAGGCTTCCATGGCCTGGACTCGATTATGGGCTGTGCTTTCATAATCATCGTGTTTCCGATACCAACTAAGATGTCACTGAGAAATTTTTTTCTTTCTCATCATTGTATCTTTCATGTTTATTTAGATATATTATGGGTTTTCCTATATATCTTCCCTTAGGGATGAGGGTCTGAAGTCAGTAGAACTTACTACAACTGATTTCCAGTTAGCTGTGTTAGGACAGGAAAAAGAATGACCAGCTGCTGGATTCTTAAGATTATGTAGGAAAATATGATTCGTTTTACTGTGTGAAGTCATCCGATTCTAACTTTCTGAATAAGGCATTCAGAAAAATCAAAAAAAATCGACTAACTACTAGGCGGTCTCCCATCCAAGTACTGACCAGGCCCGACCCTGCTCAGTTTCCCAGATCAGAGGAGAGAGGGCACGTTCAGGGTGGTATGGCCTTAGACCGAGGCGGCTGCCAGGCGCTGCAGGAGCCCCGCGTTGCGCCTCCCTTGCGGTCTGACCTGCCGGTCGGGCCTGGGGCTGCAGTTCTCGAGCGGGCTCGCGCTGCACTTGAGCCGCACGACCCGCGACTGGACTCCGGCCGGCCAGAGCCTGCAGCTCGGCGGCCAGCGGAGGGCGCCCCCGCTCCGCACACCGCGAGCCCAGGCCAGAACCAGTCTGGCCCGGCCGGGCGGGTCCTGGCGTGCCTGCGGAACCTGGGGTGGGGGGAGGGGGGGTGGGTAGAGAAGCGAGGACATCTCGGTGCCCACTCACCCCTTGTCACCCACCATTCCGTTCGCTGCTCAGGGTCAGGTGGCTCCGGACGAGAGGGGCTTCGGCCCGGGTCTGCAGTCCCCGGAGACTCCTGGAGCTTAGGGGCAGCCCACCGGGGCCCCAGGCTCCCATCCTGCCGGCTGTGCAAACCCCCTGGAGTGCCTCAGCCCCGCCCTGTCCCCAAACCGAGGCCCGCCCTGCCCCCACGCCACGGGCCCAGCACAGGACCTTCCTGAGAGAGCGGACGAGCGACAGCCAGGCACACGGACAGGCACTCGCACGCACCCACGCCAGGTGAGACAGAGGCAGAAAGAGTCGAGGGTTCAGAGAGAGACTGGAAGACAGCGTGTGGGCAGGGGGGGCCTCGGGCAGGATGCCGGGCAGTTGCAGGGACCACCCGGCCCTGAGCAGCCAAAGCGATGGGGGCGGGGGGAGGCCACTCAGCAGGGGCGGGCCTGGAGAGGCCCAGGGTGGGAGGACACCTGAGATCTCCGCGCTCTGCGCCCCGCCCCGCTCCCCCCAACCCCCTGCACGCATGCCACGCCGGGGCGCTCTGACACTAGCTTCTCTCGAGTTTTGTCACTTGAATTTCTCTCCCTCTGCTCAACTGAGTGATGACAGTGTATTGAACAGCTAGGTCATTTGCAAATAAATTAACCTTAGTGTTTCACAGGACACCCGGGCATGTATGGAGAGACCAGCACGGATGCATGGACACCAACCTTGGTAACTGGACAACCAATGGGAAATTACTGTCTGACTCAGGAGAGAGAAAGAAACCCGAACAGATGGAATGAAATGAACAGAAACACAAGCTTTGCAACTCACACCCTAATTCAATTACCAGAAAATAAACAACACTATAACCATTTTAGAAAAACAATAGACCTCTCTATGACTTTGGTCGGGTGAGGAGTTCAAACACACACCAAAAACAAGCCAACTTTTCCAAGTCGTGAGTATGTTAGTTCACACATTGAATTTTACATTGAAATGTGTATCAAATAAACTTAAAATCATTGACTCACTACATAAGCATGGAAGTATTTTAAACATAAAATATGTTCTATAGTATTCAGGAAGCACTTGGCACATCTGTAAGTGTATCAGACCCAAAACTGGAACGTAGTGGAAGTGTCAGGATAGTCTACAAATGAATCCCTAACTAAAAGGAACACACAGGATTACTGTAGATAAAAAAGGTTAAAGAAGAGAAGCTAGAAATCAGTCAATAAATGTCTTAGGGGTTAGCTTAGAATGACTAGCCTCTGCGTGACTCTTTAAATTTTTCATGTTTGCAGCTTCCAAATTTTCCATGGTGAGAATTATACTTTCGCTTCCAAACCAGAGTGACTTGGGGACACAAAGGTAGAAGTCGATAATTTTCTTTGCCTATGTCTGAATATTTACAGTCAGAGGTAGAAAATGAGGAGTCTGTCCCTTGTCTAGATGAGGTCAATCCCCAGGTGTGGGATGTCTCCAGCCCTGGTTTAGCCATAAATGTTCCACCAGTAAAGATTTCTCTGAGACCAAATGCTCCCCAGCCCTGGAAAAGACAATATCCCTTAAAACCAGTAGCTCTTGAGGGTCTTAGACCATTAGTTAACAAATACCGAGATACTGGAACTCGAATCAGCTGTGAATCCCCCTGCAACACCCCAATCTTGCCCGTTCAAAAACCAGATGGATCTGACCGATTCGTCCAGGATCTAAGAGCTGTTAATGAAGCTGTGGTTCCCATCCACCCCATAGTCCCAAACCCATATACCCCCCTATCCCAAGTCCCAGGAAATGCCAAGTACTTCTCAGTCTTGGACCTTCAAGGTGCTTTCTTTTGCATTCCTCTCCATCCTGAATCCCAAAAACTCTTTGCTTTTGAGCGGCAGGAATTGGAAACAAGAGAGACCATACAACTCTCCACTGGACTACAGCCCCAGCTTTAGGCCTCCCCAACCTGGAGAAGCCTTTTAGACTCTATGTTTCTGGACGGACAGGAACTGCTCTTGGGGTGTTAGAGCAGATGATGGGGCCCGTATTACAACCTGTGGCTTATCTCTCAAAATAACTAGATGAGGTGGCCAGAGCGTGGCCCACTTGCCTCCGGGCAGTAGCAGCCACCGCTCTTATGGTTAAGGAGGCATCTCAGCTGACCGTGGGTCAGCCCACTACAGTGTATACGCGTCACCGGGTGCAAGCAGTCTTGGAAACGAAAGGGGACAGGTGGATGACAGGGGGAAGCATCACCCAATACCAAGCCCTCCTCCTTGACACTCCAGAAATAAAGTTGAGGGTCTGCCAGACTTTAAATCCAGCAACCTTACTGCCAGATACCCCTACCTCCCCTCTGGATCACCAATGCATACAAATCACAGACGAGTTATACTCTTCTCGCCGGGACCTATCAGAGACACCTTTATCTGACCCAGAGGAAAACTGGCACACAGATGGCAGCAGTTTTGTAGAAAAGGGAGAGAGGAAAGCAGGATATGCTGTAGCGAGCCTGGAAGAAACTAAGGAAAGTGGGTCTCTTTCCGCAGACACCTCAGCCCAGAAAGCTGAACATTTTGCCCTGACAAGAGCTTTGGAGTTAGGAGAAGGAAAGAGGATTAATGTGTGTATGGACTCTAAGTATGCTTTCCTCATTCTGCATGCCCGTGCAGCAATTTGGAAAGAAAGAGGGATGCTCAGTGCCCGAAGCTCTGCTATTAAACACAAAGAGCTCATTCTCAGGCTCCTGGAGGCAGTCAAATTTCCTGCAAAATTAGCTGTCATCCACTGCAAGTGTCACCAAAAGGGGCAAGAAAAAGAGGCTCAGGGAAATAGGAAAGCTGATCAAGAGGCAGGACGAGCTGCCATGGTACCTACCTCTGCCACTGCTATCTGCCCCCTTTTCCCCAAGGAAACCCTGACTCCAGATATTACCCCAGGGAGACATTCCCGATATGCTGAGCGGGGCTGGGAGATTGGGTCACATGGGTGGTTTCAGCCTGATCAGGCCCAAATAATACTCCCTGATTCTCAGGTTTAAAACATTACTAAGTCCTTACATAAGAGCACCCATTTTGGAAAAGTTAATCTAGAAATCTTGCTTAAGCCTATTCTCTCCCATCCCCAGTTAGCTAAGGTTGTTAAACAGGACACAAAAAATTGTGACGCCTGTCTAAAAAATAACCCAAAAACCAGACCTCCTCTAATTACACATGTCCAAAATCGGGGATCATACCCAGGAGCTGACTGGCAAGTAGAATTTACAGCCATGCCCAAGACCCAAGGGTTTTCTTACTTGCTAGTCTTTATTGACACATTCACCGGATGGATCGAAGGGTTCCCTACTGAGACAGAGAGAGCTACAGAAGTCTGTAAAGCTCTGCTGAAGGAGATAGTGCCTAGGTTTGGGCTGCCTCGGTCACTTCAGAGTGACAACGGGCCCTCACTTACAGCCACGATACCCCAGAACCTAGCCGCATGCTTAGGCATAAAATACCGGCTCCGCTCATCCTGGAGGCCTCAAGCTTCAGGAAAGGTAGAGAGAGCCAACCAGACTCTTAAAAGGGCTCTGGCTAAGCTATGTCAGAAACACATAATAAGTGGACACATATGCTGCCCATAGCCCTCATGAAGCTACGGATATCCCCCAAACGGCCACTATTGTTAAGTCCTTATGAAATGATGTATGGACGTCAATTCTGAACTTCTGATTTGTTTCTTGACGAGGATGCCAATACACTCTTAAAACATATAATTGACCTGGGAAAGTTTCAACAAGAACTCCAACGGTATGGAGAATAAACCACAGGAAGACTTGAAAAATCCCCAGGTAAAGCCAGGGGATCAAGTATCAGTAAAGACCTGGCAAGAAAAAGGGAGTCCAAACCAGCTGTCCGAGAAATGGACAGGGCCATATCAGGTTGTTCTAGTGACTTCAACTGCTGTAAAAGTGAAGGGTCTATCTGCCTGGGTCCACAATTCTAGAATAAAACCCTATGGCCTACAGGAGGGGGAGACAGAAACTGAGACTCCAAAGCCAGAGGACAGCTATTCCTGTGAACCTGTTGAAGATCTCAGGCTCTTGTTCAAGCAGAACCCCATCAATCCTGCCTCAGATAAGTAAAATGCATCATATGATGTTCTTCCTCTTTCTAATCATATCTCCCTGTATGGCTATTGATCTCTCCCTAAACGAGGCATGTTCACTTGCAAACCACACTGCTTCTCAACTGAACCTAAGCAGCCCGGGCTGCTTCTGCATTAATGACAAAGGTTGGGGGTAAGTCCAACCCATCACAGGGTATCACTATCAAAGGCCCACCCTTCCAGCCGAGCTATGGGCTGTTACTCAGCGCCCCCATGTGGTCGTAATATGGCCTTTTGGGGAAAAGGGGAAAAAAAACTTCATTTCTTGGTACGAGCAACAACTGTCTCTATTTACCCCCTGGATTACATCTGCTATCCCAACTGAGCCCTTATTTTCTCTCATGACTAACATCCCCCAGGTGACCTTCCCTATCTCTCTAAAAAGCCACTCCCTAACAGGGGTGTCAGTGAGAAATCTAGACGACTCACAATGTGGGGTGACCGTCACTGTTGAAACTGATGGGAAAAACCGGGACAGGCCCTGCAGCTGGGAGACCAGCCGACGCCACCCCCGGCCAGCACGCGCCTGGCCCGGCCCGGGGCGCTTCCCGGACCCCGAGCGGCCTGGCGAGGCTGCGGGAGCTCTGGCGGGGTTTGGGGAGGGGGGTGTTGAGCGGGGAGGACGTCTCGGTGCCCCCCCACCCCCCGCCCCCCACCATCCCGTTCGCTGCTCAGGGTCACGTGGCTCCGGAGGAGCGGGGCGTCGGCCCGGGGCCGCGGCCGCCAGAGACTCCTGCAGGCTTAGGGGCAGCCCAGCTGGGGCCCCAGGCACCCATCCTGCCGGCTGTGCAAACCCCCTGGAGTGCCTCAGCCCCGCCCTTTCCCCAAACCGAGGCCCGCCCTGCCCCCACGCCACGGGCCAAGCACAGGACCTTCCTGAGAGAGCGGACGAGCGACAGCCAGGCATAAGGACAGGCACTCACACGCACCCACGCCAGGTGAAACAGAGGCAGAAAGAGTCGAGGGTTCAGAGAGAGACTGGAAGACAGCGTGTGGGCAGGGGGGGCCTCGGGCAGGATGCCGGGCAGCTGCAGAGACCACCCGGACCTGAGCAGCCAAAGCGATAGGGGCGGGGGGAGGCCACTGAGCAGCGGCGGGCCTGGAGAGTCCCAGGGTGGGAGGACACCTGAGATCTCCGCACTCCGCGCCCCACCCCCCTCCCCCCAACCCCTTGCACGCATGCCACGCCGGGGCGCTCTGACTCTAGCTTCTCTGGAGTTTTGTCACATGAATTTCTCTCCCTCTGCTCAAATGAGTGATGACAGTGTATTGAACAGCTAGGTCATTTCCAAATAAATTAAGCTTAGTGTTTCACAGGACACCCGGACATGTATGGAGAGACCAGCACGGATGCATGGACACCAACCTTGGTAACTGGACAACCAATGGGAAATTACTGTCTGACTCAGGAGAGAGAAAGAAACCCGAACAGATGGAATGAAATGAACAGAAACACAGGCTTTGCAACTCACACCCTAATTCAATTACCAGAAAATAAACAACACCATAACCATTTTAGAAAAACAATAGATTTCTCTATGACCTTTGGTCTGGTGAGGAGTTCAAACACACAGCAAAATAAAGCCAACTTTTCCAAGTCGTGAATATGTTAGTTCACACATTGATTTTACATTGAAATGTGTAACAAATAAACTTAAAATCATTGACTCACTACATAAGCATGGAAGTATTTTAAATATAAAATATGTTCTATAGTATTCAGGAAGCACTTGGCACATCTCTAAGTGTATCAGACCCAAAACTGGAACGTAGTGGAAGAGTCAGGATAGTCTAAAAAT
Organism: Muntiacus reevesi; assembly: GCF_963930625.1. Classification (NCBI taxonomy): domain Eukaryota; kingdom Metazoa; phylum Chordata; class Mammalia; order Artiodactyla; family Cervidae; genus Muntiacus; species Muntiacus reevesi. The sequence goes on from NW_027077941.1 coordinate 312,462, forward strand.
GAATCCCTAACTAAAAGGAACACACAGGATTACTGTAGATAAAAAAGGTTAAAGAAGAGAAGCTAGAAATCAGTCAATAAATGTCTTAGGGGTTAGCTTAGAGTGACTAGCCTCTGCGTGACTCTTTAAATTTTTCATGTTTGCAGCTTCCAAATTTTCCATTTTGAGAATAATACTTTCGCCTCCAAACCAGAGTGACTTGGGGACACAAAGGTAGAAGTCGATAATTTTCTTTGCCTATGTCTGAATATTTACAGTCAGAGGTAGAAAAGGAGGAGTCTGTCCCTTGTCTAGATGATGTCAATCCCCAGGTGTGGGATGTCTCCAGCCCTGGTTTAGCCATAAATGTTCCACCAGTAAAGATTTCTCTGAGACCAAATGCTCCCTACCCCTGGAAAAGACAATATCCCTTAAAACCAGTAGCTCTTGAGGGTCTTAAACCATTAGTTAACAAATACCGAGATACTGGAACTCGAATCAGCTGTGAGTCCCCCTGCAACACCCCAATCTTTCCCGTTCAAAAACCAGATGGATCTTACCGATTCGTCCAGGATCTAAGAGCTGTTAATGAAGCTGTGGTTCCCATCCACCCCATAGTCCCAAACCCATATACCCTCCTATCCCAAGTCTCAGGAAATGCCAAGTACTTCTCAGTCTTGGACCTTCAAGGTGCTTTCTTTTGCATTCCTCTCCATCCTGAATCCCAAAAACTCTTTGCTTTTGAGTGGCGGGACTTGGAAACAAGAGAGACCATACAACTCTCGACTGGACTCGACTACCCCAAGGGTTTAGGGACAGCCCTCATATCTTCGGGACTTCTTCGGGGAGAGAACTAAGGGAATTAACTTTAACAAACAGTAGTCTAGTACAGTATGTGGATGACTTGCTCATAGCTAGGCCAGATTTTACCAGCTCTCAAATGGACACTATTTAAAACGCTAACTTTCCTGTATGAAAAGGGTTATCGAGTATCCCCCAAGTAGGCTCAGATTAGCTTAACCCAAGTAAAATACCTTGGATTTAAAATTACGGAGAGAAAAAGAATGCCTGACCCCGAGGGGAGATCCCTCATCTTAAATACCCCGTACCCCCAAACAAAACAACAGCTTAGGGGATTTTTAGGAAGGACCGGGTTTTGCAGGATCTGGATTCCTAATTATGGCAATCTGGCCAGACCCCTATATGAAAATTTAAGGGGGAAATAGGAAGAGCCACTCAACTGGCATGAGACCTGCAAGGTGGCCTTTAATGCCCTAAAAGAGTTCATCACTACAGCCCCAGCTTTAGGCCTCCCCAACCTGGAGAAGCCTTTTAGACTCTATGTTTCTGGAAGGACAGGAACTGCTCTTGGTGTGTTAGAGCAGATGATGGGGCCCGTATTACAACCTGTGGCTTATCTCTCAAAATAACTAGATGAGGTGGCCAGAGGGTGGCCCACTTGCCTCCGGGCAGTAGCAGCCACCGCTCTTATGGTTAAGGAGGCATTTAAGCCGACCCTGGGTCAGCCCACCACAGTGTATACGCCTCATCGGGTGCAAGCAGTCTTGGAAACGAAAGGGGACAGGTGGATGACAGGGGGAAGGATCACCCAATACCAAGCCCTCCTCCTTGACACTCCAGAAATAAAGTTGAGGGTCTGCCAGACTTTAAATCCAGCAACCTAACTGCCAGACCCCCTACCTCCCCTCTGGATCACCAATGCATACAAATCACAGACGAGTTATACTCTTCTCGCCGGGACCTATCAGAGACACCTTTATCTGACCCAGAGGAAAACTGGCACACAGATGGCAGCAGTTTTGTAGAAAAGGGAGAGAGGAAAGCAGGATATGCTGTAGTGAGCCTGGAAGAAACGAAGGAAAGTGGGTCTCCTCCCCCAGACACCTCAGCCCACAAAGCTGAAATTTTTGCCCTGACAAGTGCTTTGGAGTTAGGAGAAGGAAAGAGGATTAATGTGTGTATGGACTCTAAGTATGCTTTCCTCATTCTGCATGCCCGTGCAGCAATTTGGAAAGAAAGAGGGATGCTCAGTGCCCGAAGCTCTGCTATTAAACACAAAGAGCTCATTCTCAGGCTCCTGGAGGCAGTCAAACTTCCTGCAAAATTAGCTGTCATCCACTGCAAGAGTCACCAAAAGGGGCAAGAAAAAGAGGCTCAGGGAAATAGGAAAGCTGATCAAGAGGCAGGACGAGCTGCCGGGGAAGATACCTCTGCCACTGCTATCTGCCCCTTTTTCCCCAAGGAAACCCTGACTCCAGATTTTACCCCAGGGGGACATTCCCGATATGCTGAGCGGGGCTGGGAGATTGGGTCACATGGGTGGTTTCAGCCTGATCAGGCCCAAATAATACTCCCTGATTCTCAGGTTTAAAACATTACTAACTCCTTACATAAGAGCACCCATTTTGGAAAAGATAATCTAGAAATCTTGCTTAAGCCTATTCTCTCCCATCCCCAGTTAGTTAAGGTTGTTAAACAGGTCACACAAAATTATGACACCTGTCTAAAAAATAACCCAAAAACCAGACCTCCTCTAATTACACCTGTCCAACTTCAAGGATCATACCCAGGAGCGGACTGGCAAGTAGAATTTACAGCCATGCCCAAGACCCAAGGGTTTTCTTACTTGCTAGTCTTTATAGACACATTCACAGAATGGATCGAAGCGTTCCCTACTGAGACTGAGAGAGCTACAGAAGTCTGTAAAGCTCTGCTGAAGGAGATAGTGCCTAGGTTTGGGCTGCCTCGGTCATTTCAGTGTGACAACGGGCCCTCAATTACAGCCACGATACTCCAGAACCTAGCCGCATGCTTAGGCATAAAATACTGGCTCCGCTCATCCTGGAGGCCTCAATCTTCAGGAAAGGTAGAGAGAGCCAACCAGACTCTTAAAAGGGCTCTGGCTTAGCTATGTCAGAAACATATAATAAGTGGACACATATGCTGCCCATAGCCCTCATGAGGATACGGACATCCCCCAAACGGCCACTATTGTTAAGTCCTTATGAAATGATGTATGGACGACCATTCTGCACTTCTGATTTGTTTCTTGACGAGGATGCCAATAGACTCTTAAAACATATAATTGACCTGGGAAGCTTTCAGCAAGAACTCCAACGGTATGGAGAACAAACCACAGGAAGACTTGAAAAATCCCCAGGTAAAGCCAGGGGATCAAGTATCAGTAAAGACCTGGCAAGAAAAAGGGAGTCCAAACCAGCTGTCCGAGAAATGGACAGGGCCATATCAGGTTGTTCTAGACACTTCAACTGCTGTAAAAGTGAAGGGTCTATCTGCCTGGGTCCACAATTCTAGAATAAAACCCTATGGCCTACAGGAGGGGGAGACAGAAACTGAGACTCCAAAGCCAGAGGACAGCTATTCCTGTGAACCTGTTGAAGATCTCAGGCTCTTGTTCAAGCAGAACCCCATCAATCCTGCCTCAGATAAGTAAAATGCATCATATGATGTTCTTCTTCTTTCTAATCATATCTCCCTGTATGGCTATTGATCTCTCCCTAAACGAGGCATGTTCACTTGCAAACCACACTGCTTCTCAACTGAACCTAAGCAGCCCGGGCTGCATCTGCATTAATGACAAAGGTTGGGGGTATGTCCAACCCATCCCAGGGTATCACTATCAAAGGCCCACCCTTCCAGCCGAGCTATGGGCTGTTACTCAGCGCCTCCATGTGGTCGTAATATGGCCTTTTGGGAAAAGGGGGAAAAAAAACTTCATGTCTTGGTACCAGCAACAACTGTCTCTATTTTCCCCCTGGATGACATCTGCAATCCCACCTGAGCCCTTATTTTCTCTCATGACTAACATCCCCCAAGTGACCTTCCCTATCTCTCTAAAAAGCCACTCCCTAACAGGGGTGTCAGTGAGAAATCTAGACGACTCACAATGTGGGGTGACCGTCACTGTTGAAACTGATGGGAAAAACCGGGACAGGCCCTGCCGCTGGGAGACCAGCCGACGCCACCCCCGGCCAGCACGCGCCTGGCCCGGCCCGGGGCGCTTCCCGGACCACGAGCGGCCTGGCGAGGCTGCGGGATCTCTGGCGGGGGTTGGGGAGGGGGGTGGCTTGAGCGGGGAGGACGTCTCGGTGGCCCCCCTCCCCCCGCCCCCCACTATCCCGTTCGCTGCTCAGGGTCACGAGGCTCTGGATGAGCGGGGCGTCGGCCCGGGGCCGCGGTCCCCGGAGCCTCCTGCGGGCTTAGGGGCAGCCCAGCCGGGGCCCCAGGCGCCCATCCTGCCGGCTGTGCAAACCCCCTGGAGTGCCTCAGCCCCTCCCTGTCCCCAAACCTAGGCCGGCACTGCCCCCACGCCACAGGCCCAGCACCGGACCTTCCTGAGAGAGCGGACGAGCGACAGCCAGGCACACGGACAGGCACTCGCACGCACCCAAGCCAGGTGAGACATAGGCAGAAAGAGTCGAGGGTTCAGAGAGAGACTGGAAGACAGCGTGTGGGCAGGGGGGGCCTCGGGCAGGATGCCGGGCAGATGCAGAGACCACCCGGCCCTGAGCAGCCAAAGCGATGGGGGCGGGGGGAGGCCACTGAGCAGCGGCGTGCCTGGAGAGGCCCAGGGTGGGAGGACACCTGAGATCTCCGCCCTCCGCTCCCCGCCCCACTCTCCCCAACCCCATGCACGCATGCCACGCCGGGGCGCTCTGACACTAGCTTCTCTGGAGTTTTGTCACTTGAATTTCTCTCCCTCTGCTCAACTGAGTGATAACAGTGTATTGAACAGCTAGGTCATTTCCAAATAAATTAAGCTTAGTGTTTGACAGGACACCCGGACATGTATGGAGAGACCAGCACGGATGCATGGACACCAACCTTTGTAACTGGACAACCATTGGGAAATTACTGTCTGACTCAGGAGAGAGAAAGAAACCCGAACAGATGGAAAAAATGAACAGAAACACAAACTTTGCAACTTACACCCAATTCAATTACCGAAAAAAACAACAACACTATAACCATTTTAGAAAACAATAGACCTCTCCATGACCTTTGGTCCAGTGAGGAATTCTTACACACAACAAAAAAAGCCACCTTTTCCAAATCGAGAATATGTTAGTTCACACATTGTCTTTTACATTGAAATGTGTAACAAGTAAACTTAAAATCATTGACTCACTACATACGCATGGAAGTATTTTAAACATAAAATATGTTCTATAGTATTCAGGAAGCACTTGGCACATCTGTAAGTGTATCAGACCCCAAACTGGAACTTAATGGAAGAGTCAGGATAGTCTAAAAATGAATCCCTAACTAAAAGGAATACACAGGATTACGTAGATCAAAAAGGTTAAAGAAGAGAAACTAGAAATCAGTCAATAAATGTTTTAGGCGTTAGCCTAGAGTGACTAGCCTCTGAGTTACTTTTTAAATTTTTCATGTTTGCATCTTCCAAATTTTCCATGCTGAGAATAATACTTTCATATCAGTTTCGAGATCAGTCTCACACTAAAGACAGTAAGAGCGGAATAAGAAATAAGAAATGCTTGTGGGGGGGGGGAAGAAATGCTTGAACTAAAGGTGGTACTGATGAAATTATTTGCAAGGCAGCCAAGGAGTCACAGATGTAGAGAACAGACTTATGGACACTGGCAGGTGTGAGGAAAAAGAGGGTGAGATGAATGCAGAGGAACATGGAAACATAGTACCATACGTTAAAAGAGATGCCAATGCAATTTGCTGTATGACTCAGGGGACTCAAACAGGGGCTCTGCAACAAGCTAGAGGGGTGGAACGGAGAGGAGGAGATGGGAGAGAGGTTCAGGAGGGAGGAGACATATGTACACCTGTGGCTCATTCACGTTGATGTTTGGCAACAAAATTCTGTAAAGCAACTATCCTTCAATTGAAAGAAAAAGTCATGTTTGGACTTACCAAACAAGGTCTTGTGTACTTCTAGCATGGCCTTCTGTTTCGTGCTGCCATCCTTAATTCATTCTTCCATATCATTAAACAGACTAGTCAAGTTTTTGCCAAAAACATCTTGAGCTCCTGCATCATGCTGATCAACTGCCTTCTCTCGATCCAGTATAGAATGGAGACCAAAGAAACCTTTTGTCGTTTCTTCAAGTGATTGAAGCCACTCTATGTGATTTTAAAAAATAAATGTGGATAAGACGGATATGACCAAAGCAATCTAATGACAATATCTGTGCTTCATTAAAGATCTGCAGAGAACTAGTAAATTTTTTGTTTCGTATCAGAAGAATTTTTTAAATCCACACCAACATTTCTTTCGCGTCCGCTAGCCATCTAGACAAGGAAAACTGATTTTACCAATCAATGTCCCTAGTTCTGCCCCCTCACCGTTTTTTACCCAATATGTGTTACTCAGGCAGGAGACCCTGGTTCAATTCCTGGGTCAGGAAGATCTGCTGGAGAAGGGATAGTCTACCCACTCCAGTATTAGTGGGCTTCCCTTGTGGCTCAGTTGGTAAAGAATCATTCCTCTGTACCAAGAGTAGCTCAACTCCTCTCAAAGCAAATACAGGATGGTAGCAACTATGCAGGACAAAGCTGATTCTGTATATTTATAGTACTCACTCATGAGCTTGACAGAGGTCCTAGATCTGTTACCCCCTTTTTTATTTTAAGTGATATCTGCATGTGCAGGTGAAAGTGGCTCAGTTCGTGCCTGACTCTTTGCAGCCCTAAGGACTATACAGTCCATGGAATTCTCTAGGCCAGAATACTGGAGTGGGTAGCCTATTCTTTCTCCAGCAGATCTTCCCGACCCTGGTCTCAAAGCGGGGTCTCCTGCGTTGCAGCCAGATTCTTTAGCAACTGAGCTAGTAGGGCTTCACTGGTGGCTCAGTTGCTAAAGAATATCTGCATAACTTTCTATCGATTTGGAATTAGCAATCTGTCTGTGAGCAGGGCCGGTCCTAAGCAGCTTCTGTGAGAAAACAGAAGCATGTCTGCCTGACTTGCTTCTCTGGGGAGCTTTCACTGTTCTTGCGCTAGTGCACATGGCAAGTTTCTAAGTGAGAAAGTAATGGCTACTATCACAGCTGGCCACTGAGCTACTTAATGGCAGAGGCAATCCCAGCTCTGCCAAGCAGTAGCCATCACGAAATCAGCTATTGTCATTGTAGCCAAGTTCCGTGAATTTGTGGTGTTATTTGCTGTGTTCTTCAAGAAGATGCCTTCGCCCTGCCAGTAAGACATATTTCCATAACACACAGCCATGCACTCAATCGATGTGCATCCTCCAGTAAAGCCCAGCCCCGATGTCTTAGAGGAGCCTCTCTGCCCATTGTCATAAACCAGTCTAATTTTGTGTGAGACCGTGAAAACTCAGTGTCTTTATTACGCTTGTGCTTCTGACGGGAGGTCTGAGAAGGCACTTCTGAAGGTTTATTCCTACCAATCGTTGTCATATTTATCGAGTGTTTATTTTATATTTTTTTCTTATTTTTTACTTCTACCAGTTTCTTGCTACCAGCCCGTCTCCCTCCACCCTCGTGCACACACGGTCGGTCATGGAATCCCGTGGACTTCAGCCCGCCAGACTCCTCTGCCCATGGAGTTTTCCAGGCAAGAATACTGGAGTGGGTTGCCATTTCCTTCTCCATGTGTGGAGTCTTTAAAGATTCCATCACTGAGGTGTTGCTTCTCCACTTGTACATGCCCTTCCTCCCTAAGTGCAGTAGAAGTCATCCCCACTTCCCAACATGTCTGTCTTCCGTCCTCTGGAGTATGTATTGCTTGAGCTCACCACAGCGTCAGGATATTCTAGAAACCCTTCTGATTGCAGGCTCTTCGGGAGGTTACAAGTGTTTCAAACCTCAGAATTTTACAAAGCACTTTTTACGACCTCAGCTGAAAGGGAAGTCAACACTCAGTGACAGTCACAGGCTTCCATGGCCTGGACTTGATTATGGGCTGTGCTTTCATAATCATCGTGTTTCCGATACCAACTAAGATGTCACTGAGAAATTTTTTTCTTTCTCATCATTGTATCTTTCATGTTTATTTAGATATATTATGGGTTTTCCTATATATCTTCCCTTAGGGATGAGGGTCTGAAGTCAGTAGAACTTACTACAACTGATTTCCAGTTAGCTGTGTTAGGACAGGAAAAAGAATGACCAGCTGCTGGATTCTTAAGATTATGTATGAAAATATGATTCGTTTTACTGTGTGAAGTCATCTGATTCTAACTTTCTGAAGTAGGCATTCAGAAAAATAAAAAAAAATCGCCTAACTACTAGACGGTCTCCCATCCAAGTACTGACCAGGCCCGACCCTGCTCAGTTTCCCAGATCAGAGGAGAGAGTGCACGTTCAGGGTGGTATGGCCATAGACCGAGGCGGATGCCAGGCGCTGCAGGAGCACCGCGTTGCGCCTCCCTTGCGGTCTGACCTGCCGGTCGGGCCTGGGGCTGCAGTTCTCGAGCGGGCTCGCGCTGCACTTGAGCCGCACGACCCGCGACTGGACTCCGGCCGGCCAGAGCCTGCAGCTCGGCGGTCAGCGGAGGGCGCCCCCGCTCCGCGCACCGCGAGCCCAGGCCAGCACCAGTCTGGCCCGGCCGGCCGGGGCCTGGCATGCCTGCGGAACCTGGGGTGGGGTGAGGAGGGGTGGGTAGAGCAGCGAGGACATCTCGGTGCCCCCTCACCCCTTGTCACCCACCATCCCGTTCGCTGCTCAGGGTCAGGTGGCTCCGGACGAGCGGGGCTTCGGCCCGGGTCTGCAGTCCCCGGAGCCTCCTGGAGCTTAGGGGCAGCCCACCGGGGCCCCAAGCTCCCATCCTGCCGGCTGTGCAAACCCCCTGGAGTGCCTCAGCCCCGCCCTGTCCCCAAACCGAGGCCCGCCCTGCCCCCACGCCACGGGCCCAGCACAGGACCTTCCTGAGAGAGCGGACGAGCGACAGCCAGGCACACGGACAGGCACTCGCACGCACCCACGCCAGGTGAGACAGAGGCAGAAAGAGTCGAGGGTTCAGAGAGAGCCTGGAAGACAGCGTGTGGGCAGGGGGGGCCTCGGGCAGGATGCCGGGCAGCTGCAGAGACCACCGGCCCTGAGCAGCCAAAGCGATGGGGGCGGGGGGAGGCCACTCAGCAGCGGCGGGCCTGGAGAGGCCCAGGGTGGGAGGACACCTGAGATCTCTGTGCTCTGCGCCCCGCCCCCCTCCCCCCAACCACATGCACACATGCCAGGCCGGGGCACTCTGACACTAGCTTCTCTGGAGTTTTGTCACTTGAATTTCTCTCCCTCTGCTCAACTGAGTGATGACAGTGTATTGAACAGCTAGGTCATTTCCAAATAAATTAAGCTTAGTGTTTCACAGGACACCCGGGCATGTATGGAGAGACCAGCACGGATGCATGGACACCAACCTTGGTAACTGGACAACCAATGGGAAATTACTGTCTGACTCAGGAGAGAGAAAGAAACCTGAACAGATGGAATGAAATGAACAGAAACACAAGCTTTGCAACTCACACCTTAATTCAATTACCAGAAAATAAACAACACTATAACCATTTTAGAAAAGCAATAGACCTCTCCATGACCTTTGGTCGGGTGTTCAAACACACACCAAAAAAAAAGCCAACTTTTCCAAGTCGTGAATATGTTAGTTCACACATTGACTTTTACATTGAAATGTGTAACAAATAAACTTAAAATCATTGACTCACTACATAAGCATGGAAGTATTTTAAACATAAAATATATTCTATAGTATTCAGGAAGCACTTGGCACATCTGTAAGTGTATCAGACCCAAAACTGGAACGTAGTAGAAGAGTCAGGATAGTCTAAAAATGAATCCCTAACTAAAAGGAACACACAGGATTACTCTAAATAAAAAAGTTTAAAGAAGAGAAGCTAGAAATCAGTCAATAAATGTCTTAGGTGTTAGCTTAGAGTGACTAGCCTCTGCGTGAATCTTTAAATTTTTCATGTTTGCAGCTTCCAAATTTTCCATGGTGAGAATAATACTTTCGCCTCCAAACCAGAGTGAATTGCGGACACAAAGGTAGAAGTCGATAATTTTCTTTGCCTATGTCTGAATATTTACAGTCAGAGGTAGAAAAGGAGGAGTCTGTCCCTTGTCTAGATGATGTCAATCCCCAGGTGTGGGATGTCTCCAGCCCTGGTTTAGCCATAAATGTTCCACCAGTAAAGATTTCTCTGAGACCAAATGCTCCCTAGCCCTGGAAAAGACAATATCCCTTAAAACCAGAAGCTCTTGAGGGTCTTAGACCATTAGTTAACAAATACCGAGATACTGGAACACGAATCAGCTGTGAGTCCCCCTGCAAAACCCCAATCTTGCCCGTTCAAAAACCAGATGGATCTTACCGATTCGTCCAGGATCTAAGAGCTGTTAATGAAGCTGTGGTTCCCATCCACCCCATAGTCCCAAACCCATATACCCTCCTATCCCAAGTCCCAGGAAATGCCAAGTACTTCTCAGTCTTGGACCATCAAGGTGCTTTCTTTTGCATTCCTCTCCATCCTGAATCCCAAAAACTCTTTGCTTTTGAGTGGCGGGACTTGGAAACAAGAGAGACCATACAACTCTCGACTGGACTCGACTACCCCAAGGGTTTAGGGACAGCCCTCATATCTTCGGGTCTTCCTCGGGGAGAGAACTAAGGGAATTAACTTTAACAAACAGTAGTCTAATACAGTATGTGGAAGACTTGCTCATAGCTAGGCCAGATTTTACCAGCTCTCAAATGGACACTATTTAAAACGCTAAGTTTCCTGTATGAAAAGGGTTATCGAGTATCCCCCAAGTAGGCTCAGATTAGCTTAACCCAATTAAAATACCTTGGATTTATAATTACGGAGAGAAAAACAATGCCTGACCCCGAGGGGAGATCCCTCATCTTAAATACCCCGTACCCCCAAACAAAACAACAGCTTAGTGGATTTTTAGGAAGGACCGGCTTTTGCAGGATCTGGATTCCTAATTATGGCAATCTGGCCAGATCCCTATATGAAAATTTAAGGGGGAAATAGGAAGAGCCACTCGACTGGCATGAGACCTGCAAGGTGGCCTTTAATGCCCTAAAAGAGTCCATCACTACAGATCCAGCTTTAGGCCTCCCCAACCTGGAGAAGCCTTTTAGACACTATGTTTCTGGAAGGACAGGAACTGCTCTTGGGGTGTTAGGGCAGATGATGGGGCCCGTATTACAACCTGTGGCTTATCTCTCAAAATAACTAGATGAGGTGGCCAGAGGGTGGCCCACTTGCCTCCCGGCAGTAGGAGCCACCGCTCTTATGGTTAAGGAGGCATCTAAGCTGACCCTGGGTCAGCCCACCACAGTGTATACGCCTCACCGCGTGGAAACAGTCTTGGAAACGAAAGGGGACAGGTGGATGACAGGGGGAAGCATCACCCAATACCAAGCCCTCCTCCTTGACACTCCAGAAATAAAGTTGAGGGTCTGCCAGACTTTAAATCCAGCAACCTTACTGCCAGATCCCCCTACCTCCCCTCTGGATCATCAATGCGTACAAATCACAGACGAGTTATACTCTTCTCGCCGGGACCTATCAGAGACACCTTTATCTGACCCAGAGGAAAACTGGCACACAGATGGCAGCAGTTTTGTAGAAAAGGGGGAGAGGAAAGCAGGATATGCTGTAGCGAACCTGGAAGAAACTAAGGAAAGTGGGTCTCTTCCCCCAGACACCTCAGCCCAGAAAGTTGAACTTTTTGCCCTGACAAGAGCTTTGGAGTTAGGAGAAGGAAAGAGGATTAATGTGTGTATGGACTCTAAGTATGCTTTCCTCATTCTGCATGCCCGTGCAGCAATTTGGAAAGAAAGAGGGATGCTCAGTGCCCGAAGCTCTGCTATTAAACACAAAGAGCTCATTCTCAGGCTCCTGGAGGCAGTCAAACTTCCTGCAAAATTAGCTGTCATCCACTGCAAGAGTCACCAAAAGGGGCAAGAAAAAGAGGCTCAGGGAAATAGGAAAGCTGATCAAGAGGCAGGACGAGCTGCCGGGGAAGCTACCTCTGCCACTGCTATCTGCCCCCTTTTCCCCAAGGAAACCCTGACTCCAGATTTTACCCCAGGGGGACATTCCCGATATGCTGAGCGGGGCTGGGAGATTGGGTCACATGGGTGGTTTCAGCATGATCAGGCCCAAATAATACTCCCTGATTCTCAGGTTTAAAACATTACTAACTCCTTACATAAGAGCGCCCATTTTGGAAAAGATAATCTAGAAATCTTGCTTAAGCCTTTTCTCTCCCATCCCCAGTTAGCTAAGGTTGTTAAACAGGTCACACAAAATTGTGACACCTGTCTAAAAAATAACCCAAAAACCAGACCTCCTCTAATTACACCTGTCCAACATCGGGGATCATACCCAGGAGCGGACTGGCAAGTAGAATTTACAGCCATGCCCAAGACCCAAGGGTTTTCTTACTTGCTAGTCTTTATTGACACATTCACAGGATGGATCGAAGCGTTCCCTACTGAGACAGAGAGAGCTACAGAAGTCTGTAAAGCTCTGCTGAAGGAGATAGTGCCTAGGTTTGGGCTGCCTCGGTCACGTAAGAGTGACAACGGGCCCTCACTTACAGCCACGATACCCCAGAACCTAGCCGCAAGCATAGGCATAAAATACCGGCTCCGCTCATCCTGGAGGCCTCAATCTTCAGGAAAGGTAGAGAGAGCCAACCAGACTCTTAAAAGGGCTCTGGCTAAGCTATGTCAGAAACACATAATAAGTGGACACATATGCTGCCCATAGCCCTCATGAGGCTACGGACATCCCCCAAACGGCCACTATTGTTAAGTCCTTATGAAATGATGTATGGACGTCCATTCTTAACTTCTGATTTGTTTTTTGACGAGGATGCCAATACACTCTTAAAACATATAATTGACCTGGGAAGGTTTCCGCTAGAACTCCAAAGGTATGGAGAAAAAACCACAGGAAGACTTGAAAAATCCCCAGGTAAAGCCAGGGGATCAAGTATCAGTAAAGACCTGGCAAGAAAAAGGGAGTCCTAACCAGCTGTCCGAGAAATGGACAGGGCCATATCAGGTTGTTCTAGTGACTTCAACTGCTGTAAATGTGAAGGGTCTATCTGCCTGGGTCCACAATTCTAGAATAAAACCCTATGGCCTACAAGAGTGGGAGACAGAATCTGTGACTGCAAAGCCAGAGGACAGCTATTCCTGTGAACCTGTTGAAGATCTCAGGCTCTTGTTCAAGCAGAACCCCATCAATCCTGCCTCAGATAAGTAAAGTGCATCATATGATGTTCTTCCTCTTTCTAATCATATCTCTCTGTATGGCTATTGATCTCTCCCTAAACGAGGCATGTTCACTTGCAAACCACACTGCTTCTCAACTGAACCTAAGCAGCCCGGGCTGCATCTGCATTAATGACAAAGGTTGGGGGTATGTCCAACCCATCCCAGGGTATCAAAATCAAAGGCCCACCCTTCCAGCCGAGCTATGGGCTGTTACTCAGCGCCCCCATGTGGTCGTAATATGGCCTTTTGGGAAAAGGGGGAAAAAAAACTTCATGTCTTGGTACCAGCAACAACTGTCTCTATTTACCCCCTGGATGACATCTGCAATCCCACCTGAGCCCTTATTTTCTCTCATGAATAACATCCCCCAAGTGACCTTCCCTATCTCTCTAAAAAGCCACTCCCTAACAGGGGTGTCAGTGAGAAATCTAGACGACTCACAATGTGGGGTGAACGTCACTGTTGAAAATGACGGGAAAAACTGGGACAGGCACTGCAGCTGGGAGACCAGCCGACGCCACCCCCGGCCAGCACGTGCCTGGACTGGCCCGGGGCACTTTCTGGACCCCAAGCTGCCTGGCGAGGCTGCGGGATCTCTGGCGGGGGTTGGGGAGGGGGTGGCTTGATCGGGGAGGACGTCTCGGTGCCCCCTCACCCACCGCCCCCCACCATCCCGTTCGCTGCTCAGGGTGACGTGGCTCCTGACGAGCGGGGCGTCGGCCCGGGGCCGTGGTCCCCGGAGCCTCCTGCGGGCTTAGGGACAGCCCAGCCGGGGCCCCAGGCGCCCATCCTGCCGGCTGTGCAAACCCCCTGGAGCGCCTCAGCCCCGCCCTGTCCCCCAACCGAGGCCCGCCCTGCCCCCACGCCACGGGCCCAGCACAGGACCTTCCTGAGAGAGCGGACGAGCGACAGCCAGGCACACGGACAGGCACTCGCACGCAACCACGCCAGCTGAGACAGAGGCAGAATGAGACGAGGGTTCAGAGAGACTCCGGAAGACAGCGTGTGGGCAGCGGGGGCCTCGGGCAGGATGCCGGGCAGCTGCAGAGACCACCCGGCCCTGAGCACCAAACGGGATGGGGGCGGGGGGAGGCTGCCGAGCAGAGGCAGGCCTGGAGAGGTCCAGGTTGGGAGGGCACCTGAGATATCCGCGGTCCGCGCTCCGCCCACCCCAACCCCCTGAACGCACGCGCCTATCCGACAAAAGCTTCTCCGGAGTTTGATCACCTGAATTTCTATCCTTGTGCTCAACTGAGTGATGACAGTATATTGCACAGCTATGTCATTTCCAAATAAATTAAGCTTAGTGTTTCACAGGACACCCGGACATGAATGCAGAGACCAGCACGGATGCATGGACACCCACCTTGGTAACTGGACAACCAATGGGAAATTATTGTCTGACTCAGGAGAGAGAAAGAAACCCGAACAGATGGAAAAAATAAACAGAAACACAAACTTTGCAACTCACACCCCAATTCAATTACCGAAATAAACAACACTATAACCATTTTAGAAAACAATAGACCTCTCCATGACCTTTGGTCCAGTGAGGAGTTCTTACACACAACAAAAAAGCCACCTTTTCCAAATCGAGAATATGTTAGTTCACACATTGACTTTTACATTGAAATGTGTAACAAATAAACTTAAAATCATTGACTCACTACATAAGCATGGAAGTATTTTAAACATAAAATATGTTCTATAGTATTCAGGAAGCACTTGGCACATCTGTAAGTGTATCAGACCCCAAACTGGAACTTAATGGAAGAGTCAGGATAGTCTAAAAATGAATCCCTAACTAAAAGGAATACACAGGATTACGTAGATCAAAAAGGTTAAAGAAGAGAAACTAGAAATCAGTCAATAAATGTCTTAGGGGTTAGCCTAGAGTGACTAGCATCTGCGTTACTTTTTAAATTTTTCATGTTTGCATCTTCCAAATTTTCCATGCTGAGAATAATACTTTCATATCAGTTTCGAGATCAGTCTCACACTAAAGACAGTAAGAGCGGAATAAGAAATAAGAAATGCTTTTGGGGGGGGGGGAAGAAATGCTTGAACTAAAGGTGGTACTGATGAAATTATTTGCAGGGCAGCCAAGGAGTCACAGATGTAGAGAACAGACTTATGGACACTGGCAGGTGTGAGGAAGAAGAGGGTGAGATGAATGCAGAGGAACATGGAAACATAGTACCATACGTTAAAAGAGATGCCAATGCAATTTGCTGTATGACTCAGGGGACTCAAACAGGGGCTCTGCAACAAGCTAGAGGGGTGGAACGGAGAGGAGGAGATGGGAGAGAGGTTCAGGAGGGAGGAGACATATGTACACCTGTGGCTCATTCACGTTGATGTTTGGCAACAAAATTCTGTAAAGCAACTATCCTTCAATTGAAAGAAAAAGTCATGTTTGGACTTACCAAACAAGGTCTTGTGTACTTCTAGCATGGCCTTCTGTTTCGTGCTGCCATCCTTAATTCATTCTTCCATATCATTAAACAGACTAGTCAAGTTTTTGCCAAAAACATCTTGAGCTCCTGCATCATGCTGATCAACTGCCTTCTCTCGATCCAGTATAGAATGGAGACCAAAGAAACCTTTTGTCGTTTCTTCAAGTGATTGAAGCCACTCTATGTGATTTTAAAAAATAAATGTGGATAAGACGGATATGACCAAAGCAATCTAATGACAATATCTGTGCTTCATTAAAGATCTGCAGAGAACTAGTAAATTTTTTGTTTCGTATCAGAGGAATTTTTTACATCCACACCAACATTTCTTTCGTGTCCGCTAGCCATCTAGACAAGGAAAACTGATTTTACCAATCAATGTCCCTAGTTCTGCCCCCTCACCGTTTTTTACCCAATATGTGTTACTCAGGCAGGAGACCCTGGTTCAATTCCTGGGTCAGGAAGATCTGCTGGAGAAGGGATAGGCTACCCACTCCAGTATTAGTGGGCTTCCCTTGTGGCTCAGTTGGTAAAGAATCATTCCTCTGTACCAAGAGTAGCTCAACTCCTCTCAAAGCAAATACAGGATGGTAGTAACTATGCAGGACAAAGCTGATTCTGTATATTTATAGTACTCACTCATGAGCTTGACAGAGGTCCTAGATCTGTTACCACATTTTTTTTTTTTTATGTGATATCTGCATGTGCAGGTGAAAGTGGCTCAGTTCGTGCCTGACTCTTTGCAGCCCCAAGGACTATACAGTCCATAGAATTCTCTAGGCCAGAATACTGGAGTGGGTAGCCTATCCTTTCTCCAGCGGATCTTCCCGACCCAGGACTCAAAGCGGGGTCTCCTGCGTTGCAGGCAGATTCTTTAGCAACTGAGCTAGTAGGGCTTCACTGGTGGCTCAGTTGCTAAAGAATATCTGCATAACTTTCTATCGATTTGGAATTAGCAATCTGTCTGTGAGCAGGGCCGGTCATAAGCAGCTTCTGTGAGAAAACAGAAGCATGTCTGCCTGACTTGCTTCTCTGGGGAGCTTTCACTGTTCTTGCGCTAGTGCACATGGCAAGTTTCTAAGTGAGAAAGTAATGGCTACTATCACAGCTGGCCACTGAGGTACTTAATGGCAGAGGCAATCCCAGCTCTGCCAAGCAGTAGACATCACGAAATCAGCTATTGTCATTGTAGCCAAGTTCCGTGAATTTTGGTGTTATTTGCTGTGTTCTTCAAGAAGATGCCTTCGCCCTGCCAGTAAGACATATTTCCATAACACACAGCCATGCACTCAATCGATGTGCATCCTCCAGTAAAGCCCAGCCCCGATGTCTTAGAGGAGCCTCTCTGCCCATTGTCATAAACCAGTCTAATTTTGTGTGAGACCGTGAAAACTCAGTGTCTTTATTACGCTTGTGCTTCTGACGGGAGGTCTGAGAAGGCACTTCTGAAGGTTTATTCCTATCAGTCGTTGTCATATTTATCGAGTCTTTATTTTATATTTTTTTCTTATTTTTTACTTCTACCAGTTTCTTGCTACCAGCCCGTCTCCCTCCACCCTCGTGCACACACGGTCAGTCATGGAATCCCGTGGACTTCAGCCCGCCAGACTCCTCTGCCCATGGAGTTTTCCAGGCAAGAATACTGGGGTGGGTTGCCATTTCCATCTCCATGTGTGGAGTCTTTAAAGATTCCATCACTGAGGTGTTGCTTCTCCACTTGTACATGCCCTTCCTCCCTAAGTGCAGTAGAAGTCATCCCCACTTCCCAACATGTCTGTCTTCCGTCCTCTGGAGTATGTATTGCTTGAGCTCCCCACAGCGTCAGAATATTCTAGAATCCCTTCTGATTGCAGTCTATTCGGGAGGTTACAAGTGCTTCAAACCTCAGAATTTTACAAAGCACTTTTTACGACCTCAGCTGAAAGGGAAGTCAACACTCAGTGACAGTCACAGGCTTCCATGGCCTGGACTTGATTATGGGCTGTGCTTTCATAATCATCGTGTTTCCGATACCAACTAAGATGTCACTGAGAAATTTTTTTCTTTCTCATCATTGTATCTTTCATGTTTATTTAGATATATTATGGGTTTTCCTATATATCTTCCCTTAGGGATGAGGGTCTGAAGTCAGTAGAACTTACTACAACTGATTTCCAGTTAGCTGTGTTAGGACAGGAAAAAGAATGACCAGCTGCTGGATTCTTAAGATTATGTATGAATATATGATTCGTTTTACTGTGTGAAGTCATCCGATTCTAACTTTCTGAAGTAGGCATTCAGAAAAATCAAAAAAAATCGCCTAACTACTAGGCGGTCTCCCATCCAAGTACTGACCAGGCCTGACCCTGCTCAGTTTCCCAGATCAGAGGAGAGAGGGCACGTTGAGGGTGGTATGGCCTTAGACCGAGGCGGCTGCCAGGCGCTGCAGGAGACCCGCGTTGCGCCTCCCTTGCGGTCTGACCTGCCGGTCGGGCCTGGGGCTGCAGTTCTCGAGCGGGCTCGCGCTGCACTTGAGCCTCACGACCCGCGACTGGACTCCGGCCGGCCAGAGACTGCAGCTCGGCGGCCAGCGGAGGGCGCCCCCGCTCCGCACACCGCGAGCCCAGGCCAGCACCAGTCTGGCCCGGCCGGCCGGGGCCTGGCGTGCCTGCGGAACCTGGGGTGGGGGGAGGGGGGGTGGGTAGAGCAGCGAGGACATCTCGGTGCCCCATCACCCCTTGTCACCCACCATCCCGTTCGTTGCTCAGGGTCAGGTGGTTCCGGAAAAGCGGGGCTTCGGCCCGGGTCTGCAGTCCCCGGAGCCTCCTGGCGCTTAGGGGCAGCCCACCGGGGCCCCAGGCTCCCATCCTGCCGGCTGTGCAAACCCCCTGGAGTGCCTCAGCCCCGCCCTGTCCCCAAACCGAGGCCCGCCCTGCCCCCACGCCACGGGGCCAGCACAGGACCTTCCTGAGAGAGCGGACGAGCGACAGCCAGGCACACGGACAGGCACTCGCACGCACCCACGCCAGGTGAGACAGAGGCAGAAAGAGTCGAGGGTTCAGAGAGAGACTGGAAGACAGCGTGTGGGCAGGGCGGGCCTCGGGCAGGATGCCAGGCAGCTGCAGAGACCACCCGGCCCTGAGCAGCCAAAGCGATGGGGGCAGGGGGAGGCCACTCAGCAGCGGCGGGCTCGGAGAGGCCCAGGGTGGGAGGACACCTGAGATCTCCGTGCTCTGCGCCCCGCCCCCCTCCCCCCAACCCCCTGCACGCATGCCACGCCGGGGCGCTCTGACACTAGCTTCTCTGGAGTTTTGTCACATGAATTTCTCTCCCTCTGCTCAACTGAGTGATGACAGTGTATTGAACAGCTAGGTCATTTCCAAATAAATTAAGCTTAGTGTTTCACAGGACACCCGGACATGTATGGAGAGACCAGCACGGATGCATGGACACCAACCTTGGTAACTGGACAACCAATGGGAAATTACTGTCTGACTCAGGAGAGAGAAAGAAACCCGAACAGATGGAATGAAATGAACAGAAACACAGGCTTTGCAACTCACACCCTAATTCAATTACCAGAAAATAAACAACACTATAACCATTTTAGAAAAACAATAGACCTCTCCATGACCTTTGGTCGGGTGAGGAGTTCAAACACACACCAAAAAAAAAGCCAACTTTTCCAAGTCGTGAATATGTTAGTTCACACATTGACTTTTACATTGAAATGTGTAACAAATAAACTTAAAATCATTGACTCACTACATAAGCATGGAAGTATTTTAAACATAAAATATGTTCTATAGTATTCAGGAAGCACTTGGCACATCTGTAAGTGTAACACACCCAAAACTGGAACGTAGTGGAAGAGTCAGTATAGTCTAAAAATGAATCCCTAACTAAAAGGAACACACAGGATTACTCTAAATAAAAAAGGTTAAAGAAGAGAAGCTAGAAATCAGTCAATAAATGTCTTAGGGGTTAGCTTAGAGTGACTAGCCTCTGCGTGAATCTTTAAATTTTTCATGTTTGCAGCTTCCAAATTTTCCATTTTGAGAATAATACTTTCGCCTCCAAACCAGAGTGACTTGCGGACACAAAGGTAGAAGTCGATAATTTTCTTTGCCTATGTCTGAATATTTACAATCAGAGGTAGAAAAGGAGGAGTCTGTCCCTTGTCTAGATGATGTCAATCCCCAGGTGTGGGATGTCTCCAGCCCTGGTTTAGCCATAAATGTTCCACCAGTAAAGATTTCTCTGAGACCAAATGCTTCCTAGCCCTGGAAAAGACAATATGCCTTAAAACCAGAAGCTCTTGAGGGTCTTAGACCATTAGTTAACAAATACCGAGATACTGGAACTCGAATCAGCTGTGAGTCCCCCTGCAACACCCCAATCTTGCCCGTTCAAAAACCAGATGTATCTTACCGATTCATCCAGGATCTAAGAGCTGTTAATGAAGCTGTGGTTCCCATCCACCCCATAGTCCCAAAACCATATACCCTCCTATCCCAAGTCCCAGGAAATGCCAAGTACTTCTCAGTCTTGGACCTTCAAGGTGCTTTCTTTTGCATTCCTCTCCATCCTGAATCCCAAAAACTCTTTGCTTTTGAGTGGCGGGACTTGGAAACAAGAGAGACCATACAACTCTCGACTGGACTCGACTACCCCAAGGGTTTAGGGACAGCCCTCATATCTTCGGGTCTTCCTCGGGGAGAGAACTAAGGGAATTAACTTTAACAAACAGTAGTCTAATACAGTATGTGGAAGACTTGCTCATAGCTAGGCCAGATTTTACCAGCTCTCAAATGGACACTATTTAAAACGCTAACTTTCCTGTATGAAAAGGGTTATCGAGTATCCCCCAAGTAGGCTCAGATTAGCTTAACCCAAGTAAAATACCTTGGGTTTATAATTACGGAGAGAAAAAGAATGCCTGACCCCGAGGGATGATCCCTCATCTTAAATACCCCGTACCCCCACACAAAACAACAGCTTAGGGGATTTTTAGGAAGGACCAGGTTTTGCAGGATCTGGATTCCTAATTATGGCAATCTGGCCAGACCCCTATATGAAAATTTAAGGGGGAAAGAGGAAGAGCCACTCGACTGGCATGAGACCTGCAAGGTGGCCTTTAGTGCCATAAAAGAGTCCATCACTACAGCCCCAGCTTTAGGCCTCCCCAACCTGGAGAAGCCTTTTAGACTCTATGTTTCTGGAAGGACAGGAACTGCTCTTGGGTTGTAAGGGCAGATGATGGGGCCCGTATTACAACCTATTGGCTTATCTCTCAAAATAACTAGATGAGGTGGCCAGAGGGTGGCCCACTTGCCTCCGGGCAGTAGCAGCCACCGCTCTTATGGTTAAGGAGGCATCTAAGCTGACCCTGGGTCAGCCCACCACAGTGTATACGCCTCATCGGGTGGAAGCAGTCTTGGAAACGAAAGGGGACAGGTGGATGACAGGGGGAAGCATCACCCAATACCAAGCCCTCCTCCTTGACACTCCAGAAATAAAGTTGAGGGTCTGCCAGACTTTAAATCCAGCAACCTTACTGCCAGATCCCCCTACCTCCCCTCTGGATCGCCAATGCATACAAATCACAGACAAGTTATACTCTTCTCGCCGGGACCTATCAGAGACACCTTTATCTGACCCAGAGGAAAACTGGCACACAGATGGCAGCAGTTTTGTAGAAAAGGGAGAGAGGAAAGCAGGATATGCTGTAGTGAGCCTGGAAGAAACTAAGGAAAGTGGGTCTCTTCCCGCAGACACCTCAGCCCAGAAAGCTGAACTTTTTGCCCTGACAAGAGCTTTGGAGTTAGGAGAAGGAAAGAGGATTAATGTGTGTATGGACTCTAAGTATGCTTTCCTCATTCTGCATGCCCTTGCATCAATTTGGAAAGAAAGAGGGATGCTCAGTGCCCGAAGCTCTGCTATTAAACACAAAGAGCTCATTCTCAGGCTCCTGGAGGCAGTCAAACTTCCTGCAAAATTAGCTGTCATCCACTGCAAGAGTCACCAAAAGGGGCAAGAAAAAGAGGCTCAGGGAAATAGGAAAGCTGATCAAGAGGCAGGACGAGCTGCCGGGGAAGCTACCTCTGCCACTGCTATCTGCTCCCTTTTCCCCAAGGAAACCCTGACTCCAGATTTTACCCCAGGGGGACATTCCCGATATGCTGAGCGGGGCTGGGAGATTGGGTCACATGGGTGGTTTCAGCCTGATCAGGCCCAAATAATACTCCCTGATTCTCAGGTTTAAAACATTACTAACTCCTTACATAAGAGCGCCCATTTTGGAAAAGATAATCTAGAAATCTTGCTTAAGCCTATTCTCTCCCATCCCCAGATAGCTAAGGTTGTTAAACAAGTCACACAAAATTGTGACACCTGTCTAAAAAATAACCCAAAAATCAGACCTCCTCTAATTACATCTGTCCAACATCGGGGATCATACCCAGGAGCGGACTGGCAATGCCGCTCCGCATTTAGAATTTATAGCCATGCCCAAGACCCAAGGGTTTTCTTACTTGCTAGTCTTTCTTGACACATTCACAGGATGGATCGAAGCGTTCCCTACTGAGATTGAGAGAGCTAGAGAAGTCTGTAAAGCTCTGCTGAAGGAGATAGTGCCTAGGTTTGGGCTGCCTCGGTCACTTCAGAGTGACAACGGGCCCTCACTTACAGCCACGATACCCCAGAACCTAGCCACATGCTTAGGCATAAAATACCAGCTCCGCTCATCCTGGAGGCCTCAAGCTTCAGGAAAGGTAGAGAGAGCCAACCAGACTCTTAAAAGGGCTCTGGCTAAGCTATGTCATAAACACATAATAAGTGGACACATATGCTGCCCATAGCCCTCATGAGGCTACGGACATCCCCCAAACGGCCACTATTGTGAAGTCCTTATGAAATGATGTATGGACGACCATTCTGAACTTCTGATTTGTTTCTTGACGAGGATGCCAATACACTCTTAAAACATATAATTGACCTGGGAAGGTTTCAGCAAGAACTCCAACGGTATGGAGAACAAACCACAGGAAGACTTGAAAAATCCCCAGGTAAAGCCAGGGGATCAAGTATCAGTAAAGACCTGGCAAGAAAAAGGGAGTCCAAACCAGCTGTCCAAGAAATGGACAGGGCCATATCAGGTTGTTCTAGTGACTTCAACTGCTGTAAAAGTGAAGGGTCTATCTGCCTGGGTCCATAATTCTAGAATAAAACCCTATGGCCTACAGGAGGGAGAGACAGAAACTGAGACTGCAAAGCCAGAGGACAGCTATTCCTGTGAACCTGTTGAAGATCTAAGGCTCTTGTTCAAGCAGAACCCCATCAATCCTGCCTCAGATAAGTAAAATGCATCATATGATGTTCTTCCTCTTTCTAATCATATCTCCCTGTATGGCTATTGATCTCTCCCTAAACGAGGCATGTTCACTTGCAAACCACACTGCTTCTCAACTCAACCTAACCAGCCCGGGCTGCATCTGCATTAATGACAAAGGTTGGGGTATGTCCAACCCATCCCAGGGTATCACTATCAAAGGCCCACCCTTCCAGCCGAGCTATGGGCTGTTACTCAGCGCCCCCACGTGGTCGTAATATGACCTTTTGTGGAAAGGGGGAAAAAAAACTTCATGTCTTGGTACCAGCAACAACTGTCTCTATTTACCCCCTGGATGACATCTGCAATCCCACCTGAGCCCTTATTATCTCTCATGACTTACATCCCCCAAGTGACCTTCTCTATCTCTCTAATAAGCCACTCCCTAACAGGGATGTCAGTGAGAAATCTAGACGACTCACAATGTGGGGTGACCGTCACTGTTGAAACTGATGGGAAAAACCGGGACAGGCCCTGCAGCTGGGAGACCAGCCGACGCCACCCCCGGCCAGCACGCGCCTTGCCCGGCCGGGGTCGCTTCCCGGACCCCGAGCGGCCTGGCGAGGCTGCGGGAGCTCTGGCGGGGGTTGGGGAGGGGGGTGGCTTGAGCGGGGAGGACGTCTCGGTGCCCCCCCAACCCCCGCCCCCCACCATCCCGTTCGCTGCTCAGGGTCACGTGGCTCCGGACGAGCGGGGCGTCGGCCCGGAGCCGCGGTACCCGGAGACTCCTGCGGGCTTAGGGGCAGCCCAGCCGGGGCCCCAGGCGCCCATCCTGCCGGCTGTGCAAACCCCCTGGAGTGCCTCAGCCCCGCCCTGTCCCCAAATCGAAGCCCGCCCTGCCGTCACGCCACGGGACCAGCACAGAACCTTCCTGAGAGAGCAGACGAGCGACAGCCAGGCACACGGACAGGCACTCGCACGCACGCACGCCAGGTGAGACAGAGGCAGAAAGAGTCGAGGGTTCAGAGAGAGACTGGAAGACAGCGTGTGGGCACGGGGGGCCTCGGGCAGGATGCCGGGCAGCTGCAGAGATCACCCGGCCCTGAGCAGCCAAAGCGATGGGGGCGGGGGGAGGCCACTGAGCAGCGGCGGGCCTGGAGAGGCCCAGGGTGGGAGGACACCTGAGATCTCCGCGCTCCGCGCCCCGCCCCCCCACCCCAACCCCCTGCACACATGCCACGCCGGGGCGCTCTGACACTAGCTTCTCTGGAGTTTTGTCACTTGAATTTCTCTCTCTCTGCTCAACTGAGTGATGACAGTGTATTGAACAGCTAGGTCATTTCCAAATATATTAAGCTTAGTGTTTCCCAGGACACCCGGACATGTATGGAGAGACCAGCACGGATGCATGGACACCAACCTTGGTAACTGGACAACCAATGGGAAATTACTGTCTGACTCAGGAGAGAGAAAGAAACCCGAACAGATGGAATGAAATGAACAGAAACACAGGCTTTGCAACTCACACCCTAATTCAATTACCAGAAAATAAACAACACTATAACCATTTTATAAAAACAATAGACCTCTCCATGACCTTTGGTCGGGTGAGGAGTTCAAACACACAGCAAAAAAAAGGCAACTTTTCCAAGGCGTGAATATGTTAGTTCACACATTGACTTTTACATTGAAATGTGTAACAAATAAACTTAAAATCATTGACTCACTACATAAGCATGGAAGTATTTTAAATATAAAATATGTTCTATAGTATTCAGGAAACACTTGCCACATCTCTAAGTGTATCAGACCCAAAACTGGAACGTAGTGGAAGAGTCAGGATAGTCTAAAAATGAATCCCTAACTAAAAGGAACACACAGGATTACTGTAGATAAAAAAGGTTAAAGAAGAGAAGCTAGAAATCAGTCAATAAATGTCATAGGGGTTAGCTTAGAGTGACTAGCCTCTGCGTGACTCTTTAAATTTTTCATGTTTGCAGCTTCCAAATTTTCCATTTTGAGAATAATACTTTCGCCTCCAAACCAGAGTGACTTGGGGACACAAAGGTAGAAGTCGATAATTTTCTTTGCCTATGTCTGAATATTTACAGTCAGAGGTAGAAAAGGAGGAGTCTGTCCCTTGTCTAGATGATGTCAATCCCCAGGTGTGGGATGTCTCCAGCCCTGGTTTAGCCATAAATGTTCCACCAGTAAAGATTTCTCTGAGACCAAATGCTCCCTAGCCCTGGAAAAGACAATATCCCTTAAAACCAGTATCTCTTGAGGGTCTTAAACCATTAGTTAACAAATACCGAGATACTGGAACTCGAATCAGCTGTGAGTCCCCCTGCAACACCCCAATCTTGCCCGTTCAAAAACCAGATCGATCTTACCGATTCGTCCAGGGTCTAAGAGCTGTTAATGAAGCTGTGGTTCCCATCCACCCCATAATCCCAAACCCATATACCCTCCTATCCCAAGTCCCAGGAAATGCCAAGTACTTCTCAGTCTTGGACCTTCAAGGTGCTTTCTTTTGCATTCCTCTCCATCCTGAATCCCAAAAACTCTTTGCTTTTGAGTGGCGGGACTTGGAAACAAGAGAGACCATACAACTCTCGACTGGACTCGACTACCCCAAGGGTTTAGGGACAGCCCTCATATCTTCGGGACTTCCTCGGGGAGAGAACTAAGGGAATTAACTTTAACAAACAGTAGTCTAATACAGTATGTGGATGACTTGCTCATAGCTAGGCCTGATTTTACCAGTTCTCAAATGGACACTATTTAAAACGCTATCTTCCCTGTATGAAAAGGGTTATCGAGTATCCCCCAAGTAGGCTCAGATTAGCTTAACCCAAGTAAAATACCTTGGATTTATAATTACGGAGAGAAAAAGAATGCCTGACCCCGAGGGGAGATCCCACATCTTAAATACCCCGTACCCCCAAACAAAACAACAGCTTAGGGGATTTTTAGGAAGGACTGGGTTTTGCAGGATCTGGATTCCTAATTATGGCAATCTGGCCAGACCCCTATATGAAAATTTAAGGGGGAAAGAGGAAGAGCCACTCGACTGGCATGAGACCTGCAAGGTGGACTTTAATGCCCTAAAAGAGTCCATCACTACAGCTCCAGCTTTAGGCCTCCCCAACATGGAGAAGCCTTTTAGACTCTATGTTTCTGGAAGGACAGGAACTGCTCTTGGGGTGTTAGAGCAGATGATGGGGCCCGTATTACAACCTGTGGCTTATCTCTCAAAATAACTAGATGAGGTGTCCAGAGGGTGGCCCACTTGCCTCCGTGCAGTAGCAGCCCCTTCTCTTATGGTTAAGGAGGCATCTAAGCTGACCCTGACTCAGCCCACCACAGTGTATACGCCTCACCGGGTGCAAGCAGACTTGGAAACGAAAGGGGACAGGTGGATGACAGGAGGAAGATCACCCAATACCAAGCCCTCCTCCTTGACACTCCAGAAATAAAGTTGAGGGTCTGTCAGACTTTAAATCCAGCAACCTTACTGCCAGATCCCCCTACCTACCCTCTGGATCACCAATGCATACAAATCACAGACGAGTTATACTCTTCTCGCCGGGACCTATCAGAGACACCTTTATCTGACCCAGAGGAAAACTGGCACACAGATGGCAGCAGTTTTGTAGAAAAGGGAGAGAGCAAAGCTGGATATGCTGTAGTGAGCCTGGAAGAAACTAAGGAAAGTGGGTCTCTTCCCCCAGACACCTCAGCCCAGAAAGCTGAACTTTTTGCCCTGACAAGAGCTTTGGAGTTAGGAGAAGGAAAGAGGATTAATGTGTGTATGGACTCTAAGTATGCTTTCCTCATTCTGCATGCCCGTGCAGCAATTTGGAAAGAAAGAGGGATGCTCAGTGCCCGAAGATCTGCTATTAAACACAAAGAGCTCATTCTCAGGCTCCTGGAGGCAGTCAAACTTCCTGCAAAATTAGCTGTCATCCACTGCAAGAGTCACCAAAAGGGGCAAGAAAAAGAGGCTCAGGGAAACAGGAAAGCTGATCAAGAGGCAGGACGAGCTGCCGGGGAAGCTACCTCTGCCACTGCTATCTGCTCCCTTTTCCCCAAGGAAACCCTGACTCCAGATTTTACCCCAGGGGGACATTCCCGATATGCTGAGCGGGGCTGGGAGATTGGGTCACATGGGTGGTTTCAGCCTGATCAGGCCCAAATAATACTCCCTGATTCTCAGGTTTAAAACATTACTAACTCCTTACATAAGAGCGCCCATTTTGGAAAAGATAATCTAGAAATCTTGCTTAAGCCTATTCTCTCCCATCCCCAGATAGCTAAGGTTGTTAAACAAGTCACACAAAATTGTGACACCTGTCTAAAAAATAACCCAAAAATCAGACCTCCTCTAATTACATCTGTCCAACATCGGGGATCATACCCAGGAGCGGACTGGCAATGCCGCTCCGCATTTAGAATTTATAGCCATGCCCAAGACCCAAGGGTTTTCTTAATTGCTAGTCTTTATTGACACATTCACAGGATGGATCGAAGCGTTCCCTACTGAGACTGAGAGAACTACAGAAGTCTGTAAAGCTCTGCTGAAGGAGATAGTGCCTAGGTTTGGGCTGCCTCGGTCACTTCAGAGTGACAACGGGCCCTCACTTACAGCCACGATACCCCAGAACCTAGCCGCATGCTTAGGCATAAAATACCAGCTCCGCTCATCCTGGAGGCCTCAAGCTTCATTAAAGGTAGAGAGAGCCAACCAGACTCTTAAAAGGGCTCTGGCTAAGCTATGTCAGAAACACATAATAAGTGGACACATATGCTGCCCATAGCCCTCCTGAGGCTACGGATACCCCCCAAACGGCCACTATTGTTAAATCCTTATGAAATGATGTATGGACGACCATTCTTAACTTCTGATTTGTTTCTTGACGAGGATGCCAATACACTCTTAAAACATATAATTGACCAGGGAAGGTTTCAGCAAGAACTCCAACGGTATGGAGAAAAAACCACAGGAAGACTTGAAAAATCCCCAGGTAAAGCCAGGGGATCAAGTATCAGTAAAGACCTGGCAAGAAAAATGGAGTCCAAACCAGCTGTCCGAGAAATGGACAGGGCCATATCAGGTTGTTCTAGTGACTTCAACTGCTGTAAAAGTGAAGGGTCTCTCTGCCTGGCTCCACAATTCTAGAATAAAACCCTATGGCCTACAGGAGGGGGAGACAGAAACTGAGACTCCAAAGCCAGAGGACAGCTATTCCTGTGAACCTGTTGAAGATCTCAGGCTCTTGTTCAAGCAGAACCCCATCAATCCTGCCTCAGATAAGTAAAATGCATCATATGATGTTCTTCCTCTTTCTAATCATATCTCTCTGTATGGCTATTGATCTCTCCCTAAAGGAGGCATGTTCACTTGCAAACCACACTGCTTCTCAACTCAACCTAAGCAGCCCGGGCTGCATCTGCATTAATGACAAAGGTTGGGGGTATGTCCAACTCATCCCAGGGTATCAATTTCAAAGGCCCAACCTTCCAGCCGAGCTATGGGCTGTTACTCAGCGCCCCCACGTGGTCGTAATATGGCCTTTTGGGGAAAGGGGGAAAAAAAACTTCATGTCTTGGTACCAGCAACAACTGTCTCTATTTACCCCCTGGATGACATCTGCAATCCCACCTGAGCCCTTATTTTCTCTCATGACTAACATCCCCCAAGTAACCTTCCCTATCTCTCTAAAAAGCCACTCCCTAACAGGGGTGTCAGTGAGAAATCTAGACGACTCACAATGTGGGGTGACCGTCACTGTTGAAACTGATGGGAAAAACCGGGACAGGCCCTGCAGCTGGGAGACCAGCCGAAGCCACCCCCGGCCAGCACGCGCATGGCCCAGCCCGGTGAGATTTCCGGAACCCGAGCGGCCTGGCGAGGCTGCGGGAGCTGTGGCGGGGTTTGGGGAGGGGGATGGCTTGAGCGGGGAGGATGTCTCGGTGCCCCCCCACCCCCCGACCCCCACCATCCCGTTCTCTGCTCAGGGTCACGTGGCTCCGGACGAGCGGGGCGTCGGCCCGGGGCCGCGTTCCCCGGAGACTCCTGCGGGCTTAGGGGCAGCCCAGCCGGGGCCCCAGGCGCCCATCCTGCCGGCTGTGCTAACCCCCTGGAGTGCCTCAGCCCCGCACTTTCCCCCAACCGAGGCCCGCCCTGCCCCTACGCCACGGGCCCAGCACAGGACCTTCCTGAGAGAGCGGACGAGCGACAGCCAGGCACACGGACAGGCACTCGCAAGCACCCACGCCAGGTGAGACAGAGGCAGAAAGAGTCGAGGGTTCAGAGAGAGACTGGAAGACAGCGTGTGGGCAGGGGGGGCCTCGGGCAGGATGCCGGGCAGCTGCAGAGACCACCCGGCCCTGAGCAGCCAAAGCGATGGGGGCGGGGGGAGGCCACTCAGCAGCGGCATGCCTGGAGAGGCCCAGGGTGGGAGGACACCTGAGATCTCCACGCTCAGCTCCCCGCCCCCCTCCCCCCAACCCCCTGCACGCATGCCACGCCGGGGCGCTCTGACACTAGCTTCTCTGGAGTTTTGTCACTTGAATTTCTCTCCCTCTGCTCAACTGAGTGATGACAGTGTATTGAACAGCTAGGTCATTTCCAAATAAATTAAGCTTAGTGTTTCACAGGACACCCGGACATGTATGGAGAGACCAGCATGGATGCATGGACACCAACCTTGGTAACTGGACAACCAATGGGAAATTACTGTCTGACTCAGGAGAGAGAAAGAAACCCGAACAGATGGAATGAAATGAACAGAAACACAGGCTTTGCAACTCACACCCTAATTCAATTACCAGAAAATAATCAACACTATAACCATTTTAGAAAAACAATAGACCTCTCCATGACCTTTGGTCGGGTGAGGAGTTCAAACACACAACAAAAAAAGCCAACTTTTCCAAGTCGTGAATATGTTAGTTCACACATTGATTTTTACATTGAAATGTGAAACAAATAAACTTAAAATCATTGACTCACTACATAAGCATGGAAGTGTTTTAAATATAAAATATGTTCTGTAGTATTCAGGAAGCACTTGGCACATCTCTAAGTGTATCAGACCCAAAACTGGAACGTAGTGGAAGAGTCAGGATAGTCTAAAAATGAATCCCTAACTAAAAGGAATACACAGGATTACGTAGATCAAAAAGGTTAAAGAAGAGAAACTAGAAATCAGTCAATAAATGTTTTAGGGGTTAGCCTAGAGTGATTAGCCTCTGCGTTACTTTTTAAATTTTTCATGTTTGCATCTTCCAAATTTTCCATGCTGAGAATAATATTTCATATCAGTTTCGAGATCAGTCTCACACTAAAGACAGTAAGAGCGGAATAAGAAATAAGAAATGCTTGGGGGGGTGGGAAGAAATGCTTGAACTAAAGGTGGTACTGATGAAATTATTTGCAGGACAGCCAAGGAGTCACAGATGTAGAGAACAGACTTATGGACACGGGCAGGTGTGAGGAAGAAGAGGGTGAGATGAATGCAGAGGAACATGGAAACATAGTACCATACGTTAAAAGAGATGCCAATGCAATTTGCTGTATGACTCAGGGGACTCAAACAGGGCTCTGCAACAAGCTAGAGGGGTGGAACGGAGAGGAGGAAATGGGAGAGAGGTTCAGGAGGGAGGAGACATATGTACACCTGTGGCTCATTCACGTTGATGTTTGGCAACAAAATTCTGTAAAGCAACTATCCTTCAATTGAAAGAAAAAGTCATGTTTGGACTTACCAAACAAGGTCTTGTGTACTTCTAGCATGGCCTTCTGTTTCGTGCTGCCATCCTTAATTCATTCTTCCATATCATAAAAGAGACTAGTCAAGTTTTTGCCAAAAACATCTTGAGCTCCTGCATCATGCTGATCAACTGCCTTCTCTCGATCCAGTATAGAATGGAGACCAAAGAAACCTTTTGTCGTTTCTTCAAGTGATTGAAGCCACTCTATGTGATTTTAAAAAATAAATGTGGATAAGACGGATATGACCAAAGCAATCTAATGACAATATCTGTGCTTCATTAAAGATCTGCAGAGAACTAGTAAATTTTTTGTTTCGTATCAGAAGAATTTTTTAAATCCACACCAACATTTCTTTCGCGTCCGCTAGCCATCTAGACAAGGAAAACTGATTTTACCAATCAATGTCCCTAGTTCTGCCCCCTCACCATTTTTTACCCAATATGTGTTACTCAGGCAGGAGACCCTGGTTCAATTCCTGGGTCAGGAAGATCTGCTGGAGAAGGGATAGGCTACCCACTCCAGTATTAGTGGGCTTCCCTTGTGGCTCAGTTGGTAAAGAATCATTCCTCTGTACCAAGAGTAGCTCAACTCCTCTCAAAGCAAATACAGGATGGTAGTAACTATGCAGGACAAAGCTGATTCTGTATATTTATAGTACTCACTCATGAGCTTGACAGAGGTCCTAGATCTGTTACCACATTTTTTTTTTTTTAAGTGATATCTGCATGTGCAGGTGAAAGTGGCTCAGTTCGTGCCTGACCCTTTGCAGCCCCAAGGACTATACAGTCCATGGAATTCTCTAGGCCAGAATACTGGAGTGGGTAGCCTATCCTTTCTCCAGCGGATCTTCCCGACCCAGGACTCAAAGCGGGGTCTCCTGCGTTGCAGGCAGATTCTTTAGCAACTGAGCTAGTAGGGCTTCCCTGGTGGCTCAGTTGCTAAAGAATATCTGCATAACTTCCTATCGATTTGGAATTAGCAATCTGTCTGTGAGCAGGGCCGGTCCTAAGCAGCTTCTGTGAGAAAACAGAAGCATGTCTGCCTGACTTGCTTCTCTGGGGAGCTTTCACTCTTCTTGCACTAGTGCACATGGCAAGTTTCTAAGTGAGAAAGTAATGGCTACTATCACAGCTGACCACTGAGGTACTTAATGGCAGAGGCAATCCCAGCTCTGCCAAGCAGTAGACATCACGAAATCAGCTATTGTCATTGTAGCCAAGTTCCATGAATTTGTGGTGTTATTTGCTGTGTTCTTCAAGAAGATGCCTTCGCCCTGCCAGTAAGACATATTTCCATAACACACAGCCATGCACTCAATCGATGTGCATCCTCCAGTAAAGCCCAGCCCCGATGTCTTAGAGGAGCCTCTCTGCCCATTGTCATAAACCAGTCTAATTTTGTGTGAGACCGTGAAAACTCAGTGTCTTTATTACGCTTGTGCTTCTGACGGGAGGTCTGAGAAGGCACTTCTGAAGGTTTATTCCTACCAGTCGTTGTCATATTTATCGAGTCTTTATTTTATATTTTTTTCTTATTTTTTACTTCTACCAGTTTCTTGCTACCAGCCCGTCTCCCTCCACCCTCGTGCACACACGGTCAGTCATGGTATCCCGTGGACTTCAGCCCCCCAGACTCCTCTGCCCATGGAGTTTTCCAGGCAAGAATACTGGAGTGGGTTGCCATTTCCTTCTCCATGTGTGGAGTCTTTAAAGATTCCATCACTGAGGTGTTGCTTCTCCACTTGTACATGCCCTTCCTCCCTAAGTGCAGTAGAAGTCATCCCCACTTCCCAACATGTCTGTCTTCCGTCCTCTGGAGTATGTATTGCTTGAGCTCACCACAGCATCAGGAAATTCTAGAAACCCTTCTGATTGCAGTCTCTTCGGGAGGTTACAAGTGCTTCAAACCTCAGAATTTTACAAAGCACTTTTTACGACCTCAGCTGAAAGGGAAGTCAACACTCAGTGACAGTCACAGGCTTCCATGGCCTGGACTTGATTATGGGCTGTGCTTTCATAATCATCGTGTTTCCGATACCAACTAAGATGTCACTGAGAAATTTTTTTCTTTCTCATCATTGTATCTTTCATGTTTATTTAGATATATTATGGGTTTTCCTATATATCTTCCCTTAGGGATGAGGGTCTGAAGTCAGTAGAACTTACTACAACTGATTTCCAGTTAGCTGTGTTAGGACAGGAAAAAGAATGACCAGCTGCTGGATTCTTAAGATTATGTATGAAAATATGATTCGTTTTACTGTGTGAAGTCATCCGATTCTAACTTTCTGAAGTAGGCATTCAGAAAAATAAAAAAAAAAATCGCCTAACTACTAGGCGGTCTCCCATCCAAGTACTGACCAGGCCCGACCCTGCTCAGTTTCCCAGATCAGAGGAGAGAGGGCACGTTCAGGGTGGTATGGCCTTAGACCGAGGCGGCTGCCAGGCGCCCCAGGAGCCCTGCGTTGCGCCTCCCTTGTGGTCTGACCTGCTGGTCGGGCCTGGGGCTGCAGTTTTCGAGCGGGCTCGCGCTGCACTTGAGCCTCACGACCCGTGACTGGACTCCGGCCGGCCAGAGCCTGCAGCTCGGCGGCCAGCGGAGGGCGCCCCCGCTCCGCACACCGCGAGCCCAGGCCAGCACCAGTCTGGCCCGGCCGGCCGGGGCCTGGCGTGCCTGCGGAACCTGGGGTGGGTGGAGGGGTAGTGGGTAGAGCAGCGAGGACATCTCAGTGCCCCCTCACCCCTTGTCATCCACCATCCCGTTCGCTGCTCAGGGTCAGGTGGCTCCGGACGAGCGGGGCTTCGGCCCAGGTTTGCAGTCCCCGGAGCTTCCTGAAGCTTAGGGGCAGCCCACCGGGGCCCCAGGCTCCCATCCTGCCGGCTGTGCAAACCCCCTGGAGTGCCTCAGCCCCGCCCTGTCCCCAAACTGAGGCCCGCCCTGCCCCCATGCCACGGGCCCAGCACAGGACCTACCTGAGCGAGCGGACGAGCGACAGCCAGGCACACGGACAGGCACTCGCAAGCACCCACGCCAGGTGAGACAGAGGCAGAAAGAGATGAGGGTTCAGAGAGAGACTGGAAGACAGCCTGTGCGCAGGGGGGGCCTCGGGTAGGATGCTGGGCAGCTGCAGAGACCACCCGGCCCTGAGCAGCCAAAGCGATGGGGGCGGGGGGAGGCCACTCAGCAGCGGCGTTCCTGGAGAGGCCCACGGTGGGAGGACACCTGAGATCTCCGCGCTCTGTGCCCCGCCCCCCTCCCCCCAACCCCCTGCAGGCATGCCACGCCGGGGCGCTCTGACACTAGCTTCTCTGGAGTTTTGTCACTTGAATTTCTCTCCCTCTGCTCAACTGAGTGATGACAGTGTATTGAACAGCTAGGTCATTTCCAAATAAATTAAGCTTAGTGTTTCACAGGACACCCGGACATGTATGGAGAGACCAGCACGGATGCATGGACACCAACCTTGGTAACTGGACAACCAATGGGAAATTACTGTCTGACTCAGGAGAGAGAAAGAAACCCGAACAGATGGAATGAAATGAACAGAAACACAAGCTTTGCAACTCACACCCTAATTCAATTACCAGAAAATAAACAACACTATAACCATTTTAGAAAAACAATAGACCTCTCCATGACCTTTGGTCGGGTGAGGAGTTCAAACACACAGCAAAAAAAAGCCAACTTTTCCAAGTCGTGAATATGTTAGTTCACACATTGAATTTTACATTGAAATGTGTAACAAATAAACTTAAAATCATTGACTCACTACATAAGCATGGAAGTATTTTAAATATAAAATATGTTCTATAGTATTCAGGAAGCACTTGCCACATCTGTAAGAGTATCAGACCCATAACTGGAACGTAGTGGAAGAGTCAGGAGAGTCTAAAAATGAATCCCTAACTAAAAGAAACACACAGGATTACTGTAGATAAAAAAGGTTAAAGAAGAGAAGCTAGAAATCAGTCAATAAATGTCTTAGGGGTTAGCTTAGAGTGACTAGCCTCTGCGTGACTCTTTAAATTTTTCATGTTTGTAGCTTCCAAATTTTCCATTTTGAGAATAGTACTTTCGCCTCCAAACCAGAGTGACTTGGAGACGCAAAGGTAGAAGTCGATAATTTTCTTTGCCTATGTCTGAATATTTACAGTCAGAGGTAGAAAAGGAGGAGTCTGTCCCTTGTCTAGATGATGTCAATCCCCAGGTGTGGGATGTCTCCAGCCCTGGTTTAGCCATAAATGTTCCACCAGTAAAGATTTCTCTGAGACCAAATGCTCCCTAGCCCTGGAAAAGACAATATCCCTTAAAACCAGTAGCTCTTGAGGGTCTTAAACCATTAGTTAACAAATACCGAGATACTGGAACTCGAATCAGCTATGAGTCCCCCTGCAACACCCCAATCTTGCCCGTTCAAAAACCAGATGGATCTTACCGATTCGTCCAGGATCTAAGAGCTGTTAATGAAGCTGTGGTTCCCATCCACCCCATAGTCCCAAACCCATATACCCTCCTATCCCAAGTCCCAGGAAATGCCAAGTACTTCTCAGTCTTGGACCTTCAAGGTGCTTTCTTTGCATTCCTCTCCATCCTGAATCCCAAAAACTCTTTGCTTTTGAGTGGCGGGACTTGGAAACAAGAGAGACCATACAACTCTCGACTGGACTCGACTACCCAAGGGTTTAGGGACAGCCCTCATATTTTCGGGACTTCCTTGGGGAGAGAACGAAGGGAATTAACTTTAACAAACAGTAGTCTAATACAGTATGTGGATGACTTGCTCATAGCTAGGCCAGATTTTACCAGCTCTCAAATGGACACTATTTAAAACGCTAACTTTCCTGTATGAAAAGGGTTATCGAGTATCCCCCAAGTAGGCTCAGATTAGCTTAACCCAAGTAAAATACCTTGGATTTATAATTACGGAGAGAAAAAGAATGCCTGACCCCGAGGAGAGATCCCACATCTTAAATACCCCGTACCCCCAAACAAAACAACAGCTTAGGGGATTTTTAGGAAGGACCGGGTTTTGCAGGATCTGGGTTCCTAATTATGGCAATCTGGCCAGACCCCTATATGAAAATTTAAGGGGGAAAGAGGAAGAGCCACTCGACTGGCATGAGACCTGCAAGGGGGCCTTTAATGTCCTAAAAGAGTCCATCACTACAGCCCCAGCTTTAGGCCTCCCCAACCTGGAGAAGCCTTTTAGACTCTATGTTTCTGGAAGGACAGGAACTTCTCTTGGGGTGTTAGAGCAGATGATGGGGCCCGTATTACAACCTGTGGCTTATCTCTCAAAATAACTAGATGAGGTGGCCAGAGGGTGGCCCACTTGCCTCCGGGCAGTAGCAGCCACCGCTCTTTTGGTTAAGGAGGCATCTAAGCTGACGCTGGGTCAGCCCACCACAGTGTATACGCCTCACCGGGTGCAAGCAGTCTTGGAAACGAAAGGGGACAGGTGGATGACAAGGGGAAGGATCACCCAATACCAAGCCCTCCTCCTTGACACTCCAGAAATAAAGTTGAGGGTCTGCCAGACTTTAAATCCAGCAACCTTACTGCCAGATCCCCCTACCTCCCCTCTGGATCACCAATGCATACAAATCACAGACGAGTTATACTCTTCTCGCCGGGACCTATCAGAGACACCTTTATCTGACCCAGAGGAAAACTGGCACACAGATGGCAGCAGTTTTGTAGAAAAGGGAGAGAGGAAAGCAGGATATGCTGTAGCGAGCCTGGAAGCAACTAAGGAAAGTGGGTCTCTTCCCCCAGACACCTCAGCCCAGAAAGCTGAACTTTTTGCCCTGACAAGAGCTTTGGAGTTAGGAGAAGGAAAGAGGATTAATGTGTGTATGGACTCTAAGAATGCTTTCCTCATTCTGCATGCCCGTGCAGCAATTTGGAATGAAAGAGTGATGCTCAGTGCCCGAAGCTCTGCTATTAAACACAAAGAGCTCATTCTCAGGCTCCTGGAGGCAGTCAAACTTCCTGCAAAATTAGCTGTCATCCACTGCAAGAGTCACCAAAAGGGGCAAGAAAAAGAGGCTCAGGGAAACAGGAAAGCTGATCAAGAGGCAGGACGAGCTGCCGGGGAAGCTACCTCTGCCACTGCTATCTGCCCCCTTTTCCCCAAGGAAATCCTGACTCCAGATTTTACCCCAGGGGGACATTCCCGATATGCTGAGCGGGGCTGGGAGATTGGGTCACATGGGTGGTTTCAGCCTGATCAGGCCCAAATAATACTCCCTGATTCTCAGGTTTAAAACATTACTAACTCCTTACATAAGAGCGCCCATTTTGGAAAAGATAATCTAGAAATCTTGCTTAAGCCTATTCTCTCCCATCCCCAGTTAGCTAAGGTTGTTAAACAAATCACACAAAATTGTGACACCTGTCTAAAAAATAACCCAAAAACCAGACCTCCTGTAATTACACCTGTCCAACATCGGGGATCATACCCAGGAGCGGACTGGCAAGTAGAATTTACAGCCATGCCCAAGACCCAAGGGTTTTCTTACTTGCTAGTCTTTATTGACACATTCACAGGATGGATCGAAGCGTTCCCTACTGAGACTGAGAGAGCTACAGAAGTCTGTAAAGCTCTGCTGAAGGAGATAGTGCCGAGGTTTGGGCTGCCTCGGTCACTTCAGAGTGACAACGGGCCCTCACTTACAGCCACGATACCCCAGAACCTACCCGCATGCTTAGGCATATAATACCAGCTCCGCTTATCCTGGAGGCCTCAAGCTTCAGGAAAGGTAGAGAGAGCCAACCAGACTCTTAAAAGGGCTCTGGCTAAGCTAGGTCAGAAACACATAATAAGTGGACACATATGCTGCCCATAGCCCTCATGAGGCTACGGACATCCCCCAAACGGCCACTATTGTTAAGTCCTTATGAAATGATGTATGGACGACCATTCTTAACGTCTGGTTTGTTTCTTGACGAGGATGCCAATACACTCTTAAAACATATAATTGACCTGGGAAGGTTTCCGCAAGAACTCCAACGGTATGGAGAACAAAGCACAGGAAGACTTGAAAAATCCCCAGGTAAAGCCAGGGGATCAAGTATCAGTAAAGACCTGGCAAGAAAAAGGGAGTCCAAAGCAGCTGTCTGAGAAATGGACAGGGCCATATCAGGTTGTTCTAGAGACTTCATCTGCTGTAAAAGTGAAGGGTCTATCTGCCTGGGTCCACAATTCTAGAATAAAACCCTATAGCCTTCAGGAGGGGGAGACAGAAACTGAGATTCCAAAGCCAGAGGACAGCTATTCCTGTGAACCTGTTGAAGATCTCAGGCTCTTGTTCAAGCAGAACCCCATCAATCCTGCCTCAGATAAGTAAAATGCATCATATGATGTTCTTCCTCTTTCTAATCATATCTCCGTGTATGGCTATTGATCTCTCCCTAAACGAGGCATGTTCACTTGCAAACCACACTGCTTCTCAACTCAACCTAAGCAGCCCGGGCTGCATCTGCATTAATGACAAAGGTTGGGGGTATGTCCAACCCATCCCAGGGTATCACTATCAAAGGCCCACCCTTCCAGCCGAGCTATGGGCTGTTTATCAGCGCCCCCATGTGGTCGTAATATGGCCTTTTGGGGAAAGGGGGAAAAAAAACTTCATGTCTTGGTACCAGCAACAACTGTCTCTATTTACCCCCTGGATGACATCTGCAATCCCACCTGAGCCCTTATTTTCTCTCATGACTAACATCCCCCAAGTGACCTTCCCTATCTCTCTAAAAAGCCACTCCCTAACAGGGGTGTCAGTGAGAAATCTAGACGACTCACAATGTGGGGTGACCGTCACTGTTGAAACTGATGGGAAAAACCGGGACAGGCCCTGCAGCTGGGAGACCAGCCGACGCCACCCCCGGCCAGCATGCGCTTGGCCCGGCCCGGGGCGCTTCTCGGACCCCGAGCGGCCTGGCGAGGCTGCGGGAGCACTGGCGGGGGTTGGGGAGGGGGGTGGCTTGAGCGGGGAGGACGTCTCGGTGCCCCCCCACCCCCCGCCCCCCACCATCCCGTTCGCTGCTCAGGGTCACGTGGCTCCGGACTAGCGGGGCGTCGGCCCGGGGCCGCGGTCCCCAGAGCCTCCTGCGGGCTTAGGGGCAGCCCAGCCCGGGCCCCAGGGGCACATCCTGCCGTCTGTGCAAACCCCCTGGAGTGCCTCCGCCCCGCCCTGTCCCAAAACCGAGGCCCGGCCTGCCCCCACGCCACGGGCCCAGCACAGGACCTTCCTGAGCGAGCGGACGAGCGACAGCCAGGCACACGGACAGGCACTCGCACGCACCCACGCCAGGTGAGACAGAGGCAGAAAGAGTCGAGGGTTTAGAGAGAGACTGGAAGACAGCCTGTGGGCAGGGGGGGCCTCGGGCAGGATGCCGGGCAGCTGCAGAGACCACCCGGCCCTGAGCAGCCAAAGCGATCGGGGCGGGGGGAGGCCACTCAGCAGCGGGGGGCCTGGAGAGGCCCAGGGTGGGAGGACACCTGAGATCTCCGCGCTCCGCGCCCCGCCCCCCCTCCGCCCAACCCCCTGCATGCATGCCACGCCGGGGCGCTCTGACACTAGCTTCTCTGGAGTTTTGTCACTTGAATTTCTCTCTCTCTGCTCAACTGAGTGATGACAGTGTATTGAACAGCTAGGTCATTTCCAAATAAATTAAGCTTAGTGTTTCACAGGACACCCGGACATGTATGGAGAGACCAGCACGGATGCATGGACACCAACCTTGGTAACTGGACAACCAATGGGAAATTACTGTCTGACTCAGGAGAGAGAAAGAAACCCGAACAGATGGAATGAAATGAACAGAAACACAGGCTTTGCAACTCACACCCTAATTCAATTACCAGAAAATAAACAACACTATAACCATTTTAGAAAAACAATAGACCTCTCCATGACCTTTGGTCGGGTGAGGAGTTCAAACACACAGCAAAAAAAAGCCAACTTTTCCAAGTCATGAATATGTTAGTTCACACATTGACTTTTACATTGAAATGTGTAACTAATAAACTTAAAATCATTGACTCACTACATAAGCATGGAAGTATTTTAAATATAAAATATGTTCTATAGTATTCAGGAAGCACTTGGCACATCTCTAAGTGTATCAGACCCAAAACTGGAACGTAGTGGAAGAGTCAGGATAGTCTAAAAATGAATCCCTAACTAAAAGGAACACACAGGATTACTGTTGATAAAAAAGGTTAAAGAAGAGAAGCTAGAAATCAGTCAATAAATGTCTTAGGGGTTAGCTTAGAGTGACTAGCATCTGCGTGACTCTTTAAATTTTTCATGTTTGCAGCTTCCAAATTTTCCATTTTGAGAATAATACTTTCGCCTCCAAACCAGAGTGACTTGGGGACACAAAGGTAGAAGTCGATAATTTTCTTTGCCTATGTCTGAATATTTACAGTCAGAGGTAGAAAAGGAGGAGTCTGTCCCTTGTCTAGATGAGGTCAATCCCCAGGTGTGGGATGTCTCCAGCCCTGGTTTAGCCATAAATGTTCCACCAGTAAAGATTTCTCTGAGACCAAATGCTCCCTAGCCCTGGAAAAACAATATCCCTTAAAACCAGAAGCTCTTGAGGGTCTTAGACCATTAGTTAACAAAAACCGAGATACTGGAACTCGAATCAGCTGTGAGACCCCTGCAACACCCCAATCTTGCCTGTTCAAAAACCAGATGGATCTTACCGATTCATCCAGGATCTAAGAGCTGTTAATGAAGCTGTGGTTCCCATCCACCCCATAGTCCCAAACCCATATACCCTCCTATCCCAAGTCCCAGGAAATGCCAAGTACTTCTCAGTCTTGGACCTTCAAGGTGCTTTCTTTTGCATTCCTCTCCTTCCTGAATCCCAAAAACTCTTTGCTTTTGAGTGGCGGGACTTGGAAACAAGAGAGACCATACAACTCTCGACTGGACTCGACTACCCCAAGGGTTTAGGGACAGCCCTCATATCTTCGGGACTTCCTCGGGGAGAGAACTAAGGGAATTAACTTTAACAAACAGTAGTCTAATACAGTATGTGGATGACTTGCTCATAGCTAGGCCAGATTTTACCAGCTCTCAAATGGACACTATTTAAAACGCTAACTTTCCTGTATGAAAAAGTTTATCGAGTATCCCCCAAGTAGGCTCAGATTAGCTTAACCCAAGTAAAATACCTTGGATTTATAATTACGGAGAGAAAAAGAATGCCTGACCCCGAGGGGAGATCCCTCATCTTAAATACCCCGTACCCCCAAACAAAACAACAGCTTAGGGGATATTTAGGAAGGACCGGGTTTTACAGGATCTGGGTTCCTAATTATGGCAATCTGGCCAGACCCCTATATGAAAATTTAAGGGGGAAAGAGGAAGAGCCACTCGACTGGCATGAGACCTGCAAGGTGGCCTTTAATGTCCTAAAAGAGTCCATCACTACAGCCCCAGCTTTAGGCCTCCCCAACCTGGAGAAGCCTTTTAGACTCTATGTTTCTGGAAGGACAGGAACTTCTCTTGGGGTGTTAGAGCAGATGATGGGGCCCGTATTACAACCTGTGGCTTATCTCTCAAAATAACTAGATGAGG
The DNA here is from genome assembly GCF_963930625.1 of Muntiacus reevesi. NCBI lineage: Eukaryota > Metazoa > Chordata > Mammalia > Artiodactyla > Cervidae > Muntiacus > Muntiacus reevesi. Next base: position 353,866 of record NW_027077941.1, read on the forward strand.
TGGCCAGAGGGTGGCCCACTTGCCTCCGGGCAGTAGCAGCCACCGCTCTTATGGTTAAGGAGGCATCTAAGCTGACCCTGGGTCAGCCCACCACAGTGTATACGCCTCACCGGGTGCAAGCAGTCTTGGAAACGAAAGGGGACAGGTGGATGACAGGGGGAAGGATCACCGAATACCAAGCCCTCCTCCTTGACACTCCAGAAATAAAGTTGAGGGTCTGCCAGACTTTAAATCCAGCAACCTTACTGCCAGATCCCCCTACCTCCCCTCTCGATCATCAATGCATACAAATCACAGACGAGTTATACTCTTCTCACCGGGACCTATCAGAGACACCTTTATCTGACCCAGAGGAAAACTGGCACACAGATGGCAGCAGTTTTGTAGAAAAGGGAGAGAGGAAAGCAGGATATGCGGTAGTGAGCCTGGAAGAAACTAAGGAAAGTGGATCTCTTCCCCCAGACACCTCAGCCCAGAAAGCTGAACTTTTTGCCCTGACAAGAGCTTTGGAGTAAGGAGAAGGAAAGAGGATTAATGTGTATATGGACTCTAAGTATGCTTTCCTCATTCTGCATGCCCGTGCAGCAATTTGGAAAGAAAGAGGGATGCTCAGTGCCCGAAGCTCTGCTATTAAACACAAAGAGCTCATTCTCAGGCTCCTGGAGGCAGTCAAACTTCCTGCAAAATTAGCTGTCATCCACTGCAAGAGTCACCAAAAGGGGCAAGAAAAAGAGGCTCAGGGAAATAGGAAAGCTGATCAAGAGGCAGGACGAGCTGCCGGGGAAGCTACCTCTGCCACTGCTATCTGCCCCCTTTTTCCCAAGGAAACCCTGACTCCAGATTTTACCCCAGGGGGACATTCCTGATATGCTGAGCGGAGCTGGGAGATTGGGTCACATGGGTGGTTTCAGCCTGATCAGGGCCAAATAATACTCTCTGATTCTCAGGTTTAAAACATTACTAACTCCTTACATAAGAGCGCCCATTTTGGAAAAGATAATCTAGAAATCTTGCTTAAGCCTATTCTCTCCCATCCCCAGTTAGTTAAGGTTGTTAAACAGGTCCCACAAAATTGTGACACCTGTCTAAAAAAAAACCCAAAAACCAGACCTCCTCTAATTACACCTGTCCATCATCGGGGATCATACCCAGGAGTGGACTGGCAAGTAGAATTTACAGCCATGCCCAAGACCCAAGGGTTTTCTTACTTACTAGTCTTTATTGACACATTTGAGTATAATTGAGTATAATTGACACATTTGAGTATAAAGAAATCCAATTTAAAATAAATCACAAAGCAAGTAACATTCTTAAGTAATTTTTAAAAAATAGACATGTATCTTCAAGTTAAATTCTTCAAGCTAACAAGCTATTTTCTCTGAATTTCTGTACTTTATGTATTATTTTAAAAAATGAAATGCCAGCGATGTAGTAAAATTCATATAATTATGTACACAAAGATTTGACCTGAATCGAATGTGTAATACATCAAGAAACAATATTATATCCCTTAAACTGAGGGCTTTGCCACCTTTATACTTAAATAAGTGTGAAAGACATAATAATTCTAATTAATGTCACGTTTAAAAAAGCAAATGAACAAGAAAAACAATATGCTCCTTCATACATATACCAAACTCTGTATTCTTACATAATAGCCTTTCAAGTGTCTTAAAACTATTCCATCCCCCCTAAGTCTATTTCTTCAACAATTACTGTGTACTTCCTTCTACCTGTTCCATATAATAAGATTTCTGATTCTCTTACCACCTCTATTACACCTAGTCTGACCTATACAAACAACTTGCCCAAGTCCCTCCTGAAAGACAGCTCTTAGAATGATCAGAATACGAGCACAATGTGGTCTGACCCTAGCTACCTGCTTTGATGTTTTCAGATCACTGTACTTCCATGAACATGCCCTAAAGAGCCATCATCTATTTGGGAAGCCATATCACACTCCTGGCTGATTCCTAATGAGTTTCCTAAAACCACTAAACCCTTTGACAGGTACTACTAATTAAAACATAAAGCCCTCACATCCATCTCAAACGCATACATCCAAAACTATCAAACAAACATGTACAAGTCTACTTGTTACTTGTTTCTTTTATATAATATTTATCTTGCTACATTCAGCTCCTTATCAGAACTTTTCAAGCTCTTTTTGGATTCTGACAACATATTTCAATAAGTCTCTTAATTTTAAGTCTTCAGAAAATTTCAAACACTGTCATCTTTATCATCCAGTTACAAAACAAAACTACCAAAGACAGTATGATCATTTAAAACAACAGTAATAATACTTACTAATCTAACACATCAAGACTCATTTTACTAATTTTTCTCTGACATCAATGGAAAGCAAAATATGGCTAATTAAAATGTGATGTTTTTCCTAACACACCGAACATGTTAAACATGCTTAAAATGGATATTCTGTTCCCCATCTTATTAAGCTATGCAGTGAGGTCCAAAACTTAGACCCAAACAGGTAAGACAGTAAATCTCAGGAGAATTTTCATACTAGGTTCTTTTCCTTTCCTTAACTTGGTGGATCAGGGCAGTTACCTGTAAGTGTTGAAAATAAGAAGCTGAAATAGTCCTCATTACTGATGTTTAACTGATCACTTCCATTCCATTCTTTCACTGAAGACTTCCATCCAGAAAATGATGATCTACAATAAACAATGGAGACCTAGTACTAGAAGTGACCAAATTGAAGACTCAGGAATAAAGCACAGAATATATGACTATTCTTTATGGAATACAAGTATAATTTAAGAGCTCAGTCAAAAATCCGTAGCATGTATCATCTTTACATGTAAGGGGGTTCAAGTATCGTAATATGGAAAATATAATTTCTAACATATGTTTATGTAAAGTTTCCTTGAAAAGCATAACCAGCCCACTTATATGGTACAACTGGAAAATTTTTCCACACCACTCAAAACTCAGTTTCAAGGAGCCAAGGTGAAGTTCTGCTTTTCAGTAGTAGGTTCAGCTGCTATGTGTTTACTACCTCATCTTCATTAAAAAAAAAAAAAAAAAAAAAAAAAAGTCTTACCTTGTTTATATGAATGAGCTAAGTTTAAACAAGCTCCTGCTTCCTACCTAAACCAAAGCATCTTAACTAGGTAAAGAATACTTCAATTTAAAGCCACTCTGCAATAACTATGCACTCCTATACTTTGCGAGGCTTTATAACTAGTCTACGTCACAATACTGCAGCTAAAGTATTGGTAGTGGACTTAAGGGAATAGCTAAACATAAAGCAGCTTCTCATTAAATGAAGATTATCTGGTTCCTGCTATGAGATCAGTTTCCAGTGATACCTTTAAAAACTCTCCTCAAGGTAAGACTAAGAAGGAATACAGCAAATGTCAGCCATGAATACAGCAAAAAAACAAAAAGCTGAGAATAATCAGATCCAAAAAGCTATCTTTTTGGATAGCTTTTTGTGACAAATTTTTTTTTGGGGACAAACTTTTATAATAGAAATCTGAATAAATGTCAAGACAAAATAAGGAGTTTCTAATTCAATGAGAAGCACTTTTTTTTTTTTAACCACTGAAACAACTGTATTTATTAACATTCTTAAAAGTTGGGGAGTTAAAAATAATGGCAACATTTTTCTGAATCACTTCTACTTAAAGGACTTCTCTTTGCTTAAAGGGCTATGGGAGAGAATATCACAAGCTAAGAGGTTATAAAAAGTCAGAGATGCTCAATGGAAATGAGTACAAAATGGGTGATTAGAAAAGAAGCTAATATCCTCTTATACCCAGTGAACACTGTGCTGTCCAGTGGCTAAAAAGAGTAGCAAATCCATTTAAAAATCTAGTTTGGACAAAAGACAAGCAATGTATCACTCTGTCCTTAAAACTACAGTGACCACACATACTGGCCACACCAGAACAGTTCTGAGACTAGAAGGGATGCTATATCAATTATGCTTGGACAACAGAAGCAAACCAGACCTGCTCCTGGCAGGCCAGCTCACATATTCACCCTGCTTCAAAACCAGGCTGAATTCCTCAGTAATTTCTCCCTTCTCTGGTATTTTTATCTAACAGCATAGACTACATTTCCACATGCATGTCTCATGTTCCCCAAACCAGCTGTAAATGAACTAGGGGCAGAGAGGGCAAGAAGAGTAACGGTCAGCAGAACACCACAGGTAGATGGAGAGGAAAAACTCAAAAAACCTCTAAGTGAATAGTGAAAAAGGCAGGAACAGCAATTCTAAGTACAGTTTTTAAGACAAACTAAACACCAACAACTCTAAGTTGATGGGTTTTTCACACACTGAACAAACGGAGATGGTCTGGTGGTGACCTGCTCTCCGATGAACTTCCCCTGCTGGAGACAACAGTGTCAGAACGCTAACACCCAGAGTGAACTAGACCGCAGAGCCCAATTAATATAGCAGATGGGAATCAGAAATTATTGAAGGAATATTTCAGGAAAAGGAGCCTGCCAACAGTCCTTGGCACAGACGGAGCTGAGGAGTGGGATGCCTCAGGTGAACGGTGCAGGTGGGAGACAGTGAGAAAGCTAGCTGGTTTACCGTCACCATCAAGGACGGAGGGGAAAACCAAAGACGTGAAATAACCCAGGTGATGTCTAAGGAACGGTATTCCTTAGAAGAACATCATTCCTTAAGAATAACCGAACATTATTCTTCAATTCTAAATCTAGGAAAAGTGATGCAATGATAATACCACTGGCCTGGGAAAGTTGAAAAGGCCCCATCTTGTTTTAATTTTTAAAGAGATTAGTTTGAATAGGGACAATACATCTACAGAAAGAGAAGTCTACTAAGACTCTGTGCAAATGCTAAAAGGCAAAGTTTAACTTGGTACACTTTTAACTACATGACAACTTGCTTTTGATGATTATAAACTTCTATTACCATTACTTGTAAATTAATATTTTCTCAGTACTCACCACAAACCCACAAAAAAATGTAAAAAAAGACTTGTGAAAAAATCCTTGACCAAAGTTATTGAGCACAAGTCAATCGTAATTAATGCCAAAAAAGATACTAAATACAAGTTCTAAAGAGAATTAATTTTAAGAGGTGTTCAAAAGTCACTTTTAAATGAATGCCAAAACAGATCCTCCACAAGTTCTATCATGGGAAATGAGTGCCCTCTACTGGAAGTTAACAGTCATAAAACCACTTAAGTTAAATTGTATTTCTTAAAGACCTGGCATTTAGTACTGAACTAGACAAAGAGGGGTTTCATATATAGACAACATATTGCAAACAGCTCTCTTTTGCTAAAAGGAAAAAGTAATTATCAGTTATGAAACACAATTTGGGCGACAACATTCAAACATACGTCTTATCCTGGTACGAAGAGACTGGCAAACAAAGCTAAAGAAAGTCTACTAATAAAGTGAGCCACTCCTGTTTAATTGGGGCAGAGGGTCTGCACAAGAAGCCACAAAGAAGCTAGTTTTTAAATTTTTCAGCTACAGCCCAGATTCAACTCCTGCCTAAAACTGTATCAGACCCTGGCCTTGAGCCACAATCAGTAACAAATGGCTGAATATGAAAGTACTATGCCTGATACAAACATTACATTTTAAAGGATACTTTGAACACTAGCAACATGAAACATTATTAGTTTTAAGACCTTTGAGAGTAAAACACCACAGTCACATTCTGGAAAGTAGCTCCTTGAAAAATTAAACAGAAAATTAACATATGATTCAGCAATTCTACTTCTGGGTATACAGCCAAAAGAATTAAAAGGATTCAAACAGGTGTCTGCACACCAATGTTTATAGCTGCATTATTTGTAACAGCCAAAAGGCAGAACAACCGAGTATCCATTAACAGATGAATATATCAAAATCATGAAGACAAAATAGTGGTAAACAAGGGCTGGGAGAAGGGGAAATAATCAGTACAGAGTTTCAGTCTGCAACGATGACAGTGCTGGAGATGAATAGTGGTAGCAGTCGCACAACAGTGTGAATGTACTTAATGCCCCAAACAATTCTCACTGTATACCTAAAACTGGTTAAAATGGGAAGTTTTAGGTTATGTATATTTTGCCACACACACACACACACCCACCCACCCACCCACAGATATTTTAATGATTCCCTGTCTGAGTCCGCAAGCTTTTATTTCACCACCTACATTGAACTGAGCTCCCTTCCAAAAAGAAAGACCTGTATTACAATTTCATAACACCAGAAGTTTTAAAACACAGCACTCTCATCCGTCACTGAATCCTTACTATGGCTACACACTTCTGATAATCTTAACCCTTGTTTCAATGCACCTACACAAATCACTGTATGTTTCTACCTGATGGTTCAGCGGTAAAGAATCCACCTGTGGTGTAGCAGAACAAGATTCAATCCCTGGGTCAGGAGGATCCCCTGGAAAAAGAAACAGCAACCCACTCCAGTATCCTTGCCTGGAAAATCCCATGGGCAGAGGTGCCTGGTGGACTACAGCCCATGGACTTAGTGACTGCAACCATGACAATGCAAACTGCTAAGCAAACCACCTGGAACAGTCTTGCCCCAGTGAACTTCCTCTTACCCAGTATCATCAACAGTTTTAACTGCTGTTTTAAGAGCAAATGAAGGGAGGGGCGGCATTTTAAAAAGTCAGTTCATAAACTGCCAGTGACAGGGGAAGGGTGAGGGAGAAGATTATACACTTGAAATACAGCTCACTTTAGCATGCTACCTCATGTGCAGTATCCCGATAAGCATGGCAGCCAAATTTGCACTGAGTCTTCCCATAATACAGCAGCAGCTTAACCGAGAAAGCAAGTCAGCAGGCAGACTGGGTAGAAAATACACAAGCTGGACCAAAAGCTGCTGAGACTCTGCTGACAGAACCACCACTGTGCCTTCTTGTGGATCTAGTGAGGCAGGAAGACAAGTTAAATTTTAAAAGATATACAAACAAGAATTAATAAAGCAGACTGACCATTTTCACTGTGCTATGTTGAATTCTAACATATCAACTACATGAAAAAAAAAATATATATGTATGGCTTAAGGTACTGCCTAGAGTAAGACTAAATACAATCATTATTTAAAGATAACATTTAACACTCGATTTCATAATATTCAAATGTGTTATTTGAAATAATAACTGATGGAGTTAAAGGTATTAGAAACAAAGCAAAACAGTAAAAAAAAAAAAAAAAAAAACAAGCACTTTTGCCAAACAGGGACAATTATAATATCAACCTAATCCGGCCCCATCACTTCATGGCTAATAGATGGGGAAACAGTGGAAACAGTGGCTGACTTTATTTTTCTGGGCTCCAAAGTCACTGCAGATGGTGACTGCAGCCATGAAATTAAAAGATGCTTACTCCTTGGAAGGAAAGTTAGGACCAACTCAGATAGCATATTAAAAAGCAGAGACATTACCTTGTCAACAAAGGTCTGTCTAGTCAAGGCTATGGTTTTTCCAGTGGTCATGTATGGATGTGAGAGTTAGACTGTGAAGAAAGCTGAACGCAGAACAATTGATACTTTTGAACTGTGGTGTTGGAGAAGACTCTTAAGAGTCCCTTGGACTGCAAGGAGATCCAACCTGTCCACCCTAAAGGAGATCAGTCCTGGGTGTTCATTGGAAGGACTGATGCTGAAGCTGAAACTCCAATACTTTGGCCACCTGATGCAAAGAGTTGACTCGTTGGAAAAGATCCCGATGCTGGGAAAGATTGAAGGCAGGAGCAGAAGGGGACAACAGAGGATGAGATGCTTGGATGGCATCACCGACTTCATGGACATGGGTTTAGTTGGGCTCCAGGAGTTGGTGATGGACAGGGAGGTCTGGCATGCTGCAGTTCATGGGGTTGCAAAGAGTTGGACACGACTGAGCAACTAAACTGAACTGAATTTAAAACCAAAGACTTATCTGAGTATACACACACACTCCTATATATAAGCAATACTGAAAAATACAGATTTTTAAATACCACACACAAAAGGTAGACACAAACCAACGTTTGTCATTTAATAAATGGGTAAATATAAAGTGGTGTATATTCAACAGTGGAATGTTACTCAGCATTAAAAAGAAATACAGTACTCGTATATGCTCGTAAATCCTAAGAACAGTATGCCAAGTGACGGAAGCCATACTGAGAAGATCCACATCACACAATGTCATCTGTGAGAAATGATCAAAACAGGCAAATACAGAGAGACAGAAATGGTGAGCAGTGGTTGTCAGGAGCTGAGGTAGGAAGAAATGAGGAAATAGGGATGGACTACTAATGGTAGAGTTTCTTTTTGAGGTGATAAAAATATTCTGGAATAAGATAATAGTGACTATCGCACAATCTTGGGAATATGATAAAAATTAATGAATTGCACAGTGTAAAATGGCCAATTTTATGGTATATAAACTGTGTCCTAATAATAAATACTAATTATACATATGCATATATGTATATTTTTATTGATATTTTTGCTAAAAGAATGAAAAGGTTTCAGGGGTGAGTGAAACGTTAATATATGAAAGCCGTACAAGATCTCAATAACGATTAAATAAGTAAAATTTGCCATCAAAGTTTCAAAAGAATTCTATAAAAATACCTGATCAGTTTTGAATTTGTGAATTTCGTGGCTTAAAAGATAATTTAAGATCTGAAGAAACATCTACAACCTTTAGTTTTCTTAAACTATTGTATTAAGTAATACTATTGAAAATGAATTTACTGTTTGATATTTTATTCATTTTACCATGGTACAATTAATGTATAATTTGAAGGAAAAGTAAAACCTAAAGATCTCCCCTTTGAAACATTGTTCTTAAGTCGGGGTAGACCGATTATTACATACACAGGTAAACAACACTCTTACCATAGATTCGGAGAGCAGTAACTTGTAAACTTTTGAGTAGCTCTTTATTTGCTCGGGCTGCAGCAGTATGGATAATGTCAACAAACTGTGTTGAAAGCTCAGGATTTCGGGAGCCGAGATGTGCAAGCTGCAGTGGTAAACCAGCCAACCAACGTGATAACACTTTACTACGGTATCTAAGGCCATCAAAGAAAAGGGAAATACACCACATTTATTTAAACATTTGAGAGCCTATAAGATGACTGGCATACTATATTCATCTATAGTATTCTCTAAGGTTTTACCCACTGTATTTTAAAAGTTTATGTAGTTTGGGGCACTATGTACATTGTAATTTTATCTTAAAGGACACAGGCTCTACTTAGCTTGTGAACTATTTACACTAATTTGTAATGACCGTTTTACTATATTAAGTCATTTATGCATTCAGTATAGGGTGCCCCCACATTAAGTGGCTTCAAACTTGGGTTATTTCCATTCTTGCACATACTTGCTCACTCTCTAATGTCTCATCTTGGACACGGCAATCACTTTTGCTGTCCCCCAAGAGTTCAGTGATTTACACACAACCTTTGGAGTCTACCAGACTTGAACTTAAGTCTCAGTCTGGCTGCCCTTTAACAGCATGACACTCACCAACTTATTTAACCTAAGCTTCCTTCTATAAGGCAGAAACCAACAGTACCTACATAAAAGTATGAGAATTACTGAAAAATTAAGAAAAGCACCTGACTCACAGTAAAGACTTGAATATGTTCTAACAACTACCTATGTATGCTGAGGTACCACAAATCCCGTTATCTTTCACCCAAACATCTCTTCCAGACTATCCCAAGTAAACCTCAAACTCACCACATCTAAGACTGATTCCTGAGTTCTACTCTTCGTGTTGTCTGCATCACCAGACAGCACCAAACCAAGCTGGACACTTTTGCTCTTTAAGATACCGCCATTTAAAAATTTATTGAAACATTTTTGACACCCAGTATTATGTTAGTTTCAGGTATGTATCACATAATAGTCTGACATCTGTACACATTGCAAATGGTCACCATACGTCTAGTAACCACCTGTCCTAATAAAAGTTACTGGTCATATTCTTTATGCTGTATATTATATCCCCATGACTTATTTACTTTATAACTCAGTTTGCACCTTTTAATCTCTTTCACCTATTGTACACCTCTCCTCTTCTACTGCCCTCATTCTTATACCATGTGTCCCAATATGTCACTAAGGGCCGGAGGTTAAACCTCCATAATTTTTATGGGAAGCAAAACAAAATTCTGAGGCTGCTACAGGTGGTTCCAATAATTGTCCTTTAGCTGTTAAGCAGACAAGTGGAAATATATGCTCAAAGAGACTTTTACCTTCTCAGTTATGTGTATAAAGGTTACTGAAACTATTATGTATGCCTTTTTATTAAAAAAATAATAATAATAAAACCAAAAAGGATAAAAAGAAGATTTTCTCCAAAGATTTAATCACCCTATCATCTTATTCATACAGATTACAAAGTAACCTGGTAAGAAAAAGAAAAGCAAAATAACAAAGGAACTGTACCGGATTCTGTAAGATCTCAGTTCTTCTTTTTGATAGCTTTTACTGAAAAACTTCAGTAACAAAGTTGGAACTGGAAGGAGAAGGCCTCTCTGCTGATACAATGTATAAACTGCCTTTATGAGAGACTCTGTAGCCTCTAAGAAACAAGAGAAAACAGCTGCATGTGAGTCAAAATGTTTCTTCACCAGCACCATAATTCTTCTAAAAAGCACAGAAGCACCTTGTTCCTATGAGGAAGCAGATTTTAGCCACAAACTGATGACTACCATCAAAATCCTACATCAATGGCCTAATAAAAAAGTCAAACCAATCGGAGATTACAGTACAAATTTTCCTAAGAGACAACAAACCTAGGAAAGGACAACAAATACCACAATACTAGAAAGGTGGATAAGCCAGGAACCAAACAGCAAAGTTCTGCTTGAATGAAAAGAATTAGTAAGTCACACTAAAAACTGACTTAATGCAACATAACTTCAAGTGACAAGAAAGGTAAAGAGATAAGGATCCACCAATTTCTAGTCAAACTAGATCAGAAAAGTATTTCTTTATCCTTAGGCTCAATGTCATTTCCTATTAATAAAACTTACCTTCTTTCACTCCAACTATGTAATCTAGTAGAAAACCTACCCATCAGCTTCAGAGTGGACCTACCCACCGAAAAGGGGGTGTTCTCAGCCATCAGGGTTCAAGCAGACATTCCTTCATGATTATGCTGGCTACCTTTTATGGCTCGAACGTAAATGACTATGAAATGTTTGACAGGTATGAACTCAAAATTAGATGCTCAACATTAACAGTATGCGTAAGAGCCCCTCTCTTAAGTAAGGACAGAGCATTGACACCCACCTCTGTCTGACTGCATCTGCATTAACCTCCAGGAGACACCAAGCAATCTGTTCAGCTGCTTACTGTTTAGCCTAGACCCATCTTCAAGGGTTTCTGTTACAAATTTCCTTATCCTTTCTATCCAACTGGAATCCTTCTGCAAAGTTGAGGCATTTGCCAGGGAGACCATGATATCAGACAGTGTTAAATTCAGTAAAAGGTGATCTACATTATTCGAGAGAATCGTGCAATGCTTGATGCTAAAAACAAAGACACACATAACTGTTAAGTGTTGTATCTACCATGCCTGTTTCACTTAAACACTTAACTATTCCTCCCAGAATGAACTGTCAAGAAGGTAAGTATATTAAAGCGACTGTAAGCAAGCCATTCATTACAGAATCAGAGTTGTTAAGGCATAAATTAAGAATGCATACTGCTCAGTTCATTACCCAAGTTGCTATTCACACAAGAACTACAGGCCCTTGAAACATGGTGTGGTAATCCTAGATGTACTACAGGGATAAGAACACTTGAAAACTTCAACACACTTGAAGATTTTCGTTAAGCAGATATTTATATTAGGATGAAACTCACGACAGACCTTGATTCTGCTTCTAACTAATTTTGACTTGACAGAATCACTAATTTCTCCTGGCCACAATTTCCTTATATGTGAAACAGGAGACTGGTCTAGATAAGCCCAATTCTGAAACAATTTAATTTTATGACTCACATATTACAATCACTTTTTCTAACAGATTATCTTAAGAAAAACAAAATTTGCAACTTAGGATAAAAACCACTAGATATATAAACACTATATAAACACAGTGTAGATTTCAGGCTACACTGCATTCAACAGCAGAGCCTATTTATTCTCATGTTCAGAAACATGTAAAGTTGATTAAACTAAAAAAATACCTGAAACTAATTTATTTTAAAAGAAAGTTAACCCTGGATTAGGCATGAGAAAGGACACAGTCGTAAGGAACCACAAATACAAGGGGAGGGAAATTTTTAATATTTGGTGTTATTATCAAATGTAGGGTTAGGAATGACAAATGGGACCAGATCACAAAGAGTTGAAAACTAAGGACACTAAAATCAATTCTGCAAGCACAGGAGTAACATAGTTGAAAAGTTCTTTCATTTCTGCTGATGAAAAAGAAAATATCAGTTACAAGACTCTAAACAAAGAAGTAGTTGTATGTCTACTTGAGCAATACAGGCAAGACGTGACAAGCTCAAGAAACAATGCTGGTACAGACTAGGAGAAAGGGGGATGTATAGCAAGAATAAAAATTAGCTGGATTTGAAGTCTGCTTAAATGCATACATGTATGTTAGCTTTTAGCTGAGCTGGTAAAGAATCCGCCTGCAATGCTGGAGACCCCAGTTCGATTCCTGGGTTGGAAAGATCCTCTGGAGAAGGGGTAGGCCACCCACTTCAGTATTCTTGGGTTTCCCTGGTGCCTCAGTTGGTAAAGAATATGGCCGCATTGTGAGAGCCCTGGGTTCCATCCCTGAGTTGGGAAGATCCCCTGGAGAAGGGCATGGCAACTCACTCCAGTATTCTTGCCTGGAGAATCCCCATAGACAGAGGAGCCTGGTGGCCTACAGTCATGGTGTCGCAGAGAGTCGGGACCTGGCTGAGTGAGTGAGTAAGCACAGCACAGCCCAGCAAAAAACTGGGAATTCTATCACGGAGAGAGAATGAATGAAAACTGGGACAGATGAGTAGCAATCTATACTACAAACCCAAAACTACTGGTAGGTTCTTTGCCCAACTGTTCAGTGCCCAAAACCAAGGCACATTTTATACTAACCAGACCACACAAAAACTCAACTGCATCATTTATTCACCACAGGTAGAGCTTTTGAAGATCTACTTACCTATTACTGTCTGGAAGGTGTCAACAGACATTCAAAAGTTGGGAGAATTCATCCCGCTCCTCCAAGAATTTACACAAAATTTTAAAGTCTAAATACACTGACCACCAATTCTATGAGGGAGACAGGAAACTGGGGAAACTCATTTTCAGCAATGATAGAGGAGGAAATTAGAACTGATTCCCGTCCTGAAAATAACTTTAAAAGCTGGATGAAATAGTTTTTAACAACTCAAAAGCATTCAAGAGGTAACAAGGTGATGAACAATTGCTGGGTCCCCAAAATAAAGCAAGATCACAGTACTCAGGTTCCAAGGGCTGTGGAACCAAATACCCAATTCCAACGAAAAGCCTGGAAAACGGAACTAACCTTTCAGAGGCCTCACAGGGAAAAGTCAAACTCCAGAGCCAGACAAACATGGGGACTCTGGTATATTATCCCTACTTCAAGCTGAACCTGTAAGGGCTCCCTGCCAGAGTAACGGTGAACTGGAAGTAAAAAGAGCTCTTACATAAAACAATCCCAGTTATACATCATCTCAGTAGTTAACGCAACAATTTTTCCCAACTAGATCTATAGATTCAACACAATTCCAATCAAAACCCCAGCCAGTTACTTTATAGTTATCAACAAAATGATTTCTGAAGTTTACACACAAAGGCAAACACTAGACTACCCAACACAAGACCAAAGCGGAACAATGTTGGAGGACTCACACCACTCGATTTCAAGGCTTACTGTACTACAGTAATCAAGACAGCACAGAACTGGTGAACGAACAGACAAACATAGGTCAGTGGAAGAGCCCCAAGACAGGCCTACAAGTACAGTCAACTGATGATTTCAGACAAAGGAGCCGAAGCAATCCAAAAGAGAAACAAGAGTCTTTTTCTGCAAACAGTGCTGGAATAACTGGACAGAAACTCTAGAACTGAAAAATAAAAATAAAACAAATTCAACAAATGTATGTTTGAATGAGACAAAGAGAAACAAAAAATTCAGTAAGTGGGTCTTATATACAATCAATTAGTCTTTAAAGGGAAGGAGAAAAATGGCATTAATATTTTAAAGATGAGAATTTTTCAGATGTGTTTAGACACTTCACTCAAGATCTCAGATTTAAGAAGCTCACTGAATTCCAAGGAAAATCAATAACAAAGAAAACCACACCTGGATACATCATTGTCAAACAGCAGAAAATAAAAGACAAGGAGCAAAGTCTTATGGGGGAGGTGGGGGGGTGGGGAGGGAAGTAACTTTTATAAAGTAGCAACAGTTCAGACTCATAGCGGACTTCCTAACAGCAGTGGGAACCAACAGAGCGAAGCGTTGCAGTCAGTACGGTCAGTACGCTCAAACAAGAAAACTGCCAAGTTCAAGCACTGTGCTCTGTTAAAACAGTCCTTGGAAATAAAGGAGAATACATATATTCTCCTTCATTTTATATTATATATATATATATATATATATATATATATATATATATATATATGTATGTATGTATTTGTGTGTGTGTGTGTAAATCCTCTAGCAGCTTCTAAATAAGTCTAATGAAGAGAGATGAAAAAAATGAAGAGCAAAAAAATAGAATATACAGATAAAACTCAGATGGTGGATACAAGTTCTCCAAAAATATTAATTTTTGCTTGAAAGTTCAAATTTTATCTCTAGCACAGACACTATTTTCCTGAAACTGATAGGCTTATTTTTTTCATTTCTGAGAAAATATCTACAAATACCCAAGTCTGAATAAGCATAGTTAGTCATTTAAATTAAAATCATGTCCATTGCAGAAAATACAAACAGAATGACAAGTGCATTTCCTCGAGACAACCATCATTCTTTGGCATGCAGCCAAAATACTTCAGGCACACTTTCCATTTCACCACACAGAATATTAAAATTACGTGTTTTCAAGGATTGTGACTTAATAAAATTAGTAATTTTTTACTTAATTAAGAACAATTTTAAGTGAAACTGGCATGTTCTTTTAAACTGTGAATGCATAGTGGTGAAGAATACTGTTAACCCTCCATACCGTTCTGCCTCCACATATTCAACCAACTGCAGATGGTGTATCATGTGTATGGATTGTGGCTTTCTGAATCCATAGATGCAGAATGTGTATTTGGAGGGCAACTTGCTTCTGGATCAGTGAAAATACCACGTATGACACTATGTCTTTACACAAAACTCAGACTGTACAACAAGAAGAGTGACCCCTCACATAAACCAAGGACTCCAGTGTAAATGATGTATCACTGAGGTTTGTATTTTACAACAGATACACAACTCTGGTGTGGGACGCTGACGTGAGGGAGGCTGTGCATCCATGGGGGTAGGAGTAGTGTATGAGGACTCCGTACTTTCTGTTCAATTTTAATACGAATCTAAAATTGCTCTAAAAAATGAACTCCATTTAAAAAAAAAAAAAAAAAGGAATGAAATGCTAGTAGTGCCACAACATGAATAAACCTTAAAGATATCATGCTAAGTGAAGTTAAGCCAGACATAAAACAGTGTTTTCAGTTTCTACTGATACATGGTACCAGAACAGTCAAATTAATAAAGGGGAAAAATGCAATAGCGGTTCCCAGTACCTGGAGGGAGAAGAGCATAGGAAGCTGTTATTTAATGTGTACCGAGTTTCAGACTGGTAACATGAAAAATGTGAAATGTACTTAATGCCACCAATCAGTACACTTTAAAAATGGTTAAAATGCTAATTTTTATGCTATGGACATCTTACCACAATGAAAATAATATCTTTTGTAACTCCACAGTTCAACCCAAGATTAAAAAAAATCTAGACATCAGGTCAAAATTGAAGACCACCAGCTTAGGCCACATTGGCTCCTCTAACTTGAATCTGTGAATTTAATAGATAGCCTCCAAAGGCTATCTGAGAAATATTCAACACGCTTCCTTATGGAAGTTCAAGAGCAGCCTGCGGACCCTCAAAACAAATCACTAGGGAAATTTATGGTAATACTGTCAATCCACTTTTGTTAAAAATGCCACAATTTCACCACCTCAGTGTCTTCATCGTTAACTCCTTTTTCACCTTCTATATCTTAGCACAAATCACTACCTAGGCAGGCAACCCTCCCTAGCACCTATGCCCCCCATGAAAGAGCAGGACCAACTCCCTACTATACTGATATACTTTTATTACCCTACATTCTTTTTCCTAAGTGCCTTCAACATATTAAGTGCCCAATAAAGTGAATAATGACAGTACACCCATATGCTCTTGAGTAGCTTACTTACATTTAATGGTCTACCAAATTCCAAACATCCTTTTATTTAATCTCATTTTGATGAAAATTACACCTGAAACCTCTTCCTTGACAACATAAAAATCACATGTCATTATATTCACGCATTGAAGGATATTCTCAACCTTATCCATGGACCTGATTAAAAACTTCTGTGTTAATAAGAAAACTGTATCTGGAGCAAGTAACAACTTACTTGCTCAAGAAAGTATCTCCATATTTGATTCTCTGTCACCTCCAACTCCAGAAACTCTAAATTAATGGTCCTAAAACATGGTTTTGATCCAACCAATAATAGTCTTCAATGCCTAAAGGATCAAGGATGAAAGAGAAATGAGAGTCAGAGACAAAAAATGACTTTCAGCATTAAAGTTAGTCATCAGTAGAAACCAATTTGATCCAGGTCTGTCCCATGTCCTCCATTATGCAATTTTATAGCTTTCTCATACCCTATAATATCTCCTTCCATTACTGCAATCATCCCTCACTTCACTTCTGCCTGCTAAAATCACATTCACATTAAAACACTACTCTCCGACACTGCCTTGTCTGTTTATCCTAACAAGGATCTGTCTTCTCCTATTAATTCCTATAGCATTTCTTGACTGTAAAGTTCTAATGACACTTAAATATGCCTTGTGTGAAAGATGTAGATTCATTTTTCTTCCTGCACGTTATTGAGCTTTTGTTTCTCAGCCTTAAAACTACCCTTCCACGCTCTTACTTTGTGATCCTGGGGGTGAGTCACATTTTCTCCTTTACAGTTTGCTTCTTGTTAGGCTCTGCCAATAAAGTGCTTGTTATTGTCTAGTCACTAAGCTGTGTCAGACTCTTCAGCAACCCCGTGGACTACAACCCGCCAGGCTCCCCTTTCCATGGGATATTCTAGGCAAGAATACTGGAATGGGTAGTCATTTCCTTCTCCAGCAGATCTTACCAACCCAGGGATTGAAATCTGTCCCTGCACTGGCAGGAGGGCTCTCCACCACTGAGCCACCTGGAAGTCAAGGGGTACTTGAGACCAGAAAGCTGGAGGAGGAAAATGCGGCACTTTCTGTTTGCTTCCTAGTCCTATTTTTTGCTTCCTTTTGCCACCAGTGCAACCCAACCACTCTTCAGGCCAGCAGCAGTTCATTCTAGCAGCCAGAGTTGGTTCCAGTCTGTATCTTCCTGACACAGAACCAGTATCACCGTGCCCCTAGAACACCAGCGCCAGCCAGCAGAACCCTCTTCGCTGAGCCCTGTACCCTTACCCCACTGGGCCCCTCTCCTGATCCCAAAGACATTAGTCCCAGCTGAGTGCAAACCCCTTCCTCGAGGCCTGAGTTTGGGCTGCAGCCTTTCTTTCCAGCCACTTGCCCTCTTCTCTTTGCTCTCCGGTCAGGAGGCAGTGGTGGCTTCCGACAAGACCTTGCTGTTCCCTTTTGTCTTTCCACTATTAAGTGGAAATGCCTAGTTAACAACCGGTTGTATTAAATTCTCTGTGAAAATCACTGGTATGATTTCCATCTCATGACTAGAGTCTGACACACATTTTTATCAATTTTAAGATTTTGTATTGATTTTTGCAATTTATGAATCACTTAAGAGATCAAAGAATATACCTTAGGGCATCTAATTATCTGTCATAATACTTTACTTACAGTGAGAGACCAAAAAACTTCAGTGAATGAAGTTTATCTGCCTACAACATACTTATCACTTCTGAGCATATCCTCTGAACTCTGCCCAAAGAGCCTCACTGATTCTCCAAGTAGTTTCTTCCTTTTGATAAGTTTAAGAACCTTCTGACAAAGACTTTAAAATCTGTTCAAGCATTTGCTCATTTGGGGAATTGCACCTTGAGTATCTGTATCTGCTTGTCAAGTTTTATTTGGTAATTTGTTTTTACGTTTATCTGCTCTTACTTCAGGTAAACATTTCAAAGAACTTCCAGGCTTACACTTTTCCAGTGAAACTTCATCCATAATTTGTTCTTTTCACTTATTTTAAAAAAGAGAACTGCTTTTCTTCAATTATCCCTCTTCCATCAGGATACTGATAACAGTTACATTACGCTTCCTTGTGTATATAAATGAGAGCAGAAACTAGTGATGTTATGCTCTCAAAGATTCAGTAATTACACAGTGCCTCTCACAAACAAACTATCCACTCTAAGCAAATTTTTATTAAATTCTTATCTATACAATTTGATAACTGACACTCATTTAGCACAAAACATTCACTTCACAGATTACAAATAAAAATAAAAACTAAGTAAAATTGGAAGTCCAGGGCTTAAAGTGACTTGTTTAAGATCAGATACTACAGCTTTTATCTTTACTTCACAGTCTAGATAACAACTACTTGCAGTGTACAAAGTTCAGTGTGAGACTGTTTTCTGACTTTAAGCAGAAACTTAACAACTTGTCAATATTCACTTACAAATTTACCCTTATAACACACCTTTTGCTAATGATATAATATGTAAATAAATCTTAAAATCTGAATAAACTGTTAGGCCATCCAACTTTCACCCACAGTTCTTTTTGGTGCTTTCATTTTTACATGCATTTCATCTACTTAAAATGAGAAAAAAAGGGAGAAAGTAAAATTTAATAAAATTCTGATTTTGAACTACTAATGCAATATTTATAAAGTATACAAGAAAATCTTCTACTTAGTGTTCCATTTAAGAGTAACTATATTCTCTAGAAATTCTATTGCTCATTAAAGACATTTAATACCTTCACAAATCAATGTGTTTGTCTAAATTCTTCAGCAGTATTCTTCAATGTATCATGTTCTCCTACCTGAAACACTGATTCCCTACTATCCAGAGGATCAATCATTCCAGTCTGCCAGTGGCTGAGGGGTTGCTTGGGATATGGGACATGAGACACTACAATAGCTAGCTCCAGCTCTAGCAAGCCTGGAGGCCAAACTCAGACCATAAATCAACAGCTAGCTATTGCAGCATATCTCCTTAGTTACCTTCACTGGGTTTTCCTCTTTTTCTTAACCTAAAAATGTGTCCTTGACAACCTCTGGACTTCTACTAGGTATCTTAAACTTAACATGAATAAACTGAACTCTCCTATGGGCAGTCACATCATCATCTGGACCACAGTACAGGCATCACCCCTGCTCCTCTTTCCTTAACTACATACACCAGCATTCCTGCTGGTTTCACCAGAATCTGGCTGCTTCTCATCACTTCAACCACCACCTGCCGTTCGACTCCAAGCCACCATCACCTCTCACTTAAGACTGCTGTCTCAGGCTCCCAAAGGCCCTCATGCTTTTCCTCTTGCCCCCCTAAACTTAACTCTCTACACGGCAGCCAGGGTGATCTTTTAAAACACAAATCCTACTTCACAATATTACAGGGAAGGATAAAGGAGATAATATATATAAAGGAAGGACAGGTCATCCATGGGATCAATGATCTCAGTTGGGCCCATTTTGCTAGAGTTGGAGAATGAGGGCATGGGGGTTTTTAACTGTTTTATTTGTAAATCTGGCATATTAAAGTTAAATAAACATAATTTAGATCATGCCACTCCTCTGCTCAAAACCCTCCAATGTCTTTTCACCACACTCAGGTTAAAATTCTAAGTCTTTACCACAGACCACAAGGTACCACATGATGTGGCTACTGTCCGTCATGTCCCCCCTCATCACCCACCATTCTCCCAGGACCTCACTTGCACATGCCTTGCTGCCATTCCTCAAGTATGTCCAATCTGTTCTCACTTCAGGGTTTTGCACTTGCTGTTCCCTGTGCCTAGAAGGGTCTTCCTACAGGTCTTCACAAGACTTGCTCCTTCTCTTCATTCACTGACATGCAAATATTAAGAAGGCATTTCCTGACCACCTAGTTAACAGGTACCTCCCCGCACACTGTTTCATTACATCTTCTCTCTTACCCACTTTCATCTTTCTTCCTAATGATGACATGATGGACATCAGCTATTTGTTTGCCATCTCTCAACCCCACCAGGAGCTAAGTGTTTGCCTTGTCAGTCATGTTTATCTCTGTATTCCCAGAGTCTAGACAGAACCTAACTCACTGCAAAGCAGCACTATTCAAAAGACCTTTCTGCAGTGACAGAGCCATTTTGTTCTTGTATTTGTGCTGTCCAATACAGTAGCCACTGCCACCTGAAGCTACTAAGCATCTAAAATGTGACTACTGTTTACTGAGGAACTGAATTTTAATTAAACAGCCAAATTTATAGGTGCTCAATTAACCTTTGCATCTAACTCTTTCTCACAAATTCTGATCTTCATGGTAAAAACAAAACAATAAGGAAACATTTACACTGAACGCAGCAAGCATTAAAATACAAAGCTAGGACACAACAAAATCTCTATAGTGTATAAAATTATACTACTGACCTAAAGTTAATAATACAGGACTCCAAAAACTGAAGTTAATTAAAAAGTTAACATTACATTGTATTTTAAAACACTGTGTGTTTTAAAAATATTAAATACAGTATACTTTAAATTAAGGATCCTAAGGATACAAAGAGTGTATTACAAATAAACCACCTCAGTCAGGATCTGAGTACTCAACCACTGAAAATAAGATTTAATATTAACTTGAGATTTCTTTCCAAAGATGAAAGATTTCAAATTCCTAAAAAGCTTTACAATAAAAAATACTTGGGCAAAAATGAAACTTCTCAATTATGCAGCAAATACAAACACACTATATGCGTTTAACAAAACTTAAAAAGTAAGCAGTCAGTTACCCTAAGGTTGCACCCTAATACAGATGCCAATTTATCAACAGAAAACCTACACATTTTGAGAGAAGAGAGCTACAATTCAGCCTGTGGTGCATAATTAGAATTTAGACCAAGAAATGCCATTTCATTCCTCCTAAAGTTTGAACTTTGACCACTCAATACTTTAAGTACTAAGCTATAACTAAGGTGAATGAGAAAGTGGAACTGACAGCAGGAATGGTAATGAAAAATAAACTAACAGACATTTTAATGTAATCTGGTGTAACATACATATTTATACTTTGTCTGCAAAGTAATAGATTTACCTTATTCAGTTATTATAGTTCAAATCTGCCGTGGTAAATTAGAGAACTCTGCCAATGGATGCTTTTAAATACTATTTCAGTTTGAATTTGCACCATACCTGCAACTGCAGCTTACCTACAGTAAAGGTTAACTTTAAGAAATATTTTCCGATTTATATCCTTTATCAAGAAAATAGAGAGAGACTGAGTAACTCTCTTAGTAAATGTCACATTGCACTTGAAAAGATGTGGGTTATTTTCAAATATCTTTTTATGTTGGTTTCTAACGTAATTCCACTGTGATAAGAGAACAGACCCTGTGTGATTTCAATACCTTTAAGACCATGAAATTTTTGCACGTTGTTTTATGTCCTTGGATAAGTTCCAGAGTCTCCCAATTTACAGTCTATGGGAACTTGAATAGAATTTGTGTCCTACTGTTGTGTAAAAATTGTATAAATCTTAATTATATTGAATTGGTTCATAGTGTTTTTCAGGTCTAGCACATCATTCTATTTCTCTACATATTCATTCTATTAATTTTTGAGAGTTTGATACTAAAACTCCAACTAAAAATCTTAATTTATCTCCTTAAAAAATAATTGTAATATACAGTGTATTTTCCAAGTCTCCTGTAAATGTGTTATCATACTTTCAGAATTTAAAAAATTGAAATTAAAAAACTACTATGTATGAAGTAAATAAACCCCAAGGATGTATTGTACAGCACAGAAAAAATAGTCATTATTTCATAATAAAATGGAGTATAATCTGTAAAAATACTGATTCACTGTATTGTATAACTGAAACAAATGTAACATTATAAATCAGCTATGTGCTCATGCATACTCAGTCTCTTCCATCGCGTCTGACTCTTTGCCACCCTATGGACTACAGAACACCAGCTCTTCTTTCCATGGGACTCTCCAGGCAAGAATACTGGAGTGGGTTGCCCTGCCCTCCTCCAGGGGATCTTCCCGACCCAGGGATTGAACCCAAGCCTCCCGTGTCTCCTGCATTGTAGGCGGATTCTTTACTGCTGAACCACCAGGGGAGTAAATCAACTATATTTCAATATAAATACCCTCCTCAAAAGAGAGACTGAGTAGGAAGATAAAGATCAGAGAATCTTAAGTGATACATCAGCCAAGAACCCTGATTTAAACAAAGAAGCTCAATTATATATTATGGCAATCAAGGAAATATGAACACTAGATCTTTGATAATATTAAGGAATCGAGGATAATGATAAAGGAATTTAAATTATTTTTTTTAAAGACTCACTGCCTTTTAAGAAAACATGCTGAAACATTTATGGATGAAATGATGGTATAAGATGATTTGCTTTGCTTTGCTTTAGAATTTGCTTCAACCATCTGTATGAAGGGTTGGGGGGTGAGGTGGGTCGAGCAGAAATAGAAAAAGCTTGTCCTTGAGCTGAAAACTTGGAGCTGGAGGATAAGAGAATATGGAGATTTGTGTTCTATTTTTTGTGTGTGAAATTTTCTACACTATAATCTTTAAAAAAAGAAAAAAAGAAAAAACTAGTAGAGCCATTTTTTTTTAAATGCAAGTAGGTCATAAGAGAGTAAGAAGATTTCCAATAATGAATAAACAACCTGCAAATAGCTATATATTATGGTTATCCTACTGGAAATTTTAATATAAATAAATTCACTTATTTGGGAAAGTTTCTTTCAGGTTATATGTTGTATTTGGAAAATATAACAGCCATACCCAGGGGCAAGTGACAAGACTCATCTGCACACCTGGGTCTTCACTGCCAGTGCCTGTGACACTTGACTATTTTACCATTTCCACGTTACCATTCTCAGAATATAAGGCAAATCTTGCCTGAATCACTGTCACTGACCCGAGAGGGTCCTAGCCCAGAGTCTTAAGGAAGGTCTTCCTCCAGAAATTAGACACGGTCCTTGTGTAGTTCTGTCCTCTAGAATCTTTCTCCCAAGTAACATAAGAACAAGAGGAGAAAGGCAGAGATGATCTGGATTTCTTGAGCCATCTGGGTGGATCAAGTTTTTTATTTCTTTCCTCTGCACAAAGTCCCTCACCTGTGACAAGCTTCAGCATTAGGTCCTGGTGACACAGTCCCCTGCGGGGGGAGATAGAGAAGTAAGGAGACAGGTAGTAGTAAGTAGCTTCTTAATTTGACTAAGATCAATTTAATTTGAAAGAGGAAGTAGCTTTACAGCAATCCTTTTTCTCATCATTGCCAGATTACCTCATTGCTTTAAAAGAAAATGAATTCCTCCATCTCAAGTGTTTGGCAAACAATAGTCAGCAGATTTGTGTAAAAAAAAAAGTATACCTAGTCAATTAGGGGTCGATTACAAATTTCTATTTGGGGAGTCTCCAAATTGGGAACCTGAGAGTAGAGTAGAAAAAAGATTTTTCCCTTTGAATACTTCATGCTTTTAAAATTTTGAGCCATGTGAATGTATTGCTTTATGTAATTAATTAGTTAACTTATTAAAAATAAAGATTGAATAAATACATAAAAATAAAGATAAAAAAAGAGATCATAATGCCTAAAAAGAGATTAAGATCACAGGGCCATTTGCTTCTAATGTAAAAACTAATACAAATCACTCTGTTAAGAATCAAAAGGCTATTATAATTAAATGACACATAATATCAGATTTTCTTTTGCAAAATAGGCCCTTATGGGCAAAGTTGGTGAATTCTGAATAAAATCTCTAAGTTAGATAACAGTATTGTATCAATATTAATTTCCTGACTTTAATAATAGTACTGTGGTCATATAAAAGTTTTTTTAAGAAACACACTTCAAAACATTAGGGGTAAAGTGGTGTCATATCTGCAACTTTCTCTGAAAGAGTGGGGATGAGATATATAGTGAAAGACAGAGAGAAAATAATAATAATAAAGTAGACTCGATAAAATGTTGATATTTACTGGCAAAGAGGGGCAGCGCCTGGAACTCTCATACACTAATGGCAGAAGTAAAAAAATTATGACTATTTTTGAAACCAGGCAATGCTTTAATAATGTTAAACATAGACTTATCATATGGCCTAGCAATTACAGTCCTAGGTATTTACCCTAGAGAAATTAAAACATAGAGATCCAAAACATGTGTCTAAGAATGTTCATATCAACTTTATTCATAATAGCCCAAAGTGCAAACAATCTCCATGTTCATCAATAGGAGAGTGAATCACATTCATCAATAGGAGATGAATAAACAAATATTTATCAACAGGAGAGTGAATAAACAAATGTATTCTCACACAAATGTTTGACAAACATTATTTTCACAAACAAATGTATCCACCTGCAAAGTGGGAGACCTGGGTTCCATCTGATCCCTGGGTTGGGAAGATTCCCTCGAGAAGGGGAAGGCTACTCACTCCAGCATTCTGGCCTGAAGAATTCTACAGGCTGTATACACATGAGGTGACAAAGGGTCAGATATGACTGAGTAAGTTTCACTTCACTTCATTCACACACCAGACACTGGGACATGATTCCCATGGGTCCCTTGTGTTTCCACATGTCTTATGAATAGAGGTGCTGACAGTTTTGCTCCAGACAATCTTCTTTAAAAAAAAAAAAAACACTTGCACAGTAGATACCCTTGGAAAATATAATTTCTCCATCTGGAGCAGAAGGCAAATTTTTTGGAGTCCAGTATGATGAAGATAATGTCTCCTTCCAGGAACAAAGGTTGGGCAGATTTTCTTGAAGTCTCTTATTAAAGATTGAGGTTTTCTAAGCTTAGGGTTCCTCAGCTATGACTCAAGATTTACTATGTGTGGACATTTAGGTTGTTTTTACCTGTATAAGTTTATTGAGGCATAACTTACATGCAAAAAAATCATATTTGATCTGGTACAAGCATGAATCCGAGGCAGCCTAACTTTTTAGCTTGCAAACAGGATAAAATCTCAGATTCTTCACAGTCCTTGCCAGTGGAATGCTGCCCAGCAACAAAAAGGAAAGAATCACTGAGACACACAGCAGTACAGATGAGTCTTGCAAACATTATGCTGCGTGAAAAAGCTGAGCCCGAATCAAGTATGATACTGTCTAATTTTATTTACTGAAAATTCTCCATCGAGCAGAATAAATCTGTATTAATAGAAATCACAATGGCAGTTGCCTGAGACAGGGAGTTTGGGGCATGTTGACAGAGGTAAAGGATGAAGGATTTTCCCAAGAGTCCAGTGGTTAAGAATTATCCTTGCAGTGCATGGGACACGGGTTCCGGGAACCAAGGTTCTGCGTGCTGCAGCACAGCTAAGGCCACGCGCTGCGGATACTAGGTGAGGAGGAGCCCCACAATGCGACTAAGGCCCGGTGCAGGCAAATAACCAAGTCTTTAAAAGGAGGTGAGGGGGAAGCTTTCTAGCGTGGTGGGAGTGGTGGAACTATTTTGTATCTTTGTTGTGTTTGCATGGATATATACATCTTTCAAAGTGCATCAAACAGTGTGCCCTAAAATGTATAATTTTGTTATATGTGAATTACGCCTCAGTAAAATTACATAGAAATAGTCTAAATATTTATCAACATGTGAACAGATATGCAAAATATGGTATATACATAAAACGGAATATTATTCAGCCTTGAAAAGGAATGAAATTCTGAAACATGCTAGAACATGGGTGTTCCTTGAAATCATTACACTACGTGAGAGAAGTCAGACATGAGAAGACAGTTACTGTGTGATTCCACTTCTTTGAGCTGCCTGGAATAGACAAATTCATAGACAGAAAGTAGAGCAGTGGTTATCCAGGTCTGTGGAGTTGTGGTCTAGTGGGTACAAGGTTTCAGTTTGGAAGGATGAAATAATTCTGGAGATGGAGGTGATGGTGTTGTACAACAGTGTGAACACACTTAATGCCACTTAACTGGACACTCAAAATGTTTAAAATGATAAATGTTATATCTAGTACATTTATATGTATTACAGTAGTGGTGTGAAAAAAAATAATCTCTCTCTCCAGTGGTGTGCTGCAAAATGTATAACAACCAGCTATGAGAGGGAAGCATATTGGTAGTATTCACTTTGATAGAAACACTCCCACAGTGATCCAGTTCAAGCAACAGTGTGATATCACTGAATGTAGAGTTTGGAAAAGATACAAACAACTGACTTTACAAAGTCAATAGGAGTTGGCTCAAAGACACTACTGTCTCTATCCAACCAACCGATTGTTAGTACACAGCAAATCCAGTAAAGAAAACACAACATAAAAGTTATAAAGAAAAAGGGAAAAAAATCACCCCACCACTACTTATAGGCAGTTGTCTGTATGCCAGCCAGGGAGGTCGATGGTTATTTGTGGGCTGATAACATACAGGAACAACAAAGTGCCAGTTCACTGATCCTGCAGGCTGGAAGGCATCAATTCTGGTTGGTTGGTACCCATTGCCACATCAGTTATTAAATCTTGTGGCTCTTATTCCTGGTGGTGACATCCAGAAAAGGAAAACTGTGGGACCTTCTTGAATCATGTAAGTTTAGCTACCAGTAGGTAACCCTTTAAAATTTTTATCGATCTTTACTGTCATCATATTCCCTTTGTTTTGGCACAAAATGGCTGCAAAAGTACAGGAGATACAAAATTTTGAAGCCATTTCCAGAAGATTTAGGCTGATTCTCGGTGCCAGTGACTCTCAGATAGGGTGTGCATGTAATTACTTGGAGTAATCTTCATTTTGAAAGAACTACAGGTGATTCTAATGCAGTTGGTTCACAGAACACATTTGGCAACATGGTTCGATGAGGTAGCTCTTTCCCTTCTAGCCTTTCATAATTTCACACCACAACCACATTGCTCTAAGATGCAAATTAGGGTAACTGATGTTATAAAACATGTCCCAATGTGTGTATAACAATGTCTGAAATGATTTTAAGAATATTCAGTATAGAAAAGGTGACATAAAATTGTGCTAATTCATTTTACTGTCATTGGTGAAACAAGTGTTATTCAAGCCTTTTGATGTGGCAGAAATATTTTAAGACAACCCCTTCTATTCTTTGAGCAGGAAATAAAATCTAGCAAACTGTGTAGCCAGTAACCTTAGGGATGGTACTTGAGGCTTGATCTCTAAAAGATGTTGAGTCCAAAAGTTGAACCTAAATCTGCCTGTATTGTTCTGCCTTGAGTGAATCTTTCATGCAGGCTGTGATCAGTGCATTTAAAAGAGCAGAGATCTGAATTTTATTGAGATTTACCTTATGTTTTATTATTGTGGGCTTGCCAGGTGGCACTAGTGGTAAAGAACCCACCTGCCAATGCAGGTGATGTAAGAGGTGCTGATTGGATTTCTGGGTCAGGAAGATCGAGGAGGGTGTGGAAACCCACTCCAGTATTCTTGCCTGGAGAATCCTATAAACAGATGAACCTGGTGGGCTACAGTCCGTAGTCGCAAAGAGTCGGACACAACTGAAGCAACTTAGCATGCATGCATGTTTTATTAATAATGAATTTCTGTTTAGTAAATGTTTCATAGTTATGTGCCAGACTTGCTTTCCTTATAACATGGTGGCAAGGTTAAGGAGGCATCGTTAGTCTTCATCCACTCTAATTAATAAATGCTACATGAATCTACCAAAAAGAACCTTATAACTGTGCTTGAAAAGTTGGCTTAGGGTAGCTCTTTATAGGGTGTTTGGGGGAACACTAAACCCCAAGATGCTCATTTGAAGATAGAAGACCTGCAAAAAAAAAAAAAAAAAAAAAAAAAAAAAAAAGAGAGAGAGAGAAAGAGAAGAGAAAGAAGACTTGCATGATAAAATAAACATAGGAAATGCTGCATAGGCGACTATTTTATTTTTTTTAATTTAGTCCACCATTTACCAAAGTTATTGATTAAAGATTTTAAAATTTCATAAGAATAACATTTTGTGGAATATATATTTAGCAAAGAATTCTCCAGTGCTCTGGTGAAAATTTTAGCTGTGAAGGGGAACACAGGGATAGAGAGGCAAATTAATTTGGCATTCTTGACTTCAAACTTACATTAACCACATTTGTTTCCACTATTAAATGTAAAGAATTTGATGGATTTAACAACAGTCATCAAGGATAGTCAAAAGGTAACTTCCTCAGTGGTCTGGTGCAGCCAAAAATCAACTGGAGAATATACCTCAGGTGCCCGCTGCAACTCGAGAAAAACCATGAGGCTTCCCCCTCGCTACGAGATGAACCCCAATTCCACAGCATTGCGTGAAGACCAATTCCGTGTTCCCCATCAAACAAGAAAGGAGCCTTGACTTCCTTGATGGAACTCCAGAGAGTCCCCAAGAACACTGTCACAAGTCTAGAGGGACCTGAGGTCACCGCAATCACACAAAAGAGCTCCATGTACCACAAATCAACTCGAGATGAGGCCTGATTCCCCTGCAATGGCTCCAGAGCTAGCAGGCGTTCCCCTACAAACACAGCAAGTGGCTTGCCTTCCTTTAGGCAACTCCAGAGATTCCGCGAGAACACCATCCCAAGTCTAGAGGAACACGAGTTCAGCACAGCAACTAGAGAGAAGCTCCGTGTACAGCAAATCATCTCGAGATGAGAGCTGATTCTCTGGCTTTGACTCAAGAGGAATACCAACTTTCCACAAGAACCTCAAGAGGAGGCTTCTCTCAGCTATAGGTATGTGAGAGGGACCCTGAGTTTGCTGCCTCAAGTGGAATGGACACCGAGATGCCGTGACTCGAGATAAGGCCGGATTTCCCTGCAGTGACCTGAATGCAAGCTCGTCTTTCATCTCACGAGATGAAGGGATGTCTGAATCCCCTGTGGAGACCCTAGAGAAAGCCCTAGTTCCACGTATCATCTCAACAGGAGGCCTCACACTCCTTTCAAAACTCGAGGGTCACGCGGAGGTCAATGCCTCAAAAGGAGACGATTCCCGACTCCTCTTGAAAATTGATAGGAATCCCAATATCCCTGTGGCAACTGGACAGGAACCCTGGGTCTCTCGCCTCACCTTGAGAGGGGTCTCTATTGCCCTATCAAGCCTCGATGAGAATACCGAGGTGTCCCTAACATCTAGGCAGGAGTCCTGACGTCACTGAACAACATGAGTTTTGAAGGGTCATTCCCGCCGTAACTCGAGAAGATACCCCAGGTCCCCACCACAACTCAAGAAAACCCAGGAGAATTCACCCTCGCCATGAGATGAGGCCCAATTCCACTGCATCGCATGTAAAGCAATTCCGTGTTCCCCATAAAACAGGATATGAGCCTTGACTTCCGTGATGGTACTCCAGAGAGTCCCCAAGAACACTGTCGCAAGTGTAGAGGGACACTGAGGTCCCCGCAGCAACACGAAAGTGCTCCGAGTACCCAGATCAACTCGAGATGAGACCTGATTCCCCTGCACTGGCTCCAGAGCAATCCCGCTTTCCTCATCAAACTAGACAAGTGGCTTGACTTCCCTTAGGCAACTCCAGAGATTCCCCGAGAGCACCGTCCCAAGTCTAGAGGAACACCAAGTTCAGCACAGCAACTCGAGAAAAGCCTCATGTACCCCAAAACATTCGAGATGAGAGCTGATTCCCTGGCTTCGACTCAAGAGGAATGCCAACTTTCCACAAGCAGCTCAAGCGGAGGCTTTTCTCAGCTCTAGATATGTGAGAGGGACCCTGAGTTTGCTGCCTCAAGTGGAATGGACACCGAGATGCCCTGACTCGAAATAAGGCTGGATTTCCCTGCAGTGACTTGAATGCAGGCTCGTCTTTCATCTCACAAGATGAAGAGATGTCTGAATCCCCTGTGGAGACCCTAAAGAAAGCCCTAGTTCCCCACCTCATCTCGACAGGAGGCCTTACATCCCTTTGACAACTCAAGAGGAACACGGAGTTCAGTGCTTCAAAAGGAGACGATGCCTAACACCTCTTGAAAATTGATAGGAATAGCAATATCCCTGTGGCAACTGCAAAGGGAAGCTGGGTCAACACCTCACCTCGAGAGGCATCCCTATTGCCCTGCCAAGCCTCGAGGAGAATCCCGAGGTGTCCTTCAAAACTAGACAGGAGTCCTGTCGCCGCTCAACCAACATGGGTTTTGAAGGGCCATCCTCGCCGTAACCCAAGAACATACCCTAGGTCCCAGCCGCAACTCAACATAAACCATGAGACTTCCCCCTGGCCGCGAGGTGAGGCCCGATTCCCCTGCACTGAGTGCAGGGCAAATCCGTGTTTCCCATCAAACATGAAAGGAGGCTTCACTTCCTAGATGAAACTCCACATAGTCCCCAAGAACACTGCCAGAGGTCGAGAGGGACCCTGAGGTCACCGCAGCAAAACAAAAGAATTCGTGTAAAGGAAATCAACTCGAGATGAGGCGCGATTGCCCTGCATTGGCTCCAGAGCCATCTTGCATTCCCCATCAAACATGACAAGTGGCTTGACTTCCTTTAGGCAACTCCAGAGATTCACCAAGAGTACCGTCCAATATCTAAAGGAACACAAAGTTCAGCACTGCAACTCGAGAAAAGCTCCCTGTACCCCCAAATCATCTCGAGTTGAGAGCTGATTCCCTGGATTCAACTCAAGAGGAATGCCAACTGTCCACAAGTACCTCAAGAGGAGGCTTCTCTCAGTTATATGTATGTGAGATGGGCCCTGAGTTTGTGGCCTCAAGTGAAATGGACACCGAGATGTCCTGACTCGAAATAAGGCTGGATTTCCCTGCAGTGACTTGAATGCAGGCTCGTCTTTCATCTCACGAGATGAAGGGATGTCTGAATCCCCTGTGGTGACCCTAGAGAAAGCCCTAGTTCCTGGCCTCATCCCAACATGAGACCTCACATCCCTGTGAAAACTCGAGAGGCACACGGAGTTAAATGCTTCAAAAGGAGACGATGGCTGACTCTTCTTGAAAAATGATAGGAATCCCAAAATTCCTGTGGCCACTGCAAATGGAACCTGGGTTTCCCCTCTCACCTTGAGAGGCGTCCCTATTGCCCTCCCAAGCCCCGAGGAGAATCCCGAGGTGTCCCTCGCAACTAGACAGGAGTCCTGACATCACTGATCCAACCTGAGTTTTGAAGGGCCATCCTCGTCATAACACGAGAACATAATCCAGGTTCCCACCGCAACTCGAGAAAAACAATGACACTTTCCCCTCGCCACGAGATGAGGCCCGATTCCCCTGCACTGCATGCAGAGCAAGTCCGTGTTCCCCATCAAACAGGAAAGGAGCCTTGACTTCCTTGATGGCACTCCAGAGAGTCCCCAGGAACACTTTCACAAGTCTAGAGGGACCCTGAGGTCCCCGAAACAACATGAAAGCGCTCCATGTACTCCAAATCAACTCGAGATGAGGCCTGATTCCCCTGCACTGCATGCAGAGCAAGTCCATGTTCCCCATCAAACACGAAAAGAGCCTTGACTTCCTAGATGAAACTCCACATAGTCCCCAAGAACACTGTCACAGTTCTGCAGGGACCCTGAAGTGACAGCAGCAGCACAAAAGAACTCGTTTAACTCAAATCAACTCTAGATGAGACCCAATTCCCCTGCATTGACTCCAGAGACATCCCTCATTCCCCATTAAACAGGGCAAATAGCCTGACTTCCTTTAGGCAACCCCAGAGATTCACCGAGAGCACCGTCCCATATCTAGAGGAACACCAAGTTCAGCACAGCAACTCGACAAAAGCTCCGTGTACCCCAAAACATTTCGAGATGAGAGTTATGACACAGGAGGAATGGAAACTTTCCACAAGCACCTCAAGAGGAGGCTACTCTGAGCTATAGGTATGTGAGAGGGATCCTGAGTTTGCTGCCTCGTGTGGAATGGGCACCGAAATGCCCTTACTCGAAATAAGGCCGGATTTCCCTGCAGTGACTTGAATGCAGTCTCGTCTATCATCTCACAAGAAGAAGGGATGTCTAAATCCCCTGTGGATACCCTAGAGAAAGCCCAAGTTCCCTGCCTCATCTCGACAGGAGGCCTCACATCCCTTTGAAACTTTGAGAGGCACGTGGAGTTCAATGCCTCAAAAGTAGATGATGCCTGCCTCCTCTTGAAAATTGATAGGAATCTCAATATCTCTGTGGCAACTGGAAAGGGACCCTGGGTCTCCACTTTACCTCGAGAGACTTCCCTATTGCCCTCCCAAGCCCCGAGGAGAATCCCGAGGTGTCCCTCGCAACTAGACAGGTGTCCTGACGTCGCTGACCCAACACAAGTTTTGAAGGTCCATCCCCACCGCAACTCAAGAACATACTCCAGGTTCCCACCGCAACTCGAGAAAAACCATGAGACATCCCCCTCGCCGTGAGATGAGGTCTGATTCCCCTGCATTGCATGCAGAGCATGTGTGTGTTCCCCATCATACTTGAAAAGAGTTTTGACTTCCTTGATGGAACTCCAGAGAGTCCCCAAGAACACTGTTACAAAGCTAGAGGGACCCTGCGGACTCCGCAGCAACATGAAAGAGCTCGTGTACCCCAAATCAACTCGAGATGAGGCCCAATTCACCTGAATTGGGTCCAGAGCCATCACACGTTCCCCATCAAATAGAACATGTGGCTTGACCTCCTTTACGCAACTCCAGAGATTCCACGAGAACATCATTCCAAGTCCAGAGGAACACCAAGTTCTGCAGAGCAACTCGAGAAAAGCTCCATGTACCCCAAATCATCTCGAGATGAGAGCTGATTCACTGAACTCGATTCAAAGGGAATTCCAACTTTCCACAAGCACCTCAAGAGGAGGCTTCTCTCAGCTATAAGTATCATAGTGGGACCCTGAGCTTGCTGCCTCAAGTGGAATGTACAATGAGATTCCCAGACTCGAAAAAAGGCCGGATTTCCCTGCAGTGACGTGAATGCAGGCTCGTCTTTCATCTCACAAGATGAAGGGATATCTGAATCCCCCGTGGAGACCCTAAAGAAAGCCCTTGTTCCCCGACTCATCTCGACAGGAGGCCACACATCCCTTTGACAACTCGAGAGGAGTGCAGAGTTCAAGGCGTCAAAAGGAGACGATGCCTGACTCACCTTGAAAATTGATAGGGATCCCAATATCCCTCTGGCAACTGCGAAGGAAGTCTGGGTCTCCTGTCTCACCTCGAGAGGCGTCCCTATTGCCCTGCCAAGCCTCAAGGAGAATCCCGAGGTATCCCTGGCAATTAGACATGAGTCCTGAAGTCGCTGAACCAACATGAGTTTTGAAGGGCCATCCCCGCCGTAATACGAGAACATACCCCAGATTCCCGCTGAAACTCAAGAAAAACCATGAGACTTCCCCATCGCTGCGAGATGAAGCCCGATTGCAATGCTGCGTGCAGAGCAAATCTGTGTTCCTCATTAAACACAAAAGGAGCCTTGACTTCCTTGATGGACCTCCAGAAAGTCCCCAAGAACACTATCACAAGTCTAGCGGGACCCTGAGGTCCCCGCAGCAACACAAAAGAGAATCGTGTACCCCAAATCGACTCGAGATGAGGTGTGATTCCCCTGCATTGCATGTAGACCACATCTGAGTTCCCCATCAAACACTAAAGGAGCCTTGACTTCCTAGATGAAATTCCACATAGTCCCCAAGAAGACTGGGGACTTCAGCACCTCACAAGTCTAGAGGTGCTGAGGCCACCACAGCAACACATAAGAGCTTTGTGTACTACAAATCAACTTGACATGAGGCCGGATTCCCCTGCATTGGCTCCAGAGCCATCGTGCATTCCCCATCAAACAGATCAAGTAGCTTGACTTCTTTTAGCAACCCCAGAGATTAACCGAGAGCACCGTCCCATATCTAGAGGAACACCAAGTTCAGCACAGCAACTCAACAAAAGCTCCGTGTACCACAAATCATCTCAAGATGAGAGCTGATTCCCTGGATTGGACTCAAGAGGAATGCCAACGTTCCACAAGCAACTCAAGAGGAGGCTTCTCTCAGCTATATGTATGTGAAAGGGAACCTGATTTTGCTGCTTCAAGTGGAATGGACATCGAGATGCCCTGATTCAAAATAAGGCCCGATTTCCCTGCATTGACTTGAATGCAGGCTCATCTTTCATCTCACATAAAGAAGGGATGTCTGAATCCCTTGTGGAGACCCTAGAGAAAGCACTAGTTCCCTGCCTTATCTCGACATGAGGCCTGACTTCCCTTTGAAAACTCGAGAGGCATTCGAAGTTCAATGCTTCAAAAGGAGACGAAGCCTGACTCCTTTTCAAAATTGATAGGAATCACGATATCCCTGTGGCAACTGGACAGGAACCCTGGGTCTCTCGCCTCACTTCGAGAGGCATCCCTATTGCCCATGCAAGCCTCGAGGAGAATTCCGAGGTGTCCCTCGCAACTAGAGAGGAATCTTGACGTTGCTGATCCAACACAAGTTTTGAAGGTCCATCCTCGTCGTAACTAGAAAACATAACCCAGGTTCTTGCCGCAACTCGAGAAAAACCATGAGGCTTTCACCTGGCCGTGAGATGAGGCCTGAATCCCCTGCACTGCAGGCAGAGCAATTCCCTGTTCCCCATGAACACGAAAGGAGCCTTGACTTCCTTGATGGAACTCCAAAGAGTCCCCAGGAACACTGTCACTGGTATAGAGGGACACTGAGTTCCCCACAGCAACACGAAAGCGCTCCGTGTACTTCAAATCAACACGAGGTGAGGCCTGATTCCCCTGCATGGTCTCCAGAGCCATCCAGCATTCCCCATCAAACACGACAAGTGGCTTGTCTTCCTTTAGGCAACTCCAGAGTTTACCCGAGAACACCGTCCTAAGTATAGAGGAACACCACGTTCAGCACAGCAACTAGAAAACATCTCTGTGTACCTCAAATCATCTCGAGATGAGCGCTGATTCCCTGGCTTTGACTCAAGAGGAATGCCAGCTTTAAACAACACCTAAAGAGGAGGCTTCTCTCAGCTATAGGTATGTGAGAGGGACCCTGAGTTTGCTGCCTCAAGTGGCATGGACACTGAGAAGCCCTGACTCAAAATAAGGCCAGGTGTCCCTGCAGTGGCTTGAATGCAGGCTCATCTCTCATCTCACAAGATGAAGGGATGTCTGAATCCCCTGTGGAGACCCTAGAGAATACCCTAGTTCCCAGCCTCATCTTAAAAGGAGGCCTCACATCCCTTTGACAACTCGAGAGGAACACAGAGCAACATGTAAAGGCTCTGTGTACTCCAAAACAACTCGAGATGAGGCCCGATTCCCCTGCACTGCGTTCAGAGCAAGTCTGTGTTCCCCATCAAACACGAAAGGAGCTTTGACTTCCCTGATGGAAATCCAGAGAGTCCCCAGGAACACTGTCACAAGTTTCGGGGGTCCCTGAGGTCCCCGCAGCAACATGAAAATGCACTGTGTACTTGAAATCAACTCGAGATGAGGCCCGCTTCCCATGCACTGCATGCAAAGCAAGTCTGTGTTCCCCATAAAACACGAAAGGAGCCTTGACTTCCTTGATGGAAATCCAGAGAGTCCCCAGGAAGACTTTGAAAAGTCTAGAGGGACCCTGAGAACCCCACAGCAACATGAAAGTGCACTGTGTGCTTCAAATCAACTCGAGATGAGGCCCGATTCCCCTGCATTAGCTCCAGAGCCATCACTCATTCCCCATCAAACACAACAAGTGGCTTGACTTCCTTTAGGCAACTCCAGAGATTACCTGAGAATACCGTCTCAAGACAAGAGGAATACCAAGTTCAGCACAGCAACTCGAGAAAAGTTCCGTGTACCCCAAATCATCTCGAGATGAGAGCTGATTCCCTGGCTTCGACTCAAGAGGCATGCCAACTTTCCACAAGCCCCTCAAGAGGAGGCTTCTTTCAGCTCTAGGTATGTGAGAGGGACCCTGAGTTTGCTGCATCAAGTGGAATGGTTACCCAGATGCAATGACTCGAAATAAGGTTGGATTTCCCTGCAGTGACTTTAATGCAGGCTCGTCTTTCATCACACATGATGAAGTGATGTTTGAATCCCCTGTGGAGACCCTAGAGAAAACCCTAGTTCCCCGGCTCATCTCGACAGGAGGACTCACAGTCTTTAGAAACCTCCAGAGGCACATGGATTTAAATGCTTCAAAAGGAGAGCATGGCTGCCTCCTCTTGAAAATTGATAGGAATCTCCAAATTACTGTGGCAACTGGAATGGACCCTGGGTCTCCCCCGTCACCTCGAGAGGCATCCTTATTGCCCTACCAAGCCTCGAATAGAATCCCGAGTTGTCCCTTGCAGCTAGACAGGAGTCGTAATGTCACTGAATCAACACGAGTTTGAAGGGCCATCCCAACCATAACTTGAGAACATAACTCAGGTTCCCGCCACAGCTCAAGAAAACCGTGAGAATTCCCCCTTGCCATGAGATGAGGCGCGAGTCCCCTGCATTGCATGCAGAGCAAGTCCATGTTCCCCATCAAAAACGAAAGGAGCCTTGACTTCCTAGATGAAACTCCACATAGTCCCCAAGAACTGTGTCAGAAGTCTAGAGGGACCCTGAGGTCAGTGCAACAATAGGAAAGAGCACCGTGTACCACAAATCAACTCGAGATGAGGCCCGATTCCCCTGCACTGGCTCCAGAGCAATCCTGCATTCCTCATCAAAGAGCACAAGTGGCTTGACTTCTTTTGGGCAACTCCAAGATTCCCCGAGAACACCATCCCAAGTCTAGAGCAACACCAAGTTCAGCACAGCAACTCGAGAAAAGCTCCGTGTAGCCCAAATCATTTCGAGATGAGAGCAGATTCCCTGGCTTTGAAACAAGAGCAATGCCAACTTTCCACAAGCAGCTCAAGTGGAGGCTTTTCTCAGCTCTTGGTATGTGAGAGGCACCCTGAGTTTGCTGCTTCAAGTGGAATGGACACCGAGATGCCCTGACTCGAAATAAGGCCGGAATTCCCTGCAGTGACTTGAATGCCGGCTCATCCTTCATCTCAAAAGATGAAGGGATATCTGAATCCCCTATGAAGACCCTAGAGAAAGCCCTAGTTCCCCGCCTCATCTCGACAGGAGGCCTCACATCCCTTTGACAACACGAGTAGAACACGGAGTTCAGTGCTTCAAAAGTAGACAATGATTGAGTCCTCTTGAAAATTGACAGAAGTCCCAGTATCCGTGTGGCAACTTGAAAGGACACTGGGTCTCCCGCCTCACCTCGAGAGGCATCCCTATTGCCCTGCCAAGACTCGAGGACAATCCCGAGTTGTCCATCGCAACTAGACAGGAGTCCTGACGTAGCTGAAAAAACACGAGTTTTGACGGGCCATCCCCATCGTCACTTGAGAATATAACCCAGGTTCCCTCCACAACTCGAGAAAATCCATGAGACTTCCCGCTCGATGAGAGATGAGATCAGATTCCCCTGCACTGAGTGAAGAGCAATTCCGTGTTCCCCATCAAACATGAAAGGAGCCTTGACTTCCTTGATGGAACTCCAGAGAGTCCCCAAGAACACTGATAAATGTCTAGAGGAACCCTGAGGTCACCGCAGCAACATGAAATATTTCGGTGTACCCCAAATCAACTCGAGATGAGTCCAGATTCCCCTTCATTGGCTCCAGAGCCATCCGGCGTTCCCCATCAAACATGACAAGTGACTTGACTTCCTTTAAGCAACTCCAGAGATTCCCCAAGAACAACGTCCTGAGTATAGAGGAACACCACGTTCAGCACAGCAACTAGAAAACAGCTCCGTGTACCTCAAATCATCTCGAGATGAGACTTGATTCCCTGGCTTTGACTCAAGAGGAATGCCAGCTTTAAACAACACCTAAAGAGGAGGCTTCTCTCAGCTATAGGTACGTGAGTGGGACCCTGAGTTTGCTGCCTCAAGTGGAATGGACACCGAGATGCCCTGACTTGAAATAAGGCCGGATGTCCCTGCAGTGATTTGAATGCAGGCTTGTCTTTCATCTCAAAAGATGAAGTGATGTCTGAATCCCCTGTGGAGACCCTAGACAAAGCCCTATTTCCCCACCTCATCTCGACAGGTGACCTTACATCCCTTTGACAACACGAGTCGAATGCGGAATTCAATGCTTCATAAGGAGACGATGACTGAGTCGTCTTGAAAATGGACAGGAATCCCAGTATGTCTGTTGCAACTTGAAAGGACACTGGGTCTCCCCCGTCACCTCGAGAGGCGTCACTATTGTCCTGCCAAGCCTTGAGGAGAATCTCAAGGTGTCCCTCGCAACTAGACAGGAGTTCACACATCGCTGAACAAACATGAGTTTTGAAGGGCCATCCCCGCCGTAACTCTAGAACATAACCAGGTTCCCTCCACAACTCCAGAAAAACAATGAGACTTTCTCCTCACCGCGAGATGAGGCCCAGTTCCCATGCAATGTATGCAGGTTAAGTCCGTGTTCCCAATCAAAAGGAAAGGAGACTTGACTTCTTTGAAGGACCTCCAGAGAGACCCCAAGAACACTGTCAGAAGTCTACAGGGACCCTGAGGTCCCCGCAGCAACATGAAAGGGCTCCGTGTACTCCAAATCAACTCAAGATGAGGCCCGATTCCCCTGGACTGCATTCAGAGCAAGTCCGTGTTCCCCATCAAACACGAAAGGAGCCTTGACTTCCTTGATGGAACTCCAGAGAGTCCCCAGGAACACTGTCACAAGTCTAGAGAGACCCTGAGGTCCCCTGCAGCAACATGAAAGTGCACCGTGTACTTCAAATCAACTCGAGATGAGACCCGATTCCCCTGCATTGTCTCCAGAGACATCACTCGTTCCCCATCAGACACACAAAGTGGCTTGATTTCCGTTAGGCTACTCCAGAGATTACCCGAGACTACCATCTCAAGACTAGAGGAACACCAAGTTCAGCACAGAAACTCGAGAAAAGCTCTGTGTACCCCAAATCATCTCGAGATGAGAGCTGATTCCCTGGCTTTGACTCAAGAGGGATGTCAACTTTACACAAGCACCTGACGAGGAGGCTTCTGTCAGGTATATGTATGTGAGAGGGACCCTGAGTTTGCTGCCTCAAGTGGAATGAACACCGAGATGCCCTGACTCATAATAAGGCCGGAATTCCCTGGAGTGACTTGAATGCAGGCTCGTCTTTCATCAAACAAGATGAAGGGATGTCTGAATCCCCTGTGGAGACCCTAGAGACAGCCCTAGTTCCCCGGCTCATCTCAACAGGAGGCCTCACATCCTTTTGAAACTCGAGAGGCACGTGGATTTAAATGCTTCAAAAGGGGAGTATCGCTCCCTCCTCTTGAAAATTGATAGGAATCCCAAAATTCCTGTGGCAACTGGAAAGGACCTTGGGTTGCCCCTCTCACATTGAGAGCCGTCCCTATTGCCCTGCCAAGCTTCGAGGAGAATCTCGATGTGTCCCTCACAACTAGACAGGAGTCCTGATATCACTGAACCAACACAAGTTTTGAAGGGCCATCCCAGCTGTAACTCGAGAATATAACCCAGTTTCCCGCCACAACTCGAGAAAACCATGAGAATTCCCCCTCGCCGTGAGACGAGGCCTGATTCCCCTGCATTGCATGCAAAGCAAGTCGGTGTTCCCCATCAAACACGAAAGGAGCCTTGACTTCCTAGATGAAACTCCACATAGTCCCCAATAACTCTGTCACATGTCTAGTGGGACCCTGAGGTCAACGCAGCAACACGAAATATCCCCGTTTACCTCAAATCAACTTGAGGTGAGTCCTGATTTCCCTGCATTGGCTCTAGAGCAATCCAGCATTCCTCATCAAGCAGGACAAGTGGCTTGACTTCTTTTAGGCAACTCCAGAGATTCCCTGAGAACACCGTCCCAAGTATAGAAGAACACCAAGTTCAGCACAGCAACTCAAGAAAAGCTCCGTGTACCCCAAATCATTTTGAGATGAGAGCTGATTTCCTGGCTTCGAATCAAGAGGAATGCCCACTTTCCACAGCAGCTCAAGCGGAGGCTTTTCTCAGCTCTAGGTATGTGAGAGGGACCCTCAGTTTGCTGCCTCAAGTGAAATGGACACCGAGATGCCCTGACTCGAAATAAGGCCGGAATTCCCTGCAGTGACTTGAGTGCAGGCTCGTCTTTCATCTCATCAGATGAAGGGATTCCTGAATCCCCTTGAAGACCCTATAGAAAGCCCTATTTCCCCACCTCATCTTGACATGTGGCCTCACATCCCTTTGACAACACGAATGGAAAGCGGAATTCAATGCTTCAAAAGTAGATGATGACTGAGTCCTCTTGAAAATTGACAGGAATCCCAGTATCCCTGTGGCAACTTGAAAGGACACTGGGTCTCCCGCCTCACCTCGAGAGGTGTCCTCCTTATTGACTTGCCAAGTCTCGAAGTGAATCTCGAGTTGTCCCTCGCAACAAGACTGGAGGCCTGATGTCGCTGAACAAACACGCGTTATGAGGGTCCATCCCCTTCGTCACTCGAGAATATAACCCAGGTTCCTTCTGCAACGCGAGAAAGTCCATGAGACTTTCCACTCGAAGAGAGATGAGATCAAATTCCCCTGCATTGCGTGCAGAGCAATTCCATGTGCACCATCAAACATGAAAGGAGCCTTGACTTCCTTGATGGAACTCCAGAGAGTCCCCAAGAACACTGATACAAGTCTAGAGTGACCCTGAGGTCACCGCAGCAACACGAAAGTGCTCAGTGTACTGCAAATCAACGTGAGATGAGGCCAGATTACATTACATTGGCTCCAGAGCCATCCGGCGTTCCCCATCAAACACGACAAGTGGCTTGACTTCCTTTAGGCAACTCCAGAGATTCCCTGAAAACACTGTCCTAAGTATAGAGGAACACCACGTTCAGCACAGCAATTAGAAAACAGCTCCGTGTACCTCAAATCATCTCGAGATGAGAGTTGATTCCCTGGCTTCTAATCAAGAGGAATGCCAACTTTCCAGAACCCCCTCACGGGGAAGCTTCTCTCAGCTATAGGTACGTGAGAGGGACCCTGAGTTTGCTGCCTCAAGTGGAATGGACACCGAGATGCCGTGACTCGACATAAGGCCGGATTTCCCTGCAGTGACATGAATGCAGGCTTGTCTTTCATCTCAAAAGATGAAGGGATGTCTGAATCCCCTGTGGAGACCCTAGAGAAAGCCCTAGTTCCCCACCTCATTTCCACAGGAGGTCTCACATCCCTTTGACAACTCGAGAGGAACACGGAGTTCAATGCTTCAAAAGTAGACGATGACGGACTCCTCTTGAAAATTGACAGGAATCCCAGTATTCCTGTAACAACTTGAAAGTGACAGTGGGTTTCCCTACTCATCTCGAGAGGCATCCCTATTGTCCAACCAAGTTTCGAGGAGAATCCCGAGGTGACCCTCACAACTAGACAGGCGTCCTGACATCATTGGACAAACAGGAGTTTTAAGAGTCCATCCCTGTCGTCACTCGAGAATATACCCCAGGTTCCCTCCGCAACTCGAGAAAAACCATGAGACTTTCCACTCGATGAGAGATGACATCACATTCCCCTGCATTGAGTGCAGAGCAAGTCCGTGTTCCCCATCAAACATGAAAGGAGCCTTGACGTCCTTGATGGAACTCTAGAGAGTCCCCAAGAACACTGATACAAGTCTAGAGGGACCCTGAGGTCCCCGCAGCAACATGAAAGCACTCCGTGTACTCCAAATCAACTCAAGATGAGGCCAGATTCCCCTTCATTGGCTCCAGAGCCATCTGGCGTTCCCCATCAAACACGACATGTGGCTTGACTTCCTTTAGGCAACTCCAGAGATTCCCCGAAAACACTGTCCTAAGTATAGAGGAACACCCTGTTCAGCACAGCAACTAGAAAACAGCTCCGTGTACCTCAAATCATCTCGAGATGAGACCTGATTTCCTGGCTTTGACTCAAGAGGAATGCCAGGTTTAAACAACACCTAAAGAGGAGGCTTCTCTCAGCTATAGATATGTGAGAGGGACCCTGAGTTTGCTGCCTCACGTGGAATGGACACCAAGATGCCCTGGTTTGAAATAAGGCCGGATTTCCCTGCAGTGACTTGAATGCAGGTTCGTCTTTCATCTCATAAGAGGAAGGGACGTCTGAATCCCCTGTGGAGACCCTAGAGAATGCCCTAGTTCCCCGCCTCATTTTGACAGGAGGCCTCACATCCCTTTGACAACACGAGAGGCACGTGGAGTTCAATGCTTCAAAAGGAGATGAAACCTGTCTCCTCTTGAAAACTGACAGGAGTCACAGTATTGCTCTGGCAACTGCAAAGGCAAACTTGGTCTCCCCCCTCACCTTGAGAGGCGTCTGTATTGCATTGCAACATCTCGAGGAGAATCCTGATGTGTCTCTCCCAACAAGACAAGAGTCCTGACGTCACTGAACCTCACCCCAGACCCTGCACCTGGGGTCACTCCTCCAGTTTCCAAGGTGACTCCACCTGAAATATCCTGTGTCTGTAATCACATGTGCACATCTCCAGGATGACGCCACTTCCCAGACCCAGTACCTGTGGTCACGCTTCCACAATCTCCAGGGTGATCACAACACACTGGACCATGCACCTGGGGTCACATGTCCACAGTCTGCAGGGTGACATTCTCCCAAACCCTATATCTAGGATCACATATCTACAGTCCCCTGGGTGATCCCTCCCAGACACTGTATCTGGAGTCACACATCCACAGTCTCCACGGTGACCCCTTCCCAAGCCTTGCAACTGGGCTCACAATTCCACAGTCTCCAGGGTGAATTCCTTCTGACCATTCCCCTGGGGTCACATATCCACATTCTTCAGGGTGACCAACCCAGTCCCTGTCCATGGGGTCACATATCAACAGTCTCCAGGGTGACACTCCTCCCCTGAATGCACATTTCAAGGGGAGCACAAAAAGCACACCCAAAATATGCACATTTGACAAAAGGGTTATTTTGGACTGATTAATTAAAAAAACAAAACAAAACAAAAGAAAAAAACAAACAGCCGCCCCAGGAGGATCTTTGAAAACCAAGTCGAAATTCCATTTTATGAAGTAGATTTACATTTGTTAAGGATATCTCCATCTTTAAGGACGTGTCCCTGTCTGGACCAGGAAATAGAGGATGGCTAAATATCAAGAATGGACTAAGTATCAAGACTGACTTGATATCACTAAATGACTTGACTAAATATCAAGAAGGTCTATGGAATGGACCTGGAAGTTAATCTGCATACCACCATGTCTTTGTTTACTGTGCTTCACCTAATAATCTCCCTT
Organism: Muntiacus reevesi; assembly: GCF_963930625.1. Lineage (NCBI taxonomy): Eukaryota > Metazoa > Chordata > Mammalia > Artiodactyla > Cervidae > Muntiacus > Muntiacus reevesi. The sequence goes on from NW_027077941.1 coordinate 397,472, forward strand.
AAATAGCTTCTTCCATTCCTTAACCTCCTTCTTTCATTCTTAGCTGATGATAGCATTTAAGGTAAAGTCTTGGACCATTTCAGAAAGTGACAGTTTTCCCAGGTATCTTTCAACTATATAGGAGGTATGCATGTCATATATTAAACTTCTGATTGTTTTTCTCCAATCCATCTTCCTTTCATTATGAACATCTCAGTGAAGAACACTGAGGCTAGGGGGAAAATTATCTTTCCTCTCATCTAATGCAATAAAATAGCATTCAGAGATATAGAGGAATGAACCACAGACCAATTTAAAATAAAAATAAAGGAAAGCATGAATCTAACACTTACATTACTGAGTGAGGGAATCCAGCCTCAAGTGCTACACACTGTATGATCGTATAAGACATTCTAGCAAAGGTAAAACAGACATGATAAAGAGTTTATGGAATATATGGTTGAAATATTTCACATGGTACTTTAGTGAGGAATACCTGTCACTATGCATTTGTCTAAGCACATAGATTTCTGTTTTCAGAACACAAGTAATTTATTACCTATTCACATTTATTTATTTATGGTATGGAGTGCTAAAGACTGGAATGCAGAATTTAACAAAGAATATAACAGATTGAGAAATAAATGAAAAGCTTCAGACTTCCCTAGGGGCCCAGTGGTTAAGACTCCACGTTGCCAGTGCAGGAAATATGGGTTCAATTCCTGGTCAGGGACCTAAAACCCCACATGACGCGGCACAGCCAAAAGATTTAAAAGGAAGAAGAAAAATTTTAAAAGGCCACTCTCACTCTTAGGACAAAATTATCTGACCTAAGTTCACTGTGTAAATGAATGGAATCTGCAGGCCAAAGACAAATGTACCATACATAAACAATGGGCTCTGTAAGTTCTTTCCACGGGGGTTTGTAGCTAACAGGACTGAAACTACCATATCAGTTATTGAAGGAGCAAGCCCTGAATTTGATAAGTGATGAGTAGTGGAAGCCAGGTTTCTTACCATTGGAGTGGGAAGTTACAGGCAGACAAAAGGAGAAGGTTATAATACCTGTGTCATAAGAGATCAGGTTGGAGACATCATTATAAACTATCTTTAGCCTAATGCAGAAACATATAACTCCATGTGAAAATCTTCATAACCGTCTGTATGCATAGTCTGGATACATGCATGTGTATTTCCATGCATTGTCTGCTGAGATTATTAAGTTCCCACATACAAGTTTTTATTAATATGCTCTAACAAAAAGGGACAAGGACTCTTTAAATATGTGTCTGATACTAGGACTGAGACAATAAATATGTAAAGCAGCATAATCTTAAAATGTGAGAAAGAAGGACCAAAAAGCCCCATAAAAGCTGAATTATGTAAAATAAAAGCAGGAGAGTATGGAAAAAGCTCTCAATAGCCAAAGCTAGAATGAACTAAGCAGTCTAATTGGCTGGATTATAGCCAAAAGAAAGTGAAAGTGAAGTTGCTCAGTCGTGTCTGACTCTTTGCAACCCCATGGACTGTAAGCTATGAGGCGCCTCCATTCATGAAATTTTCCAGGCAAGAGTACTGGAGTGGGTTGCCATTTCCTTCTCCAGGGGATCTTCCCCACCCAGGGATTGAACCCAGGTATCCTGCATTGCAAGCATATGCTTTTACAGGCTGAGCCACCAGGGAAGCTCCCAAAAGTTTAAAATAATTTTCAGGTGTCCAAACTGGTAAAAAGTAAAAATTAGGTTTTATGAGTAATGTTGAATAAAAATCTCACACAGAAAGATTCTAAATAATTGATACAGACTCAGCTGTCCATCAAGTATATGAAGCTAACTCTCCTCTCCTCAAATGTGGGTCCTGCATTATGACTTCCTCCTTAATAAGGCACTCAGGATGGACGTGAGGAAAATCAACAATAAAGACAAATAACAAATGTTGGCGAAAATGTACGAAATTGAAACTCAAAACTTTACTTGTGGAGAGGTAAAATGGTGCAATCAATGTGTCCAAAACAAGCATTTTCTCGAAAACATAAAAATGTAATTATATCACTCAGTAGTGGCCACAGGACTGGAAAAGGTCAGTTTTCATTCCAATCCCAAAGAAAGGCAAAGCCAAAGAATGTTCCAACTGCCACACAGTTGCACTCATCTCACATGTTAACAAAGTAATGATCAAATTTCTCCAAGCCAGGCTTCAACAGTAAGTGAACCATGAATTTCTAGATGTTCAAGCTGGATTTAGAAAAGACAGAGGGACCAGAGATCAAATTGCCAACACCCGTTGCATCACTGAAAGAGCAAGAGAGAAAAACATCCAGAAAAATATTTACTTCTGCTTTGTTAACAATGCCAAAGCCTTTGACTCTGCAGATCACCACAAACTGTGGAAAATTCTGAAAGGTATGGGAATACCAGACTGCCTTACCTGCCTCCTGAGAAATCTGTATGCAGGTGAAGAAGCAACAATTAGAACTAGACATGGAACAATGGACTGGTTCCAAATCAGGAAAGGAGTACAGCACCCTGCTTATTTAACTTATATGCAGAGTATATCATGTGAAATCTCGGGTCTGGATGAGGCACAAGCTGGAATCAAAATTGCCAGGAGAAATATCAATAATTTCAGATACACAGAGGACACCACTCTTATGGCAGAAAGCAAAGAAGAACTAAAGAGTCTCTTGATGAAAGTGAAAGAGGAGAGTGAAAAAGTTGGCTTAAAAATCAGTATTCAGAAAACTAAGATCATGGCATCTGGCCCCATCACTTCATGGCAAATAGATAGGAAAACAATGGAAATGGTGACAGAGTTTATTGTGGGGGGGGGGCTCAAAAATCACTGAAGATGGTGACTGCAGCCATGAAATTAAAAGACACCTGCTCCTTGGAATAAAAGTTATGACCAACCTAGACAGCATATTAAAAAGCAGAGACATTACCAACAAAGGTCCATGTACTCAAAGCTATGGTTGTTCCAATAGTCATGTATAGACGTTACAGCTGGACTACAAAGAAAACTGAGCACCGAAGAAGTGATGCTTTGGAACTGTGGTGTTGGAGAAGACTCTTGAGCATCACTTGGACTGCAAGGAGATCCAACAAGTCAATCCTAAGGGAAATCAACCCTGACTATTCATTGGAAGGACTGATGCTGAAGCTGAAACTGCAATACTTTGGCCACCTAATGTGAAGAACTGACTCATTGGAAAAGACCCTGATGCTGGGAAAGATTGAAGGCAGGAGCAGAAGGGGATAACAGAGGATGAGATGGTTGATGGCATCACCAACTCGATAGACATGAGTTTGAGCAAGCTCTGGGAGTTGGTGATGGATAGGGGAGCCTGGTGTGCTGCAGTCCACGGGGTCACAAAGAGTCGGACATGAGTGAGTGACTGAACTGAAATATCATATGTTTTGGTAACTCCACTCCTAGATATACATCCAAAGAATTTAAAAGAGGTGCTCAAATATATACTTGTACACCAATATTTACAGCAGCAGTGTTCTTGATAATCCAAGTTAAAAACAATGAAAATGTCCACCAACAAGTGAATGGAAGAGCAAATAGGGCAGTTCCATCCATGAGATGCATTACTCTGCCATATAAAGGAATATAGTAAAATAATGCCACAGCTTCAGAAAATAGTAGGGGGCTTTACAAAAACTTAAACACAGAGTTAACATAGAATCCATCAATTCCGGTCCAGGTTATACACTCAAGATATTTAAAACCAAATACTGAAACAGATATTCAAACCCCATATTCATAGCAGCATTATTCATAGTAACCAAAAGGTGGCAGCAGCACAAGTGTTCAACAGATGACTGGATAAGCACGATGCAGTATATACACAGTGGGATCTGATTCAACCTTTAAAAACAAGATAACTCATACATGCTATAATGTAGATGAAACTTCAAGTCATTAGGTGAAGTGAAACAAGCCTGACACAAAAGGAAAAATGTTCTATGATTCCACTAGTATGAGATATCCATATAAGACAAATTCCAAGTAGAGTAAGATGGCCAGGGATTGGGGGTTATGAGTATTTAATGGTTACAGTGTCACTTCAGGAAAAGGGAAAGATTCTGGAGATGAATGGTGGGGAAATTTTTACAATGAGAGTGCAGTTAATGCTATAGAAGTTCATACTTCAAATGACTCAAATAATAAATGTTGTTATATGTTTGTAAGCACAGTGAAAAAAATGACACATGGCACAACATGGAAAAGCACTAAAAACATTCTCAGTGAAAGAAACCACACTGAAAAGCCACCCAGATCATAGTCATCTTGTCACTTTAAATCCATGAAGGTTTTTAACATGAGGGAAAGCCCCAGTGATGGCTCCAGAAAAAGAAAACTGCATTAGAATGAAGAAAGACAGTTGCACAAAGCTTGGGCAGCTGATGAAAGTTGAACTGGTCCTATGGATAGGATTGTAATGTGGAAAACATAATTATCCCCCATTTTGGGGTTGTGGGCTGGTTCCTGGGAAAGTGACCATGTTTTGGGTAAAACACATTGCGGTATTTGGTGTGAATGTAGAAAACTTTGTACCACTATTTAAAGTAGACACGTTTGAAATTTTACTAGAAAGTAAGTTACTTTTCAATACAGCCATGTAAGTCACATGCCAGAAAATCAGAGATGACATCGAACATTGCAATAGAGGCCAAGAGTTAACCTAACTAAATTCAGCTAAAGTAGTTTGATGCTAATTGCCTTGTACTAGTCCACATGGTATTAAAAGGCACCATAGGAAGAGTATATTAGTAGACACCATGCCCTGGGTGCTGTGGATGACCAGATGGAACTGAAACTATTAGATGTCTTAATTCTAGTTTTCCACATAACACTACACAAAAGCAACTGTCAGAACTAAAAAGCGAATTCACAGACTTGCCTGGCAGTCCAGTAGTTAAGACTGCACTTCCACTGCAGGGGGTACAGGTTTGATCCTCGGTCAGAGAACTAAGATCCAACATGTCGAGCTGTGGGGCCAAAAAAAAGAAAAAAGAAAGTCAGCAGAACTGCAAGATCATTTGTGATTCTCTACACTAATAATGAACTATCAGAAAGAGAAATTAAGAAAATAATTCCTTTTACAATTGCATCCCCTCCCCCACACAACTAGAAATCTAACCAAGGACTTGAAAGACCTGAAAGCTAAAAACTACAAGACGATGATCAAAGAAACTAAATGGATACAAGTAAAAAGATATCCCATGCTTATGGGTGAAAATACCATTAAAATATCCATTCTAAACAAAGCAACGTACACATTCATGCAATCACTGCCAACATTTCAATGACATTTTTCACAGAAACAAAAGCAATCTTTACATCTGTGTGGAGCCACAAAGGAACCAGAAGAGCCAAAGGGATCCTGAGAAAGCAGAACAGGCTGGTGGCATGTCTATCCCTGACTTCAATCTAGAGTATGTACCTAAAGTCACCAGAAGACGTGTGGAATTGGCACAGAAATAGTCAAGAGAGCTCAGAAGTAAACCTACAGGTGCATGGTAATTAATTTACAAGAAAGGAACTAAAAATATATACGCGGGAAAGGACAGTCCCCCCCACCCCCCTCAATAAACCGTGCTGGGAAAAATGGAAACCACACACCAAGGAACAATATAGGACACCATCTTATACTACAGACAAAAACTGACTAAAATCCCACAACTTTCCACATCAAGCCCTAACAGTCTTGGGTCCTCTTAAGACAGACTTTCAGCAACAGCCACACACAGAAGCTTCTTCCCAATTTTCCTCACTTTTTCTTTCAGCAGCACATCGTTGCAGGAATCTTGAGGAAACCAGACTCCCGTCAGACTCAACTGAACCCCACAATGTCCCAAAGCTGAAGCACCAATGGGTTCTGAGGAGATCATGGGTCCTGAGGAAACTAGATTCCATCAGCCAAAACTAAACCCCATAATGCCCCAAAGCCAAAATACAATGGATCCTGTGGTGACCCATCTCCTGTCAGCCTGAACTGAACCCCACAATGTCACAAAGCTGAACCCCCATAAGGTCCTGAGGAGATCAAATTCTATCAGCCTGAATTGAACCCCACAATGCCCCAAAGCTGAAACCACATGGGTCTTGTGGTGACCCATCTCCTGTCAGCCTGAACTGAACCCCACAATGTCCCAAAGCTGAACACCCAGCAGGTCCTGAGGAGACCAGATTCCATCAACCTGAACTAAACCCCACAATGCCCCCAAACTGAAGCCCCAGTGGGTTCTGAGAAGACCAGATTCCATCTGCCTGACCTGAACCTCAGAGTATCCTGAAGCTGGGTCCTGAGGAGACCAGAGTGCTGTCAGTGGCCACCAACAGCCAGGTGCTCCAGCAGAGTGGGGAGTTCCCCCTGGGGTGAGGAGAGTGTCAGGGGGGCGGGCTCTTCATTATCATGAATAGGCATGATCAAGAAGGTTTGCAGGGGCCAGGGCAAGGACAAGGGAGATAAGCTCCAGCTCCGAGTATTCTAAGTCCCCACTTTCTGAGATTGCGTGACCTACATGATCCAGACTTTGCAAGGAGCAAGCTGAGTTACAGAGGCAGAAGGAGCAGGAGGTGATGTAAAATTTTAACGTTTCCTCTTCAGGTTCAGAAAGATGAAGCCCTCCCAGGTTCCCAGGTCCTTGTGCCCCAGTGACTGTGAGCTCTTCCTTCTGGGTGTATGACCAACCCCCACACTAAGTCCCCTCTATACCCATGGCCCTGGCCCAAGCCTAACCTCCCCCTCAGGCCCTGATGAAGCTCCCCGCCCCCATTGTGCATCTCACATCCCACCCCAACGTGGTCTTTTTGAAGCCTAAACAAGACCATCCTCCTCTCCTCCCTGTGATTCCCCTCACCTGATGAAGCCAGGTCTTCATCCATTCCAGGTGACTCCAAGGGCCTCATTCTCTCCATGTGTGTGGCCGCTCTCTGTGCCCGTCTTTATGGGCATGTGGTGATCTCCTAAAATGAGGGTTATTTGACAGAGAGAGAATGGGGTAAATGGTGGCCACCAAAGATGTGTCCCCCCAGAACAGGGCCGTATCTGGGAAAAGAGTCTTTGTAGATGTAGTTAAGGATAGCAAGGTAAGGTCATCTAGGGTTAGGGTGACCTTCAATCCAACTGACAGACTCCTTCAAAGAGACGAAAGAGGACACAAAGGGGAAGCCTCTTAAAGGCAGAGGCAGAGATGGGAGGGAGGGGGCCACAAGCCCAGGGACCCCTGGAGCCCCTGAAGTTGGAAAAGGCAGGAATGATCCTGTCCTGGAGCCTCTGGAGGGACCTCAGCCCTGTGCCACCTTGATTTCCGGTGTCTGGTCTCCAGGACTGAGAGAGGATGAACTCCTGTTGTTTTAAACCACCCAGCATGTGATCATGTTAGAGAAGCCACAGAGCAGCCACACAGACCCTGCTCTGTAGGATCCTAGAAATGTGGGTCTCATTAAAGCAGATGAAGGGTGGATTACAGAACCCTTAAAATCAGCTCTGGACCCTCAGAAATGCTAAAGCAGTGGCTGGGCTCCAGAATGTTGAGGGGTCAAGTCTGAAGCCTGTGCCTAGGGGTACTGGGTGCACACGCCTGCCCGGGTTCTTACACCAGTACATGTGGTGTAACATCTCAGTCTTGATGGAGGACATTTAATATCAATGGCCACATTGCTAATTAAGAAGCCACCAGTTGCACAGGTGAAAGCCCAATTAGGGCACTTGCTTCAGGGATGAGCAATTCTGAAGATGGTCAGGGATGGGGACTTACTCATGTGTAGCCAGCCAGCAGCCCTTGCACATACCCCACCCCCTCCCCTCCCAAGGAGGGACCTCAGTGGGAAGCTGGGAGACTCCACGGAGTCATCTCTAAGTAAATGTTGGCTGACCCCCAGGCTAGCCATTCCTGAACCTCATCCACCCTTCATAGATAAAACACTTGAATATGTGCAAAGACCTCACAGGCTGGAGAAAAGTGGAGCCACTCCAGCGACAGCATGCTTACTGACGTGGCTCCTGTAGGTCAGGCAGAATGGTCCTGGCCTGGGTGATCTGGAAGCTTTGCACTTTCCTACCTGAGTTACTCCTCCTGTGCTGCTCCCATTGCCTGTTTTCTTGCTTCCTCACTTCTGCCTGAGAAGATTTCCAACAGCAGGAACAGGTGACACAGCCCATCCTTAGGAAGTGACAGCTTAGCACCTCCTGCAGAAGGTCCAGCAGAGCCCAACACAGACCCAATCCCCCGAAACACTATGGGCCCTCACTCTCTCTTATCAAGCCAACCCTGCAAGATCTAAGCAGAAAGACAGCATCAGGTACAGCTGCAGGCACTTGAGGGGGTTTATATAGACCTCAACCCAGGCACACATCCAAAGGGCAGGCCAGTCAGGTCAGCCAATCTGCCCACCTGGGCTTGTGGTTTCAGAAAATGGGCCTCATTGTCCTGGCCAGGGTTCCAGGAACAGGTGTGGGTCCTTTGGGTCAGGATGGATATGGGGCTGCTGCTCTGACTTGTTTTCTCATCTTCTTATCTGACCTATAAGTGGGAGAGGATTTCAGGAAGGCCTTCTTCTAATGAGAGGGACCCAGGGGTCAGGGAGAGGATGGGTGGTGGGTGGAGACAGACTCAGTGCCCAGGTGCTATGGGACCCTCTGGAAAACCTGCTGGAAGGAGGCTGCAACCAGTGAAGCCCAAGGTCACAAAACTATCCTGAAGCTGCTGTATGTTACCTCAGGTCCTCCTCTGAGGGTCTCAAGGTCAGATCTGTCCAACAGAGGAGCTGGGGGCTCTTTGCAGTGAGGGCTCTGTGAACAGCTCCTGGGTGCTGAGCCCTGCAGGATACCTGCCCAGGTGAGCCCCATATCCTGGGAGGCACCTGCCCATAAGAACCATGTATCCTGGGAGGGGCGAGTGAACAAGTATTCTCTCTGTGCAGTTATCACAGATTAGCTTAGTGACTCTCACGCGGGCAGTGCTGGAATTAGATGAGAACAAGGACATGTTGGGGGACGTTCCCTGAAACACCCCCAGGCCCATCCAGAGTGAAGAGTTCAGTAGGTGGGTACTGGTTGCTGTGCTGGGGTGGGAGGTTTCATGGGTGCCTCTTGTTTCTTCACCTGACACCACAGAGGCCTCTGCAGGACACAGAAGACAGCCTGCCCAGGGACGGTGTGAGCCCCTGGCGACCAGGCACGGGAAGTGAGAGGGAAGGACCAGTCTGAGGGGGCCTTTCTGCTCTGAGTTGGGAGTGGACAAGCAAGTGGTGAGTGTGATCTAGGAAAGTGTCTCTGGTGATGGGAGGCTTGTTGAGGCCGTCTGAGTACGAGTTGGAAAAGAATGTTCAGACATAGAGCATTTCAGAAGGGAGTGAGTTTGTATTAAGAACAAAGAGCAGAGATAAAGTGGGCACTGTGGGCTCAGGGGGCCAACCACCTGACAGACTAGGGAAAGTTGACTGATTTCCTGGGTTAAGAGCCAATTTTTACAGTTTCAAGGCAAAGAAAATTCCTACTGGAAGGTTGATATTAGGTGATTGGGTGGGGTACCATAGGGTGTTTACTGGAGTGGGCATCCTTGCCTGGTAGGGAGTCAGGAAGCTCATTAGCGATGATCAGGTGCTTTTGGCAACAGTTGCAAAGGGGGCCCAGTCCGATTCACAGGTGACCTTGGTTCTGGGGCCCACTTCTATGGCCTTGGTGTGAGGACTCCCAGGTGTGGCCTTGGGGAAGGAGTCACCTCAACAAGACTGACCCTGCTTCAGAGTAAAAGTTCCATCAAGTTTTCTCTGCAGGAGAGATCTAGTGATCCTAGATCTGTTTGGAAAAGTCTTGGACACTGCAGGGACACATACTGAGTGTGAAACTGGATATTGAACCTTGTTGGCAAAACTCACCTTTTCTCTCTGTTGGCATTAAAAGGGTGTGGGCTGACAGCTACCTGAGAATCCATCCAATTGACAATTTCCTATTTACAACATAAATGAGTTTGGTCAAATTATTTCTATTTCTATGCAAACAGGCAGCTTGCAACACCTTGTGGCAGGATCATTTCCAATAGATTGTCAACTAATCAAGGTAACAACATTATGACACTCAACACATTTAGATATAATTTCCTAAGCCTTTTTCTTGAGGGACACACCCAATATGAGCTAAGAATGTGTTCAAAAGGCTCAGAAAGTGCAGGAAAATACACTGGCTATGACTGGAAATTAGGGTCTCTGTGCAAACCTGGAGTTCTGACATCTTACAATCTAGACAGTTCCTGATAGACAGATGCATGAAAAACACTCTACTTTTATGTTTTTCTTTCATCAAAGGAACATGGATTTCCTAGCATTCTGTGTGCTGAGAGTAACTCACTGCTCTAAAATGCTTGCTTGGACTTCATTTTTCAGTAAGAACTTCCCCTGACTGTGTTACAGTCAGGACGGTCCCACACTCACAGGGAAAAAGCAAACTAGCATCCAAACGTTTGTTCCATCAGGTTTTCTCTGTAGGAGAGATCCAGTGATCCTAGGTCTGTCTGGAAAATGCTTGGGTAGTGCATGGACACATACTGAGTGTGAAGCTGGATCCTGGACCTTGTTGGCTAAATCAGCATTTTCTTTCAGGTGGTCCTAAAATGGTGCAGAGTAGCAACTGCCTGAAGATCCATCCAATTGCTGTTTTCTTACTTGTGACAGCAATATCTTTGGTCAGACCTCTTGGATTTCTGCAGCAAACATGGGACTTTCAATTCCTTGCCACTGGATCATTTCCAATGGCAGGTAAACTCATTAGGTAACCAGACTCCATGGCATTCAGCACTCTCAGACACACTCCTACAGCCTGTTTCTTCATAGACAGTCCCAGGATGACCTAGGAATGGGTTCGCTAGTATCAGAAATGTGAGCAAACATACTGGCTGTGACTCTGAAAATTAGGTGCTCTGTGCAAATCTGGAGTTTTAACATTTTAGAATCTAGACAGTTTCTGATAGATGTCTGAAATACACTCCTTTTTATTTTTTGCCTTTCATTCCTCAAAGAAACACAGATTTCACAGCATTATGTTTGCTGAGAGTGACAGACTGCTTGGAAATTCTTGCCTGGAAGTCATTTTGAAGTAACAATTTCCCTTCCCCTGTGTTACCATGGGAAATGCCCCCACACTGACAGAGAAAAGTAAACAAATGTCAAAACATCTGTTCCATGAAGTCCCCTGTAGGAGGGATCCAGTGATCCTAAGTCTGTCTGGAAAATTCTTGGATAGTGCTTGGACACATGCTCAGTGTGAACCTGGATTCTGGACCTTGTTGGCAAATTAGAATTTTCTCTGTGTTGGCCACAGTAGGCTGGGGTTTAGCAACTCCTTGAAAATCAGTACACTTGCTCTTTTCCCACTAACGACAGCAATAGCTTTGGTCAAAACACTGGAATTGCTGAAGCAAGCAGGCAGCGTGCAACTCCTTGTGGCAAGATCATTTCCATTGGAATGCCAATTAAACTACTTAGAAACAGTATGGCACTCAGCTGTGTCAGACACACTCCTCCAGACTCTCTCCTCATGGTGTGTCCCAGTAAGATAGAGTACTGTGCTCATGAACCATGGAAAGTTCAGGGAAACTTACTGGCTGTGTCTCTGGAATTTAGGGCATCTGTGGAAGCGTGGTCTTCTCACATCTTAGAATCCAGACAGCAGTCATGGATAGAGAGATGCCTGAAAAGCACCCTATTCATTGCCGCTCATTCCACGAGTGAACACAGGTGTCCCAGCATTCTGTTTGCTGAGAGTAACCCGCTAAGTGGAAACCCTTGCCTGGAAGTCATTTTTAAGTAAAAATTTCCCCTCACGTGTGTTACACTAGGGAAGGCTCCCACACTCACAGGGAAAAGCAAGCAAACATCAAAATGTCTCTTCCATCAATTTTTCTCTGTCAGAAGGATCCAATGGCCCCAGGTCTCTCTGGAAATTTCTTGGATACTGCAAGGGAAACATACTGACTGTGAACCTGAATATTTGACCTTCTTGGCAAAATTAGCATTGTCTCTCTTTTGGCACTAACAGGATGTGCGCTGGCAGCTGCCTGAAAATCCATCCAATTGATATTTTCCTACTTCTGACATCAATAGGTTTGGTCAAATCTTTCAGGTTTCTGACACAAGCAGGTGGCTTGCAATCCCATCGAGCTGGATCATTTCCATTAAAATGTCAAATTCTAGGTAACAACAGTATGGCTCTCAGCAATCTTAGATAATTTCACAGCCAGTTTCCTCTGAATCAGACCCAATAGGAGCCAGGAATGTGTTCATAAGGCTCTGAAAGTGCAATGAAATATACTGGCTATGACTTTGGAAATTAGGCCCTGTGTGCAAACCTGGAGTTCTCACATCTTAGACTTTAGATAGTTCCTGACAGATAGATGCCTGAAAAACACCCACTTTTATGTCTTTCATGCATTTAAGTAACATAGTTATCCCAGATTTCTGTGTGATGAGAGTAACACACTGGTTGAAAATCCTTGCTTGAAGGTGATTTTTCAGTAACAATTTCCCATGACTGTGTTACTGTAGGGAAGACCCCCAAACTCACAGGAAAAAGAAAACAACCAACCAAATGTCTATTCTATAAAGTTTTCTCTTTAGGAGAGATCCAATGATCCTGAGCCTGTCTGGAAAATTCTTGGATACTACAGGGACACATACTGAGTGTGAATCTGCATCCTTGAATCTGTTGGCAAAATTAGCAAATTTTGTCGGTTGGATCTAAAAGAGTGCGGCCTTAGCAACTGCCTGAAGATTCATCCAATTGGTCTCTTCCTAATAATGACAGTGATAACATTGGTCAAACCTTTGAGGTTTCTAAAGCAAGCAGGCGGCTCACTACTCCTATCTGCTGGCCCATTTCCAGTGTAATGTCACCTCATCTAGTTAGGCACTGTATGGCACCCAGCCCTCTCAGAGATACTCCTGCATCCTGTTTCCTCATGGGCAGGCCCAGTTTGAATAAGGAATGTGTTTAAAGCCTTGGAAGGTGCAGGGAAACACAGTACCCTAACTCTGGAAGTTAGGACCCTGGGAAAGCCTTGAAGTCTCATGCCTTGAGTTCTAGACAGTTCCTGATAGATAGAGGCCTAAAAATACACTCCGTATGGATGCCTTTCCGTCCTCGAAGGAACATAGCTTTCCCAACATTCTGTGTGCTAAGAGACACACGGTGCTTGAAAACACTTGCTTGTAGGCCATTGGTCAGTAGAAAATTCCCCTGAAGGTGCAATGGTAGGGAAGGCTCCCACACTCACTGGGAAAGGCAAACCAACATCCAAACGTGTACTCCATAACATTTTGTCTTTAGGTGCGATCAAGTGAGCCTAGGTCTGTCTGGAGAATTCGTGGGTATTGTGGGGACACATCATGAGTGTGAACTTGTATATATGAACTTGGTGGCAAAATTCTCATTTTCATCTCCCACACTCATTTTGGGACCACATTGGTTCTAAAATGGTGCAGTGTAGCAAATCCTTGAAAATCCATCCAATTGCTGTTTTCTTACTTTTGACAGTGATAGATTTGTCCACCCTTTGGAATTTCTGAAGCAAGCAGGTTGCTCACCACTTCAGCCACTAACTGATTTCCATTGTACTGGCACCTCATGCAGGTAAGCACAGTATGCTGCCCAACACACTCAGATACACTCGTGCAGCCTGTTTCTTCAGGAGCAGTCCCAGTATCTACTTGGAAAGTGTTTACAAGGCTTGAAAAGTTCATGGAAACATACTGCCCTGACTCTGGGTGTTAGGATCCCTAAGAAAGACTGAAGGTCTCACGACTTAGAATGTAGACAGCTCCTGATAGATAGAGGGCTGAAAGCACTCTCTGTTGATGCATTTCTTTTCTTGAAGGAACATAACTTTCCAAACATTTTGTGTGCAGAGAGACACACACGGCTTGAATATGCTGGCATGGAGGTCATTTTTCAGTAGCACTTTCCCCTGATGGTGTGACCATGGGGATGCCGCACTCTCCATTTTTAGAGAAAGACAAATTAGCATTCAAACGTCTGTTCCATCACATTTTCTCAGTAGGATCGATCCACTGAGACTAGTTCTGTCTGGAAACTTTGTGGATACTGCATGGAGACATCCTGAGTCTGGACATGGATACCGGATTTTTGGGGCAAAAATAATATTTTTTCTCTTGATTTGGGAAAATGCTACGGCCTTGCAACTGCTTGGAAATCCATCCAATTGCTGTTTTCTTCCTTCTGACAATGATAGCTTTGGTCCATCCTTTGGGATTTCTGAATCAAGCAGGCGACTCACCACTCCTACCCTCTGGCCCATTCCCAGAGGAATGTCATCTCATCTAGGTAAGCACAGTATTGGTACCATACAATCTCAGACACTCTCCTACAGTCTGTTTCCTCATGGGCCATCCCTATATGAGCTAGGATGTCTTTGGGAGGCTTGGAAGGTGTAGGAAAAATAGTGCCTTGACTCTGGTAGTTAGGTCCCCTGGACAAGCCTGGAGGTCAATGTTAGATTCTAGACAGTTACTAATAGATATAGGCCTAATAACACACTCTCTGTTGATGCCTTTTCTTCCTTGAAGAAACATACTTTTCCCTGCATTCTCTGTGCTGGGGATCACACACTGCTTGAGAACGCTCTTTGGAGGTCATTTTTCAGTAGAAACTTCCTCTGACAGTGTAACCTTAGGGAAGGCCCCCACACTCACTGGAAAAGGCAAACCAACATCCAAACTTCTGTTGCATCACATTTTGTCTCTAGGAGTGATCCAGAGAGCCTAGGTCTGTCTGGAAAATCGTGTATACTGCAGGATCACATCCTAAGTGTGAACCTGGATACTGGAACTGGTGGCACAATTCACATTTCTCTTTCGGTTTGTCCTAAAACTGTGTGGCCTGGCACCTGCTTGAAAATCCATCTAATTGCTGTTTTCTTACTTTGAAGAGCAATAACTTTGGTTCACCCTTTGGGATTTCTGAAGCAAGCAAGGAGATCACCACTCCTAGTCATGGGCCTATTTCCAGTGGAATGTCACCTTATCTAAGTAAGCACATAATGGCCCCTCTGTATACTCAGACACACGCCCACAGTCTGTGTCCTCATGGACAGTCCCAGTGTGACCTAGGAATATGTTTACAAAGCATTAAAAGGGCAAGGAAGACACTGCCCTGACTCTGGAAGTTCCGTTCTCTGGGAAGGCTGGAGGGCTCTTGTTAGAATCAAGACAGTTCTTCATAGATAGAGGCCTGAAAACACACTCTCTGTTGATACCCTTCCTTCCTCGAAGAAACAGTACTTTCCCAGTATTCTGTGAACTGAGAGTCACACATTGCTTGAAACCGTTTGCTTGCAGGTCATTTTTCAGTAGCAATTTCTTGTGATGTTGTGACAGTAAGGATGTCCTCTACACTCACAGGGTAAGGCAATCCAAGATCCAAACATCTGTTCCATCACATTTTCTCTATCAGAGCAGCCAGTGAGCCTAGGTCTTTGTGAAATATGGGTAGATACAGCAGAGACACCTCCTGAGTCTGACAGTGGATACCGGAACTTGATGGTCAAATTTGCAACTGCTAGAAAATCCATACAATTGCTTTTTTTTTTTTTAATTTCTAACAGTGGTCACTTTTGACCCACCTTTGGGATTTCAGAAGCAAGAAGGCAGCTCGCAAGTGCTGCTGATGGCCTATTTGCAATGGAATGTCACCTCACCTGGGTAACAACAGCATGGCACCCTGCAGTCTGAACACATTCCTGCAGCCTGTTTCCTCATGGGCAGTTCTGGGATGATGTAGGAAGGTGGTTAAAAGCCTGGGTTAGTGCAGGGAAACACACTGCCCTGACTCTGCAAGTTAGGTCCTCAGGGTAAGACTGGAGGTCTCACATCTTAGAAATCTAGACAATTCTTGATAGATAAAGGACTGAAAATTCATTCTCTGCTGATGCCTGTCTTTCCTTGAAGGAACATTGTTTTCCCAACATTCTGCTTCCTGAGTGTCACACACTTGCTTGGAGGTCATTTATCACTAAGAATTTCCCCTGAAGATGTGACTGGAGGGAAAGCCCCACAAACACAGTAAAAGGGAACCACATTCAAATGTCTGTTCCATCACGTTTGCTCTGTAGGTGAGATATAGTGAGCCTAGTCCTATCTGGAAAATTCTTGGATACTGCAGGGACACATCATGAATGTGAGTCTTGATAGCAGATCTTGGTGGCAAAATTTGCATTATCCTCTCCATTGGGCTTAAAACGTTGTGGCCTAACAACTGCTTGAAAGTTCATTTAATATCTGTTTTCTTACTTCTGACAATGATAGCTTTGTTCCAGCTTTCTGGATTTCTGAAGCAACAGGCGGTTCATAACTCCTAGTCCCTGGCCCATTTCCAGTGGAATGTCAGTTCATTTGGTAAGGGCAGAATGACACACA
Organism: Muntiacus reevesi; assembly: GCF_963930625.1. Lineage (NCBI taxonomy): Eukaryota > Metazoa > Chordata > Mammalia > Artiodactyla > Cervidae > Muntiacus > Muntiacus reevesi. The sequence continues at coordinate 413,891 of NW_027077941.1, forward strand.
GCACACACGGACACTCTTCCATCGCCTGTTTCATCATGGACATTCCTGAGTGATCTTGGAATGTGCTTACAAGGCTCAAAATTTGCAGGGAAACACTGCCCAGACTCTGGAAGATGGGTCCTCTGGACAAGCCTGGAGATCTCACATCTTAGAATATAGACAGATCCTGATAGATAGAGGCCTGAAAACACACTCTCTATTGATGCCTTTCCTTCCTCAAATGAACGTAGCTTTCCCACCATTCTGTGTGCTGAGAGTCACATACTGCTTGAAAATGCTTGCCTGGAAGTTGTTTTTCAGTAGCAATTTCCCTTGATGGTTTGACCATAGGGAAGTCCACCACACTCACAGGAAAAGGCAAAACATCATCCAAACGTCTGTTCCATCATGTTTCTCTGTAGGAGAGATCCTAGGGTTAGGGTTAGCCTAGGTCTGTCTTGAAAATTCTTCAGTGCTGTGGGGACACATCCTGCGTGTGAACCTGGGTAATGGACCTTGGTGGCAAATTTCGCATTTTCCTCTAGGTTGGCCCTAAAATGTTGGGAAAGCAATGGCCCTTTGAGTAAGGAAAGGCGTCACCAGAGAGTGTGTTTCCAGGCCTCTATCTATTAGGAACTGTCTAGATTGTAAGACGTGAGACCTCCAGTCTTGCCCAGATGACCTAACATCCCGAGTCAGGGGATATGTTTCCATACAATCTCTGAGCCTTGTAAATACATTCCTAGGTCATACCAGGACTGCCAAGGAGGAAACAGGCTGTCAGAGTGTGTCTGAGAGAGCTGGGTGCCATGTGGTGCTACCTATATTATGTGACATTTCACAGGAAAGGGACCACCAGATAGAAGTGGCAAGCAGACTGCTTGCTTCAGAAATTACATGGGTGAACCATATCTGTCACTGTCAGAAATAAGAAAACAAGTACTGGATGGATATTTAAGCAGTGGCTATGCCAAACCATTTTAGTGCCAACTGAGAGAAAAAGGTGAATTTTGTCCTGTATTCAGGTTCACACTCAGGATGTGACCCCACAGGATCCAAACTTTTCCAGATAGACCTGGGTTCACTGGACCTCTCTAACAGAGAAAACGTGATGGAACAGGTATTTGGATGCTTGCTTGTCTTGTGATTGTGGGCGCTTCCCTACTGTCACAGTCTCAGGGGAAATTGCCACTGAAAAATGAACTCCAAGCAAATGTTTTCAAGCAGTGTGTGACTCTCAGCACACAGTACATTGGGAAAGTTATGTTCCTTCAATGAAGGAAAGGCATCAACAGAGAGTGTGTTTTTTATAGCAGGAACTGTTCAGCTTCTAAGATGTGAGAGCTCAGGCCTGATTAAAGGACCTAAGTTCCAGAGTCAGGACAGTGTGTCTTGCTGCACTTTTTGAGACTTCTAAATGCATTCCTAGGGCATATCAGGTCTGCTCCTAAGGAAGGATGCTGAGGGAGTGTATCAGACTGTGCTGGGTGAAATACTGTGGTCACATAGATGAGGTGTCATTCCACTGGAAATGGGCCTGCAGCTAGGAGTTGCAAGTCATTCACATGCTTCAAAAATCCCAAAGTGTGAACCAAAGCTAGCATTGTCAGAAGGAAGAAAACAAAATTCAGATGGAATTTCAAGCAGTTGCTCGGCGGCACTCTTTTAGGGCCAAGTGAGAGAAAAATGCATATTTTAACACCAACGTCTGGTATCCAGATTCAAACATAGGTGTTTCCCCGCAGTGTCCATGGATTTTCTAAATAGACTTACATTGATGAATGGCCCCACCAAGAAAACGTGATTGAACAGATGTTTGAAAGTGCTTTTGAACTTACCTGTGAGTGTGGCGCCTTCCCTACAGTCACACCTCCAGGGGAAATTGCTAATGAAAAATGACCTCCAACAAGCGTTTTCAAGGAGTGTGTGACACTCAGCACACAGAATGTTGAGAAAGCTATATTCCTTTGAGGAAGGAAAGGCATCTCGAGAGAATATGTTATCAGGCCTCTACCTGTCATGAACTGTCTAGATTCAAACATGTGAGTCCTCCAAGTTTCCCAGAGGACCTAAATACCAGAGTCAGGGCAGTGTGTTTCCCACCACTTTCTGAGATTTGTAAACACATTCCTAGGTCAAACCAGATCTGACCATAAAATTCATGCTGCAAGAGTGTGTCTCAGAGTGCTGGGTGACATATTGTGCTAACCTAGATGAGATGACATCTCCCTGGAAAGGGGCCAGTGGCTTGGAGTGGAGAGCCTCCTGCTTGATTCATAAATCCCAAAGGGTGCACCAACACTATCACTGTCAGAAGTAAGAAAACAGCAATTAGATGCATTTTCAGGCAGTAACTAGGTTTAACTGTTTTAGGGCCAACTGAGAAAACAATGGAAATTTTGCTGCCAAGGTCCAGTATCCAGGTTCAAACATAGGGTGTGTAGGAACAGTATCCATGAGCGTTCTAGACAGTTAGGTTGAATGGATTGCTCCTATCAAGAAAACGTGATTGAGCAGACGTCTGGATGATCCTTTGCCTTTTCCTGTGGGTGTGGCGGTCTTCCCTAAGGTCACAACATCAGGGGAAGTTGCTACTGAAAAATTACTTCTAACAAGCCTTTTCAAGCAGTTTGTGACTCTGAGCACACAAAAAGCTGGGAAAATTATGTTCCATCCAGGAAGGTAAGGCATCAACAGAGAGTGTTTTATCAGGCCTCTGTGTATCACAAACTGTATAGACTCAAAGATGTGAGACTTCCAGGTTTGCCCTGAGGACCCAAATTCCAGAGTCAGAGCATTGTATTTCCCTACACTTTCTGAGATTGCATCCAAGTACCATATTTTGGACTCGATTGTTGACCATGATGGCTACTCCATTTCTTTTAAGCGGTTCCTGCCCACAGTAGTAGATATAATGGTCATCTGAGTTAAATTCACCCATTCCTGTCCATTATAATTTGCTGATTCCTAGAATGTCGACATTCACTCTTGCCACATCCTGTTTGACCACTTCCAATTTGCCTTGATTCAAGGACCTAACATTCCAGGTTCCTATGCGATATTGCTCTTTACAGCATTGGACCTTGCTTCTATCACCAGTCACATCCACAACTGGGTATTGTTTTTGCTTTGGCTCCATCCCTTCATTCTTTCTGGAGTTATTTCTCCACTGAACTCCAGTAGGATATTGGACACCTACCGACCTGGGGAGTTCCTCTTTCAGTATCCTATCATTTTGCCTTTTCATACTGTTCATGGGGTCCTCAAGGCAAGAAGACTGAAGTGGTTTGCCATTCCCTTCTCCAGTGGACTACATTCTGTCAGACCTGTCCACCATGACCCGTCCGTCTTGGGTGGCTCCACACGTCATGGCTTAGTTTCATTGAGTTAGACAAGGTTATGGTCCATGTGATCAGATTGGCTAGTTTTCTGTGATTATGATTTCAGTGTCTGCCCTTTGATGCCCTCTCACAACACCTACCATCTTATTTGAGTTTCTCTTACCTTGGACGTGGGGTATCTCTTTACAGCTGCTCCAGCAAAGCACAGCCACTCCTCCTTACCTTGGACAATGGGTATCTCCTCAGGCCGCCCCTCCTGACCTTGAATGTGGAGTAGCTCCTCTCGGTCCTCCTGCACCCGTGCAGCTGCTGCTCTGTGGACGTGGGATTGCTTCTCTTGGCCACAGCCCCTGACCTTGGGCATGGGGTAGCTCATCTCAGCCACCTCCCCTGACATCAGGCATGAGGTAGCTCCTCTCGGCCGCTGCCCCTGGTCTCGGACATGGGGTGGCTCCCCTCAGCCACTACCTCTGACCTTGGGCGAGAGATAGCTCCTCATGGCCATGCTTCTGCATGGTCCGTCACAGCCTGCACCATTTGAATGCCGAGTTCCAAAGAATAGCAAGGAGAGATAAGAAAGCCTTACTCTGATCAATGCAAAGAAATGGAGAATAACAACAGAATGGGAAAGACTAGAGATCTCTTCAAGAAAATTAGAGATACCAAAGGAACATTCCATGCGAAGATTGGGTTCAATAAAGGACAGAAATGCTATGCATCTAACAGAAGCAGAAGCTGTTAAGAAGAGGTGGCAAGAATACACAGAACAACTGTACAAAAAAAGATCTTCATGACCCAGATAATTATGATGGCGTGATCAGTCACCTAGAGCCAGACATCCTGGAATGTGAGGTCAAGTGGGCCTTAGAAAGCATCACTACAAACAAAACTAGTGGAGGTGATGGAATTCCAGTTAAGCTATTTCAAATCCTAAAAGATGATGCTGTGAAAGTGCTGTACTCAATAGGTCAGCAAATTTGGAAAACTCAGCAGTGGCCACATGACTGGAAAAGATCAGTTTTCATTCCAATTCCAAAGAAAGGCAATAACAAAGAATGCTCAAACTACTGCACAATTGCACTCATCTCACATGCTAGTAAAGTAATGCTCAAAATTCTCCAAGCCAGGCTTCAGCAATACATGAGCCGTGAACTTCCAGATGTTCAAGCTGGTTTTAGAAAAGGCAGAGGAACGAGAGATCAAACTGCCAACATCTGCTGGATCATTGAAAAAGCAAGAGAGTCCCAGAAAACATATATTTCTGCTATATTGACTACGCCAAAGCCTTTGATTGTGTGTATCACAATAAACTGTGGAAAATTCTGAAAGAGATGGGACTACCAGACCACCTGACCTGTCTCTTGAGAAACCTATGTGCAAGTCAGGAAGCAACAGTTAGAACTGGACATGGAACAACAGATTGGTTCCAAATAGGAAAAGGAGTATGTCAAGGCTGTATATTGTCTCCCTGCTTATTTAACTTATATGCCGAGTACATCATGAGAAACACTGGGTTGGAAGAAGCACAAGCTGGAATCAAGACTGCCAGGAAAAACATCAGTAACCTCAGATATGCATATGATACCACCCTTATGGCAGAAAGTGAAGAGGAACTAAAAAACCTCTTGATGAAAGTGAAAGAGGAGAGTGAAAAAGTTGGCTTACAGCTCAATATTCAGAAAACTAAGATCATGGCATCTGGTCCCATCACTTCATGAGAAAGAGATTGGGAAACAGTAGAAACAGTGTCATACTTTATTTTTGGGGGCTCCAAAATCACTGCAGATGGTGATTGCAGCCATGAAATTAGAAGATGCTTACTTCTTGGAAGGGTTAAGACCAACCTAGATAGCATATTAAAAAGTGGAGACATTTCTTTGCCAGCAAAGCTCCATCTGGTCAAGGCTATGGTTTATCCAGTGGTCATGTATGGATGTACGAGTTGGACTGTGAAGAAAGCTGAGCACTGAAGAATTGATGATTTTGAACTGTGGTGTTGGAGAAGACTCTTGAGAGTCCCTTGGACTGCAAGGACATCCAACCAGTCCATCCTAAAGGAGATCAGTCCTGGGTGTTCATTGGAAAGACTGATGCTGAAACTGAAACTCCAGTACTTTGGCCACCTGATGTGAAGAGTTGACTCATTGGAAAAGACCCTGATGCTGGGAGGGCTTGGGGGCAGGAGGAGAAGAGGATGACAGAGGATGAGATGGCTGGATGTCATCACCAACTCGATGGTCATGAGTTTGTGTAAGCTCCGGGAGTTGGTGATGGACAGGGAGGCCTGGTGTGCTTCGATTCATGGGGTCCCAAAGAGTCGAATACAGCTGAGCGTCTGAACGGAACTGAACTCTTTCTGAGCATTGTAAACACATTCCTAGGTCATACCAGAAGTGCCCTTAAGAAAAAACAGGCTGCAGGAAGATTTCTGAGATTGCTGGGTGCCATGCTGCACTTACCAAGATGATGTAGCATTCCACTGTAATTGGGCGAGCGGCTACGAGTTGCTAGCTGCTTACTTGCTTCAGAAATCCCAAAGGGTGTACCAAGTGATCACTGCCAGAAGTAAGAAACCAGCAGCTAAATGCATTTCCAGGTAGTTGTTATGCTCTACTGTTTTTGGCCAACTGAGAGAGAAAGGTGAATTTTGCCACCAAGGTCCACTGTCCATGTTCACACCTAGGATGTGTCCACTCAGGATCCAAGAATTTCCCAGACAGACCTAGGCACACTGAATCTCCACTACAGAGAAAACATGATGGAACTGACCTTTGGTTGTTGCTTTTCCTTTTCCTGTGAGTTTGGTGGCCTTCCCTATGGTCACACTATCAGGAGCAATTGCTAATGAAAAAGGACATCCAACAAGTGTTTTCAAGCAGTATGTGACTCTATGGACATGGAATACTGGAAACCTATGTTCCATTGAGGAAGGAAATGTATTTATAGACAGTGTGTTTTCAAGAATCTGTCTATTAGGAACTGTCTAGCTTCAAAGATGTGAATTCTCCATATTTGCCCAGAGGACCTCAATTCCAAAGTCAGGGCAATGTGTTTTCCTGCACTTTTTGAGCTTTGTAAATACATTTCTTGGTCATACCAGGACTGCCCATGAGGAAACAGGCTCTCTATATGAGGAACTGTCTAGATACTAAGATATGAGACCTCTAGGTTGGTACAGAGGACCTAAATTTCAGAGCAAGGGCAGTGTGTTTTTGAGCATTTTCTGAGCTTTGCAAGCACATTTCTGAGTAACGCCAGGTCTGCTCATGAGAAAACAGGCTTCAGGTGTGTGTCTGAGGGTGCTGAGTACCATACTGTGCTTACCTAGATGAGGTAACTTTCCATGGCAAATCGGCACGTGACCAGGAGTTGTGAGCCATCAACTTGCTTCAGAAATCTTGAATGGTGGACTAAAGTTTGCACTGTCAGAAGTAAGAAAAAAGTAATTGGGTGGATTTTCAAGCAATTGCTAGCCACACCTCTTTATGGCTCCAGAGAGATAAATACAAATTGTGCACCCTAGGCCCTTTATTCAGGTTCACACACGGGATGTGTTCCCTCGTGATTCAAGAAATTTCCAGACAGACCTTTGCTCCCCAGAGTTCTTCTACAGAGAAAACTGGTTGGAACAGCCATTTGGATGTTGCTTTGCCTTTCCCTGTGAGTGTGGGGCCGCTACTTATGGTCACAGCCTCAAGGAGATATTGCCACTGAAAATAGACTCGCAAGCAAGCACTTTTCAAGCAGAGTGTGACTCTCAGGTCGCAGAATGTGAAGAAAGCTATCTTCCTTTGAGGAAGGAAAGACGTCCACAGAGAGTGTGTTTTCAAACCTCTATCTTGCAGGAAATTTTGAGCTTCTAAAACATGAGACCAGCAGGTCTGCTGAGAGGACCTATATTCCTGAGTCAGGGCCGTGTTTCTCCCTGTAATTTCCGAGTCTGACAAACACATTCCTAGATCATAACGGTACTGACCATGAGAAAGCTGGCAGCAGGAGTGTGTCTGAAAGGGCTGAGTGCCTTACTGTGGTCAACTGTGTGAGGTGACATTCCAGTGACAGGCTCAAAGCTCCAAGGTGTGAGCCACCCGCTTGCTTCAGAAACCCCAAAAGGTAGAGCAAAGCTAGCTCTGTCAGAGGTAAGAAAAGAGCAATTGGACGGATTTTCAAGCTGTTGCTAGGCCGAACCACTTTAGGGCCCCCTGAGAGAAAAATGTGAATTGTGCCCTGTAGGTCAGGTATCCAGGTTCAAACACAGGGTGTGTCCCAGCAGGATCCAAGAATTTTCCACAGAACTAGGCTCACTAGACCTCTCCTGCTGGGAAAATGGGATGGAACAGACATTGGAAGTTGGTTTGCCCCTCCCTATTGTCACAGACTCAAGGAGAAAGTGCCCCTGAAAGATGACCTCCAAGCAAGCACTTTTCAAGCAGTGTGTGACTCTCAGTTCACAGAATGCAGGGAAAGATATCTTCCCTCAAGGAAAGAAAGGCATCAAAAGAGAGTGTATTCTCAACCCTCTATCTTGCAGGAACTGTTTAGCTTCCCAGATGGGAGGCCTCCAGTAGTGCTCAGAGGAACTAAATTCCAGAGTCAAGGCCATGTTTCTCCCTGCACTTTCCAAGCCTTGCAAAGCCATTCCTAGGTTATACCAGTACTGCACATGAGGAAGCAGTCTGCGAGAGTGTGTCCAAGAGGACTAGGTTCCTCACTATACTCACTTCAGCGAGGTGGCATTCCACTGTAAAAAGGCCCACAGCTGGGAGTTGAAATTCACCCACTTGCTTCAGAAATCAAAAAGGAAGGAGCAAATCTAGCTCTCTCAGAATCAAGAAAAGAGCAAGTGGATGGATTTTCAAGCTGTTGCTAGGCTACATTGCTTTAAGGTCCACAGAGAGAAACACAAATTGTGCCCCCTCATTCTGGTATCCTGGTTCACAAACAGGGTGTGTCCCCAAAGGATCCAAGAATTTTCCAGACAGACTTACGTTCACTAGAGTTCTCCTACAGAGAAAACGGGATGGAACAGACATTTAGATATTGCCTTGTCTTTCCCAGTGAGTGTGGAACCCCTCTGTTTGACTACAGCCCCAAGTGGAAATTACCATTGAAAACTCATGTCTAAGCGAGCACTTTTCAAGCACTGTGTGACTCTCAGTTCGCAGGATACTGGCAAACCTATATTTCTTCAAGGAAGGAAAGGCACCCACAGAGAGTGTGTTTTCAAACCTGTTCCTTGCAGGAACTCTTTAGCTCCTAAGACATGAACCCTCTAGTTCTGCTCAGAGGACCTAAATTCGAGAGCCTGTGCCCTGTGTCTTGGTGCATTTTCCCACCTTTCAAACACATATCTAGGTGATACTGGTACTGCCCTTGAGGAAGCAGACTGTGGGAATATGTCTCAGAGTGCTGGGTCCCTTACTGTGGTCACCTCTGTAAGGTGACACTCCAGTGTAAATAGGCCCAAAGATAGGAGTTGCGAGCCGCCCATGTGCTTCAGAAACCCCAGGGGTGGAACAAAGTTAGCTCTGTCAAAAGTAAGAAAATGGCAATTGGACGGATTTTCAAGATGTGGATAGGTTACACCACTTTAGGGCCACCCGAGAAAAATATGCAAATTTGAACCTGGGTGTCCAGATTAACGCACAGGGTGTTTCCCCACATGATCCAAGAATTTTTCAGACAGACCTAGGTTCACTGGAGCTCTCCTGCAGAGGAAACATACATCCAGAGTCTCCAGTGTGAACCCTCCAAAATCTATACCTGGTGTCACGAATCCACAGTCTCCAGGATGACCCTACCCTCAAGATCCTGTACCTGGGGTCACAAGTCCACTATTTCCATGTCGAGTCCACCTCCAAGAACTTGAACTTGTGGTCACATGTCCAGAGTCTTCAGGGTGACCCCACCTCCCCGAAGCTACTGGTGTGAAGCATCCACAGTTTTAAGGATGGACCCAATTCCCAGAACCTGTAGCTGGGGTCACACTTCCAAATTCTAAGGGTTACCCCACCTCCCACACATTGAACCTGGTTTCCCATGTCCCTGTTAGCCAAGGTTACCCTCTCCATGACCCTGTAATGGGGATCACATGTCCACAGTCTGCTGTGTGTCGTCACTTCCCAGACCCTTCACCTAGAGTCACAATCACAGTTTCCAGGTTACTCCTTTGCAGAGCCTGCACCTGGAGTCACTTATCCACAGTCTCCAGGGTGACTCATTCAAAACCCCACACTGGGGCTCACATGACCACAGTCTCCAGGGTGACCCAAGCACCCAGATCCTGCACCCAGGGTCACATATCCACAGGCTCCAGGGTGTACCTCTTGCAGACCCTGCACCTGGGGTCACATATCTACAGCCTCCAGTGTGATCCCCATCCCCAGACCTGATTTGGGTGAGAAATATCCATAGTCTCCAGACTCACACCTTGGATCACATATCCACAGTCTCCAGAGTCACACCTTGGGTCACATAGCCATAGTCAGCAGGGTGAACTCACCTCCCAGAGCCTGTACATGGTGTCAAATGTGCACATTCTCCAGGGTTACCACCCTTCCAACATGCTGTACCTGGGTCAAAAGCCCACAATCTCAAGGGTGACCCCCTCTCAGACCCTGTTCCTGGGGTCACATGTCCAGAATCTCCAGAATGATCTACCTCCAAGATGAAGCACCTGATGTCACATGTCAACAGTCTCCAAGGTGACCCCGTCCTCAGAATCTGCACCTGTGGTTACATTTCTCCAGTCTGCAGGATGACCCCCAATCTCAGTATTTGTATTATGTGTCACATGTACATAGTCACCAGGGTAACCACTGCAGGCCCTTTTTCTGACATAACATTTCCACAGACTCCTGAAGAACTCCCTTCCCAGACTCTGAACCTGGGATCCTACCTCCAGGGTCTCGAGGGTGATGCCCTTCCCTGTCCCTTCACCTGGTGTCAAACATCCACAGTCTCCATGGTAACATCCACACCAAAGTCTGATATTGGGGACACAGATCCATAGTCTTCTGGGTCGCAACCCCTCCCAGATCATGCACCTGGTCTCACATGTCCTCAGTCTCCAGGTTGACACCCCTCCCAGACACTGCAGCTGGGGTTACACATCCACAGTCTCCAAGGTGAACCCACCTCACTGACTATTGTACCTCTGGCCACATGGCCTCAGTCTCCAGGGTGACCCTATATCTCAGACACTGTACTTGAGGTTACATATCAACGGTGTCCAGGATGACACCTCTCCCCAGACCCTGTACCTGGGGTCGCATTTGCACAGTCTCCAGGGCGATGCTATATTCCCAACCCTGTACCTGGGGTCACAGGTCGCAGTCACCAGGCTTTCCCCACCCTCAAGAGCCTTTACCTGGGGTCATACGTCCACAGACTCCAGGGTGACTCCCTCCCAGACCCTTCACCTGGCATCCTATGTCCACAGTCTCCTGTGTGATATCACTTCCCAGACCCTATACCTGTGGTCACAGATCCACAGTCTCCATGGTGATCCCCTTCCCAGACCCTGTAATTTGGATCCCATGTCCTCAGTCTCCAGTGTGACACCACCTCTCATACCTTGTACTTTGGTGACTTGTCCACAGTTTCCAGGATGACCCAAACGGTGCATGTGGAGTCACATGTCCACATTCTGCAAAGTGACCCCAGTCCCTAACCCTGAACCTTAGTCACACAGCCACAGTTTCCAGAATGACCTCACTCCAGACCCTGCACATAGGGTCACACCTCCACCTTCTCCATATTGACCCCCTCCTTGAACTTCTATCAGGTTTCACACATGCACCATCTCCACAGTGACCACCACCAGATCCTGTAGCTGTGGTCAGGGTCCGCAGTCTGCAGGGTGAGACCATTTTGTACCTTAAACCTTGGTTCACCTAGCCAGTCTCCAGGGTCATCCCTGCCAAACCTGCACCTGGGGTCACATGTCCATACTCTCCATGGTGACATCCCCCAGGCCCTGTACTGCTGCTGCTGTTGCTGCTGCTGCTAAGTCATGCCAGTCGTGTCCAACTCTGCGACCCCATAGATGGCATCCCACCAGGCTCCCCCATCCCTGAGATTCTCCAGGCAAGAACACTGGAGTGGGTTGCCATTTCCTTCTCCAAAGCATGAGAGTGAAAAGGGAAAATGAAGTCACTCAGTCATGTCTGACTCTTAGGGACCCCATAGACTGCAGCCTACCAGGCTCCTCCATCCATGGGATTTTCCAAGCAAGAGTACTGGAGTGGGTTGCCCACTCCAGTACCTAGTGTCATATATCTGCGCAGACCCTATACGTAGTGTCATATATCCACAGTTTCCCGGGTTACCCCACTTCCCATATCATGCACCTGGGATCACATGCTCAGTCTGCAAGGTGACCCCGATCCCATTCCTGTACCTTGTGTCACAAGTCCACAGCCACCAGGATGGCCCCACCCTCAAGATCCCATACCTGGGGTCACACTCCTGTCTCCAGTGTGATCTCACCTCCCAGAAACTTTACCTGGGAATAAACGTCTACTGTTTTCAGGATGGTCCCAACTCCCTGAAACAGTACCTGGAGTCACTCTTCCATAGACATTGAGACTGTTCCATGCCCCTGGTCCACAGGGTTACACCCTCCAAGACCCTGTAATGTGGTTTACATGTCCACAGTCTCCTGTATGTCATCACTTCCCAGAACCTTCACCTGCAGGCACACAAACAGAGGTTCCAGGATGACTCCCTCATAGACCCTGCACTTGGAGCCACATATCCACAGTCTCACAGGTGACTCATCCAAATCACTGTACCAGGGCTCACATAACCACAGTCTTCCAGATGCTGGACTATTGACCCCAGCACCCAGTGTCACATGTCCACAGATTCTAGCATGGCCTCACACTCCAGACACTGTACCTTGGGACACATACCCACAGTCTCTAGGGTGAACACCCTCCTAGACACTGTACATGGTGTCACATGGGCACATTCACCAACTCCCAAACCCTGTACCTAGGGTCACACGTAGATAGTCTCAGGGTGACCCCACTTGCCAGAACTTGCACCTGGGTTCATATGTCCGCAGCGCCCAGGGTAACACCACCTGTCAAACAATTGTACTCGGTTCAAACACCCACTGGTTCTAGGGTGACACCAATTCCAAGCCCATGAACCTAGCTAGGGTCACATCCATGGTCTCCTGGGTGGCAACCCCTCCCAGATCATGCACCAGGTCTCACACCTCCGCAGTCTCCAGGGTGACTACACCTCACAGAATATTGTAATTCTGGTCACATTGCCCCAGTCTCCAGGTTGACCCCGTATCTCTAACCCTCTACCTGGGGTTACATGTACATGTTGGCCAGGAATACACGCCTCCCCAGACTCTGTACACGTGATTACATTGGCACAGTCGCCAGGGTGACTCCAACTTCCCCACCCTATACCTGGGGTCACATGTCCAGAGTCTCCTGGATTTACCCACATTCAAGGGCTAGTAACTGGGATCACATGTCCACAGTCTCGAGGCTTTCCCCACCCACAAGTGCCTGTACCCAGGGTCACACGTCAACTGACTCCAGGGTGACTCCCTCCCAGACCGTTCACCTGGCATCCCATGTCCCTAGACTTTTGTGTGATGTCATTTCCCAGACTCTGCACATGTACTAACAGATTCACAGGCTCCGTGGTGACCCCCTTCCTGGTCTCTGTAACTTGGGTCACATGTTCTCAGTATCCGGTGTGACCCGACCTCTCATGCCCTATACCTTTGGTGACTTGGCCACAGATTCCAGGGTAACCCTCCCCTGCCAGACCCTGTGCTTATTTACACACATCCACAATCTCCAGGATGTTCGCCCTCCCATACCCTGCACCTGGAGTCACATGTCAACAGTTTCCAGCGTGAACCCCACTTTGCCCACTGCACCTGGGCTCACATATCCACATCATGCAGGGTGACACCCCTTCCAGACCATTTCCCTGCCATTAAATGCCTGCAGTCCCCAGAGTGACCCCGTACCTCCCAGACACTGTACCTGAGGTCACATATACAGAGTTTCCTGGATCACCCCCATCCTAGACCCTGTACCTGGGTTCAGATATCCTAGTGTCTTGGGGGACCCAGGTCAGACCTTGCATCTAGGGTCGAATGCCCACTATCCAGGATGACTTGCCTCCCCAATCAGTGCATCTGGGGTCATATGTCCACAATCTTCAAAGTGACCCCATCCCCTAACCCTGCACCTTACTCACACATCCACAGTCTCCAGAGTGATGTCCACTGTCTCACGGGTGACCTCTTCCCTGAACTTGTTCCAGATTTCACACGATCACCAATGCCACAGTGACCACCAGCAGATCCTGAACTTGTGGTCACAGTTCAACAGTCTGCCTGATGAGACCCATTTTGTACCCTGAACCTTGTGAACCTGCACCTGGGATCACAAGTCCATATTCTCCATGGTGTCATCCCCCAGACCCTGTACCTAGTGTCATATATACAGTCTCCTGGACTTCCCCACTTCCAATACCATGCACCTGTGATCACACATCCACAGTATCCAGGGTGATCCCCCTCCTAAACCTGTACCTGGTGTCACAAGTCGACAGACTCCAGGATGACTCTACCGTTAAGACCCTGTACCTAGGGTCACAAGTCCACTGTTTCCAGGGTGAGACCCCTCCCAGACTCTGCACTTGGGGTCACTTGTCGAGAGTCTCCAGGGTGACCCCACCTCCCAGAAACTGTACCTAGGGTGAAACATCCACAGTCACTCAGGTTGGCCCCAATTCCCAGAACCTGTACCTGGGGTCCCACTTCCATAGTCTCGGTTACCACACGCCAAGACATTTAACATGGTGTCCCATGATCTTGGATGCCAGGGTTACCCCCTCCAAGACCCTGTAATGGGGTCACATGTTCACAGTCTCCAGAGTGTCGTCACTTCCCAGACCCTCCACCTGGAGTCACACAAACACAGGTTCCAAGGTGACTCCCTCGCAGGCCCTGCACCTGGAGTCACATATTCACAATCTCACCTTGGGGAATCCCATTCAGACCCTGGATCTACGGTCACGTATCCAGTCTCCAAGATGATTTGCCTCCCAAATGGTGCATTTGAGGTCACATGACCACAATCTTCAAAGTAAACGCATCCCCTAACCCTGCATCTAAGTCACACGGCAAATAGTTTCCAGAGTGACCTCAACCCAGACCCTGAAACGAGGGTCACATGTACACAGTCTTGGAGGGTGACTCCCTCCATGAACTTGTACTAGGTTTCATACGTCCATCATCGCCACAGTGACTACCACCAGATCCTGTACCTGTGGTCATAGATCCACAGTCTACAGGGTGAAACCCTTTTCCTACCCTGAACTTTGGGTCACACGACCACAGTCTCCAGGGTGACCCCACCCAAACCTGCACCTGGGGTCACATGTCCACACTTTCCATGGGGACATACCTGAGACCCTGTACCTACTGTCATATATCCACAATCTCCTAGGTTACCAAACTTCCCATACCATACACCTGTGATCACATGTCCACAGTCTCGAAGGTGGCCCCCTGTATAACCTGTACTTGGTGTCACAAGTCCACAGCCTCCAGGTGACCCCACCCTCAAGATCCTGTATCTGGGGTCACAAGTCCACTTTTTCCATGGTGAGTCTACCTCCCAGACCCTGCATTTGGGGTCACATGTCCAGAGTCTTCAGGGTGACCCCACCTCACAGAAACCATACCTCGGGTGAAATGTCCACCATTTTCAGGATGGCACCAACTCCCAGAACCTGTACCTGGGGTCACACTTCCATACTCTCAGGGTATCCCCACCTCCCAGACATATAACCTTGCATCCCATGACCCTGGCCACAAAGGTTCCCCCCTCCAAGACCCTGTAATAGGGGTCACATGTCCACAGTCTCCTGTTTGTCAAAACTTTGTAGACCTCACCTGGAGTCACACAAACACAGGTTCCATGGTGACTCCCTTGCAGACTCTGCACCTGGAATCACATATTCACAGGCTCCAGGGTGACCCCCTCGGAAATCCTGTACCTGAGATCACATATCTACAGTCTCCAGGGTGAATCCCATCCCCACACACTGTCTGAGCGCAATCATCCAGTCTCCCATGAGACCCCAATGTCAAGAACTCATCCCTTGTGCTAGAAGTCTACATTCTCCAGGGTGACATTATTTCCCACACCCTGCACCTTGGGTAGCATATTCACAGTCTCCAAGGTGACCTTACCTCCCAGACCCTTTACCTGGGGTCACATGTGCAAATTATCCAGGATTCCCGCCACTCCAACACCCTGCACCTGGGTCAAAAGCCCACAGTCTCAAGGGTGACCTCCTATCTGACCATGTTCCTGAGGTACATGGCCAGAATCTCCAGGATGATCTTGAAAGGTATTGCTGAACCACGCAAAGACATTGGAATTCTTGGCCTCCAGAGGAGATGAATTCAATTCAGGTCCAGAGACGAGGCTTGATTGCTTAGAGCTTTTGTGTAATAAAGTTGTATTAAAGTATAAAGGAGATAGAGAAATCTTCTGACATAGGCATCAGAAGAGGGCAGAAAGAGTAGCCCCTTGCACGTGTTAGCAATGGAATTATATGGCTCAAATGGTAAAGCATCTGTCTGCATTGCTGGAGACCCAGGTTAGATCCCTGGGTCAGGAAGATCTCCTGGAGAAGGAAATGGCCACCCACTCCAGTACATTTGCCTGGAAAACCCCATGGACAGAGGAGCCTGGTAGGCTACAGTCCATGGGGCCACAAAGAGTTGGACATGACTGAGCAACTTTACTTTACTTTTAATTAGTTATTCATATCAGTTCAGTTCCGTTCAGTCGCTCAGTCATGTCTGACTCTTTGGGACCCCATGAATCACAGCACGCCAAGCCTCCCTGTCAGTCACCAACTCCCGGAGATTTCTCGAACTCATGTACATCGAGTCGGTGATGCCATGCAGCCATCTCATCCTCTGTCATCCCCTTTTCCTCCTGTCCCCAATCCCTTACAGCATCAGGGTATTTTCCAATGAGTCAGCTCTTCGCACCAGGTGGCCAAATTATGGGAGTTTCAGCTTCAGAATCAGTCGTTCCAATCAACACCCTGGACTGATCTCCTTTAGGATGTACTAGTTGGATGCCCTTGCAGTTCAAGGAACTCTCAAGAGTCCTCTCCAACACCACAGTTCAAAAGCATAAACTCTTCGGTGCTCAACTTTCTTCACAGTCCAATTCTCACATCTGTACATGACCACTGGAAAAACCATAGCCTTGAACAGAGGGACCTTTGTTGGCAAAGTAGTGTCTCTGCTTTTTATTATGCTATCTAGGTTGGTCATAACTTTCCTTCCAAGGAGTAATTTTCTTTTAATTTCATGGCTGCAATCACCATCTGCAGTGATTTTGGAGCCCAAAAAGATAACATCTTACACTGCTTCCACTGTTTCCCCATAGATTTCCCATGGAGTGATGGGACCTGTTGCCATGATGTTAGTTTTCTGAATATTGAGCTGTAAGCCAACTTTTTCACTCTCCTCTTTCACTTTCATCAAGAGGCTTTTTAGTTCTTCTTCACTTTCTGCCATAAGGGTGGTGTCATCTGCATGTCTGAGATTATTGATATTTCTCTTAATTCCAGCTTGTGCTTCTTCCAGCCCAGCATTTCTCATGATGTACTCGGCATATAAGTTAAATAAGCAGGGTGACAACGTACAGTCTTGACGTACTCCTTTTCCTATTTGGAACCAGTCTGTTGTTCCATGTCCAGTTCTAACTGTTGTTTCCTGACCTGCATACAGGTTTCTCAAGAGGCAGGTCAGGTCGTCTGGTAGTCCCATCTCTTTCAGAATTTTCCACAGTTAATTGTGATCCACACAGTCAAAGGCTTTGGTGTAGTCAATAAATCAGAAATAGATTTTTTTTTCTGGGACTCTCTTGCTTTTTCAATGATCCAGCAGATGTTGGCAGTTTGATCTCTGGTTCCTCTGCCTTTTCTAAAGCCAGCTTGAACATCTGGAAGTTCACAGTTCACGTATTGCTGAAGCCTGGCTTGGAGAATTTTGAGCATTACTTTACTAGCATGTGAGATGAGCATAATTGTGTGGTATTTTGAGCATTCTTTGGGATTACCTTTCTTTCTATTTGGAATGAAAACTGACCTTTTCCAGTCCTGTGGCCACTGCTGAGATTTCCAAATTTGCAGGCATTATGAGGGCAGCACTTTCACAGCATCATCTTTCAGTATTTGAAATACTTCAACTGGAATTCCATCAACTCCACTAGCTTTGTTCTTACGATGCTTTCTAATTGCCACTTGACTTCACACTCCAGGATGTCTCGCTCTAGGTGAGTGATCACACCGTTGTGATTATCTGGGTCATGAAGATATTTTCTACAGTACTTCTGTGTATTCTTGCCACATCTTCTTAATAGCTTATGCTTCTGCTAGGTCCATAGCATTTCTATCTTTTATCAAACCCAGTTTTGCATGAAGTGTTCCCTTGGTATCTCTAATTTTCTTGAAGAGATCTCTAGTCTATCCCATTCAGTTCTTTTCCTGATTCACACGTGATGCACACAAGGTGCACATGAGGTGCACACGTGATGCCCACGTGATGAACACGTGATGCACACGTGATGCTCATGTGATGAACATGTGGTGCACAAGTGAGGCACACGTGATGAACACGTGATTCACACGTGATGCACATGTAATGAACACGTGATGCACACATAACACACACGTGATGAATACGTGATGAACAAGTGATTCACAGGTGACACACACGTGGCGCACACGTGACGAACACGTGTTGCACAAGTGATGCACATGTGATGGACATATGATTCACACGTGAAGAACACGTGACTCACATGTGATGAACACGTGCCTCACACATGATGAACACGTGATGCACACGTGATGAAAACATGATGCACACGTCACACAGACGTTGTGAACAAGTGAACAACACGTGAGGCACATGTGATGAACAAGTCATGAACACGTGATGCACACGTGATGCACACGTGATTCACGCATGATACACATGTGACTCACACGTGATGAACCCGTGATGCACACATAACCCATATGTGATGAATACGTGATGTACACATGACACACACGTGACGCACACGTGACAAACACGTGATGCACACGAGATGCACACGCGACGCACATGTGATGCACACATGATGGACACGTGATCAACACGTGACACACACGTGATGAACACATGATTCACACATGACGCAAACTTGATGCACACGTGATGCGCACGTGACAAACACGTGACGCACACGTGTCGCACATGTGATGCACATGTGATGCACACGTAACACATATGTGATGAATACGTGATGCAGACGTGACACACACGTGACGAACACCTGACGCACACATGACGAACATGTGATGCACACGAGACGCACATGTAACTCACACGTGATGTACACATGATGGACACGTGATGAACACGTGACACACACGTGACGAACACGTGATTCACACGTGACGCAAACTTGATGCACACGTGATGCACACGTGATGAACACGTGACGAACACATGTCGCACACATGATGAACTCGTGACGCACACGTAACGCACACGTGATGGACACGTGATGCACCAGTGACGCACACGTGATGGACACGTGATGCACACATGACGCACCCGTGACGCACACGTGATTCCCACATGCACACACGTGATGCACACGTGACACACAAGTGACGCACATGTGATGAACACGTGATTCACCCGTCATGGACACGTGACACACACCTGATGAACACGTGACTCACACGTGATGGACATGTCACGCACACGTGATGCACACGTGACACACACGTGACACACACATGATGGACACGTGATTCACACTTGATGCACACGTGATTCACACGTGATTCACTCATTTCAACTCGAGATGAGGCCCGATTCCCCTTCATTGGCTCCAGAGCCATCCCACTTTCCCCATCAAACACGACAAGGCGCTTGACTTCCTTTAGGCAACTCCAGGGAATCCCCGAGAACACTGTCATAAGTCTAGAGGAACACCAAGCGTAACACAGCAACTCGAGGAAAGCGCCATGTACCCCAAATCGTCTCGAGATTAGAGTTGATTTCCTGGCTTCAACTCAAGAGGTATGCCAACTTTCCACAAGCACCTCTAGAGGAGGCTTCTCTCAGCAATAGGTATGTAAGTTGGACCATGAGTTTGCTGCCTGAAGTGGAATGGGCCCCGAGATGCCCTGACTCAAAAGAAGGCCCGATTTCTCTGCAGTGGCTTTAATGCAGGCTCGTCTTTCATCTCACCAGATGAAAGGATGTCTGAATCCCCTGTGGAGACCCTAGAGAAAGCCCTAGTTCCCCATCTCATCTCGACAGGAGGCCTCACATGACTTTGATACCTAGAGAGGCACCAAGAGTTCATTGCTTCAAGAGGTGACTATGCCTGACTCCTCTTGAAAAGTGATAGGAATCCCAATATCCATGTCACAAGTAGAAAGGGATTTTGGGTCTCCCGCCTCATCTCCAAAAGCGTCCCTATTGCCTGCCAAGCCTCGAAGAGATTCCCGAGGTGTCCCTCTTAACTAGACAGGAGTCCTGACATAGCTGAACAAATCCGAGTTTTGAAGGGCCATCCCCACCGTAACTCGAGAATATACCCCAGGATCCCACCGCAACTCGAGAAAAACCATGATACTTCTCCCTGGCCACGAGATGAGCCCCGGTTCCTCTGCATTGCGTGCAGAGCAATTCTGTGTTCCCCATCAAACATGTAAGGAGCCTTGACTTGCTTGATGGGACACCAGAGAGTACCCAAGAACACTGTAACAAGTCTAGAGTGACCGTGAGGTTAGTGCAGAAACGGGAAATAGATCCGTCTACCCCAAATCAACTCGAGATGCTGCCCCTTTCCCCTGCATTGGCTCCAGAGTCATTCTGCGTTCCCCATCTAACACAAGTGGCATGACTTCATTAAGCAACTCCAGAGATTCCCCAAGAACACTGTCCCAAGTGTAGAGGAACACCAGGTGCAACACAGCAACTCGAGGAAAGCCCCATGTACCCCAAATCGTCTTGAGATTTAGAGCTGATTTCCCTGCTTCGACTCAAGAGGTATGCCAACTTTCTGCAAGCACCTCAAGAGGAGGCTTCTCTCAGCAATATGTATGTGAGTTGGACCCTGAGTTTGCTTCCTGAAGTGGAATGAACACCAAGATGACCTGACTCAAAAGAAGGCCAGATTTCCCTGCAGTGGCTTTAATGTAGGCTCGTCTTTCATCTCACAAGATGAAGGGATGTCTGAATCCCCTGTGGAGGACCTAGAGGAAACCCTATGTCCCCGCCTCATCTCGACAGGAGGCCTCACATCCCTTTGACACCTCGAGAGGCACGCGGAGTTCAATGCTTAGAAGGTGACGATGCCTGACTCCTCTTGAAATGTGATAGGGATCCCAATATCACTGTGGCAACTGGAATTGGACCCAGGGTCTCCCGCCTCACTTCAAGAAGCGTCCCTATTGCCCTGCCAAGCCTCAAAGAGATTCCTGAGGTGTCTCTCATAACTAGACAAGAGTCCTGATATCGCTTAACAAACAGGAGTTTTGAAAGTCTATCCCCACCTTAACTCGAGAATATGCCCCACGTTCCCACCGCAACTTGAGATAAACCATGAGACTTCCCCCTGGCCGCAAGATGAGGCCTGATTGCTCTGCATTGCAGAGCAATTCCGTGTTCCCCATCAAACACGTAAGGAATCTTGACTTGCTTGATGGCATTCCAGAGAGTCCCCAAGAACACTGTCACAAGTCTAGAGGGACCCTTGTGTCACCGCAGCAATGCGAAATAGCTCCATACTGCAAATCAACTCGAGCCGAGGCCCAATTCCCCTGCATTTGCTCCAGAGCCATCCCGTGTTCCCCATCAAACAGGAGTAGTGGCTTTACTTCCTTTAGGCAACTCCAGAGATTCCCCGAGAACACCGTCCCAAGTCTGGAGGAACACCAGTTGCAACACAGCACCTCGAAGATAGCCCCATGTACCCCAAATCGTCTCGAGATTAGAGCTGATTCCCTGGCTTTGACTCAAGTGGTATGCCAACTTTCCACAAGCACCTCTAGAGGAGGCTTCTCTCAGCAATAGGTATGTGAGTTGGACCCTGAGTTTGCTGCGTCAAATGGAATGGACACCGAGATGCCCTGACTCAAAAGAAGGCCTGATTTCCCTGCAGTGGCTTGAATGGAGGCTTGTCTTTCATCTCACCAGACAATGGGATGTCTGAATCCCTTGTGGAGACCCTAGAGAAAGCCCTAGTTCCCCTCCTCCTCTCGACAGGAGGCCTCACATGCCTTTGACACCTAGAGAGGCACCAAGAGTTCATTGCTTCAAGAGGTGACGATGCCTGACTCCTCTTGAAAAGTGATAGGAATCCCAGTATCCCTGTGGCAACTGGAAAGGGACCCTGGGTCTCCCGCCTCACCTCTAGCAGCGTCCCTATTGATGTGTCAACCCTCGAAGAGATTCCTGAGGTGTCCCTCATAACTAGACAGGAGTCCTGACGTCGCTGAACAAACACGACTTTTGAAGGGCCATCCCCGCTGTAACTCGAGAATATACTCCAGGTTCCCAGCGCAACTCGCGAAAAAGCATGAGACATCCCCTCGCCACTATATGAGGCCAGATTCCTCTGCATTGCGTGCAAAGCAATTCCGTTTTCCCCATGAAATGCGTAGGAGCCTTGACTTGCTTGATGGAACTCCAGAGAGTCCCCAAGAACACACTCACAAGCCTAGAGGGACCCTGAGGTCACTGCAGCAACGCGAAATAATTCCGTGTACACCAAATCAACTGGAGATGAGGCCCGATTCTGCCACATTAGCTCCAGAGAAATTCCGCTTTCCCCATCAAGCAAGACAAGTTGCTTCACTTTCTTTAGGCAACTCCAGAGACTCCCCGAAAACACCGTCCCATGTCTAGAGGAACACCAGGTTCAGCACAGCAACTTGAGGAAAGCTCTATGTACCCCAAATCATCTCGAGATGAGAGCAGATTCCCAGGATTCAACTTAAGAGGTATGCCAACTTTCCACAAGCACCCCAAGAGGAGGCTTCTCTCATCAATAGATATGGGGGAGGGACCCTGAGTTTGCTGCCTCAAGTGGAATGGAGTCCGAATGCCCTGATAAGAAAGAAGGCCGGATTTCCCTGCAGTGGCTTGAATGCAGGTTCGTCTTTCATTGCACAAGATGAAGGGATGTCTGAATCCAATACGGAAACCCTAGAGAAAGCCTTAAGTCCTGGCCTCATCACGCCAGGAGGTCTCACATCCCTTTGACATGGAGGTAGGCGGAATTCAATGTTTCAAAAGGTGATGACGCCTGACTCCTCTTGAAAATTGATAGGAATCCCAGTCTCACTGTGGCAACTGGAAAGGAACCCTGGGTCTCCCGCCTCACATTGAGAAGCGTCCCTATTGCCCTGCCAAGCCTCGAAGAGATTCCTGAGGTGTCCCTCGTAACTAGACAGGAGTCCTGACGTCGCTGAACAAACATGAGTTTTGAAGGGCCATCCCCGCCGTACCTGGAGAATATACCCCAGGTTCGTGCCGCAACTCGAGAGAAACCATGAGACTGCCTTCTCGCCGCGAGATGAGGCTTGATTCCCCTGCATTGCATGCAGAGCAATTCCGTGTTCCCCATCAAATACGTAAGGAGCCATTACTTGCTTGATGGAATTCCAGAGAGTCCCCAAGAACACTGTCTCAAGTCCAGAGGGACCCTGATGTCACTGCAGCAATGGGAAATAGCTTCGTGTATCCCAAATCAACTCGAGATGAGTCCCTATTCCACTGCATTGGCTTCAGAGCCATCCCGTGTTCCGCATCAAACACGACAAGTGGGTTGGCTTCCTTTAGGCAACTGCAGAGATTCCCCGAGAACACTGTCCCAAGTCTAGAAGAACACCAAGTTCAGCACAGCAACTCGAGGAAAGCTCCATGTACCCCAAATCATCTTGAAATGAGAGCTGATTCCCTGGCTTCCACTCAAGAGGTATGCCACCATTCCACAAGCACAACCAGAGGAGGTGTCTCTCAGCAGTAAGTATGTGGGAGGGACCCTGAGTTTGCTGCCTCAAGTGGAATTGACCCTGAGACGCCCTGACTCGAAAGAAGGTCCGATTTCCCTACAGTGGCTTGAATGCAGGCTCATCTTTCATCTCACAGGATGAAGGGATGTGTGAATCCCCTATGGAGAGCATAGAGAAAGTCCTAGGTCCCCGCCTCTTATCGACAGGAGGCCTCACATCCCGTTGACACCTCGAGAGGCATGCAGAATTCAATGATTCAAAAGGTGATGATGCCTGACTCCTCTTGAAAATTGGTAGGAATCCCAATATCCCTATGGCAACTGGAAAGGGACCCTGGGTCTCCCTCCTCACCTCGAGAAGTGTGCTGATTGCCCTGCCAAGCCTCAAGGAGATTCCTGTGTCCCTCATAACTAGACAGGAGTCCTCAAATTGTCCAAGAACACTAGAGCAAACAAGCCCATTCATAACTGGTAAAGATTGAAATAGACACCTGGCCACGGAGGGTATACTGATAGTAAACTCTCCTACAGAAACATACTCAAGATACTGGTGGGATGCATGCACAGCCCCCTTTGGAAGACAGTCTGACAGTTATTTCAGTAACCACATGGGACAAGCACTGAATTCCATACATGACAAGTGGTGGAAGCCAGGTATCTTACCATTGGAATGGTAAGTTATGGATAAACAAAAGGAAAGGTTACAAGATTCATGGAGACATCATCACAAATTACCCTCAACTGAATATATAAGCTGGAATACATGTATATATTTCGAAATATTGTCAGCTGAGCATATTTAGCTCCTACATGTATGTTTTAAATATCACTCTATAATGAAAAAGAACAGGAAATGTCCCTGGTGGCCCAGTGGTAAAGGATCTGCCTACCAATGCAGGGAACACTGGTTCAACCCCTGGTCCTAGAGGATTCCACATGCCCAGGGGCAACTAAGCCCCCGTACAACTATTGAAGTACTTGCGTGCTCCAGAGCCCAAGTTCTGCAACCAGAGAAAGCGCTGCAATGAGAAGCCATGGCAAGTCAACTAGAGGGTAGCCTCTGCTCACTACAACTAGGCATCTAGCTACAAAGACCCAGCATTGTCAAAAATAATTCAGTGTTTAAAAAAAAGGACAGAAATTCTTTGAATAAACGATTGAGACTAGGGGCGAGACAGTAAATATATAAGCTAGGATAATCTTAAAGTATGAGGAAGTAAAGAAAGTAAAGACAACTATCAAGCTGTCCAAGCTGATAAAAATGAATGATTACACAGTTTTATCTGTATACACTAGCAAATAATAATCTGAAAAGGAATTTAAAAAAACAATTTCCTTTTGATAGTGTCAACATTAATAAAATATTTTGCCATGGGTGTAATGAGGATGACAAGACTGGCACATTGGAAATTATACACGATTGCTGAAAAATATCCTGAATACATGCACAGATATTCCATAGCGATGGAAAGACTTAAGATGGCAATACCATGGAATGCATCTTCAATCTGAAATGAAGATTCAATATGAATTACAAAAGACTGAAAGGTCATTGCTGAACCACAAAAGGCGCCAGGATTTTTGGCCTCCAGAGGAGAAGAATTCAATCCAGGGCCAGTTGACAAAGCTTGATCGCTCAGAGCTTTTGTGTCATAAAGTTTTATTAAAGTATAAAAGAGATAGAGAAAGCTGCTGACATAGACATCAGACGGGGGCAGTAAGAGTACCCCCTGCTAGTCTTTAGGCAGATGTTATACAGCCACTAGCAGTCTGCTAATGAAAGAAAGGCAATGTCTCAGAGAATGACACCAGGCCCCTCACCCACAACATGCATTGAGATAATATTGGCAGCAGGTGAGTCATCCCGGGCCATAGAATGATTGACATGAATTTTGAAGAAAGGCAGATTTCCAAGCAAATATATCATTTCATTAACATAGATTAGGAGAACAGGTATGAGTAAAACATATTGGTTTGTCAAGTCGGTTCTGAGCCTTTAGGGGTAACCGACCTGAAGACAGAGTCTAGCAGAAATACGTAGTATATTAACATAGCTTAAGACAAACCTTTCCTTAAGACAAAATGCATTGCTTAGCTGAAGGTTTGAGAAAAGTTAAGTTCAGGTGGAGCCAGGAGTCGTCATAGCAACACAAAATTTTAAGAGAAACCTCTTAAATTTGTATTGAGAAGGGGAAAAAATGTAGCACTCGTTTCGTTCCTCCAGCTGCTTGAGAGATGAAAAAACGTCTGACACTTGCAGCCTATTCCCTCTGTCTGGAGACCCCTGGCCTTCCTGCCTATTACCCTCTCCAGGCCTTTAGGAAGCAATATACAAGCTGACCCTAACATACACGTGGAATAACAAGGGACTCCAAAGAATCCAAACAATCACATGAGTCTGCAGTTCAAAGGTCCTATGGTATGCTGTGCTAAGTCGCTTCAATCACGTCTGACTGTCAGAGCCCACCAGGCTCCTCTGTCCATGGGAATTTTCCAGGCGAGAATACTGGAGTGGGCTGGGTGCCCTCCTCCAGGGGATCTTCCCAACCCAGGGATAGGATTCCTGCATTGGCAGGTAGGTTCTTTACCACTAGCACCACCTGGGGAAAAAGTGCCTAAAGGAGATCATGGAAACCCATTTAGGAAAAGGGACTCAGAGGAAAGACAGTGAGGGAAGGAAACTCTTAATCACACTCAGAGAAGCCCAGCAGGTAGTTCTGCAGGTGGAAGAGGAGGAGGAAGCATGCTGGAGCTGTGTAGAAGATGAAAGAGGGAACTAAAGCAGGGGCCCCCAACCTCTAGGATCTAATGCCTGATGATCTGAGGTGGAGCTGGTGAAATAATAATAGAAATAAGAGTTTGATCACTCAGCCATGTCCAGCCCTTGGTAGCCCACCAGGCTCCTCAGTCCATTGAATTCTTCAGGCAAGAATACTGGAGTGGGCTGTCATTTCCTTCTCCAGGGGATTTCCCTGACCCAGGGATTAAACCCGGGTCTCCCTCATTGCAGGCAGACTCTTTACCAACTGAGCCTCCAGGGAACAGAAACAGAAATAGAGTGCACAATAAATGGACTGCACTTGAAACATCCCAAAACCTTGCCCCACCCCTGTCTGTCAAAAAATTGTCTTCCAAAACAACTCCCAAGGTCAAGGAAGGAACTTCAAGTGTACTCAGCTGTCCTAGATTGCTGGTTTAGGGAGATGCTGAAGTGGGGATGTCCCAAGAGGTAGACCCTCCCTTGTGTGGAGTCTGCAATAGACCTCTGATAGCCTTGGTGATGATCAGAGAGATTTGTTTCATTTTTTAAAAATATCCTTGAGGGTACCAACTGGGACCATCACTGTTCTAATATACCTCATAGTGTTGCTGACACTACAGATACAATTGTGTGATATTGAACTTATTCAATAAAAATGATGAAGCATCTGCCCTGTGCCCAGCACTTTCCAAGGGCTGGGAAGTACAATGAAAATACTCCATAAGATGCACAGCTGGTAGGCACATTCTTTCAAAAAGCCTTTTTCATTTCCACCAATAGTTTATTCTCAATGTCAACCCTTGCCACTTAATGACCATGCTGGGTAGGAAGCTCATTAAAAACCCAGGAGCCAGTGTTCCTGGAAGGATATCCCATTCTCCCTTGGACAGTCCTCCACCCTCTCCGACTCTCAGTTTCCTCATCTGCGAAATCATGGACAACTGACTATAATTCATCACCGGAACCCAAGCCTATTGAGGGGGAGGGGAAATATTACTCCAAGGCCTGGATGATAGACCAGATTGAAAGAAAAATATGCCATTTCTGGTTTTCAGTCAAACAGACAAATACAATGAAGAAAGGAGTCCCTGGCCCTGTGGGATTTGCCTAGGGGTCTAGTCTGGGAAATTCTTACACATCAGGAGATGGCTCTGAGCTGGATTTCCACAAACAAGAACATCCATGCAAAGGACAAGCCTGCAGAGCTCTGTGCCCATTGGTCACAAGAGACTGCCTCCCGATGGCCAGCAGCATTTACAAGTGACCTCCTAAGACCTTCACCAAACTCCTGGGGCACCTCTGGCTTTTCTGTTTCCCTCACTTTTCTGACCCTTTTCTTTAAAAAATGCACATTTCTTCATAGAATGCCACAGTGGAAGGAAAATAGGCCTTCAAGTTTGAGGCCTCAATTTGCAGAAATCTTGGAGCTGCTTGTTTTTGTTTTTTTTTTTTTAATTAAAGCACCACATAAATTAAAAATTTTACACGTTCTAATTATTCAGTTCCAAAACACCAAACTTATTGCACAGGGTCCCCATGGAAAGGCCCCCTCTCAGCAGGACAGCCACAGATTCCCCCATGAAAGGGCAGCAAGGTGCCCTCCTCCCTTCTCTCCTGCCTGGGTGGCCACCAGGTTTTTAAATACATGCACCCTACTAAGTTTCTAGGATGCAATTCGTGGACCCTTCCCTTTCCTGTCCCAGCAGGTGGTCAAGGGCCTGCTGGCCTGCAAAGTGCTGGAAGCAGGGCTGGGTCAGCCGGCCAGACTAAGGGTTGTGGAGTCCCAGCTGGTGAAATTACCAGGCAGGATAAATCCCTTGGACTTCCAGCAGGCACTACGCTGCATGGGAAAATAGATAGATATAACCGGCCTGGAGCCTCAGGGTGGGACCTAAAGTTCGATTTTGTTTTCTCCAATGTTAAATGATACAAGCAAGGGCCTTTGAGACTGTTGTTTTCTTTTCTAAGCCCAAAGACTCCTTCAGTTACTAATGTAGGTATCCTAGAAACTATGTGACATCCATGAAAATCTGATATGTCCTGGTAAAATGCTGTCAGTTATAATTCTAGTTATCATATTAAAGTGTTTCAAGTCACAGCAGTGACTATTTTGTCACTTTTTTTGTCAATTTTTATTTTGTCAATTTTGTCAATTTTTATTTTGTCAATTTTTATCTAATCAGGTTTTAAACATGCCTTCCATGGTTTCACACTGATGCCTTTGCAAAAATACTGCTACCTCAAGATACATGGAAAAGACTTTCCTGAGCTTACCCATAAACAACGCTTTTTGTTTGTTATCTGGTAAGCTGGTACCAGACTGGAATTTAGTCTACTCTCTAGGTTAAGAGAACACAGCTTTCTTAGAATGCAGCTTTCAATCACAGATGATGAATTTATTTACCTTTCAGTGATTTATATTTGTTTTTATCATCTGTTTTTTTTTTTTTTTTTTTTTACTTCCGTAAAATAAATAAGCATTATTTAAGTACGGTACATGTAGGATGGACCAAGATTTCCCCACTCCTGCAAATTCCCTTAAGCCCTCAGATTCTTCTCTTGGGACCAAGGTCTCACTTTCCTCCAGAGGGACAATCCAAGCTTTTTATCAGCTAGCTGATCTGCCCCTGATATCAGAGTCAATTTGAGCATGAGTTGGTCTATAATTTAGGCATGAAACTGTGATTACATAAAAGAAAGATGACTTTTTGATGGAGGATGTCCATGATATTCCTTGAACTTCAGAGAAAATTGGTTAAAATGAAACTTTTTTCCCTTGGAAACTGCAAAGGCAGTTCTTTTAGCGTATGCGATTGAAAACATCTAGGTTGTTAGCTCAGTTTTCATTCCAGTCTCAAAGAAAGGCAATGACAAAGAATGTTCAAACTGTCACACAACTGGACTCATCTCACATGCTAGTAAAGTAACACTCAAAATTCTCCAAGCCAGGCTTCAGCAATATGTCAACCGTGAAATTCCAAATGTTCAAGATGGATTTAGAAAAGGCAGAGGAACCAGAGATCAAATTGCCAAAATCCACTGGATAATTGAAAAAGCAAGAGAGTTCCAGAAAAACACTTATTTCTGCTTTGTTGACTATGCCAAAGCCTTTGACTGTGTGTATCACAATAAACTGGGGAAAATTCTGAAAGAAATAAGAATACCAGATCACCTGACCTGCCTCTTGAAAGACCTATATGCAGGTCAGGAAGAAACAGAACTGGACCTGGACCAACAGACTGGTTCTAAATAGGAAAAGGAATATGTCAAGGCTGTATATTGGCACCCTGCTTATTTAACTTATACCTGCTTATATATAGGGCATCGTGAGAAATGCTGCACTGGATGAAGCACAAACTGGAATCAAGATTGCTGGGAGAAATATCAATAACCTCAGATATGCAGATGACACCACCCTGATGGCAGAAAGTGAAGAACTAAAGAGCCTCTTGATGAAAGAGAAAGAGGAGAGTGAAATAGGTAGCTTAATGCTCAGCGTTCAGACAACTAAGATCATTGCATCCAGTCTCATCACTTCTTGGCAAATAGATGAGAAAACAGTGGAAACAGTGGCAGATTTTATTTTTCGGGGCTCGGAAATCATTGCAGATGGTGACTGCAGCCATGAAATTAAAAGATGCTTACGACTTGGAAGGAAAGTGATAACCAAACTAGACAGCATATTAAAAAGCTGAGACATTGCTTTGCCAACAAAGATCCGTCTAGTCAAGGCTAAGGTTTTTCCATGTCATGTATGGATGTGAAAGATGGACTATAAAGAAAGTTGACAGCCAAAGATTTGATGCTTTTGCACTGTGGTGCTGAAGAAGATGCTTGAAGTTTGCTTAGACTATAAGAGGACCCAACCACTCCATCCTAAAGGAAATCAGGTCTGAATATACATTGGAAAGACTAATATTGAACCTGAAACTCCAATACTTTGGCCACTAGATGTGAAGAGCTGACTCATTTGGAAGTTGCTTTGATTTGCCTGTGAGTGTGGGCGCCCTACCTGGGCACAGGGCCTCAGGGGCCATTGCCACTGAATCATGACCTCCATGCAAGCACATTCCAGCTGTGTGACACTCAGCATGCAGGAGACTGGGAAAGCTATCTTCCTTGGAGGAAGGAAAGTCATACACAGAGTGTGTTTTCAGGCCTCTATTTGCAGCAAGTGTTTTGCTTCTCAGATGTCAGACCTGCAGGCCTGCCCCAAGGACCTCAATTCCAGAGTCAGGGCCATGTGTCTCCCTGCACATTCCGAGCCTTGCAAACACATTCCTGGGTCAGAGAGGTGCTTCCCATGAGGAAGAAGGCTGCGGGAGTGTGTCTGAGGGGGCCAGGTGGCATGCTGGGGTCACCTGGTTGAGGGCACCTTGCACATCCATTGGGCCCCAGGAGAGCAGTTATGGACTCGCCCCTTGCTTGAGATATCCCAAAGCAAGGAGCAATGCTAGCTGTATCAGAAGGAGGAAAACAGCAATGGGATGGATTTTCAAGCAGTTGCTAGGTCACACTGTGTTAGGGTTCCCCAGGAGACATGTGAGAATTTTGGCCCCTAGGCCCGGTATCTAGGGGTGTGCACAGGGTGTTTTCCCCACAGGATCCAAAATGTTCCAGACAGACCTAGGCTCAATAGCTGTTGCTAGGCTGCACCGCTTTAGGCACACCGAGAGAAGCAGGCACACTGTGGCCCCAAGGTCCGGTATGCAGGTTCACATATGGGGTGTGTCCCCGTAGGAGCCAAGAATTTTCCTGACAGTCCTAGGCTCCCTAGAGCACTCAGGTCTGCTCAGAGGACCGAAGTTCCAGAGGCAGGGTCGTGTATCTCCCCTTCCCTTTGTGATCCTTGCAAAGACATTCCAAGCTGATAGTGGTACTACCCATGAAGAAGCAAGCAGTGGGAGTATATTTGACATGACTGGGTGCCTTGATGGGCTCAGCTCCTCAAGGGGGCCTTTCCTCTCAAAGTAGGCCCCATGTCCGCTTGAGGACGGGGTTGGGCCCTCTTCCCTCCACACTGCCAAAGGGTGGAACAAAGCTAGGTGTCAGAGGTAAGAAAGGAGCAATTGGATGGATTTTCAAGCTCTCACTAGGCTGTACTGCTTCAAGGCCCACTCGAGCAAAACAGGCGCCCTGTGGCCCCTAGGTCGGGTATGCAGGTTCACACACAGGGTGTGTTCCCGTCAAAGCCAAGAATTTTCTGACAGACCTAGGCTCACTAGAATTGTCCTACAGAGCAAAGGGGATGGAAGAGATGTGTGGAGGTGGGTCTGCCTTCCCCTGTGAGTGTGGGGCTACTCTCTATGGCCCCAAGTTGAGGGATAACTGCAACTAAGAAAGGAACTCCAAGAAGGAACTCCAAGAAGCGCTTTTCCAGGAGGCTGGGACAGGGAGTCCGCAGGATGCAGGGAAAGGGAGCCTTCTTCAGGGAAGAAGAGGCAGCCACTCGGGGTGTGTTTGCAAGCCTCTTTGGAAGGCACAGTTTCGCTGATACAATTGAATTCCAGTTCTGCTCAGAGGACTGAAATTTCAGAGGCAGGGCCATGTATCTCCCCTTCCCTTTTCAATCCTTGCAAAGACATTCCTAGCTGATAGTGATACTGCCCATGAGGAAGTAAGCAGCTGGAGTGTGTTTGACATGACTGGGTGCCTTCCTGGGCTCAGCTCCTCAAGGGGACTTTCTACTCAAAGTAGGCCCATTGCCTACTTGGGGAGAGGGTATGGAAGGTTTGCTTCCAAATGGCGAAAAGGTGGAGCAAATCTAGCTTTGTCAGAGGTTCGTAAAGTGCAATGTAATGGATTTTCAAGCTGTTACCAGGCAACACCGCTTCAGGGTCCCCTCTCCCAGAAGAAAACAGGCGCCCTGTGGCCCCTAGGTCTGGTATGCAGATTCACACACAGGATGTGTCCCCACAGGAGCCAAGAGTTTTCCTACCAGGCCTAGGCTTACTAGAGCTCTACTATAGAGCAAAGGGGATGGAACAGAAGTGTGGATGTGACTTTGCCTTTACCTTTGACTGTGAGGCCCCTCCATAAGGTCCCAGGCGAAATTGCCCTCGCCCTTGCCCTAACCCTAACCCCAACACGACACCCTAACCCTAACCAACACCGTAACCCTATCCCAGAACCTAACACCAACCCGACCCCCTAACCCTAACCTGACACACTAACCCTAACGCATCATTCCAACCCTAACCTGACACCTTCACCCCTCAGCCCTCACCCTCACCCACACCCCAACTTCTAACCCCTAAGCCACAATGTAACCCACACCCTAATCCACACCCTTAACCTAACCCACACCCTCCCCCCCACCCTACTCACACCCTCAACCCTAGACTTAACCTGCATCATCTTCAATTTCAGCACTTCTCATGCATCACAAAAAACAAGGGAGTCATATTTCAAACGTGAATCCAAGACCCATTAACCACATAACAGGAATATAAACACTGTGAACACATCATTTAAATCACTTGCACCACCAAATACCTCTCCACCACATATCATATCAATAACAGTGGAACTCATGTATGCCATACATATTGTAACATAGCAATCTAATACCCAACAGTAATCTGGGTAATTATATACACAAGATATATTTAAACCAAAAATATTTAAACAAATTCCAGTTTTTACGATGGTTTTAATCCTTGCAAAAGTAGGATTAACAGCATGTTTTCCACTAGGATCCAAAGCATTGAGCAAAATTGCCGAGGTCCAGCCCCAGCAGGACCAGGAATACCCAAGGGATGAGTGGCGTCAGCGAGGAAGAAGACAGACAGAAGACACACAGATGTTGCATAGAAGAGGTAGCTTTTTTTTTTAATTTTTAGGATAGCTCAGTTTTTTGATTTTTTTTAAAATTTATTTTATTAGTTGGAGGCCAATTACTTCACAACATTTCAGTGGGTTTTGTCATACATTGACACGAATCAGCCATAGAGTTACACGTATTCCCCATCCCGATCCCCCCTCCCACCTCCCTCTCCACCCGACTCCTCTGGGTCCTCCCAGTGCACCAGGCCTGAGCACTCGTCTCATGCATCTCACCTGGGCTAGTGATCTCTTTCACCATAGATAAAATACATGCTGTTCTTTTGAAACATCCCACCCTCACCTTCTCCCACAGAGTCCAAAAGTCTGTTCTGTACTTCTGTGTCTCTTTTTCTGTTTTGCATATAGGGTTATCATTACCATCTTTCTAAATTACATATATATGTGTTAGTATGCTGTAATGTTCTTTATTTTTCTGGCTTACTTCACTCTGAATAATGGGCTCCAGTTTCATCCATCTCATTAGAACTGATTCAAATGAATTCTTTTTAATGGCTGAGTAATATTCCATGGTGTATATGTACCACAGCTTCCTTATCCATTCATCTGCTGATGGGCATCTAGGCTGCTTCCATGTCCTGGCTATTATAAACAGTGCTGCGATGAACAATGGGGTGCACGTGTCTCTTTCAGATCTGGTTTCCGTGGTGTGTATGCCCAGAAGTGGAATTGCTGGGTCAAATGGCAGTTCTATTTCCAGTGTTTTAAGAAATCTCCACACTGTTTTCCATAGTGGCTGTACTAGTTTGCATTCCCACCAACAGTGTAAGAGGGTTCCCTTTTCTCCACACCCACTCCAGCATTTATTGCTTGTAGACTTTTGGATAGCAGCCATCCTGACTGGCGTGTAATGGTACCTCATTGTGGTTTTGATTTGCATTTCTCTAATAATGAGTGATGTTGAGCATCTTTTCATGTGTTTGTTAGCCATCTGTATGTCTTCTTTGGAGAAATGTCTGTTTAGTTCTTTGGCCCATTTTTTGATTGGGTCATTTATTTTTCTGGAATTGAGCTTCAGGAGTTTCTTGTATATTTTTGAGATTAATCCTTTGTCTGTTGCTTCATTTGCTATTATTTTCTCCCAATCTGAGGGCTGTCTTTTCACCTTACTTATAGTTTCCTTTGTAGTGCAGAAGCTTTTAAGTTTCATTAGGTCCCATTTGTTTATTTTTGCTTTTATTTCCAATATTCTGGGAGGTGGGTCATAGAGGACCCTGCTGTGATTCATGTCGGAGAGTGTTTTGCCTAAGTTCTCCTCTAGGAGTTTTATAGTTTCTGGTCTTACATTTAGATCTTTAATCCATTTTGAGTTTATTTTTGTGTGTGGTGTTAGAAAGTGTTCTAGTTTCATTCTTTTACAGGTGGTTGACCAGTTTTCCCAGCACCACTTGTTAAAGCAGTTGTCTTTTTTCCATTGTATATCCTTGCCTCCTTTGTCAAAGATAAGGTGTTCATAGGTTCGTGGATTTATCTCTAGGCTTTCTATTCTGTTCCATTGATCTATATTTCTGTCTTTGTGCCAGTACCATACTGTCTTGATGACTGTGGCTTTGTAGTAGAGACTGAAGTCAGACAGGTTGGTTCCTCCAGTTCCATTCTTCTTTCTCAAGATTACTTTGGCTATTCGTGGTTTTCTGTATTTCCATACAAATTGTGAAATTATTTGTTCTAGTTCTGTGAAAAATACCGTTGGTAGTTTGATAGGGATTGCATTGAATCTATAGATTGCTTTGGGTAGAATAGCCATTTTGACAATATTGATTCTTCCAATCCATGAACACGGTATGTTTCTCCATCTGTTTGTGTCCTCTTTGATTTCTTTCATCAGTGTTTTATAGTTTTCTATGTACAGGTCTTTTGTTTCTTTAGGTAGATATACTCCTAAGTATTTTATTCTGTTTGTTGCAATGGAGAATGGTATTGTTTCCTTAATTTCTCTTTCTGTTTTTTCATTGTTAGTATATAGGAATGCAAGGGATTTCTGTGTGTTAATTTTATATCCTGCAACTTTACTATATTCATTGGTTAGCTCTAGTAATTTTCTGGAAGAGTATTTAGGGTTTTCTATGTAGAGGATCATGTCAACTGCAAACAACGAGAGTTTCACTTCTTCTTTTCCTATCTGGATTCCTTTTACTTCTTTTTCTGCTCTGATTGCTGTGGCCAAAACTTCCAAGACTATGTTGAATAATAGTGGTGAGAGTGGGCACCCTTGTCTTGTTCCTGATTTCAGGGGAAATGCTTTCAATTTTTCACCATTGAGGGTGATGCTTGCTGTGGGTTTGTCATATATAGCTTTTATTATGTTGAGGTATGTTCCCTCTATTCCTGCTTTCTGGAGAGTTTTAATCATAAATGAGTGTTGAATTTTGTCAAAGGCTTTCTCTGCATCCATTGAGATAATCATATGGTTTTTATCTTTCAATTTGTTAATGTGGTGTATTACATTGATTGATTTGCAGATATTGAAGAATCCTTGCATTCCTGGGATAAAGCCCACTTGGTCATGGTGTATGATTTTTTTAAGATGTTGTTGGATTCTATTTGCTAGAATTTTGCTAAGGATTTTTGCATCTATGTTCATCAGTGATATTGGCCTGTAGTTTTCTTTTTTTGTGGCATCTTTGTGTGGTTTTGGAATTAGGGTGATGGTGGCCTCATAGAATGAGTTTGGAAGTTTACCTTCTTCTGCAATTTTCTGGAAGAGTTTGAGTAAGATAGGTGTTAGCTCTTCTCTAAATTTTTGGTAGAATTCAGCTGTGAAGCCATCTGGTACTGGGCTTTTGTTTCCTGGAAGATTTTTGATTACAGTTTCGATTTCCTTGCTTGTGATGGGTCTGTTAAGATCTTCTATTTCTTCCTGGTTCAGTTTTGGAAAGTTATACTTTTCTAAAATTTGTCCATTTCATCCAAGTTGTCAATTTTATTGGCATAGAGCTGCTGGTAGTAGTCTCTTATGATCCTTTGTATTTCAGTGTTGTCTGTTGTGATCTCACCCTTTTCATTTCTTATTTTGTTAATTTGGTTCTTCTCTCTTTGTTTCTTAATGAGTCTTGCTAATGGTTTGTCAATTTTGTTTATTTTTTCAAAAAACCAGCTTTTAGTTTTGTTGATTTTTGCTATGGTCTCTTTAGTTTCTTTTGCATTTATTTCTGCCCTAATTTTTAAGATTTCTTTTCTTCTGCTAACCCTGGGGTTTTTCATTTCTTCCTTCTCTAATTGCTTTAGGTGTAGAGTTAGGTTATTTATTTGGCTTTTTTCTTGTTTCTTGATGTAAGCCTGTAATGCTATGAACCTTCCCCTTAGCACTGCTTTTACAGTGTCCCATAGGTTTTGGGTTGTTGTGTTTTCATTTTCATTCATTTCTATACATATTTTGATTTCTTTTTTGATTTCTTCTATGATTTTTTGGTTATTCAGAAGCGTGTTATTTAGCCTCCATATGTTTGATTTTTAACAATTTTTTTCCTGTAATTGAGATCTAATCTTACTGCACTGTGGTCAGAAAAGATGACTGGGATGATTTCAATTTTTCTGAATTTTCCAAGACCAGATTTATGGCCCAGGATGTGATCTATTCTGGAGAATGTTCCGTGTGGACTTGAGAAAAAGGTGAAATTGATTGTTTTGGGGTGAAATGTCCTATAGATATCAATTAGGTCTAGCTGGTCCATTGTATCATTTAAGGTTTGTGTTTCCTTTTTGATTTTCTGTTTAGTTGATCTATCCATAGTTGTGAGTGGGGTATTAAAGTCTCCCACTATTATTGTGTTACTATTCATTTCCTCTTTCATACTCATTAGCGTTTGCCGTACATATTGCGGTGCTCCTATGTTGGGTGCATATATATTTATAATTGTTATATCTTCTTCTTGGATTGATCCTTTGATCATTATGTAGTGTCCTTCTTTGTCTCTTTTCACATCCTTTATTTGAAAGTCTATTTTATCTGATATGAGTATTGTGACTCCTGCTTTCTTTTGGTCTCCATTTGCGTGAAATATTTTTTTCCAGCCCTTCACTTTTAGTCTGTATGTGTCTCTGGTTTTGAGGTGGGTCTCTTGTAGACAGCATATATAAGGGTCTTGTTTTTGTATCCATTCAGCCAATCTTTGTCTTTTGGTTGGGGCATTCAACCCATTTACATTTAAGGTAATTATTGATAGGTGTGGTCCCGTTGCCATTTACTTTGTTGTTTTGGGTTCATGTTTATACAACATTTCTGCATTTCCTGTCTAGAGAAGGTCCTTTAGCATTTGTTGAAGAGCTGGTTTGGTGGTGCTGAATTCTCTCAGCTTTTGCTTGTCTGTAAAGCTTTTGATTTCTCCTTCATATCTGAATGAGATCCTTGCTGGGTACAGTAATCTAGGTTGTAGATTATTTTCTTTCATTACTTTCATTATGTCCTGCCATTCCCTTCTGGCCTGGAGGTTTCTATTGGTAGATCAGCTGTTATCCTTATGGGAATTCCTTTGTGTGTTATTTGTTGTTTCTCCCTTGCTGCTTTTAGTATTTGTTCTTTGTGTTTGATCTTTGTTAATCTGATTAATATGTGTCTTGGAGTGTTTCGCCTTGGGTTTATCCTGTTTGGCACTCTCTGGGTTTCTTGGACTTGGGTGGCTATTTCCTTCCCCATTTTAGGGAAGTTTTCAGCTATTATCTCCTCGAGTATTTTCTCATGGCCTTTCTTTTTGTCTTCTTCTTCTGGGACTCCTATGATTCGAATGTTGGGGCGTTTCACATTGTCCCAGAGGTCCCTGAGGTTGTCCTCATTTCTTTTGATCATTTTTTCTTTTTTCCTCTCTGCTTCATTTATTTCCACTATTCTATTGTCTACCTCACTTATCATATCTTCTGTCTCCGTTATTCTACTCTTGGTTCGCTCCAAAGTGTTTTTGATCTCATTCATTGCATTATTCATTTTTAATTGACTCTCTTTTATTTCTTCTAGGTCTTTGTTAAGCATTTCCTGCATCTTTTCAATCTTTGTCTCCAGGCTATCTATCTGTAACTCCATTTTGTTTTCAAGATTTGGATCAATTTATTATCATTATTCTAAATTGTTTTTCAGATAGATTCCCTATCTCCTCCTCTTTTGTTTGACTTGGTGGGCACTTGTCATATTCCTTTACCTGTTGGGTATTGCACTGTTCTTGCACTAGTGCACATGGCAAGTATTAGGTTCGGTTTCTAAGTGAGCAACTAATGGTTACATTCACAGCTGGCCACTGAGGTACTTAATGGGAGAGGCGAACCCAGCTCTGCAAAGCAGTAGCCAACATGAAATCAGCTATTGTCATTGTAGCCAAGTTCCTTGAATTTGTAGTGTTATTTGCTGTGTTCTTCAAGAAGATGCCTTCGCCCTGCCAGTAAGACATATTTCCATAACACATAGCCATGC
This sequence comes from Muntiacus reevesi, assembly GCF_963930625.1. Classification (NCBI taxonomy): domain Eukaryota; kingdom Metazoa; phylum Chordata; class Mammalia; order Artiodactyla; family Cervidae; genus Muntiacus; species Muntiacus reevesi. The sequence continues at coordinate 452,321 of NW_027077941.1, forward strand.
AGTCAATCGATGTGCATCCTCCAGTAAAGCCCAGCCCCGATGTCTTAGAGGAGCCTCTCTGCCCATTGTCATAAGCCAGTCTAATATTGTCTGAGACTATGAAAACTCAATGTCTTTATTACGCTTGTGCTTCAGACGGGAGGTCTGAGAAGGCACTTCTGAAGGTTTATTCCTACTAGTCATTGTCATTTTTATCGAGTCTTTTGTTTATTTTTTTTTGTTGTTGTTTTATTTATTAGTTCTACCAGATTCTTGCTACCAACCCGTCTCCCTCCACCCTCGTGCACACACGATCAGTCATGGAATCCCGTGGACTTCAGCCCGCCAGACTCCTCTGTCCATGGATTTTTCCAGCCAAGAATACTGGAGTGGGTTGCCATTTCCTTCTCCATGTATGGAGTCTTTAAAGATTCCGTCACTGAGGTTTTGCTTCTCCACTTGTACATGCCCTTTCTCCCTAAGTGCAGTAGAAGTCATCCCCACATCCAAACATGTCTGTCTTCCGACCTCTGCAGAATGTATTGCTTGAGCTCACCACAGCGTCAGGATATTCTAGAAAGCCTTCTGATTGCAATCTCCTCAGGAGATTACAAGTGTTTCAAACCTCAGGATTTTACAAAGCACTTTTTACAACCTCAGCTGAAAGGGAAGTCAACACTCAGTGAAAGTCACAGGCTTCCATGGCCTGGACTTGATTATGGGTTGTGCTTTCATAATCATCGTGTTTCATATACCAACTAAGATGTCACTGAGAATTTTTTTTTTCTCATCATTCTATCTTTCATGTTTATTTAGATATACTATGGGTTTTCCTATATACCTTCCGTTAGGGATGAGGGTCTTAAGTCAGTAGAACTTACTGCAGCTGACTTCCAGTTAGCTGTGTTAGGACAGGAAAAAGAATGACCAGCTGCTGGATTCTTAAGATTATGTACGAAAACATTATTCATTTTCCTGTGTGCAGTCATCCAATACTAACTTTGTGAAGTAGGCATTCAGAAAAATCACAAAACCGCATAACTACTAGGCGGTATCCCATGCAAGTACTGACCAGGCCCGGCCCTACTCAATTTCCCAGATCAGAGGCTATAGAGCACGTTCAGGGTGCTATGGCCTTAGACCGAGGCGGCTGTCAGGTGCCCCAAGAGCTCCGCGTTGCGCCTCCCTTGCGTTCTGACCTGTCCTTCGGGCCTGGGGCCACAGCTCTCGAGCTGGCGCGCGCTGCACTTGAGCCGCACGACCCACGACTGGACTCCGACCAACCAGGGCCGACAGCTCGGAGGCCAGCAGAGGGCGGCACGGCCACGCACACCGCCAGCCCCAGCCAGCACCCGTCTGGCCCGGCCGGGGCCTGGCGTGCCTGCGGGACCTGGTGTGGGGGGAGGTGGGGTGGGTAGAGCAGCGAGGACGTCTCGGTGCCCCCTCACTCCCTGCCCCCCACCATCCCGTTCGCTGCTCAGGGTGACGTGGCTCCGGACGAGCGGGGCTTCGGCCCGGGGCCGCGGTCCACGGAGCCTCCTGCGGGCTTAGAGGCAGCCAAGCCGGGGACCCAGGCACACATCCTGCAGGCTGCACAAACCCCCTGGAGCGCCTCAGCCCCGCCTTTTCGCCCTACCGAGACCCGCCCTGCCCCCACTCTGCCGGCCCAGCAAAAGTCTTTCCTGAGAGAGCAGAGGAGCGAAAGCCAGGCACACGGACAGGCACTCGCACGCACCCACGCCAGGTGAGACAGAGGCAGAAAGAGACGAGGTTTCGGAGAGAGACTCGAAGGCAGCGTGTGGGCAGGGGGGGACTTGGGCAGGATGCCGGGCAGCTGCAGAGGCCACCCGGCCCTGAGCAGCGAATGCGATGGGGGCAGGGGGAAGCCGCTGAGTAGGGGCGGAGCTAGAGAGGCCCAGGGTGCGAGGGCACCTGAGATCTCCTCGCTCCGCACCCCGCTCCCGTTCTCCCAACCCCCTGGACGCACGCCACGCCCGGGCACTCTGACACTAGCTTCTCCGGAGTGTGGTCACCTGAATTTCTATCCTTGTGCTCAACTGAGTGATGACAGTGTATTGAACAGCTAGGTCATTTCCAAATAAATTAAGCTTAGTGTTTCACAGGACACTCGGACATGAATGCAGAGACCAGCACGGATGCATGGTCACCAGCCTTGGTAACTGGACAACCAATGGGAAATTACTGTCTGACTCAGGAGAGAGAAAGAAACCCAAACAGATGGAATGAAATGAACCGAAACACAAACTTTGCAACTCACACCCTAATTCAATTACAAAAAAAAAAAAAGAAAAAAAACAACACTATAACCATTTTAGAAAAACAATAGACTTCTCCATGACCTTTGGTCGGGTGAGGAGTTCTAGCACACGACAAAATAAGCCACCTTTTCCAAATCGTGAATATGTTATTTCACACATTGTATTTTACATTGAAATGTGTAACAAATAAACTTAAAATCATTGACTCACTACATAAGCATGGAAGTATTTTAAACATAAAAAATGTTCTATAGTATTCAGGAAGCATTTGGCACATGTCTCACTGTATGAGACCCAAAACTGGAACTTAGTTGAAGAGTCAGGATAGTCTAAAAATGAATCCCTAACTAAAAGGAATACACAGGATTATTGTAGATAAAAAAGGTTAAAGAAGAGAAGCTAGAAATCAGTCAATAAATGTTTTAGGGGTTAGGTTAGAGTGACTAGCCTCTGTGTGACTTTTTAAATTTTTCATGTTTGCATCTTCCAAATTTTCCATGCTGAGAATAATACTTTCATATCAGTTTCAAAATCAGTTTCACACTAAAGACAGTAAGACTGGAATAAGAAATAAGAAATGCTTGGGGGGTAAAAAAAATGCTTGAACTAAAGGTGGTACTGATGAAATTATTTGCAGGGCAGCCAAGGAGTCACAGATGTAGAGAACAGACTTATGGACATGGACAGGGGGGAGGAAGGAGAGGGTCAGATGAATGCAGAGTAACATGAAAATATATTACCATACGTAAAAACAGATGCCAATGAAATTTGCTGTATGACTCAGGGGACTCAAACAGGGGCTCTGCAACAAGCTAGGGGTGGAATGGGGAGGGAAATGGGAGAGAGGTTCAGGAGGGAGGAAACATATATATACCTGTGGCTCATTCATGCTGATGTTTCGCAACAAAATTCTGTAAAGCAACTATCCTTCAATTGAAATAAAAATTCGTGTTTGGACTTACCAAACAAGGTCTTGTGTACTTCTAGCATGGCCTTCTGTTTCGTGCTGCCTCCCTTAACTCATTCTTCCATATCATTAAACAGACTAGTCAAGTTTTTGCCAAAAATATCTTGAGCTCCTGCATTATGCTGATGCACTGCCTTCTCACGATCCAGTTTAGAATGGAGACCAAAGAAACATTTTGTCCTGTCTTCAAGTATTTGAGGCCACACTATGTGACTTTTAAAAATAAATGTGGATAAGACGGATATGACCAAAGCAATCTAATGACAATATCTGTGCTTCATTAAAGACTTCTGCAGAGAACTAGTAAATTTTATATATAGTATCAGAAGAATTTTTTAAATGCATGCCAACGATTATTTCTCCTCCGCTAGCCATCTGGACAAGGAAAACTGAGTTTACCAATCAATGTCCATAGTTATGCTCCCTCACTGATTTTTACCCAATATGTGTTACTCAGGCAGGAGACCCTGGTTCAGTTCCTGGGTCAGGAAGATCTGCTGGAGAAGGGATAGTCTACCCACTCCAGTATTAGTGGGCTTTCCTTGTGGCTCAGTTGGTAAAGAATCATTCCTCTTTCACAAGAGTAGCTCAACTCCTCTCAAAGCAAATACAGGATGGTAATAACTATGCAGGACAAAGCTGATTCTATATATTTAAAGTACTCACTCATGAGCTTGACAGAGGTACTAGATCTGTTACCACATTTCTTTTTCTAAGTAATATCCGCATGTGCAGGTGAAAGTGGCTCAGTTCGTGCCTGACTCTTTGCAGCCCCAAGGACTATAGAGTCCGTGGAATTCTCTAGGCCAGAATACTGGAGTGGGTAGCCTATCCCTTCTCCAGGAGATCTTCCCGACCCAGGACTGAAAGCGGGGTCTCCTGCGTTGCAGGCAGATTCTTTACCAACTGAGCTAGTAGGGCTTCCCTGGTGGCTCAGTTGCTAAAGAATATCTGCATAACTGTCTATCGATTTGGCATTAGCAATCTGTCTGTGAGCAGGGCCGGTCATAAGCAGCTTCTGTGAGAAATCAGAAGCATGTCTGTCTGACTGGCTTCTCTGGGGAGCTTTCACTGTTCTTGCGCTAGTGCACAAGGCAAGTATTAGTTTCGGTTTCTAAGTGAGAAACTAATGGCTACATTCACAGCTGGCCACTGAGGTACTTAATGGGAGAGGCGAACTCGGCTCTGCCAAGCAGTAGCCAACATGAAATCAGCTATTGTCATTGTAGAAAAGTTCCTTGAATTTGTAGTGTTATTTGCTGTGTTTTTCAAGAAGATGCCTTCACCCTGCCAGTAAGACATATTTCTATAACACATAGCCATGCAGTCAATCGATGTGCATCCTCCAGTAAAGCCCAGCCCCTATGTCTTAGAGGAGCCTCTCTGCCCATTGTCATAAGCCAGTCTAATTTTGTGTGAGACCGTGAAAACTCAGTGTCTTTATTACGCTTGTGCTTCTGACGGGAGGTCTGAGAAGGCACTTCTGAAGGTTTATTCCTACCAGTCGTTGTCATATTTATCGAGTCTTTATTTTATATTTTTTCTTATTTTTTACTTCTACCAGTTTCTTGCTACCAACCCGTCTCCCTCCACCCTCGTGCACACACGATCAGTCATGGAATCCCGTGGACTTCAGCCCGCCAGACTCCTCTGTCCATGGATTTTTCCAGCCAAGAATACTGGAGTGGGTTGCCATTTCCTTCTCCATGTATGGAGTCTTTAAAGATTCCGTCACTGAGGTGTTGCTTCTCAACTTGTATATGCACTTTCACCCTAAGTGCAGTAGAAGTCATCCCCACTTCCCAACATGTCTGTCTTCCGACCTCTTGAGAATGTATTGCTTGAGTTCACCACAGCGTCAGGATATTCTAGAAAGCCTTCTGATTGCAGTCTCTTCAGGAGGTTACAAGTGTTAAACCTCAGGATTTTACAAAGCACTTTTTACAACCTCAGCTGAAAGGGAAGTCAACACTCAGTGAAAGTCACAGGCTTCCATGGTCTGGACTTGATTATGGGTTGTACTTTCATAATCATCGTGTTTCATATATCAACTAAGATGTCACTGAGAATTTTTTTTTTCTCATCGTTCTATCTTTCATGTTTATTTAGATATATTATGGGGTTTCCCATATATCCTCCATTAGGGATGAGGTTCTTAAGACAGTAGAACTTACTGCACCTGACTTCCAGTTAGCTGTGTTAGGACAGGAAAAAGAATGACCAGCTGCTCGATTCTTAAGGTTATGTGTGAAAACATTATTCGTTTTCCTGTGTGCAGTCATCCGATTCTAACTTTCTGAAGTAGGCATTCAGAAAAATCACAAAACCGACTAACTACAAGGCGGTCTCCCATGCAAGTACTGACCTGGCCCGGCCCTACTCAATTTCCCAGATCAGAGGAGATAGGGCACGTTCAGGGTGCTATGGCCTTAGACCGAGGCGGCTGTCAGGCGCCCCAAGAGCTCCGCGTTGCGCCTCCCTTGCGTTCTGACCTGCCCTTCGGGCCTGGGTCCACAGCTCTCGAGCTGGCGTGCGCCACACTTGAGCCGCACGACCCGCGACTGGACTCCGACCAACCAGGGCCGGCAGCTCAGGGGCCAGCGGAGGGCGCCACGGCCCCGCACACCGCCAGCCCCGGCCAGCACCCGTCTGGCCCGGCCGGGTCCTGGCATACCTGCGGGACCTGGGGTGGGGGGAGGGGGGGTGGGTAGAGCAGCGAGGACATCTCGGTGCCCCCTCACCCCCTGCCCCCCACCATCCCGTTCGCTGCTCAGGGTGACGTGGCTCCGGACGAGCGGGGCTTCGGCCCGGGTCCGCGGTCCCCGGAGCCTCTTGCGGGCTTAGAGGCAGCCCAGCCGGGGCCCCAGCCGCACATCCTGCCCACTGCGCAAGCCCCCTGGAGCACATCAGCCCCGCCTTTTTGCCCTACCGAGACCCGCCCTGCCCCCACACTGCCGGCCCAGTACAAGTCTTTCCTGAGAGAGCAGAGGAGCGAAAGCCAGGCACACGGACAGGCACTCGCACGCACCCACGCCAGGTGAGACAGAGGCAGAAAGAGACGAGGGTTCAGAGAGAGACTCGAAGACAGCTTGTGGACAGGGGGTGACTCGGGCAGGATGCCAGGCAGCTGCAGAGGCCACCCGGCCCTGAGCAGCGAATGCGAGGGGGGCAGGGCGAAGCCGCTGAGTAGGGGCGGGCCTGGAGATGCCCAGGGTGCGAGGGCACCTGAGATCTCCTCGCTCCGCGCCCCGCCCCCGTCCTCCCAACCCCCTGCACGCACGCCACGCCGGGGCACTCTGACACTAGCTTCTCTGGATTTTGGTCACCTGAATTTCGATCCTTGGGCTCAACTGAGTGATGACAGTGTATTGAACAGCTAGGTCATTTCCAAATAATTTAAGCTTAGAGTTTCACAGGACACGCGGACATGAATGCAGAGACCAGCACCGATGCATGGACACCAACCTTGGTAAATAGACAACCAAAGGGAAATTACTGTCTGACTCAGGAGAGAGAAAGAAAGCCGAACAGATGGAATGAAATGAACAGAAACACAAACTTTGCAACTAACACCCTAATTCGATTACAAAAAAAAAAAAAAAAAAAAAAAAAAACAAAAAACCAACAACACTCTAACCATTTTAGGAAAACAATAGACCTCTCAATGACCTTTGGTCGGGTGAGGAGTTCTAGCACACGACAAAATAAGCCACCTTTTCCAAATCGTGAATATGTTAGTTCACACATTGACTTTTACTTTGAAATGTGTAACAAATAAACTTAAAATCATTGACTCACTACATAAGCATGGAAGTATTTTAAACATAAAATATGTTCTATAGTATTCAGGAAGCATTTGGCACATGTCTCACTGTATGAGACCCAAAACTGGAACTTAGTTGAAGAGTCAGGATAGTCTAAAAATGAATCCCTAACTAAAAGGAATACACAGGATTATTGTAGATAAAAAAGGTTAAAGAAGAGAAGCTAGAAATCAGTCAATAAATGTTTTAGGGGTTAGCTTAGAGTGACTAGCCTCTGTGTGACTTTTTAAATTTTTCATGTTTGCATCTTCCAAATTTTCGATGGTGAGAATAATACTTTCATATCAGTTTCAAAATCAGTCTCACACTAAAGACAGTAAGACTGGAATAAGAAATAAGAAATGCTTGGGGGAAAAAAAAATGTTTGAACTAAAGGTGGTACTGATGAAATTATTTGCAGGGCAGCCAAGGAGTCACAGATGTAGAGAACAGACTTATGGACATGGACAGGGGGGAGGAAGGAGAGAGTGAGATGAATGCAGAGTAACATGAAAAGATATTACCATACGTAAAAACAGATGCCAATGAAATTTGCTGTATGACTCAGGGGACTCAAACAGGGGCTCTGCAACAAGCTAGGGGTGGAATGGGGAGGGAAATGGGAGAGAGGTTCAGGAGGGAGGAAACATATGTATACCTGTGGCTCATTCATGCTGATGTTTGGCAACAAAATTCTGTAAAGCAACTACCCTTCAATTGAAAGAAAAAGTCATGTTTGGACTTACCAAACAAGGTCTTGTGTACTTCTAGCATGGCCTTCTGTTTCGTGCTTCCACCCTTAACTCATTCTTCTATATCATTAAAGAGATTAGTCAAGTTTTTGCCAAAAATATCTTGAGCTCCTGCATTATGCTGATGCACTGCCTTCTCACGATCCAGTTTAGAATGGAGACCAAAGAAATCTTTTGTCGTGTCTTCAAGTATTTGAGGCCACACTATGTGACTTTTAAAATTAAATGTGGATAAGACGGATATGATCAAAGCAATCTAATGACAATATCTGTGCTTCATTAAAGACTTCTGCAGAGAACTAGTAAATTTTATATATAGTATCAGAAGAATTTTTTAAATGCATGCCAACGTTTATTTCTCCTCCGCTAGCCATCTGGACAAGGGAAACTGAGTTTACCAATCAATGTCCATAGTTATGCTCCCTCACCGATTTTTACCCAATATGTGTTACTCAGGCAGGAGACCCTGGTTCAGTTCCTGGGTAAGGAAGAACCCTGGAGAAGGGATAGGCTACCCACTCCAGTATTAGTGGGCTTTCCTTGTGGCTCAGTTGGTAAAGAATCATTCCTCTTTCACAAGAGTAGCTCAACTCCTCTCAAAGCAAATACAGGATGGTAATAACTATGCAGGACAAAGCTGATTCTGTATATTTATAGTACTCACTCATGAGCTTGACAGAGGTGCTAGATCTGTTACCACATTTCTTTTTCTAAGTAATATCCGCATGTGCAGGTGAAAGTGGCTCAGTTCGTGCCTGACTCTTTGCGGCCCCTTGGACTATAGAGTCCGTGGAATTCTCTAGGCCAGAATACAGGAGTGGGTAGCCTATCCCTTCTCCAGGGGATCTTCCCGACCCAGGACTGAAAGCGGGGTCTCCTGCGTTGCAGGCAGATTCTTTACCAACTGAGCTAGTAGGGCTTCCCTGGTGGCTCAGTTGCTAAAGAATATCTGCATAACTGTCTATCGATTTGGCATTAGCAATCTGTCTGTGAGCAGGGCCGGTCATAAGCAGCTTCTGTGAGAAAACAGAAGCATGTCTGTCTGACTTGCTTCTCCGCGGAGCTTTCAGTGTTCTTGCGCTAGTACACATGGCAAGTATTAGGTTCGGTTTCTAAGTGAGAAACTAATGGCTACATTCACAGCTGGCCACTGAGGTACATAATGGGAGAGGCGAATCCAGCTCTGCCAAGCAGTAGCCAACATGAAATCAGCTATTGTCATTGTAGCCAAGTTCCTTGAATTTGTAGTGTTATTTGCTGTGTTCTTCAAGAAAATGCCTTCGCCCTTCCATTAAGACATATTTCCATAACACATAGCCATGCACTCTATCGATGTGCATCCTCCAGTAAAGCCCAGCCCCGATGTCTTAGAGGCGCCTCTCTGCCCATTGTCATAAGCCAGTCTAATTTTGTGTGAGACCGTGTAAACTCAGTGTCTTTATTACGCTTGTGCTTCTGACGGGAGGTCTGAGAAGGCACTTCTGAAGGTTTATTCCTACCAGTCGTTGACATATTTATCGAGTCTTTATTTTATATTTTTTCTTATTTTTTACTTCTACCAGTTTCTTGCTACCAACCCGTCTCCCTCCACCCTCGTGCACACACGATCAGTCATGGAATCCCGTGGACTTCAGCCCGCCAGACTCCTCTGTCCATGGATTTTTCCAGCCAAGAATACTGGAGTGGGTTGCCATTTCCTTCATGTATGGAGTCTTTAAAGATTCCGTCACTGAGGTGTTTCTTCTCCACTTGTACATGCCCTTTCTCCCTAAGTGCAGTAGAAGTCATCCCCACTTCCCAACATGTCTGTCTTCCGACCTCTTGAGAATGTATTGCTTGAGCTCACCACAGCGTCAGGATATTCTAGAAAGTCTTCTGATTGCAGTCTCTTCAGGAGGTTACAAGTGCTTCAAACCTCAGGATTTTACAAAGCACTTTTTACAACCTCAGCTGAAAGGGAAATCAACACTCAGTGAAAGCCACAGGCTTCCATGGCCTGGACTTGAATATGGGTTGTGCTTTCATAATCATCGTGTTTCATATACCAACTAAGATGTCACTGAGAATTTTTTTTTTTTTCATCGTTCTATCTTTCATGTTTATTTAGATATACTATGGGTTTTCCTATATACCTTCCGTTAGGGATGAGGGTCTTAAGTCAGTAGAAGTTACTGCAACTGACTTCCAGTTAGCTGTGTTAGGACAGGAAAAAGAATGACCAGCGGCTGGATTCTTAAGATTATGACCGAAAACATTATTCGTTTTCCTGTGTGCAGTCATCCAATTCTAACTTTCTGAAGTAGGCATTCAGAAAAATCACAAAACCGCCTAACTACTAGGCGGTCTCCCATGCAAGTACTGACCTGGCCCGGCCCTAATCAATTTCCCAGATCAGAGGACATAGGGCACGTTCAGGGTGCTATGGCCTTAGACCAAGGCGGCTGTCAGACGCCCCAGGAGCCCCGCGTTGCGCCTCCCTTGAGGTCTGAACTGCCGGTCGGGCCTGGGGCTGCAGTTCTCGAGCGGGCGCTCACTGCACTTGAGCCTCACGACCCGCGACTGGACTCCGGCCTCCCAGAGCCTGCAGCTCGGCGGGCACCGGAGGGCTCCCCTGCTCCGCACACCGCGAGCCCAGGCCAGCACCGGTCTGGCCAGGCCGGTCGGAGACTGGCGTGCCTGCGGAACATGGGGTGGGGGGAGGGGGGTGGGTAGAGCAGCGAGGACATCTCGGTACCCCCTCACCTGCTGCCCCCCACCATCCCGTTCGCTGCTCAGGGTAAGGTGGCTTCGGACGAGCGGGGCTTCGGCCCGGGTCCGCGGTCCCCGGAGCCTCCTGGGACTTAGGGCAGCCCAACCGGGTCCACAGGCGCCCGTCCTGCAGGCTGTGCAAACCCCCTGTAGTGCCTCAGCCCCGCCTTTTCGCCCTACCGAGGCCCGCCCTGCCCCCACGCCACGGGCCCAGCACAGGACCTTCCTGGGAGAGCAGACGAGCGACAGCCAGGGAAACGGACATGCACTCGCACGCACCCACGCCAGGTGAGACAGAGGCAGAAAGAGTCGAGAGTTCAGAGAGAGACTGGAAGACAGCGTGTGGGCAGGGGGGGCCTCGGGCAGGATGCCGGGCAGCTGCAGAGACCACCCGACCCTGAGCAGCAAAAGCGATGGGGGCTGGGGGAGGCCACTGAGCAGCGGCGGACCTGGAGAGGCCCAGGGTGTGAGGACACCTGAGACCTCCGCACTCCGCGCACCGCCCCCTCCCCCCAATCCCCTGCACGCATGCCACGCTGGGGCGCTCTGACACTAGCTTCTCTGGAGTTTTGTCACTTGAATTTCTCTCCCTCTCCTCAACTGAGTGATGACAGTGTATTGAACAGCTAGGTCATTTCCAAATAAATTAAGCTTAGTGTTTCACAGGACACCCGGACATGTATGGAGAGACCAGCACGGATGCATGGACACCAACCTTGGTAACTGGACAACCAATGGGAAATTACTGTCTGATTCAGGAGAGAGAAAGAAACCCGAACAGATGGAATGAAATGAACAGAAACACAGGCTTTGCAACTCACACCCTAATTCAATTACCAGAAAATAAACAACACTATAACCATTTTAGAAAAACAATAGACCTCTCCATGACCTTTGGTCGGGTGAGGAGTTCAAACACACAACAAAATAAAGCCAACTTTTCCAAGTCGTGAATATGTTAGTTCACACATTGAATTTTACATTGAAATGTGTAACAAATAAACTTAAAATCATTCACTCACTACATAAGCATGGAAGTATTTTAAACATAAAATATGTTCTATAGTATTCAGGAAGCACTTGGCACATTTGTAAGTGTATCAGACCCAAAACTGGAACGTAGTGGAAGAGTCAGGATAGTCTAAAAATGAATCCCTAACTAAAAGGAACACACAGGATTACTGTAGATAAAAAAGGTTAAAGAAGAGAAGCTAGAAATCAGTCAATAAATGTCTTAGGGGTTAGCTTAGAGTGACTAGCCGCTGCGTGACTCTTTAAATTTTTCATGTTTGCAGCTTCCAAATATTCCATGGTGAGAATAATACTTTCGTCTCCAAACCACAGTGACTTGGGGACACAAAGGTAGAAGTCAATAATTTTCTTTGCCTATGTCTGAATATTTACAGTCAGAGGTAGAAAAGGAGGAGTCTGTCCCTTGTCTAGATGAGGTCAATCCCCAGGTGTGGGATGTCTCCAGCCCTGGTTTAGCCATAAATATTCCACCAGTAAAGATTTCTCTGAGACCAAATGCTCCCTAGCCCTGGAAAAGAAAATATCCCTTAAAACCAGAAGCTCTTGAGGGTCTTAGACCATTAGTTAACAAATACCGAGATACTGGAACTCGAATCAGCTGTGAGTCCCCCTGCAACACCCCAATCTTGCCCGTTCAAAAACCAGATGGATCTTACCGATTCATCCAGGATCTAAGAGCTGTTAATGAATCTGTGGTTCCCATCCACCCCATAGTCCCAAACCCATATACACTCCTATCCCAAGTCCCAGGAAATGCCAAGTACTTCTCAGTCTTGGACCTTCAAGGTGCTTTCTTTGCATGCCTCTCCATCCTGAATCCCAAAAACTCTTTGCTTTTGAGTGGTGGGACTTGGAAACAAGAGAGACCATACAACTCTCGACTGGACTCGACTACCCCAAGGGTTTAGGGACAGCCCTCATATCTTCGGGACTTTCTCGGGGAGAGAACTAAGGGAATTAACTTTAACAAACGGTAGTCTAATACAGTATGTGGATGACTTGCTCTTAGCTAGGCCAGATTTTACCAGCTCTCAAATGGACACTATTTAAAACGCTAACTTTCCTGTATGAAAATGGTTATCGAGTATCACCCAAGTAGGCTCAGATTAGCTTAACCCAAGTAAAATACCTTGGATTTATAATTACGGAGAGAAAAAGAATGCCTGACCCCTAGGGGACATCCCTCATCTTAAATACCCCGTACCCCAAAACAAAACAACAGCTTAGGGGATTTTTAGGAAGGACCGGGTTTTGCAGGATCTGGATTCCTAATTATGGCAATCTGGCCAGACCCCTATATGAAAATTTAAGGGGGAAAGAGGAAGAGCCACTCGACTGGCATGAGACCTGCAAGGTGGCCTTTAATGCCCTAAAAGAGTCCATCACTACAGCCCCACCTTTAGGCGTCCCAAACCGGGAGAGGCCTTTTAGACTCTATGTTTCTGAATGGACAGGAACTGCTCTTGGGGTGTTAGGGCAGATGATGGTGCCCGTATTACAACCTGTGGCTTATCTCTCAAAATAACTGGATGAGGTGGCCAGAGGGTGGCCCACTTGCCTGCGGGTAGTAGCAGCCACCGCTCTTACGGTTAAGGAGGCATCTAAGCTTACCCTGGGTCAGCCCACCACAGTATATACGCCACACCGGGTGCAAGCAGTCTTGGAAACGAAAGGGGACAGGTGGATGACAGGGGGAAGGATCACCCAACACCAAGCCCTCCTCCTTGACACTCCAGAAATAAAGTTGAGGGTCTGCCAGACTTTAAATCCAGCAACCTTACTGCCAGATCCCCCTACCTCCCCTCTTGATCACCAATGCATACAAATCACAGACGAGTTATACTCTTCTCGCCGGGACCTATCAGAGACACCTTTATCTGACCCAGAGGAAAACTGGCACACAGATGGCAGCAGTTTTGTAGAAAAGGGAGAGAGGAAAGCAGGATATGCTGTAGCGAGCCTGGAAGAAACTAAGGAAAGTGGGTCTCTTCCTCCAGACACCTCAGCCCAGAAAGCTGAACATTTTGCCCTGACAAGAGCTTTGGAGTTAGGAGAAGGAAAGAGGATTAATGTGTGTATGGACTCTAAGTATGCTTTCCTCATTCTGCATGCCCGTGCAGCAATTTGGAAAGAAAGAGGGATGCTCAGTGCCCGAAGCTCTGCTATTAAACACAAAGAGCTCATTCTCAGGCTCCTGGAGGCAGTCAAACTTCCTGCAAAATTAGCTGTCATCCACTGCAAGAGTCACCAAAAGGGGCAAGAAAAAGAGGCTCAGGGAAATAGGAAAGCTGATCAAGAGGCAGGACGAGCTGCCGGGGAAGCTACCTCTGCCACTGCTATCTGCCCCCTTTTCCCCAAGGAAAGCCTGACTCCAGATTTTACCCCATGGGGCATTCCCGATATGCTGCGCGGGGCTGGGAGATTGGGTCACATGGGTGGTTTCAGCCTGATCAGGCGCAAATAATACTCCCTGAATCTCAGGTTTAAAACATTACTAACTCCTTACATAAGAGCGCTCATTTTGGAAAAGATAATCTAGAAATCTTGCTTAAGCCTATTCTCTCCCATCCCCAGTTAGCTAAGGTTGTTAAACAGGTCACACAAAATTGTGACACCTGTCTAAAAAATAACCCAAAAACCAGACCTCCTCTAATTACACCTGTCCAACATCAGGGATCATACCCAGGAGCGGCCTGGCAAGTAGAATTTACAGCCATGCCCAAGACCCAAGGGTTTTCCTACTTGCTAGTCTTTATTGACACATTCACAGGATGGATCGAAGCGTTCCCTACTGAGACTGAGAGAGCTACAGAAGTCTGTAAAGCTCTGCTGAAGGAGATAGTGCCTAGCTTTGGGCTGCCTCGGTCACTTCAGTGTGACAACGGGCCCTCACTTACAGCCACGATACCCCAGAACCTAGCCGCATGCTTAGGCATAAAATACCAGCTCCACTCATCCTGGAGGCCTCAAGCTTCAGGAAAGGTAGAGAGAGCCAACCAGACTCTTAAAAGGGCTCTGGCTAAGCTATGTCAGAAACACATAATAAGTGGACACATATGCTGCCCATAGCCCTCATGAGGCTACGGATATCCCCCAAACGGCCACTATTGTTAAGTCCTTATGAAATGATGTATGGACGTCCATTCTGAAATTCTGATTTGTTTTTTGACGTGGATGCCAAAACACTCTTAAAACATATAATTGACCTGGGAAGGTTTCAGCAAGAACTCCAACGGTATGGAGAACAAACCACAGGAAGACTTGAAAAATCCCCAGGTAAAGCCAGGTGATCAAGTATAAGTAAAGACCTGGCAAGAAAAAGGGAGTCCAAACCAGCTGTCCGAGAAATGGACAGGGCCATATCAGGTTGTTCTAGTGACTTCAACTGCTGTAAAAGTGAAGGGTCTATCTGCCTGGGTCCGCAATTCTAGAATAAAACCCTATGGCCTACAGGAGGGGGAGACAGAAACTGAGACTCCAAAGCCAGAGGACAGGTACTCCTGTGAACCTGTTGAAGATCTCAGGCTCTTGTTCAAGCAGAACCCCATCAATCCTGCCTCAGATAAGTAAAATGCATCATATGATGTTCTTCTTCTTTCTAATCATATCTCCCTGTATGGTTATTGATCTCTCCCTAAACAAGGCATGTTCACTTGCAAACCACACTGCTTCTCAACTGAACCTAAGCAGCCCGGGCTGCATCTGCATTAATGACAAAGGTTGGGGGTATGTCCAACCCATCCCAGGGTATCAATATCAAAGGCCCACCCTTCCAGCCGAGCTATGGGCTGTTTCTCAGCGCCCCCATGTGGTCATAATATGGCCTTTTTTGGAAAAGGGGGAAAAAAAACTTCATGTCTTGGTACCAGCAACAACTGTCTCTATTTACCCCCTGGATGACATCTGCAATCCCAACTGATCCCTTATTTTCTCTCATGACTAACATCCCCCAAGTGACCTTCCCTATCTCTCTAAAAAGCCACTCCCTAACAGGGGTGTCAGTGAGAAATCTAGACGACTCACAATGTGGGGTGATCGTCACTGTTGAAACTGATGGGAAAACCGGGACAGGCCCTGCAGCTGGGAGACCAGCCGACGCCACCCCCGGCCAGCACGCACCTGGACCGGCCCGGGGCACTTCCTGGACACCGAGCTGCCTGGTGAGGCTGCGGGATCTCTGGCGGGGGTTGGGGAGGGGGGTGGCTTGAGCGGGGAGGACGTTTCGGTGCCCCCTCACCCCCGCCCCCCACCATCCCGTTCGCTGCTCAGGGTCACGTGGCTCCGGAGGAGCGGGGCGTCGGCCCGGGGCCGCGGTCCCCGGAGCCTCCTGCAGGCTTAGGGACAGCCCAGCCGGGGCCCCAGGCGCCCATCCTGCCGGCTGTGCACCCCCCTGGAGCGCCTCAGCCCCGCCCTTTCCCCCAACCGAGGCCCGCCCTGCCCCCACGCCACGGGCCCAACACAGGACCTTCCTGAGAGAGCAGACGAGCGACAGCCAGGCACACGGACAGGCACTCGCACGCAACCACGCAAGCTGAGACAGAGGCAGAATGAGACGAGGGTTCCGAGAGACACCGGAAGACAGCGTGTGGGCAGGGGGGGCCTCGGGCAGGATGCCGGGCAGCTGCAGAGACCACCCGGCCCTGAGCAGCCAAAGCGATGGGGGCGGGGGGAGGCCATGAGCAGCGGCCGACCTGAAGAGGCCCAGGGTGTGAGAACACCTGAGACCTCCGCACTCCGCGCACCGCCCCCTCCCCCCAATCCCCTGCACGCATGCCACGCCGGGGCGCTCTGACACTAGCTTCTCTGGAGTTTTGTCACTTGAATTTCTCTCCCTCTCCTCTACTGAGTGATGACAGTGTATTGAACAGCTAGGTCATTTCCAAATAAATTAAGCTTAGTGTTTCACAGGACACCCGACATGTATGGAGAGATCAGCACGGATGCATGGACACCAACCTTGGTAACTGGACAACCAATGGGAAATTACTGTCTGACTCAGGAGAGAGAAAGAAACCCGAACAGATGGAATGAAATGAACAGAAACACAGGCTTTGCAACTCACACCCTAATTCAATTACCAGAAAATAAACAACACTATAACCATTTTAGAAAAACAATAGACCTCTCCATGACCTTTGGTCGGGTGACGAGTTCAAATACACAACAAAAAAAAGCCAACTTTTCCAAGTCGTGAATATGTTAGTTCACACATTGAATTGTACATTGAAATGTGTAACAAATAAACTTAAAATCATTCACTCATTACATAAGCATGGAAGTATTTTAAACATAAAATATGTTCTATAGTATTCAGGAAGCACTTGGCACATCTGTAAGTGTATCAGACCCAAAACTGGAATGTAGTGGAAGAGTCAGGATAGTCTAAAAATGAATCCCTAACTAAAAGGAACACACAGGATTACTGTAGATAAAAAAGGTTAAAGAAGAGAAGCTAGAAATCAGTCAATAAATGTCTTAGGGGTTAGCTTAGAGTGACTAGCCGCTGCGTGACCCTTTAAATGTTTCATGTTTGCAGCTTCCAAATTTTCCATGGTGAGAATAATACTTTCGCCGCCAAACCAGAGTGACTTGGGGACACAAAGGTAGAAGTCGATAATTTTCTTTGCCTATGTCTGAATATTTACAGTCAGAGGTAGAAAAGGAGGAGTCTGTCCCTTGTCTAGATGAGGTCAATCCCAGGTGTGGGATGTCTCCAGCCCTGGTTTAGCCATAAATATTCCACCAGTAAAGATTTCACTGAGACCAAATGCTCCCTAGCCCTGGAAAAGAAAATATCCCTTAAAACCAGAAGCTCTTGAGGGTCTTAGACCATTAGTTAACAAATACCGAGATACTGGAACTCGAATCAGCTGTGAGTCCCCCTGCAACACCCCAATCTTGCCCGTTCAAAAACCAGATGGATCTTACCGATTCATCCAGGATCTAAGAGCTGTTAATGAAGCTGTGGTTCCCATCCACCCCATAGTCCCAAACACATATACCCTCCTATCCCAAGTCCCAAGAAATGCCAAGTACTTCTCAGTCTTGGACCTTCAAGGTGCTTTCTTTTGCATTCCTCTCCATCCTGAATCCCAAAAACTCTTTGCTTTTGAGTGGCGGGACTTGGAAACAAGAGAGACCATACAACTCTCGACTGGACTCAACTAACCCAAGGGTTTAGGGACAGCCCTCATATCTTCGGGACTTCCTCGGGGAGAGAACTAAGGGAATTAACTTTAACAAACAGTAGTCTAATACAGTATGTGGATGACTTGCTCATAGCTAGGCCAGATTTTACCAGCTCTCAAATGGTCACTATTTAAAACGCTAACTTTCCTGTATGAAAATGGTTATCGAGTATCACCCAAGTAGGCTCAGATTAGCTTAACCCAAGTAAAATACCTTGGATTTATAATTACGGAGAGAAAAAGAATGCCTGACCCCGAGGGGAGATCCCTCATCTTAAATACCCCGTACCCCAAAACAAAACAACAGCTTAGGGGATTTTTAGGAAGGACCGGGTTTTGCAGGATCTGGATTCCTAATTATGGCAATCTGGCCAGACCCCTATATGAAAATTTAAGGGGGAAAGAGGAAGAGCCACTCGACTGGCATGAGACCTGCAAGGTGGCCTTTAATGCCCTAAAAGAGTCCATCACTACAGCCCCAGCTTTAGGCGTCCCAAACCGGGAGAAGCCTTTTAGACTCTATGTTTCTGAATGGACAGGAACTGCTCTTGGGGTGTTACGGCAGATGATGGGGCCCGTATTACAACCTGTGGCTTATCTCTCAAAATAACTAGATGAGGTGGCCAGAGGGTGGCCCACTTGCCTCCGGGCAGTAGCAGCCACCGCTCTTATGGTTAAGGAGGCATCTAAGCTGACCCTGGGTCAGCCCACCACAGTGTATACGCCTCACCGGGTGCAAGCAGTCTTGGAAACGAAAGGGGACAGGTGGATGACAGGGGGAAGGATCACCCAACACCAAGCCCTCCTCCTTGACACTCCAGAAATAAAGTTGAGGGTCTGCCAGACTTTAAATCCAGCAACCTTACTGCCAGATCCCCCTACCTCCCCTCTGGATCACCAAGGCATACAAATCACAGACGAGTTATACTCTTCTCGCCGGGACCTATCAGAGACACCTTTATCTGACCCAGAGGAAAACTGGCACACAGATGGCAGCAGTTTTGTAGAAAAGGGAGAGAGGAAAGCAGGATATGCTGTAGCAAGCCTGGAAGAAACTAAGGAAAGTGGGTCTCGTCCCCCAGACACCTCAGCCCAGAAAGCTGAACTTTTTGCCCGACAAGAGCTTTGGAGTTAGGAGAAGGAAAGAGGATTAATATGTGTATGGACTCTAAGTATGCTTTCCTCATTCTGCATGCCCGTGCAGCAATTTGGAAAGTAAGAGGGATGCTCAGTGCCCGAAGCTCTGCTATTAAACACAAAGAGCTCATTCTCAGGCTCCTGGAGGCAGTCAAACTTCCTGCAAAATTAGCTGTTATCCACTGCAAGAGTCACCAAAAGGGGCAAGATAAAGAGGCTCAGGGAAATAGGAAAGCTGATCAAGAGGCAGGACGAGATGCCGGGGAAGCTACTCTGCCACTGCTATCTGCCCACTTTTCCCCAAGGAAACCCTGACTCCAGATTTTACCCCATGGGGCATTCCCGATATGCTGAGCGGGGCTGGGAGATTGGGTCACATGGGTGGTTTCAGCCTGATCAGGCCCAAATAATACTCCCTGATTCTCAGGTTTAAAACATTACTAACTCCTTACATAAGAGCGCCCATTTTGGAAAAGATAATCTAGAAATCTTGCTTAAGCCTATTCTCTCCCATCCCCAGTTAACTAAGGTTGTTAAACAGGTCACACAAAATTGTGACACCTGTCTAAAAAATAACCCAAAAACCAGACCTCCTCTAATTACAACTGTCCAACATCGGGGATCATACCCAGGAGCGGACTGGCAAGTAGAATTTACAGCCATGCCCAAGATCCAAGGGTTTTCTTACTTGCTAGTCTTTATTGACACATTCACAGGATGGACCGAAGCGCTCCCTACTGAGACTGAGAGAGCTACAGAAGTCTGTAAAACTCTGCTGAAAGAGATAGTGCCTAGGTTTGGGCTACCTCGGTCACGTCAGAGTGACAACAGGCCCTCACTTACAGCCACGATACCCCAGAACCTAGCCGCATGCTTAGGCATAAAATACCGGCTCCACTCATCCTGGAGGCCTCAAGCTTCAGGAAAGGTAGAGAGAGCCAACCAGACTCTTAAAAGTGCTCTGGCTAAGCTATGTCAAGAAAGACATAATAAGTGGACACATATGCTGCCCATAGCCCTCATGAGGCTACGGATATCCCCCAAACGGCCACTATTGTTAAGTCCTTATGAAATGATGTATGGACGTCCATTCTGAAATTCTGATTTATTTTTCGACGCGGATGCCAATACACTCTTAAAACATATAATTGACCTGGGAAGGTTTCAGCAAGAACTCCAACGGTATGGAGAACAATCGACAGGAAGACTTGAAAAATCCCCAGGTAAAGCCAGGGGATCAAGTGTCAGTAAAGACCTGGCAAGAAAAAGGGAGTCCAAACCAGCTGTCCGAGAAATGGACAGGGCCATATCAGGTTGTTCTAGTGACTTCAACTGCTGTAAAATGAAGGGTCTATCTGCCTGGGTCCACAATTCTAGAATAAAACCCTATGGCCTACAGGAGGGGGAGACAGAAACTGAGACTCCAAAGCCAGAGGACAGCTATTCCTGTGAACCTGTTGAAGATCTCAGGCTCTTGTTCAAGCAGAACCCCATCAATCCTGCCTCAGATAAGTAAAATGCATCATATGATGTTCTTCTTCTTTCTAATCATATCTCCCTGTATGGCTATTGATCTCTCCCTAAACAAGGCATGTTCACTTGCAAACCACACTGCTTCTCAACTCAACCTAACCAGCCCGGGCTGCATCTGCATTAATGACAAAGGTTGGGGGTTTTCCAACCCATCCCAGGGTATCAATATCAAAGGCCCACCCTTCCAGCCAAGCTATGGGCTGTTACTCAGCGCCCCCATGTGGTCGTAATATGGCCTTTTGGGAAAAGGGGGAAAAAAAACTTCATGTCTTGGTACCAGCAACAACTGTCTCTATTTACCCCCTGGATGACATCTGCAATCCCACCTGAGCCCTTATTTTCTCTCATGACTAACATCCCCCAAGTGACCTTCCCTATCTCTCTAAAAAGCCACTCCCTAACAGGGGTGTCACTGAGAAATCTAGACGACTCACAATGTGGGGTGACCGTCACTGTTGAAACTGATGGGAAAAACCGGGACAGGCCCTGCAGCTGGGAGACCAGCCGACGCCACCCCCGGCCAGCACGCGCCTGGACCGGCCCGGGGCGCTTCCCGGACCCCGAGTGGCCTGGCGAGGCTGCGGGAGCTCTGGCGGGGCTTGGGGAGGGGGGGTGGCTTGAGCGGGGAGGACGTCTCGGTGCCCCCCCACCCCCCGCTCCCCACCATCCTGTTCGCTGCTCAGGGTCACGTGGCTCCGGACGAGCGGGGCGTCGGCCTGTGGCCGCGGTCCCCGGAGCCTCCTGCCGGCTTAGGGGCAGCCCAGCCGGGGCCCCAAGCGCCCATCCTGCCGGCTGTGCAAACCCCCTGGAGTCCTCAGCCCCGCCCTGTCCCCAAACCGATGCCCGCCCTGCCCCATCGCCACGGGCCCAGCACAGGACCTTCCTGAGAGAGCGGACGAGCGACAGCCAGGCACACGGACAGGCACTCGCACGCAACCACGCCAGCCGAGACAGAGGCAGAATGAGACGAGGGTTCAGAGAGACACCGGAAGACAGCGTGTGGGCAGGGGGGGCCTCGGGCAGGATGCCGGGCAGCTGCAGAGACCACCCGGCCCTGAGCAGCAAACGCGATGGGGGCGGGGGGAGGCTGCCGAGCAGAGGCAGGCCTGGAGAGGTCCAGGTTGGGAGGGCACCTGAGATATCCGCGTTCCGCGCTCCGCCCACCCCAACCCCCTGAACGCACGCGCCTCTCCGACAAAAGCTTCTCCGGAATTTGATCACCTGAATTTCTATCCTTGTGCTCAACTGAGTGATGACAGTATATTGCACAGCTAGGTCATTTCCAAATAAATTAAGCTTAGTGTTTCACAGGACACCCGGACATGAATGCAGAGACCAGCACGGATGCATGGACACCAACCTTGGTAACTGGACAACCAATGGGAAATTATTGTCTGACTCAGGAGAGAGAAAGAAACCCGAACAGATGGAAAAAATGAACAGAAACACAAACTTTGCAACTCACACCCCAATTCAATTACCGAAAAAAACAACAACACTATAACCATTTTAGAAAACAATAGACCTCTCCATGACCTTTGGTCGGGTGACGAGTTCTTACACACAACAAAAAAAGCCACCTTTTCCAAATCGAGAATATGTTAGTTCACACATTGACTTTTACATTGAAATGTGTAACAAATAAACTTAAAATCATTGACTCACTACATACGCATGGAAGTATTTTAAACATAAAATATGTTCTATAGTATTCAGGAAGCACTTGGCACATCTGTAAGTGTATCAGACCCCAAACTGGAACTTAATGGAAGAGTCAGGATAGTCTAAAAATGAATCCCTAACTAAAAGGAATACACAGGATTACGTAGATCAAAAAGGTTAAAGAAGAGAAACTAGAAATCAGTCAATAAATGTTTTAGGGGTTAGCCTAGAGTGACTAGCCTCTGCGTTACTTTTTAAATTTTTCATGTTTGCATCTTCCAAATTTTCCATGCTGAGAATAATACTTTCATATCAGTTTCGAGATCAGTCTCACACTAAAGACAGTAAGAGTGGAATAAGAAATAAGAAATGCTTGTGGGGGGGGGGAAGAAATGCTTGAACTAAAGGTGGTACTGATGAAATTATTTGCAGGGCAGCCAAGGAGTCACAGATGTAGAGAACAGACTTATGGACACTGGCAGGTGTGAGAAAGAAGAGGGTGAGATGAATGCAGAGGAACATGGAAACATAGTACCATACGTTAAAAGAGATGCCAATGCAATTTGCTGTATGACTCAGGGGGCTCAAACAGGGGCTCTGCAACAAGCTAGAGGGGTGGAACGGAGAGGAGGAGATGGGAGAGAGGTTCAGGAGGGAGGAGACATATGTACACCTGTGGCTCATTCACGTTGATGTTTGGCAACAAAATTCTGTAAAGCAACTATCCTTCAATTGAAAGAAAAAGTCATGTTTGGACTTACCAAACAAGGTCTTGTGTACTTCTAGCATGGCCTTCTGTTTCGTGCTGCCATCCTTAATTCATTCTTCCATATCATTAAACAGACTAGTCAAGTTTTTGCCAAAAACATCTTGAGCTCCTGCATCATGCTGATCAACTGCCTTCTCTCGATCCAGTATAGAATGGAGACCAAAGAAACCTTTTGTCGTTTCTTCAAGTGATTGAAGCCACTCTATGTGATTTTATAAAATAAATGTGGATAAGACGGATATGACCAAAGCAATCTAATGACAATATCTGTGCTTCATTAAAGATCTGCAGAGAACTAGTAAATTTTTTGTTTCATATCAGAAGAATTTTTTAAATCCACACCAACATTTCTTTCACGTCCGCTAGCCATCTAGACAAGGAAAACTGATTTTACCAATCAATGTCCCTAGTTCTGCACCCTCACCGTTTTTTACCCAATATGTGTTACTCAGGCAGGAGACCCTGGTTCAATTCCTGGGTCAGGAAGATCTGCTGGAGAAGGGATAGGCTACCCACTCCAGTATTAGTTGGCTTCCCTTGTGGCTCAGTTGGTAAAGAATCATTCCTCTGTACCAAGAGTAGCTCAACTCCTCTCAAAGCAAATACAGGATGGTAGTAACTATGCAGGACAAAGCTGATTCTGTATATTTATAGTACTCACTCATGAGCTTGACAGAGGTCCTAGATCTGTTACCACATTTTTTTTTTAAGTGATATCTGCATGTGCAGGTGAAAGGGGCTCAGTTCGTGCCTGACTCTTTGCAGCCCCAAGGACTATACAGTCCATGGAATTCTCTAGGCCAGAATACTGGAGTGGGTAGCCTATCCTTTCTCCAGCGTATCTTCCCGACCCAGGACTCAAAGCGGGGTCTCCTGCGTTGCAGGCAGATTCTTTAGCAACTGAGCTAGTAGGGCTCCACTGGTGGCTCAGTTGCTAAAGAATATCTGCATAACTTTCTATCGATTTGGAATTAGCAATCTGTCTGTGAGCAGGGCCGGTCATAAGCAGCTTCTGTGAGAAAACAGAAGCATGTCTGCCTGACTTGATTCTCTGGGGAGCTTTCACTGTTCTTGCACTAGTGCACATGGCAAGTTTCTAAGTGAGAAAGTAATGGCTACTATTACAGCTGGCCACTGAGGTACTTAATGGCAGAGGCAATCCCAGCTCTGCCAAGCAGTAGCCATCACGAAATCAGCTATTGTCATTGTAGCCAAGTTCCGTGAATTTGTGGTGTTATTTGCTGTGTTCTTCAAGAAGATGCCTTCGCCCTGCCAGTAAGAAATATTTCCATAACACACAGCCATGCACTCAATCGATGTGCATCCTCCAGTAAAGCCCAGCCCCAATGTCTTAGAGGAGCCTCTCTGCCCATTGTCATAAACCAGTCTAATTTTGTGTGAGACCGTGAAAACTCAGTGTCTTTATTACGCTTGTGCTTCTGACGGGAGGTCTGAGAAGGCACTTCTGAAGGTTTATTCCTACCAGTCGTTGTCATATTTATCGAGTCTTTATTTTATATTTTTTTCTTATTTTTTACTTCTACCAGTTTCTTGCTACCAGCCCGTCTCCCTCCACCCTCGTGCACACACGGTCAGTCATGGAAACCCGTGGACTTCAGCCCGCCAGACTCCTCTGCCCATGGATTTTTCCAGGCAAGAATACTGGAGTGGGTTGCCCTTTCCTTCTCCATGTATGGAGTCTTTAAAGATTCCATCACTGAGGTGTTGCTTCTCCACTTGTACATGCCCTTCCTCCCTAAGTGCAGTAGAAGTCATCCCCACTTCCCAACATGTCTGTCTTCCGTCCTCTGGAGTATGTATTGCTTGAGCTCACCACAGCGTCAGGATATTCTAGAAACCCTTCTGATTGCAGTCTCTTCAGGAGGTTACAAGTGCTTCAAACCTCAGAATTTTACAAAGCACTTTTTACGACCTCAGCTGAAAGAGAAGTCAACACTCAGTGACAGTCACAGGCTTCCATGGCCTGGACTTGATTATGGGCTGTGCTTTCATAATCATCGTGTTTCCGATACCAACTAAGATGTCACTGAGAAATTTTTTTCTTTCTCATCATTGTATCTTTCATGTTTATTTAGATATATTATGGGTTTTCCTATATATCTTCCCCCTAGGGATGAGGGTCTGAATTCAGTAGAACTTACTACAACTGATTTCCAGTTAGCTGTGTTAGGACAGGAAAAAGAATGACCAGATGCTGGATTCTTAAGATTATGTATGAAAATATGATTCGTTTTACTGTGTGAAGTCATCCGATTCTAACTTTCTGAAGTAGGCATTCAGAAAAATCAAAAAAAATCGCCTAACTACTAGGCGGTCTCCCATCCAAGTACTGACCAGGCCCGACCCGGCTCAGTTTCCCAGAACAGAGGAGAGAGGGCACGTTCAGGGTGGTATGGCCTTAGACCGAGGCGGCTGCCAGGCGCTGCAGGAGCCCCGCGTTGCGCCTCCCTTGTGGTCTGACCTGCCGGTCTGGCCTGGGCCTGCAGTTCTCGAGCGGGCTCGCGCTGCACTTGAGCCGCACGACCGGCGACTGGACTCCGGACGGCCAGAGCCTGCAGCTCTGCGGCCAGCGGAGGGCGCCCCCTCTCCGCACACCGCGAGCCCAGGCCAGCACCAGTCTGGCCCGGCCGGTCGGCGCCTGGCGTGCCTGCGGAACCTGGGGTGGGGGGAGGGGGGGTGGGTAGAGCAGCGAGGACATCTCGGTGCCCCCTCACCCCCTGTCACCCACCATCCCGTTCGCTGCTCAGGGTCAGTTGGCTCCGGACGAGCGGGGATTCGGCCCGGGTCTGCAGTCCCCAGAGCCTCCTGGGGCTTAGGGGCAGCCCACCGGGGCCCCAGGCTCCCATCCTGCCGGCTGTGCAAACCAGCTGGAGTGCCTCAGCCCCGCCCTGTCCCCAAAACGAGGCCCGCCCTGCCCCCACGACACGGGCCCAGCACAGGACCTTCCTGAGAGAGCATACGAGCAACAGCCAGGCACACGGACAGGCACTCGCACGCACCCACGCCAGGTGAGACAGAGGCAGAAAGAGTCGAGGGTTCAGAGAGAGACTGGAAGACAGTGTGTGGGCAGGGGGGGCCTCGGGCAGGATGCCGGGCAGCTGCAGAGACCACCCGGCCCTGAGCAGCCAAAGCGATGGGGGCGGGGGGAGGCCACTGAGCAGCGGCGGGCCTGGAGAGGCCCAGGGTGGGAGGACACCTGAGATCTCTGCACTCCGCGCCCTGCCCCCCTCCCCCCAACCCCCTGCATGCATGCCACGCCGGGGCGCTCTGACACTAGCTTCTCTGGAGTTTTGTCACTTGAATTTCTCTCCCTCTGCTCAACTGAGTGATGACAGTGTATTGAACAGCTAGGTCATTTCCAAATAAATTAAGCTTAGTGTTTCACAGGACACCCGGACATGTATGGAGAGACCAGCACGGATGCATGGACACCAACCTTGGTAACTGGACAACCAATGGGAAATTACTGTCTGACTCAGGAGAGAGAAAGAAACCCGAACAGATGGAATGAAATGAACAGAAACACAGGCTTTGCAACTCACACCCTAATTCAATTACCAGAAAATAAACAACACTATAACCATTTTAGAAAAACAATAGACCTCTCCATGACCTTTGGTCGGGTGAGGAGTTCAAACACACAGCAAAAAAAAAGCCAACTTTTCCAAGTCGTGAATATGTTAGTTCACATATTGACTTTTACATTGAAATGTGTAACAAATAAACTTAAAATCATTGACTCACTACATAAGCATGGAAGTATTTTAAATATAAAATATGTTCTATAGTATTCAGGAAGCATTTGGCACATCTCTAAGTGTATCAGACCCAAAACTGGAACGTAGTGGAAGAGTCAGGATAGTCTAAAAATGAATCCCTAACTAAAAGGAACACACAGGATTACTGTAGATTAAAAAGGTTAAAGAAGAGAAGCTAGAAATCAGTCAATAAAGGTCTTAGTGGTTAGCTTAGAGTGACTAGCCTCTGCGTGACTCTTTAAATTTTTCATGTTTGCAGCTTCCAAATTTTCCATTTTGAGAATAATACTTTCGCCTCCAAACCATAGTGACTTGGGGACACAAAGGTAGCAGTCGATAATTTTCTTTGCCTATGTGTGAATATTTACAGTCAGAGGTAGAAAAGGAGGAGTGTGTCCCTTGTCTAGATGAGGTCAATCCAAAGGTGTGGGATGTCTCCAGCCCTGGTTTAGCCATAAATGTTCCACCAGTAAAGATTTCTCTGAGACCAAATGCTCCCTAGCCCTGGAAAAGACAATATCCCTTAAAACCAGTAGCTCTTGAGGGTCTTAAACCATTAGTTAACAAATACCGAGATACTGGAACTCGAATCAGCTGTGAGT
This sequence comes from Muntiacus reevesi, assembly GCF_963930625.1. Classification (NCBI taxonomy): domain Eukaryota; kingdom Metazoa; phylum Chordata; class Mammalia; order Artiodactyla; family Cervidae; genus Muntiacus; species Muntiacus reevesi. The sequence goes on from NW_027077941.1 coordinate 479,551, forward strand.
CCCCCTACAACACCCCAATCTTGCCCGTTCAAAAACCAGATGGATCTTACTGATTCGTCCAGGATCTAAGAGCTGTTAATGAAGCTGTGGTTCCCATTCACCCCATAGTCCCAAACCCATATACCCTCCTATCCCAAGTCCCAGGAAATGCCAAGTACTTCTCAGTCTTGGACCTTCAAGTTGCTTTCTTTTGCATGCCTCTCCATCCTGAATCCCAAAAACTCTTTGCTTTTGAGTGGCAGGACTTGGAAACAAGAGAGACCATACAACACTCGACTGGACACGACTACCCCAAGGGTTTAGGGACAGCCCTCATATCTTCGGGACTTCCTCGAGGAGAGAACTAAGGGAATTAACTTTAACAAACAGTAGTCTAATACAGTATGTGGATGACTTGCTCATAGCTAGGCCAGATTTTACCAGCTCTCAAATGGACACTATTTAAAACGCTAACTTTCCTGTATGAAAAGGGTTATCGAGTATCCCCCAAGTAGGCTCAGATTAGCTTAACCCAAGTAAAATACCTTGGATTTATAATTACGGAGAGAAAAAGAATGCCTGACCCCGAGGGGAGATCCCTCATCTTAAATACCCCGTACCCCCAAACAAAACAACAGCTTAGGGGATTTTTAGGAAGGACCGGGTTTTGCAGGATCTGGATTCCTAATTATGGCAATCTGGCCAGACCCCTATATGAAAATTTAAGGGGGAAAGAGGAAGAGCCACTCGACTGGCATGAGACCTGCAAGGTGGCCTTTAATGCCCTAAAAGAGTCCATCACTACAGCCCCAGCTTTAGGCCTCCCCAACCTGGAGAAGCCTTTTAGACTCTATGTTTCTGGAAGGACAGGAACTGCTCTTGGGGTGTTACAGCAGATGATGGGGCCCGTATTACAACCTGTGGCTTATCTCTCAAAATAACTAGATGAGGTGGCCAGAGGGTGGCCCACTTGCCTCCGGGCAGTAGCAGCCACCGCTCTTATGGTTAAGGAGGCATCTAAGCTGACCCTGGGTCAGCCCACCACAGTGTATACGCCTCACCGGGTGCAAGCAGTCTTGGAAACGAAAGGTGACAGGTGGATTACAGGGGAAAGAACACCCAATACCAAACCCTCCTCCTTGACACTCCAGAAATAAAGTTAAGGGTCTGCCAGACTTTAAATCCAGCAACCTAACTGCCAGATCCCCCTACCTCCCCTCTGGATCACCAATGCATACAAATCACAGACGAGTTATACTCTTCTCGCCGGGACCTATCAGAGACACCTTTATCTGACCCAGAGGAAAACTGGCACACAGATGGCAGCAGTTTTGTAGAAAAGGCAGAGAGGAAAGCAGAATATGCTGTAGTGAGCCTGGAAGAATCTAAGGAAATTGGATCACTTCCCCCAGACACCTCAGCCCAGAAAGCTGAACATTTTGCCCTGACAAGAGCTTTGGAGTTAGGAGAAGGAAAGAGGATTAATGTGTGTATGGACTCTAAGTATGCTTTCCTCATTCTGCATGCCCGTGCAGCAATTTGGAAAGAAAGAGGGATGCTCAGTGCCCGAAGCTCTGCTATTAAACACAAAGAGCTCATTCTCAGGCTCCTGGAGGCAGTCAAACTTCCTGCAAAATTAGCTGTCATCCACTGCAAGAGTCACCAAAAGGGGCAAGAAAAAGAGGCTCAGGGAAATAGGAAAGCTGATCAAGAGGTAGGACGAGCTGCCGGGGAAGCTACCTCTGCCACTGCTATCTGCCCACTTTTCCCCAAGGAAACCCTGACTCCAGATTTTACCCAAGGGGGACATTCCCGATATGCTGAGCGGGATTGTGAGATTGGGTCACATGGGTGGTTTCAGCGTGATCAGGCCCAAATAATACTCCCTGATTCTCAGGTTTAAAACATTACTAACTCCTTACATAAGAGCGCCCATGTTGGAAAATATAATCTAGAAATCTTGCTTAAGCCTTTTCTCTCCCATCCCCAGTTAACTAAGGTTGTTAAACAAGTCACACAAAATTGTGACACCTGTCTAAAAAATAACCCAAAAACCAGACCTCCTCTAATTACACCTGTCCAACATCGGGGATCATACCCAGGATCGGACTGGCAATGCCGCTGCGCATTTAGAATTTAAAGCCATGCCCAAGACCCAAGGGATTTCTTATTTGCGAGTCTTTATTGACACATTCACAGGATGGATCGAAGCGTTCCCTACTGAGACTGAGAGAGCTACAGAAGTCTGTAAAGCTCTGCTGAAGGAGATAGTGCCTAGGTTTGGGCTGCCTCGGTCACTTCAGAGTGACAACGGGCCCTCACTTACAGCCACGATACCCCAGAACCTAGCCACATTCTTAGGCATAAAATACCAGCTCCGCTCATCCTGGAGGCCTCAAGCTTCAGGAAAGGTAGAGAGAGCCAACCAGACTCTTAAAAGGGCTCTGGCTAAGCTATGTCAGAAACACATAATAAGTGGACACATATGCTGCCCATAGCCCTCATGAGGCTACGGACATCCCCCAAACGGCCACTATTGTTAAGTCCTTATGAAATGATATATGGACGACCATTCTTAACTTCTGATTTGTTTCTTGACGAGGATGCCAATACACTCTTAAAACATATAATTGACCTGGGAAGGTTTCAGCAAGAACTCCAACGGTATGGAGAACAAACCACAGGAAGACTTGAAAAATCCCCAGGTAAAGCCAGGGGATCAAGTATCAGTAAAGACCTGGCAAGAAAAAGGGAGTCCAAACCAGCTGTCCGAGAAATGGACAGGGCCATATCAGGTTGTTCTAGTGACTTCAACTGCTGTAAAATTGAAGGGTCTATCTGCCTGGGTCCACAATTCTAGAATAAAACCCTATGGCCTACAGGAGGGGGAGACAGAAACTGAGACTCCAAAGCCAGAGGACAGCTATTCCTGTGCACCTGTTGAAGATCTCAGGCTCTTGTTCAAGCAGAACCCCATCAATCCGGCCTCAGATAAGTAAAATGCATCATATGATGTTCTTCCTCTTTCTAATCATATCTCCCTGTATGGCTATTGATCTCTCCCTAAACGAGGCATGTTCACTTGCAAACCACACTGCTTCTCAACTGAACCTAAGCAGCCCGGGCTGCATCTGCATTAATGACAAAGGTTGGGGGTATGTCCAACCCATCCCAGGGTATCAATATCAAAGGCCCACCCTTCCAGCCGAGCTATGGGCTGTTACTCAGCGCCCCCATGTGGTCGTAATATGGCCTTTGGGGAAAGGGGGAAAAAAAACTTCATGTCTTGGTACCAGCAACAACTGTCTCTATTTACCCCCTGGATGACATCTGCAATCCCACCTGAGCCCTTATTTTCTCTCATGACTAACATCCCCCAAGTGACCTTCCCTACTTCTCTAAAAAGACACTCCCTAACAGGGGTGTCAGTGAGAAATCTAGATGACTCACAATGTGGGGTGACCGTCACTGTTGAAACTGATGGGACAAACCGGGACAGGCCTTGCAGCTGGGAGACCAGCCGACGCCACCCCAGGCCAGCACGCGCCTGGCCCGGCCCGGGGCGCTTCCCGGACCCCGAGCGGCCTGGCGAGGCTGCGGGAGCTCTGGCGGGGGTTGGGGATGGGGGTGGCTTGAGCGGGGAGGACGTCACGGTGCCGCCCCAACCCCGCCCCCCACCAACAGGTTCGCTGCTCAGGGTCACGTGGCTCCGGACGAGCGGGGCGTCGGCCCGGGGACGCCGTCCCCAGAGACTCCTGCGGGCTTAGTGGCAGCCCAGCCGGGGCCCCAGGCGCCCATCCTGCCGGCTGTGCAAACCCCCTGGAGTGCCTCAGCCCCGCCCTGTTCCCAAACTGAGGCCCGCCCTGCCCCCACGCCACGGGCCCAGCACAGGACCTTCCTGAGAGAGCGGACGAGCGACAGCCAGGCACACGGACAGGCACTCGCACGCACCCACGCCAGGTGAGACAGAGGCAGAAAGAGTCGAGTGTTCAGGGAGAGACTGGAAGACAGCGTGTGGGCAGGGGGGGCCTCGGGCAGGATGCCGGGCAGCTGCAGAGACCACCCGGCCCTGAGCAGCCAAAGCGATGGGGGCGGGGGGAGGCCACTGAGCAGCTGCGGGCCTGGAGAGGCCCAGCGTGGGAGGACACCTGAGATCTCCGCGCTCCGCGCCCCGCCCCCCTCCCCCCAACCCCCTGCACGCATGCCACGCCGGGGCGCTCTGACACTAGCTTCTCTGGAGTTTTGTCACTTGAATTTCTCTCCCTCTGCTCAACTGAGTGATGACAGTGTATTGAACAGCTAGGTCATTTCCAAATAAATGAAGCTTAGTGTTTCACAGGACACCCGGACATGTATGGAGAGACCAGCACGGATGCATGGACACCAACCTTGGTAACTGGACAACCAATGGGAAATTACTGTCTGACTCAGGAGAGAGAAAGAAACCCGAACAGATGGAAAAAATGAACAGAAACACAAACTTTGCAACTCACACCCCAATTCAATTACCGAAAAAAACAACAACACTATAACCATTTTAGAAAACAATAGACCTCTCCATGACCTTTGGTCCAGTGAGGAGTTCTTACACACAGTAAAAAAAGCCACCTTTTCCAAATCGAGAATATGTTAGTTCACACATTGACTTTTACATTGAAATGTGTAACAAATAAACTTAAAATCATTGACTAACTACATACGCATGGAAGTATTTTAAACATAAAATATGTTCTATAGTATTCAGGAAGCACTTGGCACATCTCTAAGTGTATCAGACCCCAAGCTGGAACTTAATGGAAGAGTCAGGATAGTCTAAAAATGAATCCCTAACTAAAAGGAATACACAGATCAAAAAGGTTAAAGAAGAGAAACTAGAAATCAGTCAATAAATGTTTTAGGGTTTAGCCTAGAGTGACTAGCCTCTGCGTTACTTTTTAAATTTTTCATGTTTGCATCTTCCAAATTTTCCATGCTGAGAATAATACTTTCATATCAGTTTCGAGATCAGTCTCACACTAAAGACAGTAAGAGTGGAATAAGAAATAAGAAATGCTTGTGGGGGGGGCGGAAGAAATGCTTGAACTAAAGGTGGTACTGATGAAATTATTTGCAGGGCAGCCAAGGAGTCACAGATGTAGAGAACAGACTTATGGACACTGGCAGGGGGGAGGAAGAAGAGGGTGAGATGAATGCAGAGGAACATGGAAACATAGTACCATATGTTAAAAGAGATGCCAATGCAATTTGCTGTATGACTCAGGGGGCTCAAACAGGGGCTCTGCAACAAGCTAGAGGGGTGGAACGGAGAGGAGGAGATGGGAGAGAGGTTCAGGAGGGAGGAGACATATGTACACCTGTGGCTCATTCACGTTGATGTTTGGCAACAAAATTCTGTAAAGCAACTATCCTTCAATTGAAAGAAAAAGTCATGTTTGGACTTACCAAACAAGGTCTTGTGTACTTCTAGCATGGCCTTCTGTTTCGTGCTGCCATCCTTAATTCATTCTTCCATATCATTAAACAGACTAGTCAAGTTTTTGCCAAAAACATCTTGAGCTCCTGCATCATGCTGATCAACTGCCTTCTCTCGATCCAGTATAGAATGGAGACCAAAGAAACCTTTTGTCGTTTCTTCAAGTGATTGAAGCCACTCTATGTGATTTTAAAAAATAAATGTGGATAAGACGGATATGACCAAAGCAATCTAATGACAGTATCTTTGCTTCATTAAAGATCTGCAGAGAACTAGTAAATTTTTTGTTTCGTATCAGAAGAATTTTTTAAATCCACACCAACATTTCTTTCGCGTCCGCTAGCCATCTAGACAAGGAAAACTGATTTTACCAATCAATGTCCTAGTTCTGCCACCTCACCGTTTTTTACCCAATATGTGTTACTCAGGCAGGAGACCCTGGTTCAATTCCTGGGTCAGGAAGATCTGCTGGAGAAGGGATAGGCTACCCACTCCAGTATTAGTGGGCTTCCCTTGTGGCTCAGTTGCTATAGAATATCTGCATAACTGTCTATCGGTTTGGAATTAGCAATCTGTCTGTGAGCAGGGCCGGTCATAAGCAGCTTCTGTGAGAAAACAGAAGCATGTCTGCCTGACTTGATTCTCTGGGGAGCTTTCACTGTTCTTGCGCTAGTGCACATGGCAAGTTTCTAAGTGAGAAAGTAATGGCTACTATCACAGCTGGCCACTGAGGTACTTAATGGCAGAGGCAATCCCAGCTCTGCCAAGCAGTAGCCATCACGAAATCAGCTATTGTCATTGTAGCCAAGTTCCGTGAATTTGTGATGTTATTTGCTGTGTTCTTCAAGAAGATGCCTTCGCCCTGCCAGTAAGACATATTTCCATAACACATAGCCATGCACTCAATCGATGTGCATCCTCCAGTAAAGCCCAGCCCCGATGTCTTAGAGGAGCCTCTCTGCCCATTGTCATAAACCAGTCTAATTTTGTGTGAGACCGTGAATACTCAGTGTCTTTATTACGCTTGTGCTTCTGACGGGAGGTCTGAGAAGGCACTTCTGAAGGTTTATTCCTACCAGTCGTTGTCATATTTATCGAGTCTTTATTTTATATTTTTTTCTTAGTTTTTACTTCTACCAGTTTCTTGCTACCAGCCCGTCTCCCTCCACCCTCGTGCACACACGGTCAGTCATGGAAACCCGTGGACTTCAGCCCGCCAGACTCCTCTGCCCTTGGAGTTTTCCAGGCAAGAATACTGGATTGGGTGGCCATTTCCTTCTCCATGTGTGGAGTCTTTAAAGATTCCATCACTGAGGTGTTGCTTCTCCACTTGTACATGCCCTTCCTCCCTAAGTGCAGTAGAAGTCATCCCCACTTCCCAACATGTCTGTCTTCCGTCCTCTGGAGTATGTATTGCTTGAGCTCACCACAGCGTCAGGATATTCTAGAAACCCTTCTGATTGCAGTCTCTTCGGGAGGTTACAAGTGCTTCAAACCTCAGGATTTTACAAAGCACTTTTTACGACCTCAGCTGAAAGGGAAGTCAACACTCAGTAACAGTCACAGGCTTCCATGGCCTGGACTTGATTATGGGCTGTGCTTTCATAATCATCGTGTTTCCGATACCAACTAAGATGTCACTGAGCAATTTTTTTCTTTCTCATCATTGTATCTTTCATGTTTATTTAGATATATTATGGGTTTTCCTATATATCTTCCCTTAGGGATGAGGGTCTGAAGTCAGTAGAACTTACTACAACTGATTTCCAGTTAGCTGTGTTAGGACAGGAAAAAGAATGACCTGCTGCTGGATTCTTAAGATTATGTATGAAAATATGATTCATTTTACTGTGTGAAGTCATCCGATTCTAACTTTCTGAAGTAGGCATTCAGAAAAATCAAAAAAAATCGCCTAACTACTAGGCGGTCTCCCATCCAAGTACTGACCAGGCCCGACCCTGCTCAGTTTCCCAGATCAGAGGAGAGAGGGCACGTTCAGGGTGGTATGGCCTTAGACCGAGGCGGCTGCCAGGCGCTGCAGGAGCCCCGCGTTACGCCTCCCTTGCGGTCTGACCTGCCAGTCGGGCATGGGGCTGCAGTTCTCGAGCGGGCTCGCGCTGCACTTGAGCCTCACGACCCGCGATTGGACTCCGGCCGGCCATACCCTGCAGCTCGGCGGCCAGCCGACGGCGCCCCCGCTCCGCACACCGCGAGCCCAGGCCAGCACCAGTCTGGCCCGGCCGGCCGGGGCCTGGCGTGCCTGCGGAACCTGAGGTGGGGGGAGGGGGGGTGGGTAGAGCAGTGAGGACATCTCGGTGCCCACTCACCCCCTGTCACCCACCATCCCGTTCGCTGCTCAGGGTCAGGTGGCTCCGGACGAGCGGGGCTTCGGCCCGGGTCTGCAGTCCCCGGAGCATCCTGGAGCTTAGGGGCAGCCCAGCCGGGGCCCCAGGCGCCCATCCTGCCGGCTGTGCAAACCCCCTGGAGTGCCTCAGTCCCGCCCTGTCCCCAAACTGAGGCCCGCCCTGCCCCCACGCCACGGGCCCAGCACAGGACCTTCCTGAGAGAGCAGACGAGCGACAGCCAGCCACACGGACAGGCACTCGCACGCACCCACGCCAGGTGAGACAGAGGCAGAAAGAGTCGAGTGTTCAGAGAGAGACTGGAAGACAGCGTCTGGGCAGGGGGGGCCTCGGGCCGGATGCCGGGCAGCTGCAGAGACCACCCGGCCCTGAGCAGCCAAAGCGATGCGGGCGGGGGGAGGCCACTGAGCAGCGGCGTGCCTGGAGAGTACCAGGGTGGGAGGACACCTGAGATCTCCGCGCTCCGCGCCCCGCCCCCCTCCCCCCAACCCCCTGCACGCATGCCACGCCGGGGCGCTCTGACACTAGCTTCTCTGGAGTTTTGTCACTTGAATTTCTCTCCCTCTGCTCAACTGAGTGATGACAGTGTATTGAACAGCTAGGTCATTTCCCAATAAATTAAGCTTAGTGTTCCACAGGACACCCGGACATGTATGGAGAGACCAGCACGGATGCATGGACACCAACCTTGGTAACTGGACAACCAATGGGAAATTACTGTGACTCAGGAGAGAGAAAGAAACCCGAACAGATGGAATGAAATGAACAGAAACACAGGCTTTGCAACTCACACCCTAATTCAATTACCAGAAAATAAACAACACTATAACCATTTTAGAAAAACAATAGACCTCTCCATGACCTTTGGTCGGGTGAGGAGTTCAAACGCAGAGCAAAAAAAAGCCAACTTTTCCAAGTCGTGAATATGTTAGTTCACACATTGACTTTTACATTGAAATGTGTAACAAATAAACTTAAAATCATTGACTCACTACATAAGCATGGAAGTATTTTAAATATAAAATATGTTCTATAGTATTCAGGAAGCACTTGGCACATCTCTAAGTGTATCAGACCCAAAACTGCAACGTAGTGGAAGAGTCAGGATAGTCTAAAAATGAATCCCTAACTAAAAGGAACACACAGGATTACTGTAGATAAAAAAGGTTAAAGAAGAGAAGCTAGAAATCAGTCAATAAATGTCTTAGGGGTTAGCTTAGAGTGACTAGCCTCTGCGTGACTCTTTAAATTTTTCATGTTTGCAGCTTCCAAATTTTCCATTTTGAGAATAATACTTTCGCCTCCAAACCAGAGTGACTTGGGGACACAAAGGTAGAAGTCGATAATTTTCTTTGCCTATGTCTGAATATTTACAGTCAGAGGTAGAAAAGGAGGAGTCTGTCCCTTGTCTAGATGATGTCAATCCCCAGGTGTGGGATGTCTCCAGCCCTGGTTTAGCCATAAATGTTCCACCAGTAAAGATTTCTCTGAGACCAAATGCTCCCTAGCCCTGGAAAAGACAATATCCCTTAAACCAGTAGCTCTTGAGGGTCTTAAACCATTAGTTAACAAATACCGAGATACTGGAACTCCAATCAGCTGTGAGTAACCCTGCAACACCCCAATCTTGCCCGTTCAAAAACCAGATGGATCTTACCGATTCGTCCAGGATCTAAGAGCTGTTAATGAAGCTGTGGTTCCCATCCACCCCATAGTCCCAAACCCATATACCCTCCTATCCCAAGTCCCAGGAAATGCCAAGTACTTCTCAGTCTTGGACCTTCAAGGTGCTTTCTTTTGCATTCCTCTCCATCCTGAATCCCAAAAACTCTTTGCTTTTGAGTGGTGGGACTTGGAAACAAGAGAGACCATACAACTCTCGAATGGACTCGACTACCCCAAGGGTTTAGGGACAGCCCTCATATCTTCGGGACTTCCTCGGGGAGAGAACTAAGGGAATTAACTTTAACAAACAGTAGTCTAATACAGTATGTGGATGACTTGCTCATAGCTAGGCCAGATTTTACCAGCTCTCAAATGGACACTATTTAAAACGCTAACTTTCCTGTATGAAAAGGGTTATCGAGTATCCCCCAAGTAGGCTCAGATTAGCTTAACCCAAGTAAAATACCTTGGATTTATAATTACGGAGAGAAAAAGAATGCCTGACCCCGAGGGGAGATCCCTCATCTTAAATACCCCGTACCCCAAACAAAACAACAGCTAAGGGGATTTTTAGGAAGGACCGGGTTTTGCAGGATCTGGATTCCTAATTATGGCAATATGGCCAGACCCCTATATGAAAATTTAAGGGGGAAAGAGGAAGAGCCACTCGACTGGCATGAAACCTGCAAGGTGGCCATTAATGCCCTAAAAGAGTCCATCACTACAGCCCCAGCTTTAGGCCTCCCCAACCTGGAGAAGCCTTTTAGACTCTATGTTTCTGGAAGGACAGGAACTGCTCTTGGGGTGTTAGAGCAGATGATGGGGCCCGTATAACAACCTGTGGCTTATCTCTCAAAATAACTAGATGAGGTGACCAGAGGGTGGCCCACTTGACTCCGGGCAGTAGCAGCCACCGCTGTTATGGTTAAGGAGGCATCTAAGCTGACCCTGGGTCAGCCCACCACAGTGTATACGCCACACCCGGTGCAAGCAGTCTTGGAAACGAAAGGGGACAGGTGGATGACAGGGGGAAGGATCACCCAATACCAAGCCTTCTTCCTTGACACTCCAGAAATAAAGTTGAGGGTCTGCCAGACTTTAAATCCAGCAACCTAACTGCCAGATCCCCCTACCTCCCCTCTGGATCACCAATGCATACAAATCACAGACGAGTTATACGCTTCTTGCCGGGACCTATCAGAGACACCTTTATCTGACCCAGAGGAAAACTGGCACACAGATGGCAGCAGTTTTGTAGAAAAGGGAGAGAGGAAAGCAGGATATGCTGTAGCGAGCCTGGAAGAAACTAAGGAAAGTGGGTCTCTTCCCCCAGACACCTCAGCCCAGAAAGCTGAACTTTTTGCCCTGACAAGAGCTTTGGAGTTAGGAGAAGGAAAGAGGATTAATGTGTGTATGGACTCTAAGTATGCTTTCCTCATTCTGCATGCCCGTGCAGCAATTTGGAAAGAAAGAGGGATGCTAAGTGCCCAAGGCTCTGCTATTAAACACAAAGAGCTCATTCTCAGGCTCCTGGAGGCAGTCAAACTTCCTGCAAAATTAGCTGTCATTCACTGCAAGAGTCACCAAAAGGGGCAAGAAAAAGAGGCTCAGGGAAATAGGAAAGCTGATCAAGAGGCAGGCCGAGCTGCCGGGGAAGCTACCTCTGCCACTGCTATCGGCCCCCTTTTCCCCAAGGAAACCCTGACTCCAGATTTTACCCCAGGGGGACATTCCCGATATGCTGAGCGGGGCTGGGAGATTGGGTCACATGGGTGGTTTCAGCCTGATCAGGTACAAATAATACTCCCTGTTTCTCAGGTTTAAAACAATACTAACTCCTTACAAAAGAGCGCCCATTTTGGAAAAGATAATCTAGAAATCTTGCTTAAGCCTATTCTCTCCCATCCCCAGTTAGCTAAGGTTCTTAAACAAGTCACACAGAATTGTGACACCTGTCTAAAAAATAACCCAAAAACCAGACCTCCTCTAATTACACCTGTCCAACATCGGGGATCATACCCAAGAGCGGACTGGCAAGTAGAATTTACAGCCATGCCCAAGACCCAAGGGTTTTCTTACTTGCTAGTCTTTATTGACACATTCACAGGATGGATTGAAGCGTTCCCTACTGAGACTGAGAGAGCTACAGAAGTCTGTAAAGCTCTGCTGAAGGAGATAGTGCCTAGGTTTGGGCTGCCTCGGTCACTTCAGAGTGACAACGGGCCCTCACTTACAGCCACGATACCCCAGAACCTAGCCGCATGCTTAGGCATAAAATACCAGCTCCGCTCATCCTGGAGGCCTCAAGCTTCAGGAAAGGTAGAGAGAGCCAACCAGACTCTTAAAAGGGCTCTGGCTAAGCTATGTCAGAAACACATAATAAGTGGACACATATGCTGCCCATAGCCCTCATGAGGCTAAGGACATCCCCCAAACAGCCACTATTGTTAATTCCTTATGAAATGATGTATGGACGACCATTCTTAATTTCTGATTTGTTTCTTGACGAGGATGCCAATACACTCTTAAAACATATAATTGACCTGGGAAGGTTTCAGCAAGAACTCCAACGGTATGGAGAACAAACCACAGGAAGACTTGAAAAATCCCCAGGTAAAGCCAGGGGATCAAGTATCAGTAAAGACCTGGCAAGAAAAAGGGAGTCCAAACCAGCTGTCCGAGAAATGGACAGGGCCATATCAGGTTGTTCTAGTGACTTCAACTGCTGTCAAAGTGAAGGGTCTATCTGCCTGGCTCCACAATTCTAGAATAAAACCCTATGGCCTACAGGAGGGGGAGACAGAAACTGAGACTCCAAAGCCAGAGGACAGCTATTCCTGTGAACCTGTTGAAGATCTCAGGCTCTTGTTCAAGCAGAACCCCATCAATCCTGCCTCAGATAAGTAAAATGCATCATATGATGTTCTTCTTCTTTCTAATCATATCTCCCTGTATGGCTATTGATCTCTCCCTAAATGAGGCATGTTCACTTGCAAACCACACTGCTTCTCAACTCAACCTAACCAGCCCGTGCTGGATTTGCATTAATAGCAATTTGTGGGTATGGCTTCTTCCCTCAAACCTCATGAATCAGTCTCTGCTACCTTCAAACTCTTCTGCAGCTTCCTCACCTCTCTCAGCCTTCAGAGAACTGAAGAGACTTACGAGAGTTTTAAGGCTTCCCTTGTAGCTCAGTCGGTAAATCTGCCCTCAATGCGGGAGACCCGGTTTCAATCCCTGTGTCATGAAGATCCACTGGAGAAGGAAATGCCAACCACTCCCAGTTCTCTTGTCCGGAGAATCCCACAGACATAGGAGCCTGGCAGGCCACTGTCCATGGGGTTGCAGAGAGTCAGATGCGACTTAATGACTAAATCATCATCAGGGTTTGCTCAAGATTTGGCTTTGGCTTAAGGGTCATTCAAACTTTTTCCGCATCATCAATAAGGTTGTTTCACTTTCTTATTATTCCTGTGTTCACGAAATAGCCCTTTTACTTTCAAGAACTTTTCTTTTGCACTCACAACTTGACTAACCAGCACAGAGTTCTAGTTGTCAGCCTATCTTGGCTGTCAACACACTTTCCTCACTAAGCTCATAATCATTTCTAGCTTTTGGTTTCAAGTAAGAGATACGCAACTCTTCCTTTCACTTGAACACCTGGTGCCTCAGATGGTAAAGAATCTGACCCAATGCAGTAGGCTGGGGTTTGATCCCTTGGTCAGGAGGATCCCCCAGAGAGGGAAATGGCAACCCACTCCAGTATTCTTACCTGCAGAACTCCATGGACAGAGAAGCCTGGCGAGCTACAATCCAGGGGTCACAAAGAGTTGGATACAACTGAGTGACAAACACACATACACTCAGAGGCCACTGCAGGGTTATTAACTGCCCTAATTTCAATACTGCTGAGTCTCAGGGAATAGGGAGACCTGAGGAGAAGGAGAGAGATAGGGAATGGCTGGCTGGTGGGGCAGTCAGAACACACATATTTTACTAAGATCACTGCACTATCTCCTGTGGGCACGGTTCATGGTTACAATTAATTACAAACTCCGAAACAATGACAACAGTATTATCAAAAGTCACCGATCACAGCTCACTCTAAGAAATAACAATGAAAAAGTGTGAAATACTGCGAGAATCACCAAACTGACACAGAGACCCAGAGTGTGCAAATGCTACTGGAAAGATGACGGACACCCTCAGTGCAGGGCTGCCGCAGAACTTCAGTTTCCAAAATCTGAATTTGCAGGTACAATAAAACACGGTCTACTTGTATGCTAAAGTATCGACAATGGGCATTTTGTCAAACAGTTTAAGAAAAGAGAAGTTCTTTGTACTGCAATTGTAATTTTTCTCCAAGTCTGAGATTGTTTCAAAACAAAAGTAAACAAAAATACAAACAGAGACACACAAACATACATATATACAGGGAGTCTTCACTTTTGCAACTAGTGTTAACTGAAATTTGCGTACATCAGAATCCTGACTTCATAAGTGCACAACTCCAGAAGAGGCATGGCAGTTTGCTACAGTGTGGAAATTGAGAGTTTTTTAAAAATATAAAAAATTTTAACAAGATTTTGTACACTTACTTTCTACACTGAAGTATTTTCTACCTAATTTTATACAGAAATGTCACACACATAAAACTGTTAATAAAATCAGAGGTTTCAAAAACAAAGAAAAATGTTCTATTTCTTAAACTAGAGTAATGTTTTATTATTATTCTTCAGAATTTAGTTAAAAGTAGTCTTTTCAAACCATTCAAAATTTTATAAATGACAATTAAAATTAACCTTAAAACCTTGCACTGGCTCTGGAAAAGACACTTCCATTTGGGAATGATATCTCTGTTCAAAGATTCCTTTTCCCTTTTAACTACTATTTCCATCATTAATGGCAAGATTATACAATTCTTCCTTCAGTGTTTGGAAGAAATGATCATGAAGATACTAAATGAAAACTGCAAGGTCCAAATCAGAGTATGTTGTGTCTATAAAAGGAGAAGCCAAAAGAATATATATATAATCATTTGTGAAGACACAGAAGTTATCCAAAAGAATACATTTAGAAACTAAGGAAGGGACATGGATGGCTGGCAGACAGAGACTGGACAGACACTTTTACTGTTATCCTTCTGTTCTTCTACACTGTCCTGTGGGACTTTCCTAGTGGTCCAGTGGTCCAGAATATGCCACCCAGTAGGGGATACAGGTTCAATCCCTGGTCTGGGGAGGTTCCACAGGGCAGCTAAGCCTGTGTGCCAGAACTAACGAAGCCCTCGAGCCCATGCTCTGCAACAAGAGGAGCCGCCGCAGAGAGGGGCCCGCGTCCCACAGCTGAAGAGCAGCCCCAGATAGTAATCCCCACTTGCTGCAACTGGAGAAAGCCTGTACATGGTGAAGACCTCATACTGCCGTATATACATAAGTAAATTCTTAAATGTGTTAAGTAGGTAAGTAAATAAATTATACTTTGTGAAGAAAATCTACTCAGAAAAAAAAAGGTCCGATTTAAAAAAAAAAAAAAAAAAAAACACTTCAGACTAAGCAGATAGAACAAACTAAGCAAACTCACGCCATTGACTAGTAACTTTTCCAAATGAAATAATAATAAAAAATCAATTTTTACACTAAGGCTGTCAAAAACTACATATATTTCAAATAATTTCATGTGATAAGGCCAACTTAAAGGCAAATTTTATCGAAAATAGAACTGGAATCTTCATTTAACTTCAAAAACTAAGAAAGAAACTTTCAGATTTTTCCTAATTTATGTCTTAACATTTCAAAGACAGCATCCTTGAAGTTTAATACATGTTCTTGCCAATGTACACTCAGAAATATAACCAATCACATTTTCACGACATCTGTGTCTTTACACAGATGACGTGATTCAGAAAAATTAAAATTGTCAGAGAGAGATTATTGGAGTTGTTCAAGTTATCAAACTAGACACTTAACAAGTCTCTGTCTGGAATCTGGGGCCCACTGATCAATCCCCATACCACGCTTTCCCCAATCCATGCATGAGGTAGTTTAAAAACATCAGAAACAAGCTTACAGAACACTTACTGACACTAAACCCAACCCTTCAAATCCAGCAGTGTGCAAGGCTTCACTCTCTGCATGTACTATGGATTAAGATAAAATGCCAGATATTAAATATGCAGGTTGGTTACCCAACTCCTTAGTTTTCATTGTTTCTAATCCACTATTTTTTGAAAGCCAATATATGAACATAGTTAGGCACTAGGTGATACAGAGAAGAAAGTGTCCCTGGCATGACCCAAGTATTGTGATCACAGTCAAACAAAACCATGAGAGAAATGTGTTAAATGTCTACAAAAGGTGTAGCCCTAAGATACAGGAAGAATGTAAAGAGTATTCTGGAAAAGAATGAAAGAAGTCGTCAATAGATCAGCTGAATAAAATCAATTGGTACAGCAATAAAACAGATTCAGGTTCTAGAGACGACCCTGTTGAGAACACTTACAAAGGTTATCTTTTGTTTGGAAAGGCTATGGCCGAGCAATTACGAGTTACAAGGAAAGAAGTTCCCAAGGACTTCAGTGCCCCAACCAAAACCTTATGAATCATTAAAAAAAAAAAAAAAAAATGCTAGCACAGAACACAACCTCGGAATGTGCAAGAAAGGTTCCAACCAACATTATTTGGAATGACACAACTACAATTCTACTGGGCAAGTACCTTTCAATGCAAGGAAAGAAACTGAAGAAATAAATAAAAGAAATTAACTAATATATAAATATCTTACAGACTCAAATCCTTAGTACCAGTATTTATGATGCTTTACATATTTATATATTTGTAACATAAAACAATTCTGACTATTAGCGTAAAATATCAGCCCTCTAATTTCAATTTAAAACAGAATTAACAGCTAACCTAGACTTGTAATTTTAATTTGAATTTCACTATAAATAGTACTGAAACTTAAGATATTAATATGTACCATGCTTGTAAGTTTATTAAATGTTTTAAGATTTACCATAACATTTGTGAAGGTTTGTCTGAAAACTGAACTACTTACCAAATAGTGAATATATTAAGTTATTTAAACAGTTTTTTAAAGTTTTAAATATGTATGTAAAAGGGATGCAATATAGTTTAAGTCTCCTTTTAAAATGATTCCCTAAACTTACTATATGTATCTAAAAAGATTTGTTAAGTTGAACTTTAAAATTTAAGGGAAATTTGGGGTTTAAAATGTAACTTTGATAAACTACATACTAATTCTTTAAAACCAAAGGAGCTTCCAAATAATTATTTCTGTTTAGAAAAACCCACCTTCAAGGATACAAAATCCTACTTAACTCTTATTAATCCTTCAGTATCTACGTAAAATTCTTCCTTTTCCATGAAGTCTTTCCTCTTTTTCCTTTTACCCTATACTAGGCAAAAAGAAAATAAATGTGTCTCTATCATTCAAACTGCTAATTTATTCTATTCTAGTGGCATAACTTTATGAAAACTCTTCTTTCAGGAATCCACATCGCCTATCCAAGGGTCACACGCACTTTCAGAACAGGGACTGTGCTTTATACTG
Source organism: Muntiacus reevesi (assembly GCF_963930625.1). Taxonomy (NCBI): domain Eukaryota; kingdom Metazoa; phylum Chordata; class Mammalia; order Artiodactyla; family Cervidae; genus Muntiacus; species Muntiacus reevesi. The sequence goes on from NW_027077941.1 coordinate 496,606, forward strand.
CCCTCAACCTCTAGAAACATCTTACACAAGGCAACGCTAGCACACAGTAACTATTGGCGGTGGATGAACTGAATTCTAACAATCTTCCATGCCTTTCCAAATGGACCATTACCTCTGTTATGTCCCAATGGTGTGAAAACTGATCCAAGTCAGTGAGGTAAAGTAGCACGGGAGAAAGCTGCGTCTGGATGACATGGGGCACTCCTCAAAGGCTCTGAAGCCAAGTCAGTTCCTCTTTTGAAAACCCTAATTTGAGTATAAAGAAATCCAATTTAAAATAAATCACAAAGCAAGTAACATTCTTAAGTAATTTTTAAAAAATAGACATGTATCTTCAAGTTAAATTCTTCAAGCTAACAAGCTATTTTCTCTGAATTTCTGTACTTTATGTATTATTTTAAAAAATGAAATGCCAGCGATGTAGTAAAATTCATATAATTATGTACACAAAGATTTGACCTGAATCAAATGTGTAATACATCAAGAAACAATATTATATCCCTTAAACTGAGGGCTTTGCCACCTTTATACTTAAATAAGTGTGAAAGACATAATCATTCTAATTAATGTCAGGTTTAAAAAAGCAAATGAACAAGAAAAACAATATGCTCCTTCATACATATACCAAACTCTGTATTCTTACATAATAGCCTTTCAAGTGTCTTAAAACTATTCCATCCCCCCTAAGTCTATTTCTTCAACAATTACTGTGTACTTCCTTTTACCTATTCCATATAATAAGATTTCTGATTCTCTTACCACCTCTATTACACCTAGTCTGACCTATACAAACAACTTGCCCAAGTCCCTCCTGAAAGACAGCTCTTAGAATGATCAGAATACGAGCACAATGTGGTCTGACCCTAGCTACCTGCTTTGATGTTTTCAGATCACTGTACTTCCATGAACATGCCCTAAAGAGCCATCATCTAGTTGGGAAGCCATATCACACTCCTGGCTGATTCCTAATGAGTTTCCTAAAACCACTAAACCCTTTGACAGGTACTACTAATTAAAACATAAAGCCCTCACATCCATCTCAAACGCATACATCCAAAACTATCAAACAAACATGGACAAGTCTACTTGTTACTTGTTTCTTTTATATAATATTTATCTTGCTACATTCAGCTCCTTATCAGAACTTTTCAAGCTCTTTTTGGATTCTGACAACATATTTCAATAAGTCTCTTAATTTTAAGTCTTCAGAAAATTTCAAACACTGTCATCTTTATCATCCAGTTACAAAACAAAACTACCAAAGACAGTATGATCATTTAAAACAACAGTAATAATACTTACTAATCTAACACATCAAGACTCATTTTACTAATTTTTCTCTGACATCAATGGAAAGCAAAATATGGCTAATGAAAATGTGATGTTTTTCCTAACACACCGAACATGTTAAACATGCTTAAAATGGATATTCTGTTCCCCATCTTATTAAGCTATGCAGTGAGGTCCAAAACTTAGACCCAAACAGGTAAGACAGTAAATCTCAGGAGAATTTTCATACTAGGTTCTTTTCCTTTCCTTAACTTGGTGGATCAGGGCAGTTACCTGTAAGTGTTGAAAATAAGAAGCTGAAATAGTCCTCATTACTGATGTTTAACTGATCACTTCCATTCCATTCTTTCACTGAAGACTTCCATCCAGAAAATGATGATCTACAATAAACAATGGAGACCTAGTACTAGAAGTGACCAAATTGAAGATTCAGGAATAAAGCACAGAATATATGACTATTCTTTATGGAATACAAGTATAATTTAAGAGCTCAGTCAAAAATCCGTAGCATGTATCATCTTTACATGTAAGGGGGTTCAAGTATCGTAATATGGAAAATATAATTTCTAACATATGTTTATGTAAAGTTTCCTTGAAAAGCATAACCAGCCCACTTATATGGTACAACTGGAAAATTTTTCCACACCACTCAAAACTCAGTTTCAAGGAGCCAAGGTGAAGTTCTGCTTTTCAGTAGTAGGTTCAGCTGCTATGTATTTACTACCTCATCTTCATTAAAAAAAAAAAAAAAAAAAAAAAAGTCTTACCTTGTTTATATGAATGAGCTAAGTTTAAACAAGCTCCTGCTTCCTACCTAAACCAAAGCATCTTAACTAGGTAAAGAATACTTCAATTTAAAGCCACTCTGCAATAACTATGCACTCCTATACTTTGCGAGGCTTTATAACTAGTCTACGTCACAATACTGCAGCTAAAGTATTGGTAGTGGACTTAAGGGAATAGCTAAACATAAAGCAGCTTCTCATTAAATGAAGATTATCTGGTTCCTGCTATGAGATCAGTTTCCAGTGATACCTTTAAAAACTCTCCTCAAGGTAAGACTAAGAAGGAATACAGCAAATGTCAGCCATGAATACAGCAAAAAAACAAAAAGCTGAGAATAATCAGATCCAAAAAGCTATCTTTTTGGATAGCTTTTTGTGACAAATTTTTTTTTTGGGACAAACTTTTATAATAGAAATCTGAATAAATGTCAAGACAAAATAAGGAGTTTCTAATTCAATGAGAAGCACTTTTTTTTTTTTTAACCACTGAAACAACTGTATTTATTAACATTCTTAAAAGTTGGGGAGTTAAAAATAATGGCAACATTTTTCTGAATCACTTCTACTTAAAGGACTTCTCTTTGCTTAAAGGGCTATGGGAGAGAATATCACAAGCTAAGAGGTTATAAAAAGTCAGAGATGCTCAATGGAAATGAGTACAAAATGGGTGATTAGAAAAGAAGCTAATATCCTCTTATACCCAGTGAACACTGTGCTGTCCAGTGGCTAAAAAGAGTAGCAAATCCATTTAAAAATCTAGTTTGGACAAAAGACAAGCAATGTATCACTCTGTCCTTAAAACTACAATGACCACACATACTGGCCACACCAGAACAGTTCTGAGACTAGAAGGGATGCTATATCAATTATGCTTGGACTACAGAAGCAAACCAAACCTGCTCCTGGCAGGCCAGCTCACATATTCACCCTGCTTCAAAACCAGGCTGAATTTCTCAGTAATTTCTCCCTTCTCTGGTATTTTTATCTAACAGCATAGACTACGTTTCCACATGCATGTCTCATGTTCCCCAAACCAGCTGTAAATGAACTAGGGGCAGAGAGGGCAAGAAGAGTAACGGTCAGCAGAACACCACAGGTAGATGGAGAGGAAAAACGCAAAAAACCTCTAAGTGAATAGTGAAAAAGGCAGGAACAGCAATTCTAAGTACAGTTTTTAAGACAAACTAAACACCAACAACTCTAAGGTGATGGGTTTTTCACACACTGAACAAACGGAGATGGTCTGGTTGTGACCTGCTCTCCGATGAACTTCCCCTGCTGGAGACAACAGTGTCAGAACGCTAACACCCAGAGTGAACTAGACCGCAGAGCCCAATTAATATAGCAGATGAGAATCAGAAATTATTGAAGGAATATTTCAGGAAAAGGAGCCTGCCAACAGTCCTTGGCACAGACGGAGCTGAGGAGTGGGATGCCTCAGGTGAACGGTGCAGGTGGGAGACAGTGAGAAAGCTAGCTGGTTTACCGTCACCATCAAGGACGGAGGGGAAAACCAAAGACGTGAAATAACCCAGGTGATGTCTAAGGAACGGTATTCCTTAGAAGAACATCATTCCTTAAGAATAACCGAACATTATTCTTCAATTCTAAATCTAGGAAAAGTGATGCAATGATAATACCACTGGCCTGGGAAAGTTGAAAAGGCCCCATCTTGTTTTAATTTTTAAAGAGATTAGTTTGAATAGGGACAATACATCTACAGAAAGAGAAGTCTACTAAGACTCTGTGCAAATGCTAAAAGGCAAAGTTTAACTTGGTACACTTTTAACTACATGACAACTTGCTTTTGATGATTATAAACTTCTATTACCATTACTTGTAAATTAATATTTTCTCAGTACTCACCACAAACCCACAAAAAAATGTAAAAAAAGACTTGTGAAAAAATCCTTGACCAAAGTTATTGAGCACAAGTCAATCGTAATTAATGCCAAAAAAGATACTAAATACAAGTTCTAAAGAGAATTAATTTTAAGAGGTGTTCAAAAGTCACTTTTAAATGAATGCCAAAACAGATCCTCCACAAGTTCTATCATGGGAAATGAGTGCCCTCTACTGGAAGTTAACAGTCATAAAACCACTTAAGTTAAATTGTATTTCTTAAAGACCTGGCATTTAGTACTGAACTAGACAAAGAGGGGGTTCATATATAGACAACATATTGCAAACAGCTCTCTTTTGCTAAAAGGAAAAAGTAATTATCAGTTATGAAGCACAATTTGGGCGACAACATTCAAACATACGTCTTATCCTGGTACGAAGAGACTGGCAAACAAAGCTAAAGAAAGTCTACTAATAAAGCGAGCCACTCCTGTTTAATTGGAGCAGAGGGTCTGCACAAGAAGCCACAAAGAAGCTAGTTTTTAAATTTTTCAGCTACAGCCCAGATTCAACTCCTGCCTAAAACTGTATCAGACCCTGGCCTTGAGCCACAATCAGTAACAAATGGCTGAATATGAAAGTACTATGCCTGATACAAACATTACATTTTAAAGGATACTTTGAACACTAGCAACATGAAACATTATTAGTTTTAAGACCTTTGAGAGTAAAACACCACAGTCACATTCTGGAAAGTAGCTCCTTGAAAAATTAAACAGAAAATTAACATATGATTCAGCAATTCTACTTCTGGGTATACAGCCAAAAGAATTAAAAGGATTCAAACAGGTGTCTGCACACCAATGTTTATAGCTGCATTATTTGTAACAGCCAAAAGGCAGAACAACCGAGTATCCATTAACAGATGAATATATCAAAATCATGAAGACAAAATAGTGGTAAACAAGGGCTGGGAGAAGGGGAAATAATCAGTACAGAGTTTCAGTCTGCAACGATGACAGTGCTGGAGATGAATAGTGGTAGCAGTCGCACAACAGTGTGAATGTACTTAATGCCCCAAACAATTCTCACTGTATACCTAAAACTGGTTAAAATGGGAAGTTTTAGGTTATGTATATTTTGCCACACACACACACACCCACCCACCCACCCACAGATATTTTAATGATTCCCTGTCTGAGTCCGCAAGCTTTTATTTCACCACCTACATTGAACTGAGCTCCCTTCCAAAAAGAAAGACCTGTATTACAATTTCATAACACCAGAAGTTTTAAAACACAGCACTCTCATCCGTCACTGAATCCTTACTATGGCTACACACTTCTGATAATCTTAACCCTTGTTTCAATGCACCTACACAAATCACTATATGTTTCTACCTGATGGTTCAGCGGTAAAGAATCCACCTGTGGTGTAGCAGAACAAGATTCAATCCCTGGGTCAGGAGGATCCCCTGGAAAAAGAAACAGCAACCCACTCCAGTATCCTTGCCTGGAAAATCCCATGGGCAGAGGCGCCTGGTGGACTACAGCCCATGGACTTAGTGACTGCAACCATGACAATGCAAACCGCTAAGCAAACCACCTGGAACAGTCTTGCCCCAGTGACCTTCCTCTTACCCAGTATCAACAGTTTTAACTGCTGTTTTAAGAGCAAATGAAGGGAGGGGCGGCATTTTAAAAAGTCAGTTCATAAACTGCCAGTGACAGGGGAAGGGTGAGGGAGAAGATTATACACTTGAAATACAGCTCACTTTAGCATGCTACCTCATGTGCAGTATCCCGATAAGCATGGCAGCCAAATTTGCACTGAGTCTTCCCATAATACAGCAGCAGCTTAACCGAGAAAGCAAGTCAGCAGGCAGACTGGGTAGAAAATACACAAGCTGGACCAAAAGCTGCTGAGACTCTGCTGACAGAACCACCACTGTGCCTTCTTGTGGATCTAGTGAGGCAGGAAGACAAGTTAAATTTTAAAAGATATACAAACAAGAATTAATAAAGCAGACTGACCATTTTCACTGTGCTATGTTGAATTCTAACATATCAACTACATGAAAAAAAATATATGTATGGCTTAAGGTACTGCCTAGAGTAATACTAAATACAATCATTATTTAAAGATAACATTTAACACTCGATTTCATAATATTCAAATGTGTTATTTGAAATAATAACTGATGGAGTTAAAGGTATTAGAAACAAAGCAAAACAGTAAAAAAAAAAAAAAAAAAAAAAAAAAAAAAACAAGCACTTTTGCCAAACAGGGACAATTATAATATCAACCTAATCCGGCCCCATCACTTCATGGCTAATAGATGGGGAAACAGTGGAAACAGTGGCTGACTTTATTTTTCTGGGCTCCAAAGTCACTGCAGATGGTGACTGCAGCCATGAAATTAAAAGATGCTTACTCCTTGGAAGGAAAGTTAGGACCAACTCAGATAGCATATTAAAAAGCAGAGACATTACTTTGTCAACAAAGGTCTGTCTAGTCAAGGCTATGGTTTTTCCAGTCGTCATGTATGGATGTGAGAGTTAGACTGTGAAGAAAGCTGAACGCAGAACAATTGATGCTTTTGAACTGTGGTGTTGGAGAAGACTCTTAAGAGTCCCTTGGACTGCAAGGAGATCCAACCTGTCCACCCTAAAGGAGATCAGTCCTGGGTGTTCATTGGAAGGACTGATGCTGAAGCTGAAACTCCAATACTTTGGCCACCTGATGCAAAGAGTTGACTCGTTGGAAAAGATCCCGATGCTGGGAAAGATTGAAGGCAGGAGCAGAAGGGGACAACAGAGGATGAGATGCTTGGATGGCATCACCGACTTCATGGACATGGGTTTAGTTGGGCTCCAGGAGTTGGTGATGGACAGGGAGGTCTGGCATGCTGCAGTTCATGTGGTTGCAAAGAGTTGGACATGACTGAGCAACTAAACTGAACTGAATTTAAAACCAAAGACTTATCTGAGTATACACACACACTCCTATATATAAGCAATACTGAAAAATACAGATTTTTAAATACCACACACAAAAGGTAGACACAAACCAACGTTTGTCATTTAATAAATGGGTAAATATAAAGTGGTGTATATTCAACAGTGGAATGTTACTCAGCATTAAAAAGAAATACAGTACTCGTATATGCTCGTAAATCCTAAGAACAGTATGCCAAGTGACGGAAGCCATACTGAGAAGATCCACATCACACAATGTCATCTGTGAGAAATGATCAAAACAGGCAAATACAGAGAGACAGAAATGGTGAGCAGTGGTTGTCAGGAGCTGAGGTAGGAAGAAATGAGGAAATAGGGATGGACTACTAATGGTAGAGTTTCTTTTTGAGGTGATAAAAATATTCTGGAATAAGATAATAGTGACTATTGCACAATCTTGGGAATATGATAAAAATTAATGAATTGCACAGTGTAAAATGGCCAATTTTATGGTATATAAACTGTGTCCTAATAATAAATACTAATTATACATATGCATATATGTATATTTTTATTGATATTTTTGCTAAAAGAATGAAAAGGTTTCAGGGGTGAGTGAAACGTTAATATATGAAAGCCGTACAAGATCTCAATAATGATTAAATAAGTAAAATTTGCCATCAAAGTTTCAAAAGAATTCTATAAAAATACCTGATCAGTTTTGAATTTGTGAATTTCGTGGCTTAAAAGATAATTTAAGATCTGAAGAGACATCTACAACCTTTAGTTTTCTTAAACTATTGTATTAAGTAATACTATTGAAAATGAATTTACTGTTTGATATTTTATTCATTTTACCATGGTACAATTAATGTATAATTTGAAGGAAAAGTAAAACCTAAAGATCTCCCCTTTGAAACATTGTTCTTAAGTCGGGGTAGACCAATTATTACATACACAGGTAAACAACACTCTTACCATAGATTCGGAGAGCAGTAACTTGTAAACTTTTGAGTAGCTCTTTATTTGCTCGGGCTGCAGCAGTATGGATAATGTCAACAAACTGTGTTGAAAGCTCAGGATTTCGGGAGCCGAGATGTGCAAGCTGCAGTGGTAAACCAGCCAACCAACGTGATAACACTTTACTACGGTATCTAAGGCCATCAAAGAAAAGGGAAATACACCACATTTATTTAAACATTTGAGAGCCTATAAGATGACTGGCATACTATATTCATCTATAGTATTCTCTAAGGTTTTACCCACTGTATTTTAAAAGTTTATGTAGTTTGGGGCACTATGTACATTGTAATTTTATCTTAAAGGACACAGGCTCTACTTAGCTTGTGAACTATTTACACTAATTTGTAATGACCGTTTTACTATATTAAGTCATTTATGCATTCAGTATAGGGTGCCCCCACATTAAGTGGCTTCAAACTTGGGTTATTTCCATTCTTGCACATACTTGCTCACTCTCTAATGTCTCATCTTGGACACGGCAATCACTTTTGCTGTCCCCCAAGAGTTCAGTGATTTACACACAACCTTTGGAGTCTACCAGACTTGAACTTAAGTCTCAGTCTGGCTGCCCTTTAACAGCATGACACTCACCAACTTATTTAACCTAAGCTTCCTTCTATAAGGCAGAAACCAACAGTACCTACATAAAAGTATGAGAATTACTGAAAAGTTAAGAAAAGCACCTGACTCACAGTAAAGACTTGAATATGTTCTAACAACTACCTATGTATGCTGAGGTACCACAAATCCCGTTATCTTTCACCCAAACATCTCTTCCAGACTATCCCAAGTAAACCTCAAACTCACCACATCTAAGACTGATTCCTGAGTTCTACTCTTCGTGTTGTCTGCATCACCAGACAGCACCAAACCAAGCTGGACACTTTTGCTCTTTAAGATACCGCCATTTAAAAATTTATTGAAACATTTTTGACACCCAGTATTATGTTAGTTTCAGGTATGTATCACATAATAGTCTGACATCTGTACACATTGCAAATGGTCACCATACGTCTAGTAACCACCTGTCCTAATAAAAGTTACTGGTCATATTCTTTATGCTGTATATTATATCCCCATGACTTATTTACTTTATAACTCAGTTTGCACCTTTTAATCTCTTTCACCTATTGTACACCTCTCCTCTTCTACTGCCCTCATTCTTATACCATGTGTCCCAATATGTCACTAAGGGCCGGAGGTTAAACCTCCATAATTTTTATGGGAAGCAAAACAAAATTCTGAGGCTGCTACAGGTGGTTCCAATAATTGTCCTTTAGCTGTTAAGCAGACAAGTGGAAATATATGCTCAAAGAGACTTTTACCTTCTCAGTTATGTGTATAAAGGTTACTGAAACTATTATGTATGCCTTTTTATTTTAAAAAAAAATAATAAAACCAAAAAGGATAAAAAGAAGATTTTCTCCAAAGATTTAATCACCCTATCATCTTATTCATACAGATTACAAAGTAACCTGGTAAGAAAAAGAAAAGCAAAATAACAAAGGAACTGTACCGGATTCTGTAAGATCTCAGTTCTTCTTTTTGATAGCTTTTACTGAAAAACTTCAGTAACAAAGTCGGAACTGGACGGAGAAGGCCTCTCTGCTGATACAATGTATAAACTGCCTTTATGAGAGACTCTGTAGCCTCTAAGAAACAAGAGAAAACAGCTGCATGTGAGTCAAAATGTTTCTTCACCAGCACCATAATTCTTCTAAAAAGCACAGAAGCACCTTGTTCCTATGAGGAAGCAGATTTTAGCCACAAACTGATGACTACCATCAAAATCCTACATCAATGGCCTAATAAAAAAGTCAAACCAATCGGAGATTACAGTACAAATTTTCCTAAGAGACAACAAACCTAGGAAAGGACAACAAATACCACAATACTAGAAAGGTGGATAAGCCAGGAACCAAACAGCAAAGTTCTGCTTGAATGAAAAGAATTAGTAAGTCACACTAAAAACTGACTTAATGCAACATAACTTCAAGTTACAAGAAAGGTAAAGAGATAAGGATCCACCAATTTCTAGTCAAACTAGATCAGAAAAGTATTTCTTTATCCTTAGGCTCAATGTCATTTCCTATTAATAAAACTTACCTTCTTTCACTCCAACTATGTAATCTAGTAGAAAACCTACCCATCAGCTTCAGAGTGGACCTACCCACCGAAAAGGGGGTGTTCTCAGCCATCAGGGTTCAAGCAGACATTCCTTCATGATTATGCTGGCTACCTTTTATGGCTCGAACGTAAATGACTATGAAATGTTTGACAGGTATGAACTCAAAATTAGATGCTCAACATTAACAGTATGCATAAGAGCCCCTCTCTTAAGTAAGGACAGAGCATTGACACCCACCTCTGTCTGACTGCATCTGCATTAACCTCCAGGAGACACCAAGCAATCTGTTCAGCTGCTTACTGTTTAGCCTAGACCCATCTTCAAGGGTTTCTGTTACAAATTTCCTTATCCTTTCTATCCAACTGGAATCCTTCTGCAAAGTTGAGGCATTTGCCAGGGAGACCATGATATCAGACAGTGTTAAATTCAGTAAGTAAAAGGTGATCTACATTATTCGAGAGAATCGTGCAATGCTTGATGCTAAAAACAAAGACACACATAACTGTTAAGTGTTGTATCTACCATGCCTGTTTCACTTAAACACTTAACTATTCCTCCCAGAATGAACTGTCAAGAAGGTAAGTATATTAAAGCGACTGTAAGCAAACCATTCATTACAGAATCAGAGTTGTTAAGGCATAAATTAAGAATGCATACTGCTCAGTTCATTACCCAAGTTGCTATTCACACAAGAACTACAGGCCCTTGAAACATGGTTTGGTAATCCTAGATGTACTACAGGGATAAGAACACTTGAAAACTTCAACACACTTGAAGATTTTCGTTAAGCAGATATTTATATTAGGATGAAACTCACGACAGACCTTGATTCTGCTTCTAACTAATATTGACTTGACAGAATCACTAATTTCTCCTGGCCACAATTTCCTTATATGTGAAACAGGAGACTGGTCTAGATAAGCCCAATTCTGAAACAATTTAATTTTATGACTCACATATTACAATCACTTTTTCTAACAGATTATCTTAAGAAAAACAAAATTTGCAACTTAGGATAAAAACCACTAGATATATAAACACTATATAAACACAGTGTAGATTTCAGGCTACACTGCATTCAACAGCAGAGCCTATTTATTCTCATGTTCAGAAACATGTAAAGTTGATTAAACTAAAAAAATACCTGAAACTAATTTATTTAAAAGAAAGTTAACCCTGGATTAGGCATGAGAAAGGACACAGTCGTAAGGAACCACAAATACAAGGGGAGGGAAATTTTTAATATTTGGTGTTATTAGGGTATCAAATGTAGGGTTAGGAATGACAAATGGGACCAGATCACAAAGAGTTGAAAACTAAGGACACTAAAATCAATTCTGCAAGCACAGGAGTAACATAGTTGAAAAGTTCTTTCATTTCTGCTGATGAAAAAGAAAATATCAGTTACAAGACTCTAAACAAAGAAGTAGTTGTATGTCTACTTGAGCAATACAGGCAAGACGTGACAAGCTCAAGAAACAATGCTGGTACAGACTAGGAGAAAGGGGGATGTATAGCAAGAATAAAAATTAGCTGGATTTGAAGTCTGCTTAAATGCATACATGTATGTGAGCTTTTAGCTGAGCTGGTAAAGAATCCGCCTGCAATGCTGGAGACCCCAGTTCGATTCCTGGGTTGGAAAGATCCTCTGGAGAAGGGGTAGGCCACCCACTTCAGTATTCTTGGGTTTCCCTGGTGCCTCAGTTGGTAAAGAATATGGCCGCATTGTGAGAGCCCTGGGTTCCATCCCTGGGTTGGGAAGATCCCCTGGAGAAGGGCATGGCAACTCACTCCAGTATTCTTGCCTGGAGAATCCCCATAGACAGAGGAGCCTGGTGGCCTACAGTCATGGTGTCACAGAGAGTCGGGACCTGGCTGAGTGAGTGAGTAAGCACAGCACAGCACAGCAAAAAACTGGGAATTCTATCACGGAGAGAGAATGAATGAAAACTGGGACAGATGAGTAGCAATCTATACTACAAACCCAAAACTACTGGTAGGTTCTTTGCCCAACTGTTCAGTGCCCAAAACCAAGGCACATTTTATACTAACCAGACCACACAAAAACTCAACTGCATCATTTATTCACCACAGGTAGAGCTTTTGAAGATCTACTTACCTATTACTGTCTGGAAAGTGTCAACAGACATTCAAAAGTTGGGAGAATTCATCCCGCTCCTCCAAGAATTTACACAAAATTTTAAAGTCTAAATACACTGACCACCAATTCTATGAGGGAGACAGGAAACTGGGGAAACTCATTTTCAGCAATGATAGAGGAGGAAATTAGAACTGATTCCCGTCCTGAAAATAACTTTAAAAGCTGGATGAAATAGTTTTTAACAACTCAAAAGCATTCAAGAGGTAACAAGGTGATGAACAATTGCTGGGTCCCCAAAATAAAGCAAGATCACAGTACTCAGGTTCCAAGGGCTGTGGAACCAAATACCCAATTCCAACGAAAAGCCTGGAAAACGGAACTAACCTTTCAGAGGCCTCACAGGGAAAAGTCAAACTCCAGAGCCAGACAAACATGGGGACTCTGGTATATTATCCCTACTTCAAGCTGAACCTGTAAGGGCTCCCTGCCAGAGTAACGGTGAACTGGAAGTAAAAAGAGCTCTTACATAAAACAATCCCAGTTATACATCATCTCAGTAGTTAACGCAACAATTTTTCCCAACTAGATCTATAGATTCAACACAATGCCAATCAAAACCCCAGCCAGTTACTTTATAGTTATCAACAAAATGATTTCTGAAGTTTACACACAAAGGCAAACACTAGACTACCCAACACAAGACCAAAGCGGAACAATGTTGGAGGACTCACACCACTCGATTTCAAGGCTTACTGTACTACAGTAATCAATTCAGCACAGAACTGGTGAACGAACAGACAAACATAGGTCAGTGGAAGAGCCCCAAGACAGGCCTACAAGTACAGTCAACTGATGATTTCAGACAAAGGAGCCGAAGCAATCCAAAAGAGAAACAAGAGTCTTTTTCTGCAAACAGTGCTGGAATAACTGGACAGAAACTCTAGAACTGAAAAATAAAAATAAAACAAATTCAACAAATGTATGTTTGAATGAGACAAAGAGAAACAAAAAATTCAGTAAGTGGGTCTTATATACAATCAATTAGTCTTTAAAGGGAAGGAGAAAAATGGCATTAATATTTTAAAGATGAGAATTTTTCAGATGTGTTTAGACACTTCACTCAAGATCTCAGATTTAAGAAGCTCACTGAATTCCAAGGAAAATCAATAACAAAGAAAACCACACCTGGATACATCATTGTCAAACAGCAGAAAATAAAAGACAAGGAGAAAGTCTTATGGGGGAGGTGGGGGGGGTGGGGAGGGAAGTAACTTTTATAAAGTAGCAACAGTTCAGACTCATAGCTGACTTCCTAACAGCAGTGGGAACCAACAGAGCGAAGCGTTGCAGTCAGTACGGTCAGTACGCTCAAACAAGAAAACTGCCAAGCTCAAGCGCTGTGCTCTGTTAAAACAGTCCTTGGAAATAAAGGAGAATACATATATTCTCCTTCATTTTATATATATATATATATATATATATATATATATATATATATATATATATATGTATTTGTGTGTGTGTGTGTAAATCCTCTAGCAGCTTCTAAATAAGCCTAATGAAGAGAGATGAAAAAAATGAAGAGCAAAAAAATAGAATATACAGATAAAACACAGATGGTGGATACAAGTTCTCCAAAAATATTAATTTTTGCTTGAAAGTTCAAATTTTATCTCTAGCACAGACACTATTTTCCTGAAACTGATAGGCTTATTTTTTTCATTTCTGAGAAAATATCTACAAATACCCAAGTCTGAATAAGCATAGTTATTCATTTAAATTAAAATCATGTCCATTGCAGAAAATACAAACAGAATGACAAGTGCATTTCCTCGAGACAACCATCATTCTTTGGCATGCAGCCAAAATACTTCAGGCACACTTTCCATTTCACCACACAGAATATTAAAATTACGTGTTTTCAAGGATTGTGACTTAATAAGATTAGTAATTTTTTACTTAATTAAGAACAATTTTAAGTGAAACTGGCATGTTCTTTTAAACTGTGAATGCATAGTGGTGAAGAATACTGTTAACCCTCCATACCGTTCTGCCTCCACATATTCAACCAACTGCAGATGGTGTATCATGTGTATGGATTGTGGCTTTCTGAATCCATAGATGCAGAATGTGTATTTGGAGGGCAACTTGCTTCTGGATCAGTGAAAATACCACGTATGACACTATGTCTTTACACAAAACTCAGACTGTACAACAAGAAGAGTGACCCCTCACATAAACCAAGGACTCCAGTGTAAATGATGTATCACTGAGGTTTGTATTTTACAACAGATACACAACTCTGGTGTGGGACGCTGACGTGAGGGAGGCTGTGCATCCATGGGGGTAGGAGTAGTGTATGAGGACTCCGTACTTTCTGTTCAATTTTAATACGAATCTAAAATTGCTCTAAAAAATGAACTCCATTTAAAAAAAAAAAAAAAGGAATGAAATGCTAGCAGTGCCACAACATGAATAAACCTTAAAGATATCATGCTAAGTGCAGTTAAGCCAGACATAAAACAGTGTTTTCAGTTTCTACAGATACATGGTACCAGAACAGTCAAATTAATAAAGGGGAAAAATGCAATAGCGGTTCCCAGTACCTGGAGGGAGAAGAGCATAGGAAGCTGTTATTTAATGTGTACCGAGTTTCAGACTGGTAACATGAAAAATGTGAAATGTACTTAATGCCACCAATCAGTACACTTTAAAAATGGTTAAAATGCTAATTTTTATGCTATGGACATTTTACCACAATGAAAATAATATCTTTTGTAACTCCACAGTTCAACCCAAGATTAAAAAAAATCTAGACATCAGGTCCATGGAATATTACTCAGCCGTTAAAAAGAATTCATTTGAATCAGTTCTAATGAGATGGATGAAACTGGAGCCCATTATACAGAGTGAAGTAAGTCAGAAAGATAAAGAACATTACAGTATACTAACACATATATACGGAATTTAGATAAATGGTGGCGATAACCCTACATGCAAAACAGAAAAAGAGACACAGAAATACAGAACAGACTTTTGAACTCTGGGGGAGAACGTGAGGGTGGGATGTTTTGAAAGAACAGCATGTATATTATCTATGGTGAAACGGACCACCAGCCCAGGTGGGATACATGAGTCAGGTGCTCGGGCCTGGTGCACTGGGAGGACCCTGAGGAGTCGGGTGGGGAGGGAGGTGGGAGGGGGGATCGGGATGGGGAATACATGTAACTATATGGCTGATTCATGTCAATGTATGACAAAACCCACTGAAATGTTGTAAAGTGATTGGCCTCCAACTAATAAAATAATATTTAAAAAAAAAAAAAAAAAAAAAGAATACACCTTGTGAAGGAAATGAAGTAATTAAACTTGAATTTTAAAAAGTTAATCTGTTTCTCTAAAAAGATACTCTACTTAAACTATTCTAAGACATTTTGATAAAAGCAAGATGAACAGAGAAATGCAAATCAAAACCACAATGAGGTACCATTACACGCCAGTCAGGATGGCTGCTATCCAAAAGTCTACAAGCAATAAATGCTGGAGAGGGTGTGGAGAAAAGGGAACCCTCTTACACTGTTGGTGGGAATGCAAACTAGTACAGCCACTATGGAAAACAGTGTGGAGATTTCTTAAAAATCTGGAAATAGAACTGCCATATGACCCAGCAATACCACTTCTGGGCATACACACTGAAGAATCCAGATCTGAAAGAGACACGTGCACCCCAATGTTCATTGCAGCACTGTTTATAATAGCCAGGATATGGAAGCAACCCAGATGCCCATCAGCAGATGAATGGATAAGGAAGCTGTGGTACATATACACCATGGAATATTATGCAGCCATTAAAAAGAATTCATTTGAATCAGTTCTAATGAGATGGATGAAAATGGAGCCCATTATACAGAGTGAAGTAAGCCAGAAAGATAAAGAACATTACAGTATACTAACGCATATATATGGAATTTAGATAGATGGTGGCGATAACCCTATATGCAAAATAGAAAAAGAGACACAGAAGTACAGAACAGACTTTTGAACTCTGGGGGAGAACGTGAGGGTGGGATGTTTTGAAAGAACAGCATGTATATTATCTATGGTGAAACAGACCACCAGCCCAGGTGGGATGCATGAGTCACGTGCTCGGGCCTGGTGCACTGGGAGGACCCTGAGGAGTCGGGTGGAGAGGGAGGTGGGAGGGGGGATCGGGATGGGGAATATGTGTAACTATATGGCTGATTCATGTCAATGTATGACAAAACCCACTGAAATGTTGTGAAGTGATTGGCCTCCAACTAATAAAATAATATTAAAAAAAAAAAAAAAAAAAAAAAAAAATTGAAGACCACTAGCTTAGGCCACATTGGCTCCTCTAACTTGAATCTGTGAATTTAATAGATAGCCTCCAAAGGCTATCTGAGAAATATTCAACACGCTTCCTTATGGAAGTTCAAGAGCAGCCTGCGGACCCTCAAAACAAATCACTAGGGAAATTTATGGTAATACTGTCAATCCACTTTTGTTAAAAATGCCACAATTTCACCACCTCGGTGTCTTCATCGTTAACTCCTTTTTCACCTTCTATATCTTAGCACAAATCACTACCTAGGCAGGCAGCCCTCCCTAGGACCTATGCCCCCCATGAAAGAGCAGGACCAGCTCCCTACTATACTGATATACTTTTATTACCCTACATTCTTTTTCCTAAGTGCCTTCAACATATTAAGTGCCCAATAAAGTGAATAATGGCAGTACACCCATATGCTCTTGAGTAGTTTAC
This sequence comes from Muntiacus reevesi, assembly GCF_963930625.1. Taxonomy (NCBI): domain Eukaryota; kingdom Metazoa; phylum Chordata; class Mammalia; order Artiodactyla; family Cervidae; genus Muntiacus; species Muntiacus reevesi. The sequence continues at coordinate 513,515 of NW_027077941.1, forward strand.
TTACATTTAATGGTCTACCAAATTCCAAACATCCTTTTATTTAATCTCATTTTGATGAAAAATACACCTGAAACCTCTTCCTTGACAACATAAAAATCACATGTAATTATATTCACGCATTGAAGGATATTCTCAACCTTATCCATGGACCTGATTAAAAACTTCTGTGTTAATAAGAAAACTGTATCTGGAGCAAGTAACAACTTACTTGCTCAAGAAAGTATCTCCATATTTGATTCTCTGTCACCTCCAACTCCAGAAACTCTAAATTAATGGTCCTAAAACATGGTTTTGATCCAACCAATAATAGTCTTCAATGCCTAAAGGATCAAGGATGAAAGAGAAATGAGAGTCAGAGACAAAAAATGACTTTCAGCATTAAAGTTAGTCATCAGTAGAAACCAATTTGATCCAGGTCTGTCCCATGTCCTCCATTATGCAATTTTATAGCTTTCTCATACCCTATAATATCTCCTTCCATTACTGCAATCATCCCTCACTTCACTTCTGCCTGCTAAAATCACATTCACATTAAAACACTACTCTCCGACACTGCCTTGTCTGTTTATCCTAACAAGGATCTGTCTTCTCCTATTAATTCCTATAGCATTTCTTGACTGTAAAGTTCTAATGACACTTAAATATGCCTTGTGTGAAAGATGTAGATTCATTTTTCTTCCTGCACGTTATTGAGCTTTTGTTTCTCAGCCTTAAAACTACCCTTCCACGCTCTTACTTTGTGATCCTGGGGGTGAGTCACATTTTCTCCTTTACAGTTTGCTTCTTGTTAGGCTCTGCCAATAAAGTGCTTGTTATTGTCTAGTCACTAAGCTGTGTCAGACTCTTCAGCAACCCCGTGGACTACAACCCGCCAGGCTCCCCTTTCCATGGGATATTCTAGGCAAGAATACTGGAATGGGTAGTCATTTCCTTCTCCAGCAGATCTTACCAACCCAGGGATTGAAATCTGTCCCTGCACTGGCAGGAGGGCTCTCCACCACTGAGCCACCTGGAAGTCAAGGGGTACTTGAGACCAGAAAGCTGGAGGAGGAAAATGCGGCACTTTCTGTTTGCTTCCTAGTCCTATTTTTTGCTTCCTTTTGCCACCAGTGCAACCCAACCACTCTTCAGGCCAGCAGCAGTTCATTCTAGCAGCCAGAGTTGGTTCCAGTCTGTATCTTCCTGACACAGAACCAGTATCACCGTGCCCCTAGAACACCAGCGCCAGCCAGCAGAACCCTCTTCGCTGAGCCCTGTACCCTTACCCCACTGGGCCCCTCTCCTGATCCCAAAGACATTAGTCCCAGCTGAGTGCAAACCCCTTCCTCGAGGCCTGAGTTTGGGCTGCAGCCTTTCTTTCCAGCCACTTGCCCTCTTCTCTTTGCTCTCCGGTCGGGAGGCAGTGGTGGCTTCCGACAAGACCTTGCTGTTCCCTTTTGTCTTTCCACTATTAAGTGGAAATGCCTAGTTAACAACCGGTTGTATTAAATTCTCTGTGAAAATCACTGGTATGATTTCCATCTCATGACTAGAGTCTGACACACATTTTTATCAATTTTAAGATTTTGTATTGATTTTTGCAATTTATGAATCACTTAAGAGATCAAAGAATATACCTTAGGGCATCTAATTATCTGTCATAATACTTTACTTACAGTGAGAGACCAAAAACTTCAGTGAATGAAGTTTATCTGCCTACAACATACTTATCACTTCTGAGCATATCCTCTGAACTCTGCCCAAAGAGCCTCACTGATTCTCCAAGTAGTTTCTTCCTTTTGATAAGTTTAAGAACCTTCTGACAAAGACTTTAAAATCTGTTCAAGCGTTTGCTCATTTGGGGAATTGCACCTTGAGTATCTGTATCTGCTTGTCAAGTTTTATTTGGCAATTTGTTTTTACGTTTATCTGCTCTTACTTCAGGTAAACATTTCAAAGAACTTCCAGGCTTACACTTTTCCAGTGAAACTTCATCCATAATTTGTTCTTTTCACTTATTTTAAAAAAGAGAACTGCTTTTCTTCAATTATCCCTCTTCCATCAGGATACTGATAACAGTTACATTACGCTTCCTTGTGTATATAAATGAGAGCAGAAACTAGTGATGTTATGCTCTCAAAGATTCAGTAATTACACAGTGCCTCTCACAAACAAACTATCCACTCTAAGCAAATTTTTATTAAATTCTTATCTATACAATTTGATAACTGACACTCATTTAGCACAAAACATTCACTTCACAGATTACAAATAAAAATAAAAACTAAGTAAAATTGGAAGTCCAGGGCTTAAAGTGACTTGTTTAAGATCAGATACTACAGCTTTTATCTTTACTTCACAGTCTAGATAACAACTACTTGCAGTGTACAAAGTTCAGTGTGAGACTGTTTTCTGACTTTAAGCAGAAACTTAACAACTTGTCAATATTCACTTACAAATTTACCCTTATAACACACCTTTTGCTAATGATATAATATGTAAATAAATCTTAAAATCTGAATAAACTGTTAGGCCATCCAACTTTCACCCACAGTTCTTTTTGGTGCTTTCATTTTTACATGCATTTCATCTACTTAAAATGAGAAAAAAAGGGAGAAAGTAAAATTTAATAAAATTCTGATTTTGAACTACTAATGCAATATTTATAAAGTATACAAGAAAATCTTCTACTTAGTGTTCCATTTAAGAGTAACTATATTCTCTAGAAATTCTATTGCTCATTAAAGACATTTAATACCTTCACAAATCAATGTGTTTGTCTAAATTCTTCAGCAGTATTCTTCAATGTATCATGTTCTCCTACCTGAAACACTGATTCCCTACTATCCAGAGGACCAATCATTCCAGTCTGCCAGTAGCTGAGGGGTTGCTTGGGATATGGGACATGAGACACTACAATAGCTAGCTCCAGCTCTAGCAAACCTGGAGGCCAAACTCAGACCATAAATCAACAGCTAGCTATTGCAGCATATCTCCTTAGTTACCTTCACTGGGTTTTCCTCTTTTTCTTAACCTAAAAATGTGTCCTTGACAACCTCTGGACTTCTACTAGGTATCTTAAACTTAACATGAATAAACTGAACTCTCCTATGGGCAGTCACATCATCATCTGGACCACAGTACAGGCATCACCCCTGCTCCTCTTTCCTTAACTACATACACCAGCATTCCTGCTGGTTTCACCAGAATCTGGCTGCTTCTCATCACTTCAACCACCACCTGCCGTTCGACTCCAAGCCACCATCACCTCTCACTTAAGACTGCTGTCTCAGGCTCCCAAAGGCCCTCATGCTTTTCCTCTTGCCCCCCTAAACTTAACTCTCTACACGGCAGCCAGGGTGATCTTTTAAAACACAAATCCTACTTCACAATATTACAGGGAAGGATAAAGGAGATAATATATATAAAGGAAGGACAGGTCATCCATGGGATCAATGATCTCAGTTGGGCCCATTTTGCTAGAGTTGGAGAATGAGGGCATGGGGGTTTTTAACTGTTTTATTTGTAAATCTGGCATATTAAAGTTAAATAAACATAATTTAGATCATGCCACTCCTCTGCTCAAAACCCTCCAATGTCTTTTCACCACACTCAGGTTAAAATTCTAAGTCTTTACCACAGACCACAAGGTACCACATGATGTGGCTACTGTCCGTCATGTCCCCCCTCATCACCCACCATTCTCCCAGGACCTCACTTGCACATGCCTTGCTGCCATTCCTCAAGTATGTCCAATCTGTTCTCACTTCAGGGTTTTGCACTTGCTGTTCCCTGTGCCTAGAAGGGTCTTCCTACAGGTCTTCACAAGACTTGCTCCTTCTCTTCATTCACTGACATGCAAATATTAAGAAGGCATTTCCTGACCACCTAGTTAACAGGTACCTCACCGCACACTGTTTCATTACATCTTCTCTCTTATCCACTTTCATCTTTCTTCCTAATGGTGACATGATGGACATCAGCTATTTGTTTGCCATCTCTCAACCCCACCAGGAGCTAAATGTTTGCCTTGTCAGTCATGTTTATCTCTGTATTCCCAGAGTCTAGACAGAACCTAACTCACTGCAAAGCAGCACTATTCAAAAGACCTTTCTGCAGTGACAGAGCCATTTTGTTCTTGTATTTGTGCTGTCCAATACAGTAGCCACTGCCACCTGAAGCTACTAAGCATCTAAAATGTGACTACTGTTTACTGAGGAACTGAATTTTAATTAAACAGCCAAATTTATAGGTGCTCAATTAACCTTTGCATCTCTTTCTCACAAATTCTGATCTTCATGGTAAAAACAAAACGATAAGGAAACATTTACACTGAACGCAGCAAGCATTAAAATACAAAGCTAGGACACAACAAAATCTCTATAGTGTATAAAATTATACTACTGACCTAAAGTTAATAATACAGGACTCCAAAAACTGAAGTTAATTAAAAAGTTAACATTACATTGTATTTTAAAACACTGTGTGTTTTAAAAATATTAAATACAGTATACTTTAAATTAAGGATCCTAAGGATACAAAGAGTGTATTACAAATAAACCACCTCAGTCAGGATCTGAGTACTCAACCACTGAAAATAAGATTTAATATTAACTTGAGATTTCTTTCCAAAGATGAAAGATTTCAAATTCCTAAAAAGCTTTACAATAAAAAATACTTGGGCAAAAATGAAACTTCTCAATTATGCAGCAAATACAAACACACTATATGCGTTTAACAAAACTTAAAAAGTAAGCAGTCAGTTACCCTAAGGTTGCACCCTAATACAGATGCCAATTTATCAACAGAAAACCTACACATTTTGAGAGAAAAGAGCTACAATTCAGCCTGTGGTGCATAATTAGAATTTAAGACCAAGAAATGCCATTTCATTCCTCCTAAAGTTTGAACTTTGACCACTCAATACTTTAAGTACTAAGCTATAACTAAGGTGAATGAGAAAGTGGAACTGACAGCAGGAATGGTAATGAAAAATAAACTAACAGACATTTTAATGTAATCTGGTGTAACATACATATTTATACTTTGTCTGCAAAGTAATAGATTTACCTTATTCAGTTATTATAGTTCAAATCTGCCGTGGTAAATTAGAGAACTCTGCCAATGGATGCTTTTAAATACTATTTCAGTTTGAATTTGCACCATACCTGCAACTGCAGCTTACCTACAGTAAAGGTTAACTTTAAGAAATATTTTCCGATTTATATCCTTTATCAAGAAAATAGAGAGAGACTGAGTAACTCTCTTAGTAAATGTCACATTGCACTTGAAAAGATGTGGGTTATTTTCAAATATCTTTTTATGTTGGTTTCTAACGTAATTCCACTGTGATAAGAGAACAGACCCTGTGTGATTTCAATACCTTGAAGACCATGAAATTTTTGCACGTTGTTTTATGTCCTTGGATAAGTTCCAGAGTCTCCCAATTTACAGTCTATGGGAACTTGAATAGAATTTGTGTCCTACTGTTGTGTAAAAATTGTATAAATCTTAATTATATTGAATTGGTTCATAGTGTTTTTCAGGTCTAGCACATCATTCTATTTCTCTACATATTCATTCTATTAATTTTTGAGAGTTTGATACTAAAACTCCAACTAAAAATCTTAATTTATCTCCTTAAAAAATAATTGTAATATACAGTGTATTTTCCAAGTCTCCTGTAAATGTGTTATCATACTTTCAGAATTTAAAAAATTGAAATTAAAAAACTACTATGTATGAAGTAAATAAACCCCAAGGATGTATTGTACAGCACAGAAAAAATAGTCATTATTTCATAATAAAATGGAGTATAATCTGTAAAAATACTGATTCACTGTATTGTATAACTGAAACAAATGTAACATTATAAATCGGCTATGTGCTCATGCATACTCAGTCTCTTCCATCGCGTCTGACTCTTTGCCACCCTATGGACTACAGAACACCAGCTCTTCTTTCCATGGGACTCTCCAGGCAAGAATACTGGAGTGGGTTGCCCTGCCCTCCTCCAGGGGATCTTCCCGACCCAGGGATTGAACCCAAGCCTCCCGTGTCTCCTGCATTGTAGGCGGATTCTTTACTGCTGAACCACCAGGGGAGTAAATCAACTATATTTCAATATAAATACCCTCCTCAAAAGAGAGACTGAGTAGGAAGATAAAGATCAGAGAATCTTAAGTGATACATCAGCCAAGAACCCTGATTTAAACAAAGAAGCTCAATTATATATTATGGCAATCAAGGAAATATGAACACTAGATCTTTGATAATATTAAGGAATCGTGGATAATGATAAAGGAATTTAAATTATTTTTTTAAAAGACTCACTGCCTTTTAAGAAAACATGCTGAAACATTTATGGATGAAATGATGGTATAAGATGATTTGCTTTGCTTTGCTTTAGGATTTGCTTCAACCATCTGTATGAAGGGTTGGGGGGTGAGGTGGGTCGAGCAGAAATAGAAAAAGCTTGTCCTTGAGCTGAAAACTTGGAGCTGGAGGATAAGAGAATATGGAGATTTGTGTTCTATTTTTTGTGTGTGAAATTTTCTACACTATAATCTTTAAAAAAAGAAAAAAAGAAAAAACTAGTAGAGCCATTTTTTTTTAAATGCAAGTAGGTCATAAGAGAGTAAGATTTCCAATAATGAATTAACAACCTGCAAATAGCTATATATTATGGTTATCCTACTGGAAATTTTAATATAAATAAATTCACTTATTTGGGAAAGTTTCTTTCAGGTTATATGTTGTATTTGGAAAATATAACAGCCATACCCAGGGGCAAGTGACAAGACTCATCTGCACACCTGGGTCTTCACTGCCAGTGCCTGTGACACTTGACTATTTTACCATTTCCACGTTACCATTCTCAGAATATAAGGCAAATCTTGCCTGAATCACTGTCACTGACCCGAGAGGGTCCTAGCCCAGAGTCTTAAAGAAGGTCTTCCTCCAGAAATTAGACACGGTCCTTGTGTAGTTCTGTCCTCTAGAATCTTTCTCCCAAGTAACATAAGAACAAGAGGAGAAAGGCAGAGATGATCTGGATTTCTTGAGCCATCTGGGTGGATCAAGTTTTTTATTTCTTTCCTCTGCACAAAGTCCCTCACCTGTGACAAGCTTCAGCATTAGGTCCTGGTGACACAGTCCCCTGCGGGGGGAAGATAGAGAAGTAAGGAGACAGGTAGTAGTAAGTAGCTTCTTAATCTGACTAAGATCAATTTAATTTGAAAGAGGAAGTAGCTTTACAGCAATCCTTTTTCTCATCATTGCCAGATTACCTCATTGCTTTAAAAGAAAATGAATTCCTCCATCTCAAGTGTTTGGCAAACAATAGTCAGCAGATTTGTGTAAAAAAAAAAGTGTACATAGTCAATTAGGGGTCGATTACAAATTTCTATTTGGGGAGTCTCCAAATTGGGAACCTGAGAGTAGAGTAGAAAAAAGATTTTTCCCTTTGAATACTTCATGCTTTTAAAATTTTGAGCCATGTGAATGTATTGCTTTATGTAATTAATTAGTTAACTTATTAAAAATAAAGATTAAATAAATAAATAAAAATAAAGACAAAAATGGAGATCATAATGCCTAAAAAGAGATTAAGATCACAGGGCCATTTGCTTCTAATGTAAAAACTAATACAAATCACTCTGTTAAGAATCAAAAGGCTATTATAATTAAATGACACATAATATCAGATTTTCTTTTGCAAAATAGGCCCTTATGGGCAAAGTTGGTGAATTCTGAATAAAATCTCTAAGTTAGATAACAGTATTGTATCAATATTAATTTCCTGACTTTAATAATAGTACTGTGGTCATATAAAAGTTTTTTTAAGAAACACACTTCAAAATATTAGGGGTAAAGTGGTGTCATATCTGCAACTTTCTCTGAAAGAGTGGGGATGAGATATATAGAGAAAGACAGAGAGAAAATAATAATAATAAAGTAGACTCGATAAAATGTTGATATTTACTGGCAAAGAGGGGGAGCGCCTGGAACTCTCATACACTAATGGCAGAAGTAAAAAAATTATGACTATTTTTGAAACCAGGCAATGCTTTAATAATGTTAAACATAGACTTATCATATGGCCTAGCAATTACAGTCCTAGGTATTTACCCTAGAGAAATTAAAACATAGAGATCCAAAACATGTGTCTAAGAATGTTCATATCAACTTTATTCATAATAGCCCAAAGTGCAAACAATCTCCATGTTCATCAATAGGAGAGTGAATCATATTCATCAATAGGAGATGAATAAACAAATATTTATCAACAGGAGAGTGAATAAACAAATGTATTCTCACACAAATGTTTGACAAACATTATTTTCACTAAGAAATGTATCCACCTGCAAAGTGGGAGACCTGGGTTCCATCTGATCCCTGGGTTGGGAAGATTCCCTCGAGAAGGGGAAGGCTACTCACTCCAGCATTCTGGCCTGAAGAATTCCACAGGCTGTATACACATGAGGTGACAAAGGGTCAGATATGACTGAGTAAGTTTCACTTCACTTCATTCACACACCAGACACTGGGACATGATTCCCATGGGTCCCTTGTGTTTCCACATGTCTTATGAATAGAGGTGCTGACAGTTTTGCTCCAGACAATCTTCTTTAAAAAAAAAAAAAACACTTGCACAGTAGATACCCTTGGAAAATATAATTTCTCCATCTGGAGCAGAAGGCAAATTTTTTGGAGTCCAGTATGATGAAGATAATGTCTCCTTCCAGGAACAAAGGTTGGGCAGATTTTCTTGAAGTCTCTTATTAAAGATTGAGGTTTTCTAAGCTTAGGGTTCCTCAGCTATGACTCAAGATTTACTATGTGTGGACATTTAGGTTGTTTTTACCTGTATAAGTTTATTGAGGCATAACTTACATGCAAAAAAATCATATTTGATCTGGTACAAGCATGAATCCGAGGCAGCCTAACTTTTTAGCTTGCAAACAGGATAAAATCTCAGATTCTTCACAGTCCTTGCCAGTGGAATGCTGCCCAGCAACAAAAAGGAAAGAATCACTGAGACACACAGCAGTACAGATGAGTCTTGAGTTTGGGGCATGTTGACAGAGGTAAAGGATGAAGGATTTTCCCAAGAGTCCAGTGGTTAAGAATTATCCTTGCAGTGCATGGGACACGGGTTCCAGGAACCAAGGTTCTGCGTGCTGCAGCACAGCTAAGGCCACGCGCTGCGGATACTAGGTGAGGAGGAGCCCCACAATGCGACTAAGGCCCGGTGCAGGCAAATAACCAAGTCTTTAAAAGGAGGTGAGGGGGAAGCTTTCTAGCGTGGTGGGAGTGGTGGAACTACTTTGTATCTTTGTTGTGTTTGCATGGATATATACATCTTTCAAAGTGCATCAAACAGTGTGCCCTAAAATGTATAATTTTGTTATATGTGAATTACGCCTCAGTAAAATTACATAGAAAGAGTCTAAATATTTATCAACATGTGAACAGATATGCAAAATATGGTATATACATAAAATGGAATATTATTCAGCCTTGAAAAGGAATGAAATTCTGAAACATGCTAGAACATGGGTGTTCCTTGAAATCATTACACTACGTGAGAGAAGTCAGACATGAGAAGACAGTTACTGTGTGATTCCACTTCTTTGAGCTGCCTGGAATAGACAAATTCATAGACAGAAAGTAGAGCAGTGGTTATCCAGGGCTGTGGAGTTGTGGTCTAGTGGGTACAAGGTTTCAGTTTGGAAGGATGAAATAATTCTGGAGATGGAGGTGATGGTGTTGTACAACAGTGTGAACACACTTAATGCCACTTAACTGGACACTCAAAATGTTTAAAATGATAAATGTTATATCTAGTACATTTATATGTATTACAGTAGTGGTGTGAAAAAAAATAATCTCTCTCTCCAGTGGTGTGCTGCAAAATGTATAACAACCAGCTATGAGAGGGAAGCATATTGGTAGTATTCACTTTGATAGAAACACTCCCACAGTGATCCAGTTCAAGCAACAGTGTGATATCACTGAATGTAGAGTTTGGAAAAGATACAAACAACTGACTTTACAAAGTCAATAGGAGTTGGCTCAAAGACACTACTGTCTCTATCCAACCAACCGATTGTTAGTACACAGCAAATCCAGCAAAGAAAACACAACATAAACGTTATAAAGAAAAAGGGAAAAAAATCACCCCACCACTACTTATAGGCAGTTGTCTGTATGCCAGCCAGGGAGGTCGATGGTTATTTGTGGGCTGATAACATACAGGAACAACAAAGTGCCAGTTCACTGATCCTGCAGGCTGGAAGGCATCAATTCTGGTTGGTTGGTACCCATTGCCACATCAGTTATTAAATCTTGTGGCTCTTATTCCTGGTGGTGACATCCAGAAAAGGAAAACTGTGGGACCTTCTTGAATCATGTAAGTTTAGCTACCAGTAGGTAACCCTTTAAAATTTTTATCGATCTTTACTGTCATCATATTCCCTTTGTTTTGGCACAAAATGGCTGCAAAAGTACAGGAGATACAAAATTTTGAAGCCATTTCCAGAAGATTTAGGCTGATACTCGGTGCCAGTGACTCTCAGATAGGGTGTGCATGTAATTACTTGGAGTAATCTTCATTTTGAAAGAACTACAGGTGATTCTAATGCAGTTGGTGCACAGAACACATTTGGCAACATGGTTCGATGAGGTAGCTCTTTCCCTTCTCCCCTTTCATAATTTCACACCACAACCACATTGCTCTAAGATGCAAATTAGGGTAACTGATGTTATAAAACATGTCCCAATGTGTGTATAACAATGTCTGAAATGATTTTAAGAATATTCAGTATAGAAAAGGTGACATAAAATTGTGCTAATTCATTTTACTGTCATTGGTGAAACAAGTGTTATTCAAGCCTTTTGATGTGGCAGAAATATTTTAAGACAACCCCTTCTATTCTTTGAGCAGGAAATAAAATCTAGCAAACTGTGTAGCCAGTAACCTTAGGGATGGTACTTGAGGCTTGATCTCTAAAAGATGTTGAGTCCAAAAGTTGAACCTAAATCTGCCTGTATTGTTCTGCCTTGAGTGAATCTTTCATGCAGGCTGTGATCAGTGCATTTAAAAGAGCAGAGATCTGAATTTTATTGAGATTTACCTTATGTTTTATTATTGTGGGCTTGCCAGGTGGCACTAGTGGTAAAGAACCCACCTGCCAATGCAGGTGATGTAAGAGGTGCTGATTGGATTTCTGGGTCAGGAAGATCGAGGAGGGTGTGGAAACCCACTCCAGTATTCTTGCCTGGAGAATCCTATAAACAGATGAACCTGGTGGGCTACAGTCCGTAGAGTCGCAAAGAGTCGGACACAACTGAAGCAACTTAGCATGCATGCATGTTTTATTAATAATGAATTTCTGTTTAGTAAATGTTTCATAGTTATGTGCCAGACTTGCTATCCTTATAACATGGTGGCAAGGTTAAGAAGGCATCGTTAGTCTTCATCCACTCTAATTAATAAATGCTACATGAATCTACCAAAAAGAACCTTATAACTGTGCTTGAAAAGTTGGCTTAGGGTAGCTCTTTATAGGGTGTTTGGGGGAACACTAAACCCCAAGATGCTCATTTGAAGATAGAAGACCTGCAAAAAAAAAAAAAAAGAGAGAGAGAGAGAGAAAGAGAAGAGAAAGAAGACTTGCATGATTAAATAAACATAGGAAATGCTGCATAGGCGAATATTTTATTTTTTTTAATTTAGTCCACCATTTACCAAAGTTATTGATTAAAGATTTTAAAATTTCATAAGAATAACATTTTGTGGAATATATATTTAGCAAAGAATTCTCCAGTGCTCTGGTGAAAATTTTAGCTGTGAAGGGGAACACAGGGATAGAGAGGCAAATTAATTTGGCATTCTTGACTTCAAACTTACATTAACCACATTTGTTTCCACTATTAAATGTAAAGAATTTGATGGATTTAACAACAGTCATCAAGGATAGTCAAAAGGTAACTTCCTCAGTGGTCTGGTGCAGCCAAAAATCAACTGGAGAATATACCTCAGGTGCCCACTGCAACTCGAGAAAAACCATGAGGCTTCCCCCTCGCTACGAGATGAACCCCAATTCCCCAGCATTGCGTGAAGACCAATTCCGTGTTCCCCATCAAACAAGAAAGGAGCCTTGACTTCCTTGATGGAACTCCAGAGAGGCCCCAAGAACACTGTCACAAGTCTAGAGGGACCTGAGGTCACCACAATCACACAAAAGAGCTCCATGTACCACAAATCAACTCGAGATGAGGCCTGATTCCCCTGCAATGGCTCCAGAGCTAGCAGGCGTTCCCCTGCAAACACAGCAAGTGGCTTGCCTTCCTTTAGGCAACTCCAGAGATTCCGCGAGAACACCATCCCAAGTCTAGAGGAACACGAGTTCAGCACAGCAACTAGAGAGAAGCTCCGTGTACAGCAAATCATCTCGAGATGAGAGCTGATTCTCTGGCTTTGACTCAAGAGGAATGCCAACTTTCCACAAGCACCTCAAGAGGAGGCTTCTCTCAGCTATAGGTATGTGAGAGGGACCCTGAGTTTGCTGCCTCAAGTGGAATGGACACCGAGATGCCGTGACTCGAGATAAGGCCGGATTTCCCTGCAGTGACCTGAATGCAAGCTCGTCTTTCATCTCACGAGATGAAGGGATGTCTGAATCCCCTGTGGAGACCCTAGAGAAAGCCCTAGTTCCACGTATCATCTCAACAGGAGGCCTCACACTCCTTTCAAAACTCGAGAGTCACGCGGAGGTCAATGCCTCAAAAGGAGACGATTCCCGACTCCTCTTGAAAATTGATAGGAATCCCAATATCCCTGTGGCAACTGGACAGGAACCCTGGGTCTCTCGCCTCACCTTGAGAGGGGTCCCTATTGCCCTATCAAGCCTCGATGAGAATACCGAGGTGTCCCTAACATCTAGGCAGGAGTCCTGACGTCACTGAACAACATGAGTTTTGAAGGGTCATTCCCGCCGTAACTCGAGAAGATACCCCAGGTCCCCACCACAACTCAAGAAAATCCAGGAGAATTCACCCTCGCCGTGAGATGAGGCCCAAATCCACTGCATCGCATGTAAAGCAATTCCATGTTCCCCATAAAACAGGATATGAGCCTTGACTTCCGTGATGGAACTCCAGAGAGTCCCCAAGAACACTGTCGCAAGTGTAGAGGGACACTGAGGTCCCCGCAGCAACACGAAAGTGCTCCGAGTACCCAGATTAACTCGAGATGAGACCCGATTCCCCTGCACTGGCTCCAGAGCAATCCCGCTTTCCTCATCAAACTAGACAAGTGGCTTGACTTCCCTTAGGCAACTCCAGAGATTCCCCGAGAGCACCGTCCCAAGTCTAGAGGAACACCAAGTTCAGCACAGCAACTCGAGAAAAGCTCCGTGTACCCCAAAACATTCGAGATGAGAGCTGATTCCCTGGCTTCGACTCAAGAGGAATGCCAACTTTCCACAAGCAGCTCAAGCGGAGGCTTTTCTCAGCTCTAGGTATGTGAGAGGGACCCTGAGTTTGCTGCCTCAAGTGGAATGGACACCGAGATGCCCTGACTCGAAATAAGGCTGGATTTCCCTGCAGTGACTTGAATGCAGGCTCGTCTTTCATCTCACAAGATGAAGAGATGTCTGAATCCCCTGTGGAGACCCTAAAGAAAGCCCTAGTTCCCCACCTCATCTCGACAGGAGGCCTTACATCCCTTTGACAACTCGAGAAGAACACGGAGTTCAATGCTTCAAAAGGAGACGATGCCTAACACCTCTTGAAAATTGATAGGAATAGCAATATCCCTGTGGCAACTGCAAAGGGAAGCTGGGTCAACACCTCACCTCGAGAGGCATCCCTATTGCCCTGCCAAGCCTCGAGGAGATTCCCGAGGTGTCCTTCAAAACTAGACAGGAGTCCTGTCGCCGCTCAACCAACAAGGGTTTTGAAGGGCCATCCTCGCCGTAACCCAAGAACATACCCTAGGTCCCAGCCGCAACTCAACATAAACCATGAGGCTTCCCCCTGGCCGCGAGGTGAGGCCCGATTCCCCTGCACTGAGTGCAGAGCAAATCCGTGTTCCCCATCAAACATGAAAGGAGGCTTCACTTCCTAGATGAAACTCCACATAGTCCCCAAGAACACTGCCAGAGGTCGAGAGGGACCCTGAGGTCACCACAGCAAAACAAAAGAATTCGTGTAAATGAAATCAACTCGAGATGAGGCGCGATTGCCCTGCATTGGCTCCAGAGCCATCTCGCATTCCCCATCAAACATGACAAGTGGCTTGACTTCCTTTAGGCAACTCCAGAGATTCACCAAGAGTACCGTCCAATATCTAAAGGAACACAAAGTTCAGCACTGCAACTCGAGAAAACCTCCCTGTACCCCCAAATCATCTCGAGTTGAGAGCTGCTTCCCTGGATTCAACTCAAGAGGAATGCCAACTGTCCACAAGTACCTCAAGAGGAGGCTTCTCTCAGTTATATGTATGTGAGATGGGCCCTGAGTTTGTGGCCTCAAGTGAAATGGACACCGAGATGTCCTGACTCGAAATAAGGCTGGATTTCCCTGCAGTGACTTGAATGCAGGCTCGTCTTTCATCTCACAAGATGAAGGGATGTCTGAATCCCCTGTGGTGACCCTAGAGAAAGCCCTAGTTCCTGGCCTCATCCCAACATGAGACCTCACATCCCTGTGAAAACTCGAGAGGCACACGGAGTTAAATGCTTCAAAAGGAGACGATGGCTGACTCTTCTTGAAAAATGATAGGAATCCCAAAATTCCTGTGGCCACTGCAAATGGAACCTGGGTTTCCCCTCTCACCTTGAGAGGCGTCCCTATTGCCCTCCCAAGCCCCGAGGAGAATCCCGAGGTGTCCCTCGCAACTAGACAGGAGTCCTGACATCACTGATCCAACCCGAGTTTTGAAGGGCCATCCTCGTCATAACACGAGAACATAATCCAGGTTCCCACCGCAACTCGAGAAAAACAATGACACTTTCCCCTCGCCACGAGATGAGGCCCGATTCCCCTGCACTGCATGCAGAGCAAGTCCGTGTTCCCCATCAAACAGGAAAGGAGCCTTGACTTCCTTGATGGCACTCCAGAGAGTCCCCAGGAACACTTTCACAAGTCTAGAGGGACCCTGAGGTCCCCGAAACAACATGAAAGCGCTCCATGTACTCCAAATCAACACGAGATGAGGCCTGATTCCCCTGCACTGCATGCAGAGCAAGTCCATGTTCCCCATCAAACACGAAAAGAGCCTTGACTTCCTAGATGAAACTCCACATAGTCCCCAAGAACACTGTCACAGTTCTGCAGGGACCCTGAAGTGACAGCAGCAGCACGAAAGAACTCGTTTAACTCAAATCAGCTCTAGATGAGACCCGATTCCCCTGCATTGACTCCAGAGACATCCCTCATTCCCCATTAAACAGGGCAAATAGCCTGACTTCCTTTAGGCAACCCCAGAGATTCACCGAGAGCACCGTCCCATATCTAGAGGAACACCAAGTTCAGCACAGCAACTCGACAAAAGCTCCGTGTACCCCAAAACATTTCGAGATGAGAGTTATGACACAGGAGGAATGGAAACTTTCCACAAGCACCTCAAGAGGAGGCTACTCTGAGCTATAGGTATGTGAGAGGGATCCTGAGTTTGCTGCCTCGTGTGGAATGGACACCGAAATGCCCTTACTCGAAATAAGGCCGGATTTCCCTGCAGTGACTTGAATGCAGTCTCGTCTATCATCTCACAAGAAGAAGGGATGTCTAAATCCCCTGTGGATACCCTAGAGAAAGCCCAAGTTCCCTGCCTCATCTCGACAGGAGGCCTCACATCCCTTTGAAATTTTGAGAGGCACGTGGAGTTCAATGCCTCAAAAGTAGATGATGCCTGCCTCCTCTTGAAAATTGATAGGAATCTCAATATCTCTGTGGCAACTGGAAAGGGACCCTGGGTCTCCACTTTACCTCGAGAGACTTCCCTATTGCCCTCCCAAGCCCCGAGGAGAATCCCGAGGTGTCCCTTGCAACTAGACAGGTGTCCTGACGTCGCTGACCCAACACAAGTTTTGAAGGTCCATCCCCACTGCAACTCAAGAACATACCCCAGGTTCCCACCGCAACTCGAGAAAAACCATGAGACATCCCCCTCGCCGTGAGATGAGGTCTGATTCCCCTGCATTGCATGCAGAGCATGTGTGTGTTCCCCATCATACTTGAAAAGAGTTTTGACTTCCTTGATGGAACTCCAGAGAGTCCCCAAGAACACTGTTACAAAGCTAGAGGGACCCTGCGGACTCCGCAGCAACATGAAAGAGCTCGTGTACCCCAAATCAACTCGAGATGAGGCCCAATTCACCTGAATTGGGTCCAGAGCCATCACACGTTCCCCATCAAATAGAACATGTGGCTTGACCTCCTTTACGCAACTCCAGAGATTCCATGAGAACATCATTCCAAGTCCAGAGGAACACCAAGTTCTGCAGAGCAACTCGAGAAAAGCTCCATGTACCCCAAATCATCTCGAGATGAGAGCTGATTCGCTGAACTCGACTCAAAGGGAATTCCAACTTTCCACAAGCACCTCAAGAGGAGGCTTCTCTCAGCTATAAGTATCATAGTGGGACCCTGAGCTTGCTGCCTCAAGTGGAATGTACAATGAGATTCCCAGACTCGAAAAAAGGCCGGATTTCCCTGCAGTGACGTGAATGCAGGCTCGTCTTTCATCTCACAAGATGAAGGGATATCTGAATCCCCCGTGGAGACCCTAAAGAAAGCCCTTGTTCCCCAACTCATCTTGACAGGAGGCCACACATCCCTTTGACAACTCGAGAGGAGTGCAGAGTTCAAGGCATCAAAAGGAGACGACGCCTTACTCACCTTGAAAATTGATAGGGATCCCAATATCCCTCTGGCAACTGCGAAGGAAGTCTGGGTCTCCTGTCTCACCTCGAGAGGCGTCCCTATTGCCCTGCCAAGCCTCAAGGAGAATCCCGAGGTATCCCTGGCAATTAGACATGAGTCCTGAAGTCGCTGAACCAACATGAGTTTTGAAAGGCCATCCCCGCCGTAATATGAGAACATACCCCAGATTCCCGCTGAAACTCAAGAAAAACCATGAGACTTCCCCATCGCTGTGAGATGAAGCCCGATTGCAATGCTGCGTGCAGAGCAAGTCTGTGTTCCTCATTAAACACAAAAGGAGCCTTGACTTCCTTGATGGAGCTCCAGAAAGTCCCCAAGAACACTATCACAAGGCTAGCGGGACCCTGAGGTCCCCGCAGCAACACAAAAGAGCATCGTGTACCCCAAATCGACTCGAGATGAGGTGTGATTCCCCTGCATTGCATGCAGACCACATCTGAGTTCCCCATCAAACACTAAAGGAGCCTTGACTTCCTAGATGAAATTCCACATAGTCCCCAAGAAGACTGGGGACTTCAGCACCTCACAAGTCTAGAGGTGCTGAGGCCACCACAGCAACACATAAGAGCTTCGTGTACTACAAATCAACTTGACATGAGGCCGGATTCCCCTCCATTGGCTCCAGAGCCATTGTGCATTCCCCATCAAACAGATCAAGTAGCTTGACTTCTTTTAGCAACCCCAGAGATTAACCGAGAGCACCGTCCCATATCTAGAGGAACACCAAGTTCAGCACAGCAACTCGACAAAAGCTCCGTGTACCACAAATCATCTCAAGATGAGAGCTGATTCCCTGGATTGGACTCAAGAGGAATGCCAACGTTCCACAAGCAACTCAAGAGGAGGCTTCTCTCAGCTATAGGTATGTGAGAGGGACCCTGATTTTGCTGCCTCAAGTGACATGGACACTGAGAAGCCCTGACTCAAAATAAGGCCAGGTGTCCCTGCAGTGGCTTGAATGCAGGCTCATCTCTCATCTCACAAGATGAAGGGATGTCTGAATCCCCTGTGGAGACCCTAGAGAATACCCTAGTTCCCAGCCTCATCTTAAAAGGAGGCCTCACATCCCTTTGACAACTCAAGAGGAACACAGAGCAACATGTAAAGGCTCTGTGTACTCCAAAACAACTCGAGATGAGGCCCGATTCCCCTGCACTGCATTCAGAGCAAGTCTGTGTTCCCCATCAAACACGAAAGGAGCTTTGACTTCCCTGATGGAAATCCAGAGAGTCCCCAGGAACACTGTCACAAGTTTCGAGGGTCCCTGAGGTCCCCGCAGCAACATGAAAATGCACGGTGTACTTGAAATCAACTCGAGATGAGGCCCGCTTCCCATGCACTGCATGCAAAGCAAGTCTGTGTTCCCCAAAAAACACGAAAGGAGCCTTGACTTCCTTGATGGAAATCCAGAGAGTCCCCAGGAACACTTTGAAAAGTCTAGAGGGACCCTGAGAACCCCACAGCAACATGAAAGTGCACTGTGTGCTTCAAATCAACTTGAGATGAGGCCCGATTCCCCTGCATTAGCTCCAGAGCCATCACTCATTCCCCATCAAACACAACAAGTGCCTTGACTTCCTTTAGGCAGCTCCAGAGATTACCTGAGAATACCGTCTCAAGACAAGAGGAATACCAAGTTCAGCACAGCAACTCGAGAAAATTCTGTGTACCCCAAATCATCTCGAGATGAGAGCTGATTCCCTGGCTTTGACTCAAGAGGAATGCCAACTTTCCACAAGCCCCTCAAGAGGAGGCTTCTTTCAGCTCTAGGTATGTGAGAGGGACCCTGAGTTTGCTGCATCAAGTGGAATGGTTACCCAGATGCCATGACTCGAAATAAGGTTGGATTTCCCTGCAGTGACTTTAATGCAGGCTCGTCTTTCATCACACATGATGAAGTGATGTCTGAATCCCCTGTGGAGACCCTAGAGAAAACCCTAGTTCCCCGGCTCATCTCGACAGGAGGACTCACAGTCTTTAGAAACCTCCAGAGGCACATGGATTTAAATGCTTCAAAAGGAGAGCATGGCTGCCTCCTCTTGAAAATTGATAGGAATCCCCAAATTACTGTGGCAACTGGAATGGACCCTGGGTCTCCCCCCTCACCTCGAGAGGCATCCTTATTGCCCTACCAAGCCTTGAATAGAATCCCGAGTTGTCCCTTGCAGCTAGACAGGAGTCCTAATGTCACTGAATCAACACGAGTTTGAAGGGCCATCCCAACCATAACTTGAGAACATAACTCAGGTTCCCGCCACAGCTCAAGAAAACCGTGAGAATTCCCCCTTGCCATAAGGTGAGGCCCGATTCCCCTGCATTGCATGCAGAGCAAGTCCATGTTCCCCATCAAAAACGAAAGGAGCCTTGACTTCCTAGATGAAACTCCACATAGTCCCCAAGAACAGTGTCAGAAGTCTAGAGGGACCCTGAGTTCAGTGCAACAATAGGAAAGAGCACCGTGTACCACAAATCAACTCGAGATGAGGCCCGATTCCCCTGCACTGGCTCCAGAGCAATCCTGCATTCCTCATCAAAGAGCACAAGTGGCTTGACTTCTTTTGGGCAACTCCAAGATTCCCCGAGAACACCATCCCAAGTCTAGAGCAACACCAAGTTCAGCACAGCAACTCGAGAAAAGCTCCGTGTAGCCCAAATCATTTCGAGATGAGAGCAGATTCCCTGGCTTTGAAACAAGAGCAATGCCAACTTTCCACAAGCAGCTCGAGTGGAGGCTTTTCTCAGCTCTTGGTATGTGAGAGGCACCCTGAGTTTGCTGCTTCAAGTGGAATGGACACCGAGATGCCCTGACTCGAAATAAGGCCGGAATTCCCTGCAGTGACTTGAATGCCGGCTCATCCTTCATCTCAAAAGATGAAGGGATATCTGAATCCCCTATGAAGACCCTAGAGAAAGCCCTAGTTCCCCGCCTCATCTCGACAGGAGGCCCCACATCCCTTTGACAACACGAGTAGAACACGGAGTTCAGTGCTTCAAAAGTAGACAATGATTGAGTCCTCTTGAAAATTGACAGAAGTCCCAGTATCCATGTGGCAACTTGAAAGCACACTGGGTCTCCCGCCTCACCTCGAGAGGCATCCCTATTGCCCTGCCAAGACTCGAGGACAATCCTGAGTTGTCCATCGCAACCAGACAGGAGTCCTGACGTAGCTGAAAAAACACGAGTTTTGACGGGCCATCCCCATCGTCACTTGAGAATATAACCCAGGTTCCCTCCACAACTCGAGAAAATCCATGAGACTTCCCGCTCGATGAGAGATGAGATCAGATTCCCCTGCACTGAGTGAAGAGCAATTCCGTGTTCCCCATCAAACATGAAAGGAGCCTTGACTTCCTTGATGGAACTCCAGAGAGTCCCCAAGAACACTGATAAATGTCTAGAGGAACCCTGAGGTCACCGCAGCAACATGAAATAGTTCGGTGTACCTCAAATCAACTCGAGATGAGTCCAGATTCCCCTTCATTGGCTCCAGAGCCATCCGGCGTTCCCCATCAAACATGACAAGTGACTTGACTTCCTTTAAGCAACTCCAGAGATTCCCCGAGAACAACGTCCTGAGTATAGAGGAACACCACGTTCAGCACAGCAACTAGAAAACAGCTCCGTGTACCTCAAATCATCTCGAGATGAGACTTGATTCCCTGGCTTTGACTCAAGAGGAATGCCAGGTTTAAACAACACCTAAAGAGGAGGCTTCTCTCAGCTATAGGTACGTGAGTGGGACCCTGAGTTTGCTGCCTCAAGTGGAATGGACACCGAGATGCCCTGACTTGAAATAAGGCCGGATGTCCCTGCAGTGATTTGAATGCAGGATTGTCTTTCATCTCACAGATGAAGGGATGTTTGAATCCCCTGTGGAGACCCTAGAGAATACGCTAGTTCCCAGCCTCATCTCGACAGGAGGCCTCACATCCCTTTGACAACATGAGAGGCAAGCGGAGTTCAATGCTTCAAAAGGAGACGAAGCCTGACTCCTCTTGAAAACTGACAGGAATCACAGTATGGCTCTGGCAACTGCAAAGGGAAACCTGGTGTCCCGCCTCACTTCGAGAGGCATCCCAATTGTCCTGCCAAGCCTCGAGAAGAATCCTAAGGTGTCCCTCGGAACTAGACAGGAGTCCTGACGTCGCTGAACAAACACGAGTTTTGAAGGGCCAACTCTGCCGTAACTCGAGAATATAACCCAGGTTCCACACCACAGCTCCAGAAAAACAATGAGACTTTCCCCTCACCGTGAGATGAGGCCCGATTCCCCTGCATTGCATGCAGAGCAAGTCCGTGTTCCCCATCAAACACGAAAGGAGCCTTGACTTCCTAGATGAAACTCTCCATAGTCCCCAAGAACTCTGTCAGAAGTCTAGAGGGACCCTGAGGTCCCCTGCAGCAACATGAAAGTGCACCGTGTACTTCAAATCAACTCGAGATGAGACCCGATTTCCCTGCATTGTCTCCAGAGACATCACTTGTTCCCCATCAGACACACAAAGTGGCTTGATTTCCGTTAGGCTACTCCAGAGATTACCCGAGACTACCATCTCAAGACTAGAGGAACACCAAGTTCAGCACAGAAACTCGAGAAAAGCTCTGTGTACCCCAAATCATCTCGAGATGAGAGCTGATTCCCTGGCTTTGACTCAAGAGGGATGTCAACTTTACACAAGCACCTGACGAGGAGGCTTCTGTCAGGTATATGTATGTGAGAGGGACCCTGAGTTTGCTGCCTCAAGTGGAATGAACACCGAGATGCCCTGACTCATAATAAGGCCGGAATTCCCTGGAGTGACTTGAATGCAGGCTCGTCTTTCATCAAACAAGATGAAGGGATGTCTGAATCCCCTGTGGAGACCCTAGAGACAGCCCTAGTTCCCCGGCTCATCTCAACAGGAGGCCTCACATCCTTTTGAAACTCGAGAGGCACGTGGATTTAAATGCTTCAAAAGGGGAGTATCGCTCCCTCCTCTTGAAAATTGATAGGAATCCCAAAATTCCTGTGGCAACTGGAAAGGACCTTGGGTTGCCCCTCTCACATTGAGAGGCGTCCCTATTGCCCTGCCAAGCTTCGAGGAGAATCTCGATGTGTCCCTCACAACTAGACAGGAGTCCTGATATCACTGAACCAACACAAGTTTTGAAGGGCCATCCCAGCTGTAACTCGAGAATATAACCCAGTTTCCCGCCACAACTCGAGAAAACCATGAGAATTCCCCCTCGCCGTGAGACGAGGCCTGATTCCCCTGCATTGCATGCAAAGCAAGTCGGTGTTCCCCATCAAACACGAAAGGAACCTTGACTTCCTAGATGAAACTCCACATAGTCCCCAATAACTCTGTCACATGTCTAGTGGGAACCTGAGGTCAACGCAGCAACACGAAATATCCCCGTTTACCTCAAATCAACTTGAGGTGAGGCCTGATTTCCCTGCATTGCCTCTAGAGCAATCCAGCATTCCTCATCAAGCAGGACAAGTGGCTTGACTTCTTTTAGGCAACTCCAGAGATTCCCCGAGAACACCGTCCCAAGTATAGAAGAACACCAAGTTCAGCACAGCAACTCGAGAAAAGCTCCGTGTACCCCAAATCATTTCGAGATGAGAGCTGATTTCCTGGCTTCGAATCAAGAGGAATGCCCACTTTCCACAGCAGCTCAAGCGGAGGCTTTTCTCAGCTCTAGGTATGTGAGAGGGACCCTCAGTTTGCTGCCTCAAGTGAAATGGACACCGAGATGCCCTGACTCGAAATAAGGCCGGAATTCCCTGCAGTGACTTGAGTGCAGGCTCGTCTTTCATCTCATCAGATGAAGGGATTCCTGAATCCCCTTGAAGACCATATAGAAAGCCCTATTTCCCCACCTCATCTTGACATGTGGCCTCACATCCCTTTGACAACATGAATGGAAAGTGGAATTCAATGCTTCAAAAGTAGACGATGACTGAGTCCTCTTGAAAATTGACAGGAATCCCAGTATCCCTGTGGCAACTTGAAAGGACACTGGGTCTCCCGCCTCACCTCGAGAGGTGTCCTCCTTATTGACTTGCCAAGTCTCGAAGTGAATCTCGAGTTGTCCCTCGCAACGAGACTGGAGGCCTGATGTCGCTGAACAAACACGCATTATGAGGGGCCATCCCCTTCATCACTCGAGAATATAACCCAGGTTCCTTCCGCAACGTGAGAAAGTCCATGAGACTTTCCACTCGAAGAGAGATGAGATCAAATTCCCCTGCATTGCGTGCAGAGCAATTCCATGTGCACCATCAAACATGAAAGGAGCCTTGACTTCCTTGATGGAACTCCAGAGAGTCCCCAAGAACACTGATACAAGTCTAGAGTGACCCTGAGGTCACCGCAGCAACACGAAAGTGCTCAGTGTACTGCAAATCAACGTGAGATGAGGCCAGATTACACTACATTGGCTCCAGAGCCATCCGGCGTTCCCCATCAAACACGACAAGTGGCTTGACTTCCTTTAGGCAACTCCAGAGATTCCCTGAAAACACTGTCCTAAGTATAGAGGAACACCACGTTCAGCACAGCAATTAGAAAACAGCTCCGTGTACCTCAAATCATCTCGAGATGAGAGTTGATTCCCTGGCTTCGAATCAAGAGGAATGCCAACTTTCCAGAACCCCCTCACGGGGAAGCTTCTCTCAGCTATAGGTACGTGAGAGGGACCCTGAGTTTGCTGCCTCAAGTGGAATGGACACCGAGATGCCGTGACTCGACATAAGGCCGGATTTCCCTGCAGTGACATGAATGCAGGCTTGTCTTTCATCTCAAAAGATGAAGGGATGTCTGAATCCCCTGTGGAGACCCTAGAGAAAGCCCTAGTTCCCCACCTCATTTCCACAGGAGGTCTCACATCCCTTTGACAACTCGAGAGGAACACGGAGTTCAATGCTTCAAAAGTAGACGATGACTGACTCCTCTTGAAAATTGACAGGAATCCCAGTATTCCTGTAACAACTTGAAAGTGACAGTGGGTTTCCCTACTCATCTCGAGAGGCATCCCTATTGTCCAACCAAGTTTCGAGGAGAATCCCGAGGTGACCCTCACAACTAGACAGGCGTCCTGACATCATTGAACAAACAGGAGTTTTAAGAGTCCATCCCTGTCGTCACTCGAGAATATACCCCAGGTTCCCTCCGCAACTCGAGAAAAACCATGAGACTTCCCACTCGATGAGAGATGAGATCAGATTCCCCTGCATTGAGTGCAGAGCAAGTCCGTGTTCCCCATCAAACATGAAAGGAGCCTTGACGTCCTTGATGGAACTCTAGAGAGTCCCCAAGAACACTGATACAAGTCTAGAGGGACCCTGAGGTCCCCGCAGCAACATGAAAGCACTCCGTGTACTCCAAATCAACTCAAGAT
This sequence comes from Muntiacus reevesi, assembly GCF_963930625.1. Taxonomy (NCBI): domain Eukaryota; kingdom Metazoa; phylum Chordata; class Mammalia; order Artiodactyla; family Cervidae; genus Muntiacus; species Muntiacus reevesi. Next base: position 537,834 of record NW_027077941.1, read on the forward strand.
GAGGCCAGATTCCCCTTCATTGGCTCCAGAGCCATCTGGCGTTCCCCATCAAACACGACATGTGGCTTGACTTCCTTTAGGCAACTCCAGAGATTCCCCGAAAACACTGTCCTAAGTATAGAGGAACACCCTGTTCAGCACAGCAACTAGAAAACAGCTCCGTGTACCTCAAATCATCTCGAGATGAGACCTGATTTCCTGGCTTTGACTCAAGAGGAATGCCAGGTTTAAACAACACCTAAAGAGGAGGCTTCTCTCAGCTATAGATATGTGAGAGGGACCCTGAGTTTGCTGCCTCACGTGGAATGGACACCAAGATGCCCTGGTTTGAAATAAGGCCGGATTTCCCTGCAGTGACTTGAATGCAGGTTCGTCTTTCATCTCATAAGAGGAAGGGACGTCTGAATCCCCTGTGGAGACCCTAGAGAATGCCCTAGTTCCCCGCCTCATTTTGACAGGAGGCCTCACATCCCTTTGACAACACGAGAGGCACGTGGAGTTCAATGCTTCAAAAGGAGATGAAACCTGTCTCCTCTTGAAAACTGACAGGAGTCACAGTATTGCTCTGGCAACTGCAAAGGCAAACTTGGTCTCCCCCCTCACCTTGAGAGGCGTCCGTATTGCATTGCAACATCTCGAGGAGAATCCTGATGTGTCTCTCCCAACAAGACAAGAGTCCTGACGTCACTGAACCTCACCCCAGACCCTGCACCTGGGGTCACTCCTCCAGTTTCCAAGGTGACTCCACCTGAAATATCCTGTGTCTGTAATCACATGTGCACATCTCCAGGATGACGCCACTTCCCAGACCCAGTACCTGTGGTCACGCTTCCACAATCTCCAGGGTGATCACAACACACTGGACCATGCACCTGGGGTCACATGTCCACAGTCTGCAGGGTGACATTCTCCCAAACCCTATATCTAGGATCACATATCTACAGTCCCCTGGGTGATCCCTCCCAGACACTGTATCTGGAGTCACACATCCACAGTCTCCACGGTGACCCCTTCCCAAGCCTTGCAACTGGGCTCACAATTCCACAGTCTCCAGGGTGAATTCCTTCTGACCATTCCCCTGGGGTCACATATCCACATTCTCCAGGGTGACCAACCCAGTCCCTGTCCATGGGGTCACATATCAACAGTCTCCAGGGTGACACTCCTCCCCTGAATGCACATTTCAAGGGGAGCACAAAAAGCACACCCAAAATATGCACATTTGACAAAAGGGTTATTTTGGACTGATTAATTAAAAAAAAAAAACAAAACAAAACAAAAGAAAAAAACAAACAGCCGCCCCAGGAGGATCTTTGAAAACCAAGTCGAAATTCCATTTTATGAAGTAGATTTACATTTGTTAAGGATATCTCCATCTTTAAGGACGTGTCCCTGTCTGGACCAGGAAATAGAGGATGGCTAAATATCAAGAATGGACTAAGTATCAAGACTGACTTGATATCACTAAATGACTTGACTAAATATCAAGAAGGTCTATGGAATGGACCTGGAAGTTAATCTGCATACCACCATGTCTTTGTTTACTGTGCTTCACCTAATAATCTCCCTTAAATAGCTTCTTCCATTCCTTAACCTCCTTCTTTCATTCTTAGCTGATGATAGCATTTAAGGTAAAGTCTTGGACCATTTCAGAAAGTGACAGTTTTCCCAGGTATCTTTCAACTATATAGGAGGTATGCATGTCATATATTAAACTTCTGATTGTTTTTCTCCAATCCATCTTCCTTTCATTATGAACATCTCAGTGAAGAACACTGAGGCTAGGGGGAAAATTATCTTTCCTCTCATCTAATGCAATAAAATAGCATTCAGAGATATAGAGGAATGAACCACAGGCCAATTTAAAATAAAAATAAAGGAAAGCATGAATCTAACACTTACATTACTGAGTGAGGGAATCCAGCCTCAAGTGCTACACACTGTATGATCGTATAAGACATTCTAGCAAAGGTAAAACAGACATGATAAAGAGTTTATGGAATATATGGTTGAAATATTTCACATGGTACTTTAGTGAGGAATACCTGCCACTATGCATTTGTCTAAGCACATAGATTTCTGTTTTCAGAACACAAGTAATTTATTACCTATTCACATTTATTTATTTATGGTATGGAGTGCTAAAGACTGGAATGCAGAATTTAACAAAGAATATAACAGATTGAGAAATAAATGAAAAGCTTCAGACTTCCCTAGGGGCCCAGTGGTTAAGACTCCACGTTGCCAGTGCAGGAAATATGGGTTCAATTCCTGGTCAGGGACCTAAAACCCCACATGACGCGGCACAGCCAAAAGATTTAAAAGGAAGAAGAAAAATTTTAAAAGGCCACTCTCACTCTTAGGACAAAATTATCTGACCTAAGTTCACTGTGTAAATGAATGGAATCTGCAGGCCAAAGGCAAATGTACCATACATAAACAATGGGCTCTGTAAGTTCTTTCCACGGGGGTTTGTAGCTAACAGGACTGAAACTACCATATCAGTTATTGAAGGAGCAAGCCCTGAATTTGGTAAGTGATGAGTAGTGGAAGCCAGGTTTCTTACCATTGGAGTGGGAAGTTACAGGCAGACAAAAGGAGAAGGTTATAATACCTGTGTCATAAGAGATCAGGTTGGAGACATCATTATAAACTATCTTTAGCCTAATGCAGAAACATATAACTCCATGTGAAAATCTTCATAACCGTCTGTATGCATAGTCTGGATACATGCATGTGTATTTCCATGCATTGTCTGCTGAGATTATTAAGTTCCCACATACAAGTTTTTATTAATATGCTCTAACAAAAAGGGACAAGGACTCTTTAAATATGTGTCTGATACTAGGACTGAGACAATAAATATGTAAAGCAGCATAATCTTAAAATGTGAGAAAGAAGGACCAAAAAGCCCCATAAAAGCTGAATTATGTAAAATAAAAGCAGGAGAGTATGGAAAAAGCTCTCAATAGCCAAAGCTAGAATGAACTAAGCAGTCTAATTGGCTGGATTATAGCCAAAAGAAAGTGAAAGTGAAGTTGCTCAGTCGTGTCTGACTCTTTGCAACCCCATGGACTGTAAGCTATGAGGCGCCTCCATTCATGAAATTTTCCAGGCAAGAGTACTGGAGTGGGTTGCCATTTCCTTCTCCAGGGGATCTTCCCCACCCAGGGATTGAACCCAGGTATCCTGCATTGCAAGCATATGCTTTTACAGGCTGAGCCACCAGGGAAGCTCCCAAAAGTTTAAAATAATTTTCAGGTGTCCAAATTGGTAAAAAGTAAAAATTAGGTTTTATGAGTAATGTTGAATAAAAATCTCACACAGAAAGATTCTAAATAATTGATACAGACTCAGCTGTCCATCAAGTATATGAAGCTAACTCTCCTCTCCTCAAATGTGGGTCCTGCATTATGACTTCCTCCTTAATAAGGCACTCAGGATGGACGTGAGGAAAATCAACAATAAAGACAAATAACAAATGTTGGCGAAAATGTACGAAATTGAAACTCAAAACTTTACTTGTGGAGAGGTAAAATGGTGCAATCAATGTGTCCAAAACAAGCATTTTCTCGAAAACATAAAAATGTAATTATATCACTCAGTAGTGGCCACAGGACTGGAAAAGGTCAGTTTTCATTCCAATCCCAAAGAAAGGCAAAGCCAAAGAATGTTCCAACTGCCACACAGTTGCACTCATCTCACATGTTAACAAAGTAATGATCAAATTTCTCCAAGCCAGGCTTCAACAGTAAGTGAACCATGAATTTCTAGATGTTCAAGCTGGATTTAGAAAAGACAGAGGGACCAGAGATCAAATTGCCAACACCCGTTGCATCACTGAAAGAGCAAGAGAGAAAAACATCCAGAAAAATATTTACTTCTGCTTTGTTAACAATGCCAAAGCCTTTGACTCTGCAGATCACCACAAAATGTGGAAAATTCTGAAAGGTATGGGAATACCAGACTGCCTTACCTGCCTCCTGAGAAATCTGTATGCAGGTGAAGAAGCAACAATTAGAACTAGACATGGAACAATGGACTGGTTCCAAATCAGGAAAGGAGTACAGCACCCTGCTTATTTAACTTATATGCAGAGTATATCATGTGAAATCTCGGGTCTGGATGAGGCACAAGCTGGAATCAAAATTGCCAGGAGAAATATCAATAATTTCAGATACACAGAGGACACCACTCTTATGGCAGAAAGCAAAGAAGAACTAAAGAGTCTCTTGATGAAAGTGAAAGAGGAGAGTGAAAAAGTTGGCTTAAAAATCAGTATTCAGAAAACTAAGATCATGGCATCTGGCCCCATCACTTCATGGCAAATAGATAGGAAAACAATGGAAATGGTGACAGAATTTATTGTGGGGGGGGGGGCTCAAAAATCACTGAAGATGGTGACTGCAGCCATGAAATTAAAAGACACCTGCTCCTTGGAATAAAAGTTACGACCAACCTAGACAGCATATTAAAAAGCAGAGACATTACCAACAAAGGTCCATGTACTCAAAGCTATGGTTGTTCCAATAGTCATGTATAGACGTTACAGCTGGACTACAAAGAAAACTGAGCACCGAAGAAGTGATGCTTTGGAACTGTGGTGTTGGAGAAGACTCTTGAGCATCACTTGGACTGCAAGGAGATCCAACAAGTCAATCCTAAGGGAAATCAACCCTGACTATTCATTGGAAGGACTGATGCTGAAGCTGAAACTGCAATACTTTGGCCACCTAATGTGAAGAACTGACTCATTGGTAAAGACCCTGATGCTGGGAAAGATTGAAGGCAGGAGCAGAAGGGGATAACAGAGGATGAGATGGTTGATGGCATCACCAACTCGATAGACATGAGTTTGAGCAAGCTCTGGGAGTTGGTGATGGATAGGGGAGCCTGGTGGGCTGCAGTCCACGGGGTCACAAAGAGTCGGACATGAGTGAGTGACTGAACTGAAATATCATATGTTTTGGTAACTCCACTCCTAGATATACATCCAAAGAATTTAAAAGAGGTGCTCAAATATGTACTTGTACACCAATATTTACAGCAGCAGTGTTCTTGATAATCCAAGTTAAAAACAATGAAAATGTCCACCAACAAGTGAATGGAAGAGCAAATAGGGCAGTTCCATCCATGAAATGCATTACTCTGCCATATAAAGGAATATAGTAAAATAATGCCACAGCTTCAGAAAATAGTAGGGGGCTTTACAAAAACTTAAACACAGAGTAAACATAGAATCCATCAATTCCGGTCCAGGTTATACACTCAAGATATTTAAAACCAAATACTGAAACAGATATTCAAACCCCATATTCATAGCAGCATTATTCATAGTAACCAAAAGGTGGCAGCAGCACAAGTGTTCAACAGATGACTGGATAAGCACGATGTAGTATATACACAGTGGGATCTGATTCAACCTTTAAAAACAAGATAACTCATACATGCTATAATGTAGATGAAACTTCAAGTCATTAGGTGAAGTGAAACAAGCCTGACACAAAAGGAAAAATGTTCTATGATTCCACTAGTATGAGATATCCATATAAGACAAATTCCAAGTAGAGTAAGATGGCCAGGGATTGGGGGTTATGAGTATTTAATGGTTACAGTGTCACTTCAGGAAAAGGGAAAGATTCTGGAGATGAATGGTGGGGAAATTTTTACAATGAGAGTGCAGTTAATGCTATAGAAGTTCATACTTCAAATGACTCAAATAATAAATGTTGTTATATGTTTGTAAGCACAGTGAAAACAATGACACATGGCACAACATGGAAAAGCACTAAAAACATTCTCAGTGAAAGAAACCACACTGAAAAGCCACCCAGATCATAGTCATCTTGTCACTTTAAATCCATGAAGGTTTTTAACATGAGGGAAAGCCTCAGTGATGGCTCCAGAAAAAGAAAACTGCATTAGAATGAAGAAAGACAGTTGCACAAAGCTTGGGCAGCTGATGAAAGTTGAACTGGTCCTATGGATAGGATTGTAATGTGGAAACCATAATTATCCCCCATTTTGGGGTTGTGGGCTGGTTCCCTGGGAAAGTGACCATGTTTTGGGTAAAACACATTGCGGTATTTGGTGTGAATGTAGAAAACTTTGTACCACTATTTAAAGTAGACACGTTTGAAATTTTACTAGAAAGTAAGTTACTTTTCAATACAGCCATGTAAGTCACATGCCAGAAAATCAGAGATGACATCGAACATTGCAATAGAGGCCAAGAGTTAACCTAACTAAATTCAGCTAAAGTAGTTTGATGCTAATTGCCTTGTACTAGTCCACATGGTATTAAAAGGCACCATAGGAAGAGTATATTAGTAGACACCATGCCCTGGGTGCTGTGGATGACCAGATGGAACTGAAACTATTAGATGTCTTAATTCTAGTTTTCCACATAACACTACACAAAAGCAACTGTCAGAACTAAAAAGCGAATTCACAGACTTGCCTGGCAGTCCAGTAGTTAAGACTGCACTTCCACTGCAGGGGGTACAGGTTTGATCCTCGGTCAGAGAACTAAGATCCAACATGTCGAGCTGTGGGGCCACAAAAAAAGAAAAAAGAAAGTCAGCAGAACTGCAAGATCATTTGTGATTCTCTACACTAATAATGAACTATCAGAAAGAGAAATTAAGAAAATAATTCCTTTTACAATTGCATCCCCTCTCCCACATAACTAGAAATCTAACCAAGGACTTGAAAGACCTGAAAGCTAAAAACTACAAGACAATGATCAAAGAAACTAAATGGATACAAGTAAAAAGATATCCCATGCTTATGGGTGAAAATACCATTAAAATATCCATTCTAAACAAAGCAACGTACACATTCATGCAATCACTGCCAACATTTCAATGACATTTTTCACAGAAACAAAAGCAATCTTTACATCTGTGTGGAGCCACAAAGGAACCAGAAGAGCCAAAGGGATCCTGAGAAAGCAGAACAGGCTGGTGGCATGTCTATCCTTGACTTCAATCTAGAGTATGTACCTAAAGTCACCAGAAGACGTGTGGAATTGGCACAGAAATAGTCAAGAGAGCTCAGAAGTAAACCTACAGGTGCATGGTAATTAATTTACAAGAAAGGAACTAAAAATATATACGCGGGAAAGGACAGTCCCCCCCACCCCCCTCAATAAACCGTGCTGGGAAAAATGGAAACCACACACCAAGGAACAATATAGGACACCATCTTATACTACAGACAAAAACTGACTAAAATCCCACAACTTTCCACATCAAGCCCTAACAGTCTTGGGTCCTCTTAAGACAGACTTTCAGCAACAGCCACACACAGAAGCTTCTTCCCAATTTTCCTCACTTTTTCTTTCAGCAGCACATCGTTGCAGGAATCTTGAGGAAACCAGACTCCCGTCAGACTCAACTGAACCCCACAATGTCCCAAAGCTGAAGCACCAATGGGTTCTGAGGAGATCATGGGTCCTGAGGAAACTAGATTCCATCAGTCAAAACTAAACCCCATAATGCCCCAAAGCCAAAATACAATGGATCCTGTGGTGACCCATCTCCTGTCAGCCTGAACTGAACCCCACAATGTCACAAAGCTGAACCCCCATAAGGTCCTGAGGAGATCAAATTCTATCAGCCTGAATTGAACCCCACAATGCCCCAAAGCTGAAACCACATGGGTCTTGTGGTGACCCATCTCCTGTCAGCCTGAACTGAACCCCACAATGTCCCAAAGCTGAACACCCAGCAGGTCCTGAGGAGACCAGATTCCATCAACCTGAACTAAACCCCACAATGCCCCCAAACCGAAGCCCCAGTGGGTTCTGAGAAGACCAGATTCCATCTGCCTGACCTGAACCTCAGAGTATCCTGAAGCTGGGTCCTGAGGAGACCAGAGTGCTGTCAGTGGCCACCAACAGCCAGGTGCTCCAGCAGAGTGGGGAGTTCCCCCTGGAGTGAGGAGAGTGTCAGGGGGGCGGGCTCTTCATTATCATGAATAGGCATGATCAAGAAGGTTTGCAGGGGCCAGGGCAAGGACAAGGGAGATAAGCTCCAGCTCCGAGTATTCTAAGTCCCCACTTTCTGAGATTGCGTGACCTACATGATCCAGACTTTGCAAGGAGCAAGCTGAGTTACAGAGGCAGAAGGAGCAGGAGGTGATGTAAAATTTTAATGTTTCCTCTTCAGGTTCAGAAAGATGAAGCCCTCCCAGGTTCCCAGGTCCTTGTGCCCCAGTGACTGTGAGCTCTTCCTTCTGGGTGTATGACCAACCCCCACGCTAAGTCCCCTCTATACCCATGGCCCTGGCCCAAGCCTAACCTCCCCCTCAGGCCCTGATGAAGCTCCCCGCCCCTATTGTGCATCTCACATCCCACGCCAACGTGGTCTTTTTGAAGCCTAAACAAGACCATCCTCCTCTCCTCCCTGTGATTCCCCTCACCTGATGAAGCCAGGTCTTCATCCATTCCAGGTGACTCCAAGGGCCTCATTCTCTTCATGTGTGTGGCCGCTCTCTGTGCCCGTCTTTATGGGCATGTGGTGATCTCCTAAAATGAGGGTTATTTGACAGAGAGAGAATGGGGTAAATGGTGGCCACCAAAGATGTGTCCCCCCAGAACAGGGCCGTATCTGGGAAAAGAGTCTTTGTAGATGTAGTTAAGGATAGCAAGGTAAGGTCATCTAGGGTTAGGGTGACCTTCAATCCAACTGACAGACTCCTTCAAAGCGACGAAAGAGGACGCAAAGGGGAAGCCTCTTAAAGGCAGAGGCAGAGATGGGAGGGAGGGGGCCACAAGCCCAGGGACCCCTGGAGCCCCTGAAGTTGGAAAAGGCAGGAATGATCCTGTCCTGGAGCCTCTGGAGGGACCTCAGCCCTGTGCCACCTTGATTTCCGGTGTCTGGTCTCCAGGACTGAGAGAGGATGAACTCCTGTTGTTTTAAACCACCCAGCATGTGATCATGTTAGAGAAGCCACAGAGCAGCCACACAGACCCTGCTCTGTAGGATCCTAGAAATGTGGGTCTCATTAAAGCAGATGAAGGGTGGATTACAGAACCCTTAAAATCAGCTCTGGACCCTCAGAAATGCTAAAGCAGTGGCTGGGCTCCAGAATGTTGAGGGTTCAAGTCTGAAGCCTGTGCCTAGGGGTACTGGGTGCACACGCCTCCCCGGGTTCTTACACCATTACATGTGGTGTAACATCTCAGTCTTGATGGAGGACATTTAATATCAATGGCCACATTGCTAATTAAGAAGCCACCAGTTGCACAGGTGAAAGCCCAATTAGGGCACTTGCTTCAGGGATGAGCAATTCTGAAGATGGTCAGGGATGGGGACTTACTCATGTGTAGCCAGCCAGCAGCCCTTGCACATACCCCACCCCCTCCCCTCCCAAGGAGGGACCTCAGTGGGAAGCTGGGAGACTACACGGAGTCATCTCTAAGTAAATGCTGGCTGACCCCCAGGCTAGCCATTCCTGAACCTCATCCACCCTTCATAGATAAAACACTTGAATATGTGCAAAGACCTCACAGGCTGGAGAAAAGTGGAGCCACTCCAGCGACAGCATGCTTACTGACGTGGCTCCTGTAGGTCAGGCAGAATGGTCCTGGCCTGGGTGATCTGGAAGCTTTGCACTTTCCTACCTGAGTTACTCCTCCTGTGCTGCTCCCATTGCCTGTTTTCTTGCTTCCTCACTTCTGCCTGAGAAGATTTCCAACAGCAGGAACAGGTGACACAGCCCATCCTTAGGAAGTGACAGCTTAGCACCTCCTGCAGAAGGTCCAGCAGAGCCCAACACAGACCCAATCCCCCGAAACACTATGGGCCCTCACTCTCTCTTATCAAGCCAACCCTGCAAGATCTAAGCAGAAAGACAGCATCAGGTACAGCTGCAGGCACTTGAGGGGGTTTATATAGACCTCAACCCAGGCACACATCCAAAGGGCAGGCCAGTCAGGTCAGCCAATCTGCCCACCTGGGCTTGTGGTTTCAGAAAATGGGCCTCGTTGTCCTGGCCAGGGTTCCAGGAACAGGTGTGGGTCCTTTGGGTCAGGATGGATATGGGGCTGCTGCTCTGACTTGTTTTCTCATCTTCTTATCTGACCTATAAGTGGGAGAGGATTTCAGGAAGGCCTTCTTCTAATGAGAGGGACCCAGGGGTCAGGGAGAGGATGGGTGGTGGGTGGAGACAGACTCAGTGCCCAGGTGCTATGGGACCCTCTGGAAAACCTGCTGGAAGGAGGCTGCAACCAGTGAAGCCCAAGGTCACAAAACTATCCTGAAGCTGCTGTATGTTACCTCAGGTCCTCCTCTGAGGGTCTCAAGGTCAGATCTGTCCAACAGAGGAGCTGGGGGCTCTTTGCAGTGAGGGCTCTGTGAACAGCTCCTGGGTGCTGAGCCCTGCAGGATACCTGCCCAGGTGAGCCCCATATCCTGGGAGGCACCTGCCCATAAGAACCATGTATCCTGGGAGGGGCGAGTGAACAAGTATTCTCTCTGTGCAGTTATCACAGATTAGCTTAGTGACTCTCACGCGGGCAGTGCTGGAATTAGATGAGAACAAGGACATGTTGGGGGACGTTCCCTGAAACACCCCCAGGCCCATCCAGAGTGAAGAGTTCAGTAGGTGGGTACTGGTTGCTGTGCTGGGGTGGGAGGTTTCATGGGTGCCTCTTGTTTCTTCACCTGACACCACAGAGGCCTCTGCAGGACACAGAAGACAGCCTGCCCAGGGACGGTGTGAGCCCCTGGCGACCAGGCACGGGAAGTGAGAGGGAAGGACCAGGCTGAGGGGGCCTTTCTGCTCTGAGTTGGGAGTGGACAAGCAAGTGGTGAGTGTGATCTAGGAAAGTGGCTCTGGTGATGGGAGGCTTGTTGAGGCCGTCTGAGTACGAGTTGGAAAAGAATGTTCAGACATAGAGCATTTCAGAAGGGAGTGAGTTTGTATTAAGAACAAAGAGCAGAGATAAAGTGGGCACTGTGGGCTCAGGGGGCCAACCACCTGACAGACTAGGGAAAGTTGACTGATTTCCTGGTTTAAGAGCCAATTTTTACAGTTTCAAGGCAAAGAAAATTCCTACTGGAAGGTTGATATTAGGTGATTGGGTGGGGTACCATAGGGTGTTTACTGGAGTGGGCATCCTTGCCTGGTAGGGAGTCAGGAAGCTCATTAGCGATGATCAGGTGCTTTTGGCAACAGTTGCAAAGGGGGCCCAGTCCGATTCACAGGTGACCTTGGTTCTGGGGCCCACTTCTATGGCCTTGGTGTGAGGACTCCCAGGTGTGGCCTTGGGGAAGGAGTCACCTCAACAAGACTGACCCTGCTTCAGAGTAAAAGTTCCATCAAGTTTTCTCTGCAGGAGAGATCTAGTGATCCTAGATCTGTTTGGAAAAGTCTTGGACACTGCAGGGACACATACTGAGTGTGAAACTGGATATTGAACCTTGTTGGCAAAACTCACCTTTTCTCTCTGTTGGCATTAAAAGGGTGTGGGCTGACAGCTACCTGAGAATCCATCCAATTGACAATTTCCTATTTACAACATAAATGAGTTTGGTCAAATTATTTCTATTTCTATGCAAACAGGCAGCTTGCAACACCTTGTGGCAGGATCATTTCCAATAGATTGTCAACTAATCAAGGTAACAACATTATGACACTCAACACATTTAGATATAATTTCCTAAGCCTTTTTCTTGAGGGACAGACCCAATATGAGCTAGGAATGTGTTCAAAAGGCTCAGAAAGTGCAGGAAAATACACTGGCTATGACTGGAAATTAGGGTCTCTGTGCAAACCTGGAGTTCTGACATCTTACAATCTAGACAGTTCCTGATAGACAGATGCATGAAAAACACTCTACTTTTATGTTTTTCTTTCATCAAAGGAACATGGATTTCCTAGCATTCTGTGTGCTGAGAGTAACTCACTGCTCTAAAATGCTTGCTTGGACTTCATTTTTCAGTAAGAACTTCCCCTGACTGTGTTACAGTCAGGACGGTCCCACACTCACAGGGAAAAAGCAAACTAGCATCCAAACGTTTGTTCCATCAGGTTTTCTCTGTAGGAGAGATCCAGTGATCCTAGGTCTGTCTGGAAAATGCTTGGGTAGTGCATGGACACATACTGAGTGTGAAGCTGGATCCTGGACCTTGTTGGCTAAATCAGCATTTTCTTTCAGGTGGTCCTAAAATGGTGCAGAGTAGCAACTGCCTGAAGATCCATCCAATTGCTGTTTTCTTACTTGTGACAGCAATATCTTTGGTCAGACCTCTTGGATTTCTGCAGCAAACATGGGACTTTCAACTCCTTGCCACTGGATCATTTCCAATGGCAGGTAAACTCATTAGGTAACCAGACTCGATGGCATTCAGCACTCTCAGACACACTCCTACAGCCTGTTTCTTCATAGACAGTCCCAGGATGACCTAGGAATGGGTTCGCTAGTATCAGAAATGTGAGCAAACATACTGGCTGTGACTCTGAAAATTAGGTGCTCTGTGCAAATCTGGAGTTTTAACATTTTAGAATCTAGACAGTTTCTGATAGATGTCTGAAATACACTCCTTTTTATTTTTTGCCTTTCATTCCTCAACGAAACACAGATTTCACAGCATTATGTTTGCTGAGAGTGACAGACTGCTTGGAAATTCTTGCCTGGAAGTCATTTTGAAGTAACAATTTCCCCTCCCCTGTGTTACCATGGGAAATGCCCCCACACTGACAGAGAAAAGTAAACAAATGTCAAAACATCTGTTCCGTGAAGTCCCCTGTAGGAGGGATCCAGTGATCCTAAGTCTGTCTGGAAAATTCTTGGATAGTGCTTGGACACATGCTCAGTGTGAACCTGGATTCTGGACCTTGTTGGCAAATTAGAATTTTCTCTGTGTTGGCCACAGTAGGCTGGGGTTTAGCAACTCCTTGAAAATCAGTACACTTGCTCTTTTCCCACTAACGACAGCAATAGCTTTGGTCAAAACACTGGAATTGCTGAAGCAAGCAGGCAGCGTGCAACTCCTTGTGGCAAGATCATTTCCATTGGAATGCCAATTAAACTACTTAGAAACAGTATGGCACTCAGCTGTGTCAGACACACTCCTCCAGACTCTCTCCTCATGGTGTGTCCCAGTAAGATAGAGTACTGTGCTCATGAACCATGGAAAGTTCAGGGAAACTTACTGGCTGTGTCTCTGGAATTGAGGGCATCTGTGGAAGCGTGGTCTTCTCACATCTTAGAATCCAGACAGCAGTCATGGATAGAGAGATGCCTGAAAAGCACCCTATTCATTGCCGCTCATTCCACGAGTGAACACAGGTGTCCCAGCATTCTGTTTGCTGAGAGTAACCCGCTAAGTGGAAACCCTTGCCTGGAAGTCATTTTTAAGTAAAAATTTCCCCTCACGTGTGTTACACTAGGGAAGGCTCCCACACTCACAGGGAAAAGCAAGCAAACATCAAAATGTCTCTTCCATCAATTTTTCTCTGTCAGAAGGATCCAATGGCCCCAGGTCTCTCTGGAAATTTCTTGGATACTGCAAGGGAAACATACTGACTGTGAACCTGAATATTTGACCTTCTTGGCAAAATTAGCATTGTCTCTCTTTTGGCACTAACAGGATGTGCGCTGGCAGCTGCCTGAAAATCCATCCAATTGATATTTTCCTACTTCTGACATCAATAGGTTTGGTCAAATCTTTCAGGTTTCTGACACAAGCAGGTGGCTTGCAACCCCATCGAGCTGGATCATTTCCATTAAAATGTCAAATAATCTAGGTAACAACAGTATGGCTCTCAGCAATCTTAGATAATTTCACAGCCAGTTTCCTCTGAATCAGACCCAATAGGAGCCAGGAATATGTTCATAAGGCTCTGAAAGTGCAATGAAATATACTGGCTATGACTTTGGAAATTAGGCCCTGTGTGCAAACCTGGAGTTCTCACATCTTAGACTTTAGATAGTTCCTGACAGATAGATGCCTGAAAAACACCCACTTTTATGTCTTTCATGCATTTAAGTAACATAGTTATCCCAGATTTCTGTGTGATGAGAGTAACACACTGGTTGAAAATCCTTGCTTGAAGGTGATTTTTCAGTAACAATTTCCCATGACTGTGTTACTGTAGGGAAGACCCCCAAACTCACAGGAAAAAGAAAACAACCAACCAAATGTCTATTCTATAAAGTTTTCTCTTTAGGAGAGATCCAATGATCCTCTGCCTGTCTGGAAAATTCTTGGATACTACAGGGACACATACTGAGTGTGAATCTGCATCCTTGAATCTGTTGGCAAAATTAGCAAATTTTGTCGGTTGGATCTAAAAGAGTGCGGCCTTAGCAACTGCCTGAAGATTCATCCAATTGGTCTCTTCCTAATAATGACAGTGATAACATTGGTCAAACCTTTGAGGTTTCTAAAGCAAGCAGGCGGCTCACTACTCCTATCTGCTGGCCCATTTCCAGTGTAATGTCACCTCATCTAGTTAGGCACTGTATGGCACCCAGCCCTCTCAGAGATACTCCTGCATCCTGTTTCCTCATGGGCAGGCCCAGTTTGAATAAGGAATGTGTTTAAAGCCTTGGAAGGTGCAGGGAAACACAGTACCCTAACTCTGGAAGTTAGGACCCTGGGAAAGCCTTGAAGTCTCATGCCTTGAGTTCTAGACAGTTCCTGATAGATAGAGGCCTAAAAATACACTCCGTATGGATGCCTTTCCGTCCTCGAAGGAACATAGCTTTCCCAACATTCTGTGTGCTGAGAGACACACGGTGCTTGAAAACACTTGCTTGTAGGCCATTGGTCAGTAGAAAATTCCCCTGAAGGTGCAATGGTAGGGAAGGCTCCCACACTCACTGGGAAAGGCAAACCAAAATCCAAACGTGTACTCCATAACATTTTGTCTTTAGGTGCGATCAAGTGAGCCTAGGTCTGTCTGGAGAATTCGTGGGTATTGTGGGGACACATCATGAGTGTGAACTTGTATATATGAACTTGGTGCAAAATTCTCATTTTCATCTCCCACACTCATTTTGGGACCACATTGGTTCTAAAATGGTGCAGTGTAGCAAATCCTTGAAAATCCATCCAATTGCTGTTTTCTTACTTTTGACAGTGATAGATTTGTCCACCCTTTGGAATTTCTGAAGCAAGCAGGTTGCTCACCACTCCAGCCACTAACTGATTTCCATTGTACTGGCACCTCATGCAGGTAAGCACAGTATGCTGCCCAACACACTCGGATACACTCGTGCAGCCTGTTTCTTCAGGAGCAGTCCCAGTATCTACTTGGAAAGTGTTTACAAGGCTTGAAAAGTTCATGGAAACACACTGCCCTGACTCTGGGTGTTAGGATCCCTAGGAAAGACTGAAGGTCTCACGACTTAGAATGTAGACAGCTCCTGATAGATAGAGGGCTGAAAGCACTCTCTGTTGATGCATTTCTTTTCTTGAAGGAACATAACTTTCCAAACATTTTGTGTGCAGAGAGACACACACGGCTTGAATATGCTGGCATGGAGGTCATTTTTCAGTAGCACTTTCCCCTGATGGTGTGACCATGGGGATGCCGCACTCTCCATTTTTAGAGAAAGACAAATTAGCATTCAAACGTCTGTTCCATCACATTTTCTCAGTAGGATCGATCCACTGAGACTAGTTCTGTCTGGAAACTTTGTGGATACTGCATGGAGACATCCTGAGTCTGGACATGGATACCGGATTTTTGGGGCAAAAATAATATTTTTTCTCTTGATTTGGGAAAATGCTACGGCCATGCAACTGCTTGGAAATCCATCCAATTGCTGTTTTCTTCCTTCTGACAATGATAGCTTTGGTCCATCCTTTGGGATTTCTGAATCAAGCAGGCGACTCACCACTCCTACCCTCTGGCCCATTCCCAGAGGAATGTCATCTCATCTAGGTAAGCACAATATTGGTACCATACAATCTCAGACACTCTCCTACAGTCTGTTTCCTCATGGGCCATCCCTATATGAGCTAGGATGTCTTTGGGAGGCTTGGAAGGTGTAGGAAAAATAGTGCCTTGACTCTGGTAGTTAGGTCCCCTGGACAAGCCTGGAGGTCAATGTTAGAATCTAGACAGTTACTAATAGATATAGGCCTAATAACACACTCTCTGTTGATGCCTTTTTCTTCCTTGAAGAAACATACTTTTCCCTGCATTCTCTGTGCTGGGGATCACACACTGCTTGAGAACGCTCTTTGGAGGTCATTTTTCAGTAGAAACTTCCTCTGACAGTGTAACCTTAGGGAAGGCCCCCACACTCACTGGAAAAGGCAAACCAACATCCAAACTTCTGTTGCATCACATTTTGTCTCTAGGAGTGATCCAGAGAGCCTAGGTCTGTCTGGAAAATCGTGTATACTGCAGGACCACATCCTAAGTGTGAACCTGGATACTGGAACTGGTGGCACAATTCACATTTCTCTTTCGGTTTGTCCTAAAACTGTGTGGCCTGGCACCTGCTTGAAAATCCATCTAATTGCTGTTTTCTTACTTTGAAGAGCAATAACTTTGGTTCACCCTTTGGGATTTCTGAAGCAAGCAAGGAGATCACCACTCCTAGTCATGGGCCTATTTCCAGTGGAATGTCACCTTATCTAAGTAAGCACATAATGGCCCCTCTGTATACTCAGACACACGCCCACAGTCTGTGTCCTCATGGACAGTCCCAGTGTGACCTAGGAATATGTTTACAAAGCATTAAAAGGGCAAGGAAGACACTGCCCTGACTCTGGAAGTTCCGTTCTCTGGGAAGGCTGGAGGGCTCTTGTTAGAATCAAGACAGTTCTTCATAGATAGAGGCCTGAAAACACACTTTCTGTTGATACCCTTCCTTCCTCGAAGAAACAGTACTTTCCCAGTATTCTGTGAACTGAGAGTCACACATTGCTTGAAACCGTTTGCTTGCAGGTCATTTTTCAGTAGCAATTTCTTGTGATGTTGTGACAGTAAGGATGTCCTCTACACTCACAGGGTAAGGCAATCCAAGATCCAAACATCTGTTCCATCACATTTTCTCTATCAGAGCAGCCAGTGAGCCTAGGTCTTTGTGAAATATGGGTAGATACAGCAGAGACACCTCCTGAGTCTGACAGTGGATACCGGAACTTGATGGTCAAATTTGCAACTGCTAGAAAATCCATACAATTGCTTTTTTTTTTTTTTTAAGTTTCTAACAGTGGTCACTTTTGACCCACCTTTGGGATTTCAGAAGCAAGAAGGCAGCTCGCAAGTGCTGCTGATGGCCTATTTGCAATGGAATGTCACCTCACCTGGGTAACAACAGCATGGCACCCTGCAGTCTGAACACATTCCTGCAGCCTGTTTCCTCATGGGCAGTTCTGGGATGATGTAGGAAGGTGGTTAAAAGCCTGGGTTAGTGCAGGGAAACACACTGCCCTGACTCTGCAAGTTAGGTCCTCAAGGTAAGACTGGAGGTCTCACATCTTAGAAATCTAGACAATTCTTGATAGATAAAGGACTGAAAATTCATTCTCTGCTGATGCCTGTCTTTCCTTGAAGGAACATTGTTTTCCCAGCCTTCTGCTTCCTGAGTGTCACACACTTGCTTGGAGGTCATTTATCACTAAGAATTTCCCCTGAAGATGTGACTGGAGGGAAAGCCCCACAAACACAGTAAAAGGGAACCACATTCAAATGTCTGTTCCATCACGTTTGCTCTGTAGGTGAGATATAGTGAGCCTAGTCCTATCTGGAAAATTCTTGGATACTGCAGGGACACATCATGAATGTGAGTCTTGATAGCAGATCTTGGTGGCAAAATTTGCATTATCCTCTCCATTGGGCTTAAAACGTTGTGGCCTAACAACTGCTTGAAAGTTCATTTAATATCTGTTTTCTTACTTCTGACAATGATAGCTTTGTTCCAGCTTTCTGGATTTCTGAAGCAACAGGCGGTTCATAACTCCTAGTCCCTGGCCCATTTCCAGTGGAATGTCAGTTCATTTGGTAAGGGCAGAATGACACACAGCACACACGGACACTCTTCCATCGCCTGTTTCATCATGGACATTCCTGAGTGATCTTGGAATGTGCTTACAAGGCTCAAAATTTGCAGGGAAACACTGCCCAGACTCTGGAAGATGGGTCCTCTGGACAAGCCTGGAGATCTCACATCTTAGAATATAGACAGATCCTGATAGATAGAGGCCTGAAAACACACTCTCTATTGATGCCTTTCCTTCCTCAAATGAACGTAGCTTTCCCACCATTCTGTGTGCTGAGAGTCACATACTGCTTGAAAATGCTTGCCTGGAAGTTGTTTTTCAGTAGCAATTTCCCTTGATGGTTTGACCATAGGGAAGTCCACCACACTCACAGGAAAAGGCAAAACATCATCCAAACGTCTGTTCCATCATGTTTCTCTGTAGGAGAGATCCTAGGGTTAGGGTTAGGGTTAGGGTTAGCCTAGGTCTGTCTTGAAAATTCTTCAGTGCTGTGGGGACACATCCTGCGTGTGAACCTGGGTAATGGACCTTGGTGGCAAATTTCGCATTTTCCTCTAGGTTGGCCCTAAAATGTTGGGAAAGCAATGGCCCTTTGAGTAAGGAAAGGCGTCACCAGAGAGTGTGTTTCCAGGCCTCTATCTATTAGGAACTGTCTAGATTGTAAGACGTGAGACCTCCAGTCTTGCCCAGATGACCTAACATCCCGAGTCAGGGGATATGTTTCCATACAATCTCTGAGCCTTGTAAATACATTCCTAGGTCATACCAGCACTGCCAAGGAGGAAACAGGCTGTCAGAGTGTGTCTGAGAGAGCTGGGTGCCATGTGGTGCTACCTATATTATGTGACATTTCACAGGAAAGGGACCACCAGATAGAAGTGGCAAGCAGACTGCTTGCTTCAGAAATTACATGGGTGAACCATATCTGTCACTGTCAGAAATAAGAAAACAAGTACTGGATGGATATTTAAGCAGTGGCTATGCCAAACCATTTTAGTGCCAACTGAGAGAAAAAGGTGAATTTTGTCCTGTATTCAGGTTCACACTCAGGATGTGACCCCACAGGATCCAAACTTTTCCAGATAGACCTGGGTTCACTGGACCTCTCTAACAGAGAAAACGTGATGGAACAGGTATTTGGATGCTTGCTTGTCTTGTGATTGTGGGCACTTCCCTACTGTCACAGTCTCAGGGGAAATTGCCACTGAAAAATGAACTCCAAGCAAATGTTTTCAAGCAGTGTGTGACTCTCAGCACACAGTACATTGGGAAAGTTATGTTCCTTCAATGAAGGAAAGGCATCAACAGAGAGTGTGTATTTTATAGCAGGAACTGTTCAGCTTCTAAGATGTGAGAGCTCAGGCTTGATTAAAGGACCTAAGTTCCAGAGTCAGGACAGTGTGTCTTGCTGCACTTTCTGAGACTTCTAAATGCATTCCTAGGGCATACCAGGTCTGCTCCTAAGGAAGGATGCTGAGGGAGTGTATCAGACTGTGCTGGGTGAAATACTGTGGTCACATAGATGAGGTGTCATTCCACTGGAAATGGGCCTGCAGCTAGGAGTTGCAAGTCATTCACATGCTTCAAAAATCCCAAAGTGTGAACCAAAGCTAGCATTGTCAGAAGGAAGAAAACAAAATTCAGATGGAATTTCAAGCAGTTGCTCGGCGGCACTCTTTTAGGGCCAAGTGAGAGAAAAATGCATATTTTAACACCAACGTCTGGTATCCAGAGTCAAACATAGGTGTTTCCCCGCAGTGTCCACGGATTTTCTAAATAGACTTACATTGATGAATGGCCCCACCAAGAAAACGTGATTGAACAGATGTTTGGAAGTGCTTTTGAACTTACCTGTGAGTGTGGCGCCTTCCCTACAGTCACACCTCCAGGGGAAATTGCTAATGAAAAATGACCTCCAACAAGCGTTTTCAAGGAGTGTGTGACACTCAGCACACAGAATGTTGAGAAAGCTATATTCCTTTGAGGAAGGAAAGGCATCTCGAGAGAATATGTTATCAGGCCTCTACCTGTCATGAACTGTCTAGATTCAAACATGTGAGTCCTCCAAGTTTCCCAGAGGACCTAAATACCAGAGTCAGGGCAGTGTGTTTCCCACCACTTTCTGAGATTTGTAAACACATTCCTAGGTCAAACCAGATCTGACCATAAAATTCATGCTGCAAGAGTGTGTCTCAGAGTGCTGGGTGACATATTGTGCTAACCTAGATGAGATGACATCTCCCTGGAAAGGGGCCAGTGGCTTGGAGTGGAGAGCCTCCTGCTTGATTCATAAATCCCAAAGGGTGCACCAACACTATCACTGTCAGAAGTAAGAAAACAGCAATTAGATGCATTTTCAGGCAGTAACTAGGTTTAACCGTTTTAGGGCCAACTGAGAAAACAATGGAAATTTTGCTGCCAAGGTCCGGTATCCAGGTTCAAACATAGGGTGTGTAGGAACAGTATCCATGAGCATTCTAGACAGTTAGGTTGAATGGATTGCTCCTATCAAGAAAACGTGATTGAGCAGACGTCTGGATGATCCTTTGCCTTTTCCTGTGGGTGTGGCGGTCTTCCCTAAGGTCACAACATCAGGGGAAGTTGTTACTGAAAAATTACTTCTAACAAGCCTTTTCAAGCAGTTTGTGACTCTGAGCACACAAAAAGCTGGGAAAATTATGTTCCATCCAGGAAGGTAAGGCATCAACAGAGAGTGTTTTATCAGGCCTCTGTGTATCACAAACTGTATAGACTCAAAGATGTGAGACTTCCAGGTTTGCCCTGAGGACCCAAATTCCAGAGTCAGAGCATTGTATTTCCCTACACTTTCTGAGATTGCATCCAAGTACCATATTTTGGACTCGATTGTTGACCATGATGGCTACTCCATTTCTTTTAAGCGGTTCCTGCCCACAGTAGTAGATATAATGGTCATCTGAGTTAAATTCACCCATTCCTGTCCATTATAATTTGCTGATTCCTAGAATGTCGACATTCACTCTTGCCACATCCTGTTTGACCACTTCCAATTTGCCTTGATTCAAGGACCTAACATTCCAGGTTCCTATGCGATATTGCTCTTTACAGCATTGGACCTTGCTTCTATCACCAGTCACATCCACAACTGGGTATTGTTTTTGCTTTGGCTCCATCCCTTCATTCTTTCTGGAGTTATTTCTCCACTGAACTCCAGTAGGATATTGGACACCTACCGACCTGGGGAGTTCCTCTTTCAGTATCCTATCATTTTGCCTTTTCATACTGTTCATGGGGTCCTCAAGGCAAGAATACTGAAGTGGTTTGCCATTCCCTTCTCCAGTGGACTACATTCTGTCAGACCTGTCCACCATGACCCGTCCGTCTTGGGTGGCTCCACACGTCATGGCTTAGTTTCATTGAGTTAGACAAGGTTATGGTCCATGTGATCAGATTGACTAGTTTTCTGTGATTATGATTTCAGTGTCTGCCCTTTGATGCCCTCTCACAACACCTACCATCTTATTTGAGTTTCTCTTACCTTGGACGTGGGGTATCTCTTTACAGCTGCTCCAGCAAAGCACAGTCACTCCTCCTTACCTTGGACAATGGGTATCTCCACAGGCCGCCCCTCCTGACCTTGAATGTGGAGTAGCTCCTCTCGGTCCTCCTGCACCCGTGCAGCTGCTGCTCTGTGGACGTGGGATTGCTCCTCTTGGCCACAGCCCCTGACCTTGGGCATGGGGTAGCTCATCTCAGCCACCTCCCCTGACCTCAGGCATGAGGTAGCTCCTCTCGGCCGCTGCCCCTGGTCTCGGACATGGGGTGGCTCCCCTCAGCCACTACCTCTGACCTTGGGCGAGAGATAGCTCCTCATGGCCATGCTTCTGCATGGTCCGTCACAGCCTGCACCATTTGAATGCCGAGTTCCAAAGAATAGCAAGGAGAGATAAGAAAGCCTTACTCTGATCAATGCAAAGAAATGGAGAATAACAACAGAATGGGAAAGACTAGAGATCTCTTCAAGAAAATTAGAGATACCAAAGGAACATTCCATGCGAAGATTGGGTTCAATAAAGGACAGAAATGCTATGCATCTAACAGAAGCAGAAGCTGTTAAGAAGAGGTGGCAAGAATACACAGAACAACTGTACAAAAAAAGATCTTCATGACCCAGATAATTATGATGGCGTGATCAGTCACCTAGAGCCAGACATCCTGGAATGTGAGGTCAAGTGGGCCTTAGAAAGCATCACTACAAACAAAACTAGTGGAGGTGATGGAATTCCAGTTAAGCTATTTCAAATCCTAAAAGATGATGCTGTGAAAGTGCTGTACTCAATAGGTCAGCAAATTTGGAAAACTCAGCAGTGGCCACATGACTGGAAAAGATCAGTTTTCATTCCAATTCCAAAGAAAGGCAATAACAAAGAATGCTCAAACTACTGCACAATTGCACTCATCTCACACGCTAGTAAAGTAATGCTCAAAATTCTCCAAGCCAGGCTTCAGCAATACATGAGCCGTGAACTTCCAGATGTTCAAGCTGGTTTTAGAAAAGGCAGAGGAACCAGAGATCAAACTGCCAACATCTGCTGGATCATTGAAAAAGCAAGAGAGTCCCAGAAAACATATATTTCTGCTATATTGACTACGCCAAAGCCTTTGATTGTGTGTATCACAATAAACTGTGGAAAATTCTGAAAGAGATGGGACTACCAGACCACCTGACCTGTCTCTTGAGAAGCCTATGTGCAAGTCAGGAAGCAACAGTTAGAACTGGACATGGAACAACAGATTGGTTCCAAATAGGAAAAGGAGTATGTCAAGGCTGTATATTGTCTCCCTGCTTATTTAACTTATATGCTGAGTACATCATGAGAAACACTGGGTTGGAAGAAGCACAAGCTGGAATCAAGACTGCCAGGAAAAACATCAGTAACCTCAGATATGCATATGATACCACCCTTATGGCAGAAAGTGAAGAGGAACTAAAAAACCTCTTGATGAAAGTGAAAGAGGAGAGTGAAAAAGTTGGCTTACAGCTCAATATTCAGAAAACTAAGATCATGGCATCTGGTCCCATCACTTCATGAGAAAGAGATTGGGAAAGAGTAGAAACAGTGTCATACTTTATTTTTGGGGGCTCCAAAATCACTGCAGATGGTGATTGCAGCCATGAAATTAGAAGATGCTTACTTCTTGGAAGGGTTAAGACCAACCTAGATAGCATATTAAAAAGTGGAGACATTTCTTTGCCAACAAAGCTCCATCTGGTCAAAGCTATGGTTTATCCAGTGGTCATGTATGGATGTACGAGTTGGACTGTGAAGAAAGCTGAGCACTGAAGAATTGATGCTTTTGAACTGTGGTGTTGGAGAAGACACTTGAGAGTCCCTTGGACTGCAAGGACATCCAACCAGTCCATCCTAAAGGAGATCAGTCCTGGGTGTTCATTGGAAAGACTGATGCTGAAACTGAAACTCCAGTACTTTGGCCACCTGATGTGAAGAGTTGACTCATTGGAAAAGACCCTGATGCTGGGAGGGCTTGGGGGCAGGAGGAGAAGAGGATGACAGAGGATGAGATGGCTGGATGTCATCACCAACTCGATGGTCATGAGTTTGTGTAAGCTCCGGGAGTTGGTGATGGACAGGGAGGCCTGGTGTGCTTCGATTCATGGGGTCCCAAAGAGTCGAATACAGCTGAGCGTCTGAACGGAACTGAACTCTTTCTGAGCATTGTAAACACATTCCTAGGTCATACCAGAAGTGCCCTTAAGAAAAAACAGGCTGCAGGAAGATTTCTGAGATTGCTGGGTGCCATGCTGCACTTACCAAGATGATGTAGCATTCCACTGTAATTGGGCGAGCGGCTACGAGTTGCTAGCTGCTTACTTGCTTCAGAAATCCCAAAGGGTGTACCAAGTGATCACTGCCAGAAGTAAGAAACCAGCAGCTAAATGCATTTCCAGGTAGTTGTTATGCTCTACTGTTTTTGGCCAACTGAGAGAGAAAGGTGAATTTTGCCACCAAGGTCCACTGTCCATGTTCACACCTAGGATGTGTCCACTCAGGATCCAAGAATTTCCCAGACAGACCTAGGCACACTGAATCTCCACTACAGAGAAAACATGATGGAACTGACCTTTGGTTGTTGCTTTTCCTTTTCCTGTGAGTTTGGTGGCCTTCCCTATGGTCACACTATCAGGAGCAATTGCTAATGAAAAAGGACTTCCAACAAGTGTTTTCAAGCAGTATGTGACTCTATGGACATGGAATACTGGAAACCTATGTTCCATTGAGGAAGGAAATGTATTTATAGACAGTGTGTTTTCAAGAATCTGTCTATTAGGAACTGTCTAGCTTCAAAGATGTGAATTCTCCATATTTGCCCAGAGGACCTCAATTCCAAAGTCAGGGCAATGTGTTTTCCTGCACTTTTTGAGCTTTGTAAATACATTTCTTGGTCATACCAGGACTGCCCATGAGGAAACAGGCTCTCTATATGAGGAACTGTCTAGATACTAAGATATGAGACCTCTAGGTTGGTACAGAGGACCTAAATTTCAGAGCAAGGGCAGTGTGTTTTTGAGCATTTTCTGAGCTTTGCAAGCACATTTCTGAGTAACGCCAGGTCTGCTCATGAGAAAACAGGCTTCAGGTGTGTGTCTGAGGGTGCTGAGTACCATACTGTGCTTACCTAGATGAGGTAACTTTCCATGGCAAATCGGCACGTGACCAGGAGTTGTGAGCCATCAACTTGCTTCAGAAATCTTGAATGGTGGACTAAAGTTTGCACTGTCAGAAGTAAGAAAAAAGTAATTGGGTGGATTTTCAAGCAATTGCTAGCCACACCTCTTTATGGCTCCAGAGAGATAAATACAAATTGTGCACCCTAGGCCCTTTATTCAGGTTCACACACGGGATGTGTTCCCTCGTGATTCAAGAAATTTCCAGACAGACCTTTGCTCCCCAGAGTTCTTCTACAGAGAAAACTGGTTGGAACAGCCATTTGGATGTTGCTTTGCCTTTCCCTGTGAGTGTGGGGCCGCTACTTATGGTCACAGCCTCAAGGAGATATTGCCACTGAAAATAGACTCGCAAGCAAGCACTTTTCAAGCAGAGTGTGACTCTCAGGTCGCAGAATGTGAAGAAAGCTATCTTCCTTTGAGGAAGGAAAGACGTCCACAGAGAGTGTGTTTTCAAACCTCTATCTTGCAGGAAATTTTGAGCTTCTAAAACATGAGACCAGCAGGTCTGCTGAGAGGACCTATATTCCTGAGTCAGGGCCGTGTGTCTCCCTGTAATTTCCGAGTCTGACAAACACATTCCTAGATCATAACGGTACTGACCATGAGAAAGCTGGCAGCAGGAGTGTGTCTGAAAGGGCTGAGTGCCTTACTGTGGTCAACTGTGTGAGGTGACATTCCAGTGACAGGCTCAAAGCTCCAAGGTGTGAGCCACCCGCTTGCTTCAGAAACCCCAAAAGGTAGAGCAAAGCTAGCTCTGTCAGAGGTAAGAAAAGAGCAATTGGACGGATTTTCAAGCTGTTGCTAGGCCGAACCACTTTAGGGCCCCCTGAGAGAAAAATGTGAATTGTGCCCTGTAGGTCAGGTATCCAGGTTCAAACACAGGGTGTGTCCCAGCAGGATCCAAGAATTTTCCACAGAACTAGGCTCACTAGACCTCTCCTGCTGGGAAAATGGGATGGAACAGACATTGGAAGTTGGTTTGCCCCTCCCTATTGTCACAGACTCAAGGAGAAAGTGCCCCTGAAAGATGACCTCCAAGCAAGCACTTTTCAAGCAGTGTGTGACTCTCAGTTCACAGAATGCAGGGAAAGATATCTTCCCTCAAGGAAAGAAAGGCATCAAAAGAGAGTGTATTCTCAACCCTCTATCTTGCAGGAACTGTTTAGCTTCCCAGATGGGAGGCCTCCAGTAGTGCTCAGAGGAACTAAATTCCAGAGTCAAGGCCATGTTTCTCCCTGCACTTTCCAAGCCTTGCAAAGCCATTCCTAGGTTATACCAGTACTGCACATGAGGAAGCAGTCTGCGAGAGTGTGTCCAAGAGGACTAGGTTCCTCACTATACTCACTTCAGCGAGGTGGCATTCCACTGTAAAAAGGCCCACAGCTGGGAGTTGAAATTCACCCACTTGCTTCAGAAATCAAAAAGGAAGGAGCAAATCTAGCTCTCTCAGAATCAAGAAAAGAGCAAGTGGATGGATTTTCAAGCTGTTGCTAGGCTACATTGCTTTAAGGTCCACAGAGAGAAACACAAATTGTGCCCCCTCATTCTGGTATCCTGGTTCACAAACAGGGTGTGTCCCCAAAGGATCCAAGAATTTTCCAGACAGACTTACGTTCACTAGAGTTCTCCTACAGAGAAAACGGGATGGAACAGACATTTAGATATTGCCTTGTCTTTCCCAGTGAGTGTGGAACCCCTCTGTTTGACTACAGCCCCAAGTGGAAATTACCATTGAAAACTCATGTCTAAGCGAGCACTTTTCAAGCACTGTGTGACTCTCAGTTCGCAGGATACTGGCAAACCTATATTTCTTCAAGGAAGGAAAGGCACCCACAGAGAGTGTGTTTTCAAACCTGTTCCTTGCAGGAACTCTTTAGCTCCTAAGACATGAACCCTCTAGTTCTGCTCAGAGGACCTAAATTCGAGAGCCTGTGCCCTGTGTCTTGGTGCATTTTCCCACCTTTCAAACACATATCTAGGTGATACTGGTACTGCCCTTGAGGAAGCAGACTGTGGGAATATGTCTCAGAGTGCTGGGTCCCTTACTGTGGTCACCTCTGTAAGGTGACACTCCAGTGTAAATAGGCCCAAAGATAGGAGTTGCGAGCCGCCCATGTGCTTCAGAAACCCCAGGGGTGGAACAAAGTTAGCTCTGTCAAAAGTAAGAAAATGGCAATTGGACGGATTTTCAAGATGTGGATAGGTTACACCACTTTAGGGCCACCCGAGAAAAATATGCAAATTTGAACCTGGGTGTCCAGATTAACGCACAGGGTGTTTCCCCACCTGATCCAAGAATTTTTCAGACAGACCTAGGTTCACTGGAGCTCTCCTGCAGAGGAAACATACATCCAGAGTCTCCAGTGTGAACCCTCCAAAATCTATACCTGGTGTCACGAATCCACAGTCTCCAGGATGACCCTACCCTCAAGATCCTGTACCTGGGGTCACAAGTCCACTATTTCCATGTCGAGTCCACCTCCAAGAACTTGAACTTGTGGTCACATGTCCAGAGTCTTCAGGGTGACCCCACCTCCCCGAAGCTACTGGTGTGAAGCATCCACAGTTTTAAGGATGGACCCAATTCCCAGAACCTGTAGCTGGGGTCACACTTCCAAATTCTAAGGGTTACCCCACCTCCCACACATTGAACCTGGTTTCCCATGTCCCTGTTAGCCAAGGTTACCCTCTCCATGACCCTGTAATGGGGATCACATGTCCACAGTCTGCTGTGTGTCGTCACTTCCCAGACCCTTCACCTAGAGTCACAATCACAGTTTCCAGGTTACTCCTTTGCAGAGCCTGCACCTGGAGTCACTTATCCACAGTCTCCAGGGTGACTCATTCAAAACCCCACACTGGGGCTCACATGACCACAGTCTCCAGGGTGACCCAAGCACCCAGATCCTGCACCCAGGGTCACATATCCACAGGCTCCAGGGTGTACCTCTTGCAGACCCTGCACCTGGGGTCACATATCTACAGCCTCCAGTGTGATCCCCATCCCCAGACCTGATTTGGGTGAGAAATATCCATAGTCTCCAGACTCACACCTTGGATCACATATCCACAGTCTCCAGAGTCACACCTTGGGTCACATAGCCATAGTCAGCAGGGTGAACTCACCTCCCAGAGCCTGTACATGGTGTCAAATGTGCACATTCTCCAGGGTTACCACCCTTCCAACATGCTGTACCTGGGTCAAAAGCCCACAATCTCAAGGGTGACCCCCTCTCAGACCCTGTTCCTGGGGTCACATGTCCAGAATCTCCAGAATGATCTACCTCCAAGATGAAGCACCTGATGTCACATGTCAACAGTCTCCAAGGTGACCCCGTCCTCAGAATCTGCACCTGTGGTTACATTTCTCCAGTCTGCAGGATGACCCCCAATCTCAGTATTTGTATTATGTGTCACATGTACATAGTCACCAGGGTAACCACTGCAGGCCCTTTTTCTGACATAACATTTCCACAGACTCCTGAAGAACTCCCTTCCCAGACTCTGAACCTGGGATCCTACCTCCAGGGTCTCGAGGGTGATGCCCTTCCCTGTCCCTTCACCTGGTGTCAAACATCCACAGTCTCCATGGTAACATCCACACCAAAGTCTGATATTGGGGACACAGATCCATAGTCTTCTGGGTCGCAACCCCTCCCAGATCATGCACCTGGTCTCACATGTCCTCAGTCTCCAGGTTGACACCCCTCCCAGACACTGCAGCTGGGGTTACACATCCACAGTCTCCAAGGTGAACCCACCTCACTGACTATTGTACCTCTGGCCACATGGCCTCAGTCTCCAGGGTGACCCTATATCTCAGACACTGTACTTGAGGTTACATATCAACGGTGTCCAGGATGACACCTCTCCCCAGACCCTGTACCTGGGGTCGCATTTGCACAGTCTCCAGGGCGATGCTATATTCCCAACCCTGTACCTGGGGTCACAGGTCGCAGTCACCAGGCTTTCCCCACC
Organism: Muntiacus reevesi; assembly: GCF_963930625.1. NCBI lineage: Eukaryota > Metazoa > Chordata > Mammalia > Artiodactyla > Cervidae > Muntiacus > Muntiacus reevesi. Next base: position 566,517 of record NW_027077941.1, read on the forward strand.
CTCAAGAGCCTTTACCTGGGGTCATACGTCCACAGACTCCAGGGTGACTCCCTCCCAGACCCTTCACCTGGCATCCTATGTCCACAGTCTCCTGTGTGATATCACTTCCCAGACCCTATACCTGTGGTCACAGATCCACAGTCTCCATGGTGATCCCCTTCCCAGACCCTGTAATTTGGATCCCATGTCCTCAGTCTCCAGTGTGACACCACCTCTCATACCTTGTACTTTGGTGACTTGTCCACAGTTTCCAGGATGACCCAAACGGTGCATGTGGAGTCACATGTCCACATTCTGCAAAGTGACCCCAGTCCCTAACCCTGAACCTTAGTCACACAGCCACAGTTTCCAGAATGACCTCACTCCAGACCCTGCACATAGGGTCACACCTCCACCTTCTCCATATTGACCCCCTCCTTGAACTTCTATCAGGTTTCACACATGCACCATCTCCACAGTGACCACCACCAGATCCTGTAGCTGTGGTCAGGGTCCGCAGTCTGCAGGGTGAGACCATTTTGTACCTTAAACCTTGGTTCACCTAGCCAGTCTCCAGGGTCATCCCTGCCAAACCTGCACCTGGGGTCACATGTCCATACTCTCCATGGTGACATCCCCCAGGCCCTGTACTGCTGCTGCTGTTGCTGCTGCTGCTAAGTCATGCCAGTCGTGTCCAACTCTGCGACCCCATAGATGGCATCCCACCAGGCTCCCCCATCCCTGAGATTCTCCAGGCAAGAACACTGGAGTGGGTTGCCATTTCCTTCTCCAAAGCATGAGAGTGAAAAGGGAAAATGAAGTCACTCAGTCATGTCTGACTCTTAGGGACCCCATAGACTGCAGCCTACCAGGCTCCTCCATCCATGGGATTTTCCAAGCAAGAGTACTGGAGTGGGTTGCCCACTCCAGTACCTAGTGTCATATATCTGCGCAGACCCTATACGTAGTGTCATATATCCACAGTTTCCCGGGTTACCCCACTTCCCATATCATGCACCTGGGATCACATGCTCAGTCTGCAAGGTGACCCCGATCCCATTCCTGTACCTTGTGTCACAAGTCCACAGCCACCAGGATGGCCCCACCCTCAAGATCCCATACCTGGGGTCACACTCCTGTCTCCAGTGTGATCTCACCTCCCAGAAACTTTACCTGGGAATAAACGTCTACTGTTTTCAGGATGGTCCCAACTCCCTGAAACAGTACCTGGAGTCACTCTTCCATAGACATTGAGACTGTTCCATGCCCCTGGTCCACAGGGTTACACCCTCCAAGACCCTGTAATGTGGTTTACATGTCCACAGTCTCCTGTATGTCATCACTTCCCAGAACCTTCACCTGCAGGCACACAAACAGAGGTTCCAGGATGACTCCCTCATAGACCCTGCACTTGGAGCCACATATCCACAGTCTCACAGGTGACTCATCCAAATCACTGTACCAGGGCTCACATAACCACAGTCTTCCAGATGCTGGACTATTGACCCCAGCACCCAGTGTCACATGTCCACAGATTCTAGCATGGCCTCACACTCCAGACACTGTACCTTGGGACACATACCCACAGTCTCTAGGGTGAACACCCTCCTAGACACTGTACATGGTGTCACATGGGCACATTCACCAACTCCCAAACCCTGTACCTAGGGTCACACGTAGATAGTCTCAGGGTGACCCCACTTGCCAGAACTTGCACCTGGGTTCATATGTCCGCAGCGCCCAGGGTAACACCACCTGTCAAACAATTGTACTCGGTTCAAACACCCACTGGTTCTAGGGTGACACCAATTCCAAGCCCATGAACCTAGCTAGGGTCACATCCATGGTCTCCTGGGTGGCAACCCCTCCCAGATCATGCACCAGGTCTCACACCTCCGCAGTCTCCAGGGTGACTACACCTCACAGAATATTGTAATTCTGGTCACATTGCCCCAGTCTCCAGGTTGACCCCGTATCTCTAACCCTCTACCTGGGGTTACATGTACATGTTGGCCAGGAATACACGCCTCCCCAGACTCTGTACACGTGATTACATTGGCACAGTCGCCAGGGTGACTCCAACTTCCCCACCCTATACCTGGGGTCACATGTCCAGAGTCTCCTGGATTTACCCACATTCAAGGGCTAGTAACTGGGATCACATGTCCACAGTCTCGAGGCTTTCCCCACCCACAAGTGCCTGTACCCAGGGTCACACGTCAACTGACTCCAGGGTGACTCCCTCCCAGACCGTTCACCTGGCATCCCATGTCCCTAGACTTTTGTGTGATGTCATTTCCCAGACTCTGCACATGTACTAACAGATTCACAGGCTCCGTGGTGACCCCCTTCCTGGTCTCTGTAACTTGGGTCACATGTTCTCAGTATCCGGTGTGACCCGACCTCTCATGCCCTATACCTTTGGTGACTTGGCCACAGATTCCAGGGTAACCCTCCCCTGCCAGACCCTGTGCTTATTTACACACATCCACAATCTCCAGGATGTTCGCCCTCCCATACCCTGCACCTGGAGTCACATGTCAACAGTTTCCAGCGTGAACCCCACTTTGCCCACTGCACCTGGGCTCACATATCCACATCATGCAGGGTGACACCCCTTCCAGACCATTTCCCTGCCATTAAATGCCTGCAGTCCCCAGAGTGACCCCGTACCTCCCAGACACTGTACCTGAGGTCACATATACAGAGTTTCCTGGATCACCCCCATCCTAGACCCTGTACCTGGGTTCAGATATCCTAGTGTCTTGGGGGACCCAGGTCAGACCTTGCATCTAGGGTCGAATGCCCACTATCCAGGATGACTTGCCTCCCCAATCAGTGCATCTGGGGTCATATGTCCACAATCTTCAAAGTGACCCCATCCCCTAACCCTGCACCTTACTCACACATCCACAGTCTCCAGAGTGATGTCCACTGTCTCACGGGTGACCTCTTCCCTGAACTTGTTCCAGATTTCACACGATCACCAATGCCACAGTGACCACCAGCAGATCCTGAACTTGTGGTCACAGTTCAACAGTCTGCCTGATGAGACCCATTTTGTACCCTGAACCTTGTGAACCTGCACCTGGGATCACAAGTCCATATTCTCCATGGTGTCATCCCCCAGACCCTGTACCTAGTGTCATATATACAGTCTCCTGGACTTCCCCACTTCCAATACCATGCACCTGTGATCACACATCCACAGTATCCAGGGTGATCCCCCTCCTAAACCTGTACCTGGTGTCACAAGTCGACAGACTCCAGGATGACTCTACCGTTAAGACCCTGTACCTAGGGTCACAAGTCCACTGTTTCCAGGGTGAGACCCCTCCCAGACTCTGCACTTGGGGTCACTTGTCGAGAGTCTCCAGGGTGACCCCACCTCCCAGAAACTGTACCTAGGGTGAAACATCCACAGTCACTCAGGTTGGCCCCAATTCCCAGAACCTGTACCTGGGGTCCCACTTCCATAGTCTCGGTTACCACACGCCAAGACATTTAACATGGTGTCCCATGATCTTGGATGCCAGGGTTACCCCCTCCAAGACCCTGTAATGGGGTCACATGTTCACAGTCTCCAGAGTGTCGTCACTTCCCAGACCCTCCACCTGGAGTCACACAAACACAGGTTCCAAGGTGACTCCCTCGCAGGCCCTGCACCTGGAGTCACATATTCACAATCTCACCTTGGGGAATCCCATTCAGACCCTGGATCTACGGTCACGTATCCAGTCTCCAAGATGATTTGCCTCCCAAATGGTGCATTTGAGGTCACATGACCACAATCTTCAAAGTAAACGCATCCCCTAACCCTGCATCTAAGTCACACGGCAAATAGTTTCCAGAGTGACCTCAACCCAGACCCTGAAACGAGGGTCACATGTACACAGTCTTGGAGGGTGACTCCCTCCATGAACTTGTACTAGGTTTCATACGTCCATCATCGCCACAGTGACTACCACCAGATCCTGTACCTGTGGTCATAGATCCACAGTCTACAGGGTGAAACCCTTTTCCTACCCTGAACTTTGGGTCACACGACCACAGTCTCCAGGGTGACCCCACCCAAACCTGCACCTGGGGTCACATGTCCACACTTTCCATGGGGACATACCTGAGACCCTGTACCTACTGTCATATATCCACAATCTCCTAGGTTACCAAACTTCCCATACCATACACCTGTGATCACATGTCCACAGTCTCGAAGGTGGCCCCCTGTATAACCTGTACTTGGTGTCACAAGTCCACAGCCTCCAGGTGACCCCACCCTCAAGATCCTGTATCTGGGGTCACAAGTCCACTTTTTCCATGGTGAGTCTACCTCCCAGACCCTGCATTTGGGGTCACATGTCCAGAGTCTTCAGGGTGACCCCACCTCACAGAAACCATACCTCGGGTGAAATGTCCACCATTTTCAGGATGGCACCAACTCCCAGAACCTGTACCTGGGGTCACACTTCCATACTCTCAGGGTATCCCCACCTCCCAGACATATAACCTTGCATCCCATGACCCTGGCCACAAAGGTTCCCCCCTCCAAGACCCTGTAATAGGGGTCACATGTCCACAGTCTCCTGTTTGTCAAAACTTTGTAGACCTCACCTGGAGTCACACAAACACAGGTTCCATGGTGACTCCCTTGCAGACTCTGCACCTGGAATCACATATTCACAGGCTCCAGGGTGACCCCCTCGGAAATCCTGTACCTGAGATCACATATCTACAGTCTCCAGGGTGAATCCCATCCCCACACACTGTCTGAGCGCAATCATCCAGTCTCCCATGAGACCCCAATGTCAAGAACTCATCCCTTGTGCTAGAAGTCTACATTCTCCAGGGTGACATTATTTCCCACACCCTGCACCTTGGGTAGCATATTCACAGTCTCCAAGGTGACCTTACCTCCCAGACCCTTTACCTGGGGTCACATGTGCAAATTATCCAGGATTCCCGCCACTCCAACACCCTGCACCTGGGTCAAAAGCCCACAGTCTCAAGGGTGACCTCCTATCTGACCATGTTCCTGAGGTACATGGCCAGAATCTCCAGGATGATCTTGAAAGGTATTGCTGAACCACGCAAAGACATTGGAATTCTTGGCCTCCAGAGGAGATGAATTCAATTCAGGTCCAGAGACGAGGCTTGATTGCTTAGAGCTTTTGTGTAATAAAGTTGTATTAAAGTATAAAGGAGATAGAGAAATCTTCTGACATAGGCATCAGAAGAGGGCAGAAAGAGTAGCCCCTTGCACGTGTTAGCAATGGAATTATATGGCTCAAATGGTAAAGCATCTGTCTGCATTGCTGGAGACCCAGGTTAGATCCCTGGGTCAGGAAGATCTCCTGGAGAAGGAAATGGCCACCCACTCCAGTACATTTGCCTGGAAAACCCCATGGACAGAGGAGCCTGGTAGGCTACAGTCCATGGGGCCACAAAGAGTTGGACATGACTGAGCAACTTTACTTTACTTTTAATTAGTTATTCATATCAGTTCAGTTCCGTTCAGTCGCTCAGTCATGTCTGACTCTTTGGGACCCCATGAATCACAGCACGCCAAGCCTCCCTGTCAGTCACCAACTCCCGGAGATTTCTCGAACTCATGTACATCGAGTCGGTGATGCCATGCAGCCATCTCATCCTCTGTCATCCCCTTTTCCTCCTGTCCCCAATCCCTTACAGCATCAGGGTATTTTCCAATGAGTCAGCTCTTCGCACCAGGTGGCCAAATTATGGGAGTTTCAGCTTCAGAATCAGTCGTTCCAATCAACACCCTGGACTGATCTCCTTTAGGATGTACTAGTTGGATGCCCTTGCAGTTCAAGGAACTCTCAAGAGTCCTCTCCAACACCACAGTTCAAAAGCATAAACTCTTCGGTGCTCAACTTTCTTCACAGTCCAATTCTCACATCTGTACATGACCACTGGAAAAACCATAGCCTTGAACAGAGGGACCTTTGTTGGCAAAGTAGTGTCTCTGCTTTTTATTATGCTATCTAGGTTGGTCATAACTTTCCTTCCAAGGAGTAATTTTCTTTTAATTTCATGGCTGCAATCACCATCTGCAGTGATTTTGGAGCCCAAAAAGATAACATCTTACACTGCTTCCACTGTTTCCCCATAGATTTCCCATGGAGTGATGGGACCTGTTGCCATGATGTTAGTTTTCTGAATATTGAGCTGTAAGCCAACTTTTTCACTCTCCTCTTTCACTTTCATCAAGAGGCTTTTTAGTTCTTCTTCACTTTCTGCCATAAGGGTGGTGTCATCTGCATGTCTGAGATTATTGATATTTCTCTTAATTCCAGCTTGTGCTTCTTCCAGCCCAGCATTTCTCATGATGTACTCGGCATATAAGTTAAATAAGCAGGGTGACAACGTACAGTCTTGACGTACTCCTTTTCCTATTTGGAACCAGTCTGTTGTTCCATGTCCAGTTCTAACTGTTGTTTCCTGACCTGCATACAGGTTTCTCAAGAGGCAGGTCAGGTCGTCTGGTAGTCCCATCTCTTTCAGAATTTTCCACAGTTAATTGTGATCCACACAGTCAAAGGCTTTGGTGTAGTCAATAAATCAGAAATAGATTTTTTTTTCTGGGACTCTCTTGCTTTTTCAATGATCCAGCAGATGTTGGCAGTTTGATCTCTGGTTCCTCTGCCTTTTCTAAAGCCAGCTTGAACATCTGGAAGTTCACAGTTCACGTATTGCTGAAGCCTGGCTTGGAGAATTTTGAGCATTACTTTACTAGCATGTGAGATGAGCATAATTGTGTGGTATTTTGAGCATTCTTTGGGATTACCTTTCTTTCTATTTGGAATGAAAACTGACCTTTTCCAGTCCTGTGGCCACTGCTGAGATTTCCAAATTTGCAGGCATTATGAGGGCAGCACTTTCACAGCATCATCTTTCAGTATTTGAAATACTTCAACTGGAATTCCATCAACTCCACTAGCTTTGTTCTTACGATGCTTTCTAATTGCCACTTGACTTCACACTCCAGGATGTCTCGCTCTAGGTGAGTGATCACACCGTTGTGATTATCTGGGTCATGAAGATATTTTCTACAGTACTTCTGTGTATTCTTGCCACATCTTCTTAATAGCTTATGCTTCTGCTAGGTCCATAGCATTTCTATCTTTTATCAAACCCAGTTTTGCATGAAGTGTTCCCTTGGTATCTCTAATTTTCTTGAAGAGATCTCTAGTCTATCCCATTCAGTTCTTTTCCTGATTCACACGTGATGCACACAAGGTGCACATGAGGTGCACACGTGATGCCCACGTGATGAACACGTGATGCACACGTGATGCTCATGTGATGAACATGTGGTGCACAAGTGAGGCACACGTGATGAACACGTGATTCACACGTGATGCACATGTAATGAACACGTGATGCACACATAACACACACGTGATGAATACGTGATGAACAAGTGATTCACAGGTGACACACACGTGGCGCACACGTGACGAACACGTGTTGCACAAGTGATGCACATGTGATGGACATATGATTCACACGTGAAGAACACGTGACTCACATGTGATGAACACGTGCCTCACACATGATGAACACGTGATGCACACGTGATGAAAACATGATGCACACGTCACACAGACGTTGTGAACAAGTGAACAACACGTGAGGCACATGTGATGAACAAGTCATGAACACGTGATGCACACGTGATGCACACGTGATTCACGCATGATACACATGTGACTCACACGTGATGAACCCGTGATGCACACATAACCCATATGTGATGAATACGTGATGTACACATGACACACACGTGACGCACACGTGACAAACACGTGATGCACACGAGATGCACACGCGACGCACATGTGATGCACACATGATGGACACGTGATCAACACGTGACACACACGTGATGAACACATGATTCACACATGACGCAAACTTGATGCACACGTGATGCGCACGTGACGAACACGTGACGCACACGTGTCGCACATGTGATGCACATGTGATGCACACGTAACACATATGTGATGAATACGTGATGCAGACGTGACACACACGTGACGAACACCTGACGCACACATGACGAACATGTGATGCACACGAGACGCACATGTAACTCACACGTGATGTACACATGATGGACACGTGATGAACACGTGACACACACGTGACGAACACGTGATTCACACGTGACGCAAACTTGATGCACACGTGATGCACACGTGATGAACACGTGACGAACACATGTCGCACACATGATGAACTCGTGACGCACACGTAACGCACACGTGATGGACACGTGATGCACCAGTGACGCACACGTGATGGACACGTGATGCACACATGACGCACCCGTGACGCACACGTGATTCCCACATGCACACACGTGATGCACACGTGACACACAAGTGACGCACATGTGATGAACACGTGATTCACCCGTCATGGACACGTGACACACACCTGATGAACACGTGACTCACACGTGATGGACATGTCACGCACACGTGATGCACACGTGACACACACGTGACACACACATGATGGACACGTGATTCACACTTGATGCACACGTGATTCACACGTGATTCACTCATTTCAACTCGAGATGAGGCCCGATTCCCCTTCATTGGCTCCAGAGCCATCCCACTTTCCCCATCAAACACGACAAGGCGCTTGACTTCCTTTAGGCAACTCCAGGGAATCCCCGAGAACACTGTCATAAGTCTAGAGGAACACCAAGCGTAACACAGCAACTCGAGGAAAGCGCCATGTACCCCAAATCGTCTCGAGATTAGAGTTGATTTCCTGGCTTCAACTCAAGAGGTATGCCAACTTTCCACAAGCACCTCTAGAGGAGGCTTCTCTCAGCAATAGGTATGTAAGTTGGACCATGAGTTTGCTGCCTGAAGTGGAATGGGCCCCGAGATGCCCTGACTCAAAAGAAGGCCCGATTTCTCTGCAGTGGCTTTAATGCAGGCTCGTCTTTCATCTCACCAGATGAAAGGATGTCTGAATCCCCTGTGGAGACCCTAGAGAAAGCCCTAGTTCCCCATCTCATCTCGACAGGAGGCCTCACATGACTTTGATACCTAGAGAGGCACCAAGAGTTCATTGCTTCAAGAGGTGACTATGCCTGACTCCTCTTGAAAAGTGATAGGAATCCCAATATCCATGTCACAAGTAGAAAGGGATTTTGGGTCTCCCGCCTCATCTCCAAAAGCGTCCCTATTGCCTGCCAAGCCTCGAAGAGATTCCCGAGGTGTCCCTCTTAACTAGACAGGAGTCCTGACATAGCTGAACAAATCCGAGTTTTGAAGGGCCATCCCCACCGTAACTCGAGAATATACCCCAGGATCCCACCGTAACTCGAGAAAAACCATGATACTTCTCCCTGGCCACGAGATGAGCCCCGGTTCCTCTGCATTGCGTGCAGAGCAATTCTGTGTTCCCCATCAAACATGTAAGGAGCCTTGACTTGCTTGATGGGACACCAGAGAGTACCCAAGAACACTGTAACAAGTCTAGAGTGACCGTGAGGTTAGTGCAGAAACGGGAAATAGATCCGTCTACCCCAAATCAACTCGAGATGCTGCCCCTTTCCCCTGCATTGGCTCCAGAGTCATTCTGCGTTCCCCATCTAACACAAGTGGCATGACTTCATTAAGCAACTCCAGAGATTCCCCAAGAACACTGTCCCAAGTGTAGAGGAACACCAGGTGCAACACAGCAACTCGAGGAAAGCCCCATGTACCCCAAATCGTCTTGAGATTTAGAGCTGATTTCCCTGCTTCGACTCAAGAGGTATGCCAACTTTCTGCAAGCACCTCAAGAGGAGGCTTCTCTCAGCAATATGTATGTGAGTTGGACCCTGAGTTTGCTTCCTGAAGTGGAATGAACACCAAGATGACCTGACTCAAAAGAAGGCCAGATTTCCCTGCAGTGGCTTTAATGTAGGCTCGTCTTTCATCTCACAAGATGAAGGGATGTCTGAATCCCCTGTGGAGGACCTAGAGGAAACCCTATGTCCCCGCCTCATCTCGACAGGAGGCCTCACATCCCTTTGACACCTCGAGAGGCACGCGGAGTTCAATTCTTAGAAGGTGACGATGCCTGACTCCTCTTGAAATGTGATAGGGATCCCAATATCACTGTGGCAACTGGAATTGGACCCAGGGTCTCCCGCCTCACTTCAAGAAGCGTCCCTATTGCCCTGCCAAGCCTCAAAGAGATTCCTGAGGTGTCTCTCATAACTAGACAAGAGTCCTGATGTCGCTTAACAAACAGGAGTTTTGAAAGTCTATCCCCACCTTAACTCGAGAATATGCCCCACGTTCCCACCGCAACTTGAGATAAACCATGAGACTTCCCCCTGGCCGCAAGATGAGGCCTGATTGCTCTGCATTGCAGAGCAATTCCGTGTTCCCCATCAAACACGTAAGGAATCTTGACTTGCTTGATGGCATTCCAGAGAGTCCCCAAGAACACTGTCACAAGTCTAGAGGGACCCTTGTGTCACCGCAGCAATGCGAAATAGCTCCATACTGCAAATCAACTCGAGCCGAGGCCCAATTCCCCTGCATTTGCTCCAGAGCCATCCCGTGTTCCCCATCAAACAGGAGTAGTGGCTTTACTTCCTTTAGGCAACTCCAGAGATTCCCCGAGAACACCGTCCCAAGTCTGGAGGAACACCAGTTGCAACACAGCACCTCGAAGATAGCCCCATGTACCCCAAATCGTCTCGAGATTAGAGCTGATTCCCTGGCTTTGACTCAAGTGGTATGCCAACTTTCCACAAGCACCTCTAGAGGAGGCTTCTCTCAGCAATAGGTATGTGAGTTGGACCCTGAGTTTGCTGCGTCAAATGGAATGGACACCGAGATGCCCTGACTCAAAAGAAGGCCTGATTTCCCTGCAGTGGCTTGAATGGAGGCTTGTCTTTCATCTCACCAGACAATGGGATGTCTGAATCCCTTGTGGAGACCCTAGAGAAAGCCCTAGTTCCCCTCCTCCTCTCGACAGGAGGCCTCACATGCCTTTGACACCTAGAGAGGCACCAAGAGTTCATTGCTTCAAGAGGTGACGATGCCTGACTCCTCTTGAAAAGTGATAGGAATCCCAGTATCCCTGTGGCAACTGGAAAGGGACCCTGGGTCTCCCGCCTCACCTCTAGCAGCGTCCCTATTGATGTGTCAACCCTCGAAGAGATTCCTGAGGTGTCCCTCATAACTAGACAGGAGTCCTATACCTTTGGTGACTTGGCCACAGATTCCAGGGTAACCCTCCCCTGCCAGACCCTGTGCTTATTTACACACATCCACAATCTCCAGGATGTTCGCCCTCCCATACCCTGCACCTGGAGTCACATGTCAACAGTTTCCAGCGTGAACCCCACTTTGCCCACTGCACCTGGGCTCACATATCCACATCATGCAGGGTGACACCCCTTCCAGACCATTTCCCTGCCATTAAATGCCTGCAGTCCCCAGAGTGACCCCGTACCTCCCAGACACTGTACCTGAGGTCACATATACAGAGTTTCCTGGATCACCCCCATCCTAGACCCTGTACCTGGGTTCAGATATCCTAGTGTCTTGGGGGACCCAGGTCAGACCTTGCATCTAGGGTCGAATGCCCACTATCCAGGATGACTTGCCTCCCCAATCAGTGCATCTGGGGTCATATGTCCACAATCTTCAAAGTGACCCCATCCCCTAACCCTGCACCTTACTCACACATCCACAGTCTCCAGAGTGATGTCCACTGTCTCACGGGTGACCTCTTCCCTGAACTTGTTCCAGATTTCACACGATCACCATTGCCACAGTGACCACCAGCAGATCCTGAACTTGTGGTCACAGTTCAACAGTCTGCCTGATGAGACCCATTTTGTACCCTGAACCTTGTGAACCTGCACCTGGGATCACAAGTCCATATTCTCCATGGTGTCATCCCCCAGACCCTGTACCTAGTGTCATATATACAGTCTCCTGGACTTCCCCACTTCCAATACCATGCACCTGTGATCACACATCCACAGTATCCAGGGTGATCCCCCTCCTAAACCTGTACCTGGTGTCACAAGTCGACAGACTCCAGGATGACTCTACCGTTAAGACCCTGTACCTAGGGTCACAAGTCCACTGTTTCCAGGGTGAGACCCCTCCCAGACTCTGCACTTGGGGTCACTTGTCGAGAGTCTCCAGGGTGACCCCACCTCCCAGAAACTGTACCTAGGGTGAAACATCCACAGTCACTCAGGTTGGCCCCAATTCCCAGAACCTGTACCTGGGGTCCCACTTCCATAGTCTCGGTTACCACACGCCAAGACATTTAACATGGTGTCCCATGATCTTGGATGCCAGGGTTACCCCCTCCAAGACCCTGTAATGGGGTCACATGTTCACAGTCTCCAGAGTGTCGTCACTTCCCAGACCCTCCACCTGGAGTCACACAAACACAGGTTCCAAGGTGACTCCCTCGCAGGCCCTGCACCTGGAGTCACATATTCACAATCTCACCTTGGGGAATCCCATTCAGACCCTGGATCTACGGTCACGTATCCAGTCTCCAAGATGATTTGCCTCCCAAATGGTGCATTTGAGGTCACATGACCACAATCTTCAAAGTAAACGCGTCCCCTAACCCTGCATCTAAGTCACACGGCAAATAGTTTCCAGAGTGACCTCAACCCAGACCCTGAAACGAGGGTCACATGTACACAGTCTTGGAGGGTGACCCCCTCCGTGAACTTGTACTAGGTTTCATACGTCCATCATCGCCACAGTGACTACCACCAGATCCTGTACCTGTGGTCATAGATCCACAGTCTACAGGGTGAAACCCTTTTCCTACCCTGAACTTTGGGTCACACGACCACAGTCTCCAGGGTGACCCCACCCAAACCTGCACCTGGGGTCACATGTCCACACTTTCCATGGGGACATACCTGAGACCCTGTACCTACTGTCATATATCCACAATCTCCTAGGTTACCAAACTTCCCATACCATACACCTGTGATCACATGTCCACAGTCTCGAAGGTGGCCCCCTGTATAACCTGTACTTGGTGTCACAAGTCCACAGCCTCCAGGTGACCCCACCCTCAAGATCCTGTATCTGGGGTCACAAGTCCACTTTTTCCATGGTGAGTCTACCTCCCAGACCCTGCATTTGGGGTCACATGTCCAGAGTCTTCAGGGTGACCCCACCTCCCAGAAACCATACCTCGGGTGAAATGTCCACCATTTTCAGGATGGCACCAACTCCCAGAACCTGTACCTGGGGTCACACTTCCATACTCTCAGGGTATCCCCACCTCCCAGACATATAACCTTGCATCCCATGACCCTGGCCACAAAGGTTCCCCCCTCCAAGACCCTGTAATAGGGGTCACATGTCCACAGTCTCCTGTTTGTCAAAACTTTGTAGACCTCACCTGGAGTCACACAAACACAGGTTCCATGGTGACTCTCTTGCAGACTCTGCACCTGGAATCACATATTCACAGGCTCCAGGGTGACCCCCTCGGAAATCCTGTACCTGAGATCACATATCTACAGTCTCCAGGGTGAATCCCATCCCCACACACTGTCTGAGCGGAATCATCCAGTCTCCCATGAGACCCCAATGTCAAGAACTCATCCCTTGTGCTAGAAGTCTACATTCTCCAGGCTGACATTATTTCCCACACCCTGCACCTTGGGTAGCATATTCACAGTCTCCAAGGTGACCTTACCTCCCAGACCCTTTACCTGGGGTCACATGTGCAAATTATCCAGGATTCCCGCCACTCCAACACCCTGCACCTGGGTCAAAAGCCCACAGTCTCAAGGGTGACCTCCTATCTGACCATGTTCCTGAGGTACATGGCCAGAATCTCCAGGATGATCTTGAAAGGTATTGCTGAACCACGCAAAGACACTGGAATTCTTGGCCTCCAGAGGAGATGAATTCAATTCAGGTCCAGAGACGAGGCTTGATTGCTTAGAGCTTTTGTGTAATCAAGTTGTATTAAAGTATAAAGGAGATAGAGAAATCTTCTGACATAGGCATCAGAAGAGGGCAGAAAGAGTAGCCCCTTGCACGTGTTAGCAATGGAATTATATGGCTCAAATGGTAAAGCATCTGTCTGCAATGCTGGAGACCCAGGTTAGATCCCTGGGTCAGGAAGATCTCCTGGAGAAGGAAATGGCCACCCACTCCAGTACATTTGCCTGGAAAACCCCATGGACAGAGGAGCCTGGTAGGCTACAGTCCATGGGGCCACAAAGAGTTGGACATGACTGAGCAACTTTACTTTACTTTTAATTAGTTATTCATATCAGTTCAGTTCCGTTCAGTCGCTCAGTCATGTCTGACTCTTTGGGACCCCATGAATCACAGCACGCCAAGCCTCCCTGTCAGTCACCAACTCCCGGAGATTTCTCGAACTCATGTACATCGAGTCGGTGATGCCATGCAGCCATCTCATCCTCTGTCATCCCCTTTTCCTCCTGTCCCCAATCCCTTACAGCATCAGGGTATTTTCCAATGAGTCAGCTCTTCGCACCAGGTGGCCAAATTATGGGAGTTTCAGCTTCAGAATCAGTCGTTCCAATCAACACCCTGGACTGATCTCCTTTAGGATGTACTAGTTGGATGCCCTTGCAGTTCAAGGAACTCTCAAGAGTCCTCTCCAACACCACAGTTCAAAAGCATAAACTCTTCGGTGCTCAACTTTCTTCACAGTCCAATTCTCACATCTGTACATGACCACTGGAAAAACCATAGCCTTGAACAGAGGGACCTTTGTTGGCAAAGTAGTGTCTCTGCTTTTTATTATGCTATCTAGGTTGGTCATAACTTTCCTTCCAAGGAGTAATTTTCTTTTAATTTCATGGCTGCAATCACCATCTGCAGTGATTTTGGAGCCCAAAAAGATAAAATCTTACACTGCTTCCACTGTTTCCCCATCGATTTCCCATGGAGTGATGGGACCTGTTGCCATGATCTTAGTTTTCTGAATGTTGAGCTGTAAGCCAACTTTTTCACTCTCCTCTTTCACTTTCATCAAGAGGCTTTTTAGTTCTTCTTCACTTTCTGCCATAAGGGTGGTGTCATCTGCATGTCTGAGATTATTGATATTTCTCTTGGCAATCTTAATTCCAGCTTGTGCTTCTTCCAGCCCAGCATTTCTCATGATGTACTGGGCATATAAGTTAAATAAGCAGGGTGACAACGTACAGTCTTGACGTACTCCTTTTCCTATTTGGAACCAGTCTGTTGTTCCATGTCCAGTTCTAACTGTTGCTTCCTGACCTGCATACAGGTTTCTCAAGAGGCAGGTCAGGTGGTCTGGTAGTCCCATCTCTTTCAGAATTTTCCACAGTTAATTGTGATCCACACAGTCAAAGGCTTTGGTGTAGTCAATAAATCAGAAATAGATTTTTTTTTCTGGGACTCTCTTGCTTTTTCAATGATCCAGCAGATGTTGGCAGTTTGATCTCTGGTTCCTCTGCCTTTTCTAAAGCCAGCTTGAACATCTGGAAGTTCACAGTTCACGTATTGCTGAAGCCTGGCTTGGAGAATTTTGAGCATTACTTTACTAGCGTGTGAGATGAGCATAATTGTGTGGTATTTTGAGCATTCTTTGGGATTACCTTTCTTTCTATTTGGAATGAAAACTGACCTTTTCCAGTCCTGTGGCCACTGCTGAGATTTCCAAATTTGCAGGCATTATGAGTGCAGCACTTTCACAGCATCATCTTTCAGTATTTGAAATACTTCAACTGGAATTCCATCAACTCCACTAGCTTTGTTCTTACGATGCTTTCTAATTGCCACTTGACTTCACACTCCAGGATGTCTCGCTCTAGGTGAGTGATCACACCGTTGTGATTATCTGGGTCATGAAGATATTTTCTACAGTACTTCTGTGTATTCTTGCCACATCTTCTTAATAGCTTATGCTTCTGCTACGTCCATAGCATTTCTATCTTTTATCAAACCCAGTTTTGCATGAAGTGTTCCCTTGGTATCTCTAATTTTCTAGAAGAGATCTCTAGTCTATCCCATTCAGTTCTTTTCCTGATTCACACGTGATGCACACAAGGTGCACATGAGGTGCACACGTGATGCCCACGTGATGAACACGTGATGCACACGTGATGCTCATGTGATGAACATGTGGTGCACAAGTGAGGCACACGTGATGAACACGTGATTCACACGTGATGCACATGTAATGAACAGGTCATGCACACGTGATTCACACGTGATACACACATAACACACACGTGATGAATACGTGATGAACAAGTGATTCACAGGTGACGCACACGTGGCGCACACGTGACGAACACGTGTTGCACAAGTGATGCACATGTGATGGACATATGATTCACACGTGAAGAACACGTGACTCACAAGTGATGAACACGTGCCTCACACATGATGAACACATGATGCACACGTGATGAAAACATGATGCACACGTCACACAGACGTTGTGAACAAGTGAACAACACGTGAGGCACATGTGATGAACAAGTCATGAACACGTGATGCACACATAACCCATATGTGATGAATACGTGATGCACACATGACACACACGTGACGCACACGTGACGAACACGTGATGCACACGAGATGCACACGTGACGCACATGTGATGCACACATGATGGACACGTGATCAACACGTGACACACACGTGATGAACACATGATTCACACATGACGCAAACTTGATGCACACGTGATGCGCACGTGACGAACACGTGACGCACACGTGTCGCACATGTGATGCACACGTAACACATATGTGATGAATATGTGATGCAGACGTGACACACACGTGACGAACACGTGACACACACATGACGAACATGTGATGCACACGAGACGCACATGTAACTCACACGTGATGTACACATGATGGACACGTGATGAACACGTGACACACACGTGACAAACACGTGATTCACACGTGACGCAAACTTGATGCACACGTGATGCACACGTGATGAACACATGTCGCACACATGATGAACTCGTGACGCACACGTAACGCACACGTGATGAACACGTGATGCACCAGTGACGCACACCTGATGGACACGTGATGCACACATGACGCACCCGTGACGCACACGTGATTCCCACGTGCACACACGTGATGCACACGTGACACACAAGTGACACACATGTGATGAACACGTGATTCACCCGTCATGGACACGTGACACACACCTGATGAACACGTGACTCACACGTGATGGACATGTCACACACACGTGATGCACACGTGATGCACACGTGACACACACGTGACACACACATGATGGACACGTGATTCACACTTGATGCACACGTGATTCACACATGATTCTCTCATTTCAACTCGAGATGAGGCCCGATTCCCCTTCATTGGCTCCAGAGCCATCCCACTTTCCCCATCAAACTCGACAAGGCGCTTGACTTCCTTTAGGCACCTCCAGGGAATCCCCGAGAACACTGTCATAAGTCTAGAGGAACACCAAGTGTAACACAGCAACTCGAGGAAAGCGCCATGTACCCCAAATCGTCTCGAGATTAGAGTTGATTTCCTGGCTTCAACTCAAGAGGTAGGCCAACTTTCCACAAGCACCTCTAGAGGAGGCTTCTCTCAGCAATAGGTATGTAAGTTGGACCCTGAGTTTGCTGCCTGAAGTGGAATGGGCCCCGAGATGCCCTGACTCAAAAGAAGGCCCGATTTCTCTGCAGTGGCTTTAATGCAGGCTCGTCTTTCATCTCACCAGATGAAAGGATGTCTGAATCCCCTGTGGAGACCCTAGAGAAAGCCCTAGTTCCCCATCTCATCTCGACAGGAGGCCTCACATGACTTTGATACCTAGAGAGGCACCAAGAGTTCATTGCTTCAAGAGGTGACGATGCCTGACTCCTCTTGAAAAGTGATAGGAATCCCAATATCCATGTCACAAGTGGAAAGGGATTTTGGGTCTCCCGCCTCATCTCCAAAAGCGTCCCTATTGCCTGCCAAGCCTCGAAGAGATTCCCGAGGTGTCCCTCTTAACTAGACAGGAGTCCTGACATAGCTGAACAAATCCGAGTTTTGAAGGGCCATCCCCACCGTAACTCGAGAATATACCCCAGGATCCCACCGCAACTCGAGAAAAACCATGATACTTCTCCCTGGCCACGAGATGAGCCCCGGTTCCTCTGCATTGCATGCAGAGCAATTCTGTGTTCCCCATCAAACATGTAAGGAGCCTTGACTTGCTTGATGGGACACCAGAGAGTACCCAAGAACACTGTAACAAGTCTAGAGTGACCGTGAGGTTAGTGCAGAAACGGGAAATAGATCCGTCTACCCCAAATCAACTCGAGATGCTGCCCCATTCCCCTGCATTGGCTCCAGAGTCATTCTGCGTTCCCCATCAAACACAAGTGGCATGACTTCATTAAGCAACTCCAGAGATTCCCCGAGAACACTGTCCCAAGTGTAGAGGAACACCAGGTGCAACACAGCAACTCGAGGAAAGCCCCATGTACCCCAAATCGTCTTGAGATTTAGAGCTGATTTCCCTGCTTCGACTCAAGAGGTATGCCAACTTTCTGCAAGCACCTCAAGAGGAGGCTTCTCTCAGCAATATGTATGTGAGTTGGACCCTGAGTTTGCTTCCTGAAGTGGAATGAACACCAAGATGACCTGACTCAAAAGAAGGCCAGATTTCCCTGCAGTGGCTTTAATGTAGGCTCGTCTTTCATCTCACAAGATGAAGGGATGTCTGAATCCCCTGTGGAGGACCTAGAGGAAACCCTATGTCCCCGCCTCATCAAGACAGGAGGCCTCACATCCCTTTGACATCTCGAGAGGCACGCGGAGTTCAATGCTTAGAAGGTGACGATGCCTGACTCCTCTTGAAATGTGATAGGGATCCCAATATCACTGTGGCAACTGGAATTGGACCCAAGGTTTCCCGCCTCACTTCAAGAAGCGTCCCTATTGCCCTGCCAAGCCTCAAAGAGATTCCTGAGGTGTCTCTCATAACTAGACAAGAGTCCTGATGTCGCTTAACAAACAGGAGTTTTGAAAGTCTATCCCCACCTTAACTCGAGAATATGCCCCACGTTCCCACCGCAACTTGAGATAAACCATGAGACTTCCCCCTGGCCGCAAGATGAGGCCTGATTGCTCTGCATTGCAGAGCAATTCCGTGTTCCCCATCAAACACGTAAGGAATCTTGACTTGCTTGATGTCATTCCAGAGAGTCCCCAAGAACACTGTCACAAGTCTAGAGGGACCCTTGTGTCACCGCAACAATGCGAAATAGCTCCATACTGCAAATCAACTCGAGCCGAGGCCCAATTCCCCTGCATTTGCTCCAGAGCCATCCCGTGTTCCCCATCAAACAGGAGTAGTGGCTTTACTTCCTTTAGGCAACTCCAGAGATTCCCCGAGAACACAGTCCCAAGTCTGGAGGAACACCAGTTGCAACACAGCACCTCGAAGAAAGCCCCATGTACCCCAAATCGTCTCGAGATTAGAGCTGATTCCCTGGCTTTGACTCAAGTGGTATGCCAACTTTCCACAAGCACCTCTAGAGGAGGCTTCTCTCAGCAATAGGTATGTGAGTTGGACCCTGAGTTTGCTGCGTCAAATGGAATGGACACCGAGATGCCCTGATTCAAAAGAAGGCCTGATTTCCCTGCAGTGGCTTGAATGGAGGCTTGTCTTTCATCTCACCAGACAATGGGATGTCTGAATCCCTTGTGGAGACCCTAGAGAAAGCCCTAGTTCCCCTCCTCCTCTCGACAGGAGGCCTCACATGCCTTTGACACCTAGAGAGGCACCAAGAGTTCATTGCTTCAAGAGGTGACGATGCCTGACTCCTCTTGAAAAGTGATAGGAATCCCAGTATCCCTGTGGCAACTGGAAAGGGACCCTGGGTCTCCCGCCTCACCTCTAGCAGCGTCCCTATTGATGTGTCAACCCTCGAAGAGATTCCTGAGGTGTCCCTCATAACTAGACAGGAGTCCTGACGTCGCTGAACAAACACGACTTTTGAAGGGCCATCCCCGCTGTAACTCGAGAATATACTCCAGGTTCCCAGCGCAACTCGCGAAAAAGCATGAGACATCCCCTTGCCACTATATGAGGCCAGATTCCTCTGCATTGCGTGCAAAGCAATTCCGTTTTCCCCATGAAATGCGTAGGAGCCTTGACTTGCTTGATGGAACTCCAGAGAGTCCCCAAGAACACACTCACAAGCCTAGAGGGACCCTGAGGTCACTGCAGCAACGCGAAATAATTCCGTGTACACCAAATCAACTGGAGATGAGGCCCGATTCTGCCACATTAGCTCCAGAGAAATTCCGCTTTCCCCATCAAGCAAGACAAGTTGCTTCACTTTCTTTAGGCAACTCCAGAGACTCCCCGAAAACACCGTCCCATGTCTAGAGGAACACCAGGTTCAGCACAGCAACTTGAGGAAAGCTCTATGTACCCCAAATCATCTCGAGATGAGAGCAGATTCCCAGGATTCAACTTAAGAGGTATGCCAACTTTCCACAAGCACCCCAAGAGGAGGCTTCTCTCATCAATAGATATGGGGGAGGGACCCTGAGTTTGCTGCCTCAAGTGGAATGGAGTCCGAATGCCCTGACAAGAAAGAAGGCCGGATTTCCCTGCAGTGGCTTGAATGCAGGTTCGTCTTTCATTGCACAAGATGAAGGGATGTCTGAATCCAATACGGAGACCCTAGAGAAAGCCTTAAGTCCTGGCCTCATCACGCCAGGAGGTCTCACATCCCTTTGACATGGAGGTAGGCGGAATTCAATGTTTCAAAAGGTGATGACGCCTGACTCCTCTTGAAAATTGATAGGAATCCCAGTCTCACTGTGGCAACTGGAAAGGAACCCTGGGTCTCCCGCCTCACATTGAGAAGCGTCCCTATTGCCCTGCCAAGCCTCGAAGAGATTCCTGAGGTGTCCCTCGTAACTAGACAGGAGTCCTGACGTCGCTGAACAAACATGAGTTTTGAAGGGCCATCCCCGCCGTACCTGGAGAATATACCCCAGGTTCGCGCCGCAACTCGAGAGAAACCATGAGACTGCCTTCTCGCCGCGAGATGAGGCTTGATTCCCCTGCATTGCATGCAGAGCAATTCCGTGTTCCCCATCAAATACGTAAGGAGCCATTACTTGCTTGATGGAATTCCAGAGAGTCCCCAAGAACACTGTCTCAAGTCCAGAGGGACCCTGATGTCACTGCAGCAATGGGAAATAGCTTCGTGTATCCCAAATCAACTCGAGATGAGTCCCTATTCCACTGCATTGGCTTCAGAGCCATCCCGTGTTCTGCATCAAACACGACAAGTGGGTTGGCTTCCTTTAGGCAACTGCAGAGATTCCCCGAGAACACTGTCCCAAGTCTAGAAGAACACCAAGTTCAGCACAGCAACTCGAGGAAAGCTCCATGTACCCCAAATCATCTTGAAATGAGAGCTGATTCCCTGGCTTCCACTCAAGAGGTATGCCACCATTCCACAAGCACAACCAGAGGAGGTGTCTCTCAGCAGTAAGTATGTGGGAGGGACCCTGAGTTTGCTGCCTCAAGTGGAATTGACCCTGAGACGCCCTGACTCGAAAGAAGGTCCGATTTCCCTACAGTGGCTTGAATGCAGGCTCATCTTTCATCTCACAGGATGAAGGGATGTGTGAATCCCCTATGGAGAGCATAGAGAAAGTCCTAGGTCCCCGCCTCTTATCGACAGGAGGCCTCACATCCCGTTGACACCTCGAGAGGCATGCAGAATTCAATGATTCAAAAGGTGATGATGCCTGACTCCTCTTGAAAATTGGTAGGAATCCCAATATCCCTATGGCAACTGGAAAGGGACCCTGGGTCTCCCTCTTCACCTCGAGAAGTGTGCTGATTGCCCTGCCAAGCCTCAAGGAGATTCCTGTGTCCCTCATAACTAGACAGGAGTCCTCAAATTGTCCAAGAACACTAGAGCAAACAAGCCCATTCATAACTGGTAAAGATTGAAATAGACACCTGGCCACGGAGGGTATACTGATAGTAAACTCTCCTACAGAAACATACTCAAGATACTGGTGGGATGCATGCACAGCCCCCTTTGGAAGACAGTCTGACAGTTGTTTCAGTAACCACATGGGACAAGCACTGAATTCCATACATGACAAGTGGTGGAAGCCAGGTATCTTACCATTGGAATGGTAAGTTATGGATAAACAAAAGGAAAGGTTACAAGATTCATGGAGACATCATCACAAATTACCCTCAACTGAATATATAAGCTGGAATACATGTATATATTTCCAAATATTGTCAGCTGAGCATATTTAGCTCCTACATGTATGTTTTAAATATCACTCTATAATGAAAAAGAACAGGAAATGTCCCTGGTGGCCCAGTGGTAAAGGATCTGCCTACCAATGCAGGGAACACTGGTTCAACCCCTGGTCCTAGAGGATTCCACATGCCCAGGGGCAACTAAGCCCCCGTACAACTATTGAAGTACTTGCATGCTCCAGAGCCCAAGTTCTGCAACCAGAGAAAGCGCTGCAATGAGAAGCCATGGCAAGTCAACTAGAGGGTAGCCTCTGCTCACTACAACTAGGCATCTAACTACAAAGACCCAGCATTGTCAAAAATAATTCAGTGTTTTAAAAAAAGGACAGAAATTCTTTGAATAAACGATTGAGACTAGGGGCGAGACAGTAAATATATAAGCTAGGATAATCTTAAAGTATGAGGAAGTAAAGAAAGTAAAGACAACTATCAAGCTGTCCAAGCTGATAAAAATGAATGATTACACAGTTTTATCTGTATACACTAGCAAATAATAATCTGAAAAGGAATTTAAAAAAACAATTTCCTTTTGATAGTGTCAACATTAATAAAATATTTTGCCATGGGTGTAATGAGGATGACAAGACTGGCACATTGGAAATTATACACGATTGCTGAAAAATATCCTGAATACATGCACAGATATTCCATAGCGATGGAAAGACTTAAGATGGCAATACCATGGAATGCATCTTCAATCTGAAATGAAGATTCAATATGAATTACAAAAGACTGAAAGGTCATTGCTGAACCACAAAAGGCGCCAGGATTTTTGGCCTCCAGAGGAGAAGAATTCAATCCAGGGCCAGTTGACAAAGCTTGATCGCTCAGAGCTTTTGTGTCATAAAGTTTTATTAAAGTATAAAAGAGATAGAGAAAGCTGCTGACATAGACATCAGACGGGGGCAGTAAGAGTACCCCCTGCTAGTCTTTAGGCAGATGTTATACAGCCACTAGCAGTCTGCTAATGAAAGAAAGGCAATGTCTCAGAGAATGACACCAGGCCCCTCACCCACAACATGCATTGAGATAATATTGGCAGCAGGTGAGTCATCCCGGGCCATAGAATGATTGACATGAATTTTGAAGAAAGGCAGATTTCCAAGCAAATATATCATTTCATTAACATAGATTAGGAGAACAGGTATGAGTAAAACATATTGGTTTGTCAAGTCGGTTCTGAGCCTTTAGGGGGAACCGACCTGAAGACAGAGTCTAGCAGAAATACGTAGTATATTAACATAGCTTAAGACAAACCTTTCCTTAAGACAAAATGCATTGCTTAGCTGAAGGTTTGAGAAAAGTTAAGTTCAGGTGGAGCCAGGAGTCGTCATAGCAACACAAAATTTTAAGAGAAACCTCTTAAATTTGTATTGAGAAGGGGAAAAAATGTAGCACTCGTTTCGTTCCTCCAGCTGCTTGAGAGATGAAAAAACGTCTGACACTTGCAGCCTATTCCCTCTGTCTGGAGACCCCTGGCCTTCCTGTCTATTACCCTCTCCAGGCCTTTAGGAAGCAATATACAAGCTGACCCTAACATACACGTGGAATAACAAGGGACTCCAAAGAATCCAAACAATCACATGAGTCTGCAGTTCAAAGGTCCTATGGTATGCTGTGCTAAGTCGCTTCAATCACGTCTGACTGTCAGAGCCCACCAGGCTCCTCTGTCCATGGGAATTTTCCAGGCAAGAATACTGGAGTGGGCTGGGTGCCCTCCTCCAGGGGATCTTCCCAACCCAGGGATAGGATTCCTGCATTGGCAGGTAGGTTCTTTACCACTAGCACCACCTGGGGAAAAAGTGCCTAAAGGAGATCATGGAAACCCATTTAGGAAAAGGGACTCAGAGGAAAGACAGTGAGGGAAGGAAACTCTTAATCACACTCAGAGAAGCCCAGCAGGTAGTTCTGCAGGTGGAAGAGGAGGAGGAAGCATGCTGGAGCTGTGTAGAAGATGAAAGAGGGAACTAAAGCAGGGGCCCCCAACCTCTAGGATCTAATGCCTGATGATCTGAGGTGGAGCTGGTGAAATAATAATAGAAATAAGAGTTTGATCACTCAGCCATGTCCAGCCCTTGGTAGCCCACCAGGCTCCTCAGTCCATTGAATTCTTCAGGCAAGAATACTGGAGTGGGCTGTCATTTCCTTCTCCAGGGGATTTCCCTGACCCAGGGATTAAACCCGGGTCTCGCTCATTGCAGGCAGACTCTTTACCAACTGAGCCTCCAGGGAACAGAAACAGAAATAGAGTGCACAATAAATGGACTGCACTTGAAACATCCCAAAACCTTGCCCCACCCCTGTCTGTCAAAAAATTGTCTTCCAAAAAAACTCCCAAGGTCAAGGAAGGAACTTCAAGTGTACTCAGCTGTCCTAGATTGCTGGTTTAGGGAGATGCTGAAGTGGGGATGTCCCAAGAGGTAGACCCTCCCTTGTGTGGAGTCTGCAGTAGACCTCTGATAGCCTTGGTGATGATCAGAGAGATTTGTTTCATTTTTTAAAAATATCCTTGTGGGTACCAACTGGGACCATCACTGTTCTAATATACCTCATAGTGTTGCTGACACTACAGATACAATTGTGTGACATTGAACTTATTCAATAAAAATGATGAAGCATCTGCCCTGTGCCCAGCACTTTCCAAGGGCTGGGAAGTACAATGAAAATACTCCATAAGATGCACAGCTGGTAGGCACATTCTTTCAAAAAGCCTTTTTCATTTCCACCAATAGTTTATTCTCAATGTCAGCCCTTGCCACTTAATGACCATGCTGGGTAGGAAGCTCATTAAAAACCCAGGAGCCAGTGTTCCTGGAAGGATATCCCATTCTCCCTTGGACAGTCCTCCACCCTCTCCGACTCTCAGTTTCCTCATCTGCAAAATCATGGACAACTGACTATAATTCATCACCGGAACCCAAGCCTATTGAGGGGGAGGGGAAATATTACTCCAAGGCCTGGATGATAGACCAGATTGAAAGAAAAATATGCCATTTCTGGTTTTCAGTCAAACAGACAAATACAATGAAGAAAGGAGTCCCTGGCCCTGTGGGATTTGCCTAGGGGTCTAGTCTGGGAAATTCTTACACATCAGGAGATGGCTCTGAGCTGGATTTCCACAAACAAGAACATCCATGCAAAGGACAAGCCTGCAGAGCTCTGTGCCCATTGGTCACAAGAGA
Source organism: Muntiacus reevesi (assembly GCF_963930625.1). Taxonomy (NCBI): domain Eukaryota; kingdom Metazoa; phylum Chordata; class Mammalia; order Artiodactyla; family Cervidae; genus Muntiacus; species Muntiacus reevesi. The sequence goes on from NW_027077941.1 coordinate 592,042, forward strand.
CTGCCTCCCGATGGCCAGCAGCATTTACAAGTGACCTCCTAAGACCTTCACCAAACTCCTGGGGCACCTCTGGCTTTTCTGTTTCCCTCACTTTTCTGACCCTTTTCTTTAAAAAAACGCACATTTCTTCATAGAATGCCACAGTGGGAGGAAAATAGGCCTTCAAGTTTGAGGCCTCAATTTGCAGAAAACATGGAGCTGCTTGTTTTTTTTTTTTTTTTTTAATTAAAGCACCACATAAATTAAAAATTTTACACGTTCTAATTATTCAGTTCCAAAACACCAAACTTATTGCACAGGGTCCCCATGGAAAGGCCCCCTCTCAGCAGGACAGCCACAGATTCCCCCATGAAAGGGCAGCAAGGTGCCCTCCTCCCTTCTCTCCTGCCTGGGTGGCCACCAGGTTTTTAAATACATGCACCCTACTAAGTTTCTAGGATGCAATTCGTGGACCCTTCCCTTTCCTGTCCCAGCAGGTGGTCAAGGGCCTCCTGGCCTGCAAAGTGCTGGAAGCAGGGCTGGGTCAGCCGGCCAGACTAAGGGTTGTGGAGTCCCAGCTGGTGAAATTACCAGGCAGGATAAATCCCTTGGACTTCCAGCAGGCACTACGCTGCATGGGAAAATAGATAGATATAACCGGCCTGGAGCCTCAGGGTGGGACCTAAAGTTCGATTTTGTTTTCTCCAATGTTAAATGATACAAGCAAGGGCCTTTGAGACTGTTGTTTTCTTTTCTAAGCCCAAAGACTCCTTCAGTTACTAATGTAGGTATCCTAGAAACTACGTGACATCCATGAAAATCTGATATGTCCTGGTAAAATGCTGTCAGTTATAATTCTAGTTATCATATTAAAGTGTTTCAAGTCACAGCAGTGACTATTTTGTCACTTTTTTTGTCAATTTTTATTTTGTCAATTTTGTCAATTTTTATTTTGTCAATTTTTATCTAATCAGGTTTTAAACATGCCTTCCATGGTTTCACACTGATGCCTTTGCAAAAATACTGCTACCTCAAGATACATGGAAAAGACTTTCCTGAGCTTACCCATAAACAACGCTTTTTGTTTGTTATCTGGTAAGCTGGTACCAGACTGGAATTTAGTCTACTCTCTAGGTTAAGAGAACACAGCTTTCTTAGAATGCAGCTTTCAATCACAGATGATGAATTTATTTACCTTTCAGTGATTTATATTTGTTTTTATCATCTGTTTTTTTTTTTTTTTTTACTTCCGTAAAATAAATAAGCATTATTTAAGTACGGTACATGTAGGATGGACCAAGATTTCCCCACTCCTGCAAATTCCCTTAAGCCCTCAGATTCTTCTCTTGGGACCAAGGTCTCACTTTCCTCCAGAGGGACAATCCAAGCTTTTTATCAGCTAGCTGATCTGCCCCTGATATCAGAGTCAATTTGAGCATGAGTTGGTCTATAATTTAGGCATGAAACTGTGATTACATAAAAGAAAGATGACTTTTTGATGGAGGATGTCCATGATATTCCTTGAACTTCAGAGAAAATTGGTTAAAATGAAACTTTTTTCCCTTGGAAACTGCAAAGGCAGTTCTTTTAGCATATGCGATTGAAAACATCTAGGTTGTTAGCTCAGTTTTCATTCCAGTCTCAAAGAAAGGCAATGACAAAGAATGTTCAAACTGTCACACAACTGGACTCATCTCACATGCTAGTAAAGTAACACTCAAAATTCTCCAAGCCAGGCTTCAGCAATATGTCAACCGTGAAATTCCAAATGTTCAAGATGGATTTAGAAAAGGCAGAGGAACCAGAGATCAAATTGCCAAAATCCACTGGATAATGGAAAAAACAAGAGAGTTCCAGAAAAACACTTATTTCTGCTTTGTTGACTATGCCAAAGCCTTTGACTGTGTGTATCACAATAAACTGGGGAAAATTCTGAAAGAGATAAGAATACCAGATCACCTGACCTGCCTCTTGAAAGACCTATATGCAGGTCAGGAAGAAACAGAACTGGACCTGGACCAACAGACTGGTTCTAAATAGGAAAAGGAATATGTCAAGGCTGTATATTGGCACCCTGCTTATTTAACTTATATCTGCTTATATATAGGGCATCGTGAGAAATGCTGCACTGGATGAAGCACAAACTGGAATCAAGATTGCTGGGAGAAATATTAATAACCTCAGATATGCAGATGACACCACCCTGATGGCAGAAAGTGAAGAACTAAAGAGCCTCTTGATGAAAGAGAAAGAGGAGAGTGAAATAGTTAGCTTAATGCTCAGCGTTCAGGCAACTAAGATCATTGCATCCAGTCTCATCACTTCTTGGCAAATAGATGAGAAAACAGTGGAAACAGTGGCAGATTTTATTTTTCGGGGCTCGGAAATCATTGCAGACGGTGACTGCAGCCATGAAATTAAAAGATGCTTACGACTTGGAAGGAAAGTGATAACCAAACTAGACAGCATATTAAAAAGCTGAGACATTGCTTTGCCAACAAAGATCCGTCTAGTCAAGGCTAAGGTTTTTCCATATCATGTATGGATGTGAAAGATGGACTATAAAGAAAGTTGACAGCCAAAGATTTGATGCTTTTGCACTGTGGTGCTGAAGAAGATGCTTGAAGTTTGCTTAGACTATAAGAGGACCCAACCACTCCATCCTAAAGGAAATCAGGTCTGAATATACATTGGAAAGACTAATATTGAACCTGAAACTCCAATACTTTGGCCACTAGATGTGAAGAGCTGACTCATTTGGAAGTTGCTTTGATTTGCCTGTGAGTGTGGGCGCCCTACCTGGGCACAGGGCCTCAGGGGCCATTGCCACTGAATCATGACCTCCACGCAAGCACATTCCAGCTGTGTGACACTCAGCATGCAGGAGACTGGGAAAGCTATCTTCCTTGGAGGAAGGAAAGTCATACACAGAGTGTGTTTTCAGGCCTCTATTTGCAGCAAGTGTTTTGCTTCTCAGATGTCAGACCTGCAGGCCTGCCCCAAGGACCTCAATTCCAGAGTCAGGGCCATGTGTCTCCCTGCACATTCCGAGCCTTGCAAACACATTCCTGGGTCAGAGAGGTGCTTCCCATGAGGAAGAAGGCTGCGGGAGTGTGTCTGAGGGGGCCAGGTCGCATGCTGGGGTCACCTGGTTGAGGGCACCTTGCACATCCATTGGGCCCCAGGAGAGCAGTTATGGACTCGTCCCTTGCTTGAGATATCCCAAAGCAAGGAGCAATGCTAGCTGTATCAGAAGGAGGAAAACAGCAATGGGATGGATTTTCAAGCAGTTGCTAGGTCACACTGTGTTAGGGTTCCCCAGGAGACATGTGAGAATTTTGGCCCCTAGGCCCGGTATCTAGGGGTGTGCACAGGGTGTTTTCCCCACAGGATCCAAAATGTTCCAGACAGACCTAGGCTCAATAGCTGTTGCTAGGCTGCACCGCTTTAGGCACACCGAGAGAAGCAGGCACACTGTGGCCCCGAGGTCCGGTATGCAGGTTCACATATGGGGTGTGTCCCCGTAGGAGCCAAGAATTTTCCTGACAGTCCTAGACTCCCTAGAGCACTCAGGTCTGCTCAGAGGACCGAAGTTCCAGAGGCAGGGTCGTGTATCTCCCCTTCCCTTTGTGATCCTTGCAAAGACATTCCAAGCTGATAGTGGTACTACCCATGAAGAAGCAAGCAGTGGGAGTATATTTGACATGACTGGGTGCCTTGATGGGCTCAGCTCCTCAAGGGGGCCTTTCCTCTCAAAGTAGGCCCCATGTCCGCTTGAGGACGGGGTTGGGCCCTCTTCCCTCCACACTGCCAAAGGGTGGAACAAAGCTAGGTGTCAGAGGTAAGAAAGGAGCAATTGGATGGATTTTCAAGCTCTCACTAGGCTGTACTGCTTCAAGGCCCACTCGAGCAAAACAGGCGCCCTGTGGCCCCTAGGTCGGGTATGCAGGTTCACACACAGGGTGTGTTCCCGTCAAAGTCAAGAATTTTCTGACAGACCTAGGCTCACTAGAATTGTCCTACAGAGCAAAGGGGATGGAAGACATGTGTGGAGGTGGGTCTGCCTTCCCCTGTGAGTGTGGGGCTACTCCCTATGGCCCCAAGTTGAGGGATAACTGCAACTAAGAAAGGAACTCCAAGAAGGAACTCCAAGAAGCGCTTTTCCAGGAGGCTGGGACAGGGAGTCCGCAGGATGCAGGGAAAGGGAGCCTTCTTCAGGGAAGAAGAGGCAGCCACTCGGGGTGTGTTTGCAAGCCTCTTTGGAAGGCACAGTTTCGCTGATACAATTGAATTCCAGTTCTGCTCAGAGGACTGAAATTTCAGAGGCAGGGCCATGTATCTCCCCTTCCCTTTTCAATCCTTGCAAAGACATTCCTAGCTGATAGTGATACTGCCCATGAGGAAGTAAGCAGCTGGAGTGTGTTTGACATGACTGGGTGCCTTCCTGGGCTCAGCTCCTCAAGGGGACTTTCTACTCAAAGTAGGCCCATTGCCTACTTGGGGAGAGGGTATGGAAGGTTTGCTTCCAAATGGCGAAAAGGTGGAGCAAATCTAGCTTTGTCAGAGGTACGTAAAGTGCAATTTAATGGATTTTCAAGCTGTTGCCAGGCAACACCGCTTCAGGGTCCCCTCTCCCAGAAGAAAACAGGCGCCCTGTGGCCCCTAGGTCTGGTATGCAGATTCACACACAGGATGTGTCCCCACAGGAGCCAAGAGTTTTCCTACCAGGCCTAGGCTTACTAGAGCTCTACTATAGAGCAAAGGGGATGGAACAGAAGTGTGGATGTGACTTTGCCTTTACCTTTGACAGTGAGGCCCCTCCATAAGGTCCCAGGCGAAATTGCCCTCGCCCTTGCCCTAACCCTAACCCCAACACGACACCCTAACCCTAACCAACACCGTAACCCTATCCCAGAACCTAACACCAACCCGACCCCCTAACCCTAACCTGACACACTAACCCTAACGCATCATCCCAACCCTAACCTGACACCTTCACCCCTCAGCCCTCACCCTCACCCACACCCCTAACTTCTAACCCCTAAGCCACAATGTAACCCACACCCTAATCCATACCCTTAACCTAACCCACACCCTCCCCCCCACCCTACTCACACCCTCAACCCTAGACTTAACCTGCATCATCTTCAATTTCAGCACTTCTCATGCATCACAAAAGACAAGGGAGTCATATTTCAAACGTGAATCCAAGACCCATTAACCACATAACAGGAATATAAACACTGTGAACACATCATTTAAATCACTTGCACCACCAAATACCTCTCCACCACATATCATATCAATAACAGAGGAACTCATGTATGCCATACATATTGTAACATAGCAATCTAATACCCAACAGTAATCTGGGTAATTATATACACAAGATATATTTAAACCAAAAATATTTAAGCAAATTCCAGTTTTTACGATGGTTTTAATCCTCGCAAAAGTAGGATTAACAGCATGTTTTTCCACTAGGATCCAAAGCATTGAGCAAAATTGCCGAGGTCCAGCCCCAGCAGGACCAGGAATACCCAAGGGATGAGTGGCGTCAGCGAGGAAGAAGACAGACAGAAGACACACAGATGTTGCATAGAAGAGGTAGCTTTTTTTTTTAATTTTTAGGATAGCTCAGTTTGTTTTTTTTTTAATTTTATTTTATTAGTTGGAGGCCAATTACTTCACAACATTTCAGTGGGTTTTGTCATACATTGACACGAATCAGCCATAGAGTTACACGTATTCCCCATCCCGATCCCCCCTCCCACCTCCCTCTCCACCCGACTCCTCTGGGTCCTCCCAGTGCACCAGGCCCGAGCACTCGTCTCATGCATCTCACCTGGGCTACTGATCTCTTTCACCATAGATAAAATACATGCTGTTCTTTTGAAACATCCCACCCTCACCTTCTCCCACAGAGTCCAAAAGTCTGTTCTGTACTTCTGTGTCTCTTTTTCTGTTTTGCATATAGGGTTATCATTACCATCTTTCTAAATTCCATATATATGTGTTAGTATGCTGTAATGTTCTTTATTTTTCTGGCTTACTTCACTCTGAATAACGGGCTCCAGTTTCATCCATCTCATTAGAACTGATTCAAATGAATTCTTTTTAATGGCTGAGTAATATTCCATGGTGTATATGTACCACAGCTTCCTTATCCATTCATCTGCTGATGGGCATCTAGGCTGCTTCCATGTCCTGGCTATTATAAACAGTGCTGCGATGAACAATGGGGTGCACGTGTCTCTTTCAGATCTGGTTTCCGTGGTGTGTATGCCCAGAAGTGGAATTGCTGGGTCAAATGGCAGTTCTATTTCCAGTTTTTTAAGAAATCTCCACACTGTTTTCCATAGTGGCTGTACTAGTTTGCATTCCCACCAACAGTGGAAGAGGGTTCCCTTTTCTCCACACCCACTCCAGCATTTATTGCTTGTAGACTTTTGGATAGCAGCCATCCTGACTGGCGTGTAATGGTACCTCATTGTGGTTTTGATTTGCATTTCTCTAATAATGAGTGATGTTGAGCATCTTTTCATGTGTTTGTTAGCCATCTGTATGTCTTCTTTGGAGAAATGTCTGTTCAGTTCTTTGGCCCATTTTTTGATTGGGTCATTTATTTTTCTGGAATTGAGCTTCAGGAGTTTCTTGTATATTTTTGAGATTAATCCTTTGTCTGTTTCTTCATTTGCTATTATTTTCTCCCAATCTGAGGGCTGTCTTTTCACCTTACTTATAGTTTCCTTTGTAGTGCAGAAGCTTTTAAGTTTCATTAGGTCCCATTTGTTTATTTTTGCTTTTATTTCCAATATTCTGGGAGGTGGGTCATAGAGGACCCTGCTGTGATTCATGTCGGAGAGTGTTTTGCCTAAGTTCTCCTCTAGGAGTTTTATAGTTTCTGGTCTTACATTTAGATCTTTAATCCATTTTGAGTTTATTTTTGTGTGTGGTGTTAGAAAGTGATCTAGTTTCATTCTTTTACAGGTGGTTGACCAGTTTTCCCAGCACCACTTGTTAAAGCAGTTGTCTTTTTTCCGTTGTATATCCTTGCCTCCTTTGTCAAAGATAAGTTGTTCATAGGTTCGTGGATTTATCTCTAGGCTTTCTATTCTGTTCCATTGATCTATATTTCTGTCTTTGTGCCAGTACCATACTGTCTTGATGACTGTGGCTTTGTAGTAGAGACTGAAGTCAGACAGGTTGATTCCTCCAGTTCCATTCTTCTTTCTCAAGATTACTTTGGCTATTCGTGGTTTTCTGTATTTCCATACAAATTGTGAAATTATTTGTTCTAGTTCTGTGAAAAATACCGTTGGTAGTTTGATAGGGATTGCATTGAATCTATAGATTGCTTTGGGTAGAATAGCCATTTTGACAATATTGATTCTTCCAATCCATGAACACGGTATGTTTCTCCATCTGTTTGTGTCCTCTTTGATTTCTTTCATCAGTGTTTTATAGTTTTCTATGTACAGGTCTTTTGTTTCTTTAGGTAGATATACTCCTAAGTATTTTATTCTTTTTGTTGCAATGGAGAATGGTATTGTTTCCTTAATTTCTCTTTCTGTTTTTTCATTGTTAGTATATAGGAATGCAAGGGATTTCTGTGTGTTAATTTTATATCCTGCAACTTTACTATATTCATTGGTTAGCTCTAGTAATTTTCTGGAAGAGTATTTAGGGTTTTCTATGTAGAGGATCATGTCAACTGCAAACAACGAGAGTTTCACTTCTTCTTTTCCTATCTGGATTCCTTTTTTACTTCTTTTTCTGCTCTGATTGCTGTGGCCAAAACTTCCAAGACTATGTTGAATAATAGTGGTGAGAGTGGGCACCCTTGTCTTGTTCCTGATTTCAGGGGAAATGCTTTCAATTTTTCACCATTGAGGGTGATGCTTGCTGTGGGTTTGTCATATATAGCTTTTTTTTTTTTTTTTCTTTTTTTTTTTTTTTTTAAATTTTATTTTATTAGTT